>NC_132794.1:50661888-51273971 GCF_048418805.1 Vulpes vulpes | reverse complement strand
AAGTGTCTATTAATTTAGCCACTAGGAGGTCAAGGGTGATCCTGGCAAAGAATTTTGGTATGAAGATAGGAACAGGAGTGATACTGGTTTGGAATAATTCATATATTCATTTAGGAAATACATAGTAACCTGTGACATGCCAGATATAAAGTGTTGGAGATAAAATGAACGAGACAGAAACAATCCCCATTCAAGGAAGGGAAGCCTTTTTGGTGATGGCTATGAATAAAAAGGAAAGAATACCATGAAAGTGTGTAATAGGAAAACCCAGTCCAGCTTGAAAGTGAGGGAAGATTGCCCCCTAGAAGTGATATATAAGCTACAATAGAAAGGCTTAGATAGTCACAGCAGTGAGGCAAAGAAGAGAGTGTATTCCAGCAACACACATGTGGACTCCTAGAGGAAGAAGACACCATCATTAAAAGTTTGCATTAAAAAAAAAAAGAGGGATCCCTGGGTGGCGCAGCGGTTTGGCGCCTGCCTTTGGCCCAGGGTGTGATCCTGGAGACCCGGGATCGAATCCCACGTCAGGCTCCCGGTGCATGGAGCCTGCTTCACCCTCCGCCTGTGTCTCTGCCTCTCTCTCTCTCTGTGACTATCATAAATAAATAAAAAATTTAAAAAAAAATAAAAAAATAAATAAAAAAGAAAGAAAGAAAGAAAAAGTTTGCATTGTGTTGGAGGACCTGGGCAGCTCAGTCAGTTGAACACCTGACTCTTGGTTTTGGCTCAGGTCATAATCTCCGGGTTGTGCAATCAGCTCTGCATCAGGCTCTATGCACAGCAGGGAGTCTACTTGAGATTCTCTCCCTCCCTGTTTGCCCCTCCTCTTGCTTACATATGTGCTTTCTCTTTTTAAAAAATAGGTAAGGAAAAAAAAGTAGGTAAGGGACACCTGAGTGGCTCAGTGTTTGAGTGTCTGCCTTCAGATCCCGGGGTCCAGGATCGAGTCCCACATTGGGCTCCTTGTGGGGGGCCTGCTTCTCCCTCTGCCTATGTCTCTCTCTGCCTTTCTCTTTCTCTGTCTCTCATGAATAAATAAATAAAATCCTTTTTAAAAATAAGTAAAATAAATCTTAAAAATGAAAGTTAGCAGTGTGGAAGGGCCATGGTGAGGAAGGAGATCTAATCCACAGGTCTTCCAGTGTTTCTCATTACTGAAATGCAGGAATACAAGAGGAATGTGGCAAGAATACCTAAAGATCTTAGGGGAAAAGTGAGAAAAATCACACTTTTCCAAGGTCAGGAGTTCCCTCTGAAGAACAAAGTCCATTTTTGCAGCAAGGACAGGGAACAGAGCTGAGAGCATAGAGCCTTCTGGAATTGGTTTGATTCTGAGAATCAGAGAAGATAGGATTGAATAGGGAATCCCATTAACAAATCTTACTTGTAGGAGGCAATGGGGAGGAACTGGCAGGCAATGTTATAAACAAGCCTATCTGGCTAGAAGTGGGAGCTAGAAGAGTTTTGTTGTTGTTGTTGTTGTTGTTGTTTTTGAGAGAGAGAGAAAGGGCAGGAGGAGGGGCATAGGGAGAGGGAGAGAGAGAATCTGCCCCAGGGCAGAGTCCGACAGGGCCTGGATCTCACAACCCTGAGATGATCTGAGCTGAAATCAAAGAGTTGGACATTTAACTGACTGAGCCACCCAGGCACCCCCAAAAGAGCTCTTTTAGACAACCTGAGTTAGAGAGGAAATTCCTGTTAGCTAAAACTCTGCCTTGTCTTCTCTTCATGTCATGTCTGCAATAACTGGTCCAGCAGTAATTCATGTCATTCAGTAGTTTTCAGTGAAGCTCCAGAATAGGAACCGTACAAACATGATAAAGGAAACAAATAGTAAAAAAAGAAAGAAAGGGAGAAGAAAAGAAATAAAGAATATTCACCAGAAAAATATTGCTGAGGAGCAAATTAAAGTTGTGATAGAAAAGTTTGCCATAAAACTGAAGAGGGGGGATCCCTGGGTGGCGCAGCGGTTTGGCGCCTGCCTTTGGCCCAGGGCGCGATCCTGGAGACCCGGGATCGAATCCCACGTCGGGCTCCCGGTGCATGGAGCCTGTTTCTCCTCCCTCTGCCTGTGTCTCTGCCTCTCTCTCTGTGTGTGACTATCATAAATAAAAAAAAAAAAAAAAAAAACTGAAGAGGGTATTCAATATGGAGGCACTCCACATTGGAAGTAAGGTGGAAGAGGGGTACAAAAGTAGGGGTGGGGATAGGGCAACACAGGTGTGAAGCCTGTATGGAATGAAAAGAGCATCTTCACAGGGAAGTGGTAATAACATGGGGTGTCAAGTCCCTAAAAGGATGAGGAAGAGCCCACATGGGGGCAGCACAGTTCAATGTGAGGTGAGAGAGACTGGATATGAAGAGGATGACCATAGGGGAAAGTTGGGTATAGGAGCCTGAATGGGTTGGAGCCAGCATTCGTTCAGGTAAAGAAGGAGCCACAAAGATAAGAGATTGGTACATAAAGGAGGATTGAAAAAATAAATAATAAATTAAGGATAATGGGAGCAGGACTTCTCACTATTGGAGAAGAGGTATACATATGGAAAGAGAAAAACAGAATGAACTTTGTATGGTATTAGATAAAATTGAAGAGGTCAGTGTCAACTCATGATTTGCAATATAGACAGGAATAAATATAGTTATAATCATATGTGTATACACACACACAACACTCCATAGTTCTGTCTATAGAAAGAGCTTGGGAACAATGACACCTGACAGCAAAATGTATATGTCTAGTACTCAAATCTTGGTTTCCATTCTCCACTAAAAGGCACCAGGGCTTCTTAATGAAATGACTTAATCTAGGGTTGGAACAAGAAAAGTACAAGATGAACCTGGAACATCTTGTGCCAGAGAGTAAGGGAGTATTCCATGGATGATGGGACATATCAAAGGACACAGAAGCCAGCTTGAAGAAGTTCTACTGGCCAAATCACAGGCAACATGAGCATAAAAATAAATTATAATAATAAAGATCATAACCCTTTGAATAAAATACAAATCATAAGTCCATAATGATAAAAATCAATAAATTGAAAGTTTGACAAAGAATGTGTAGTTACATAACCCAAAGCACCTCCCCACAAAATATTTAGTAATTACCTACGGGAAAAGAGTAACCTTATAGTGGAAAGCCTGGTATATACCACCCTAATCAAGTGATCAGGGTTACTATCATCAGCAATGGGATATACTGCAATTATATACCACTTGATAGGATGCAGTGAGAAGAAAACAATTGGGATATTCATGCCAAAAAAATGCATAAGCTGAATGAGAAAACATTAGATAAGCTCTAATTGAGGGACATCGGGCAATAATTTTTCTGTAACCTTTAAATGTGTCAGTGCCTTGGGAGTTAAAGAAAGCCTGAAGAAATGTATCGGATTGAAGGAAATTTAAAAGACAAGGCAAATAAATGCAGCATGTGATTCTGAATTGGATCCACTTGTGTAAAGGACATTCCTGGGGCAATTGCTTAAACTTGAATAGGGTTGGAGGATTATCTGATAGTAATACTATATATCAATGTTAATTTCCTGGGTTTGCTGAGGCTTAATGTTGACAACTGGGTTAGGAAATAAAGTCCTTTGTATTTTACTTGCAACTTTTCTATAAATAAAATTTACAGGGCAGCCCGAGTGGCTCAGCAGTTTAGCGCCTGCCTTTGGCCCAGGGCGTGATCCTGGAGTCCTGGGATTGAGTCCCATGTCAGGCTCCCTGCATGGAGCCTGCTTCTCCCTCTGCCTGTGTCTCTGCCTCTCTCTCTCTCTCTCTCTCTCAAGAATAAATTTTAAAAATCTTAAAAAAAAATAAGTTTACAAAATTAATATGCTTGAAAAAATTCAATAACATATTTGCCTTTGTGAGAAAATAGCATAAAGTAGAGATGAAAAAGAGGAGCAAGAGTGAAAATTAGAAAGAAATGAAATGTGAGCGAGAAGACCTCAGGAAGGAAAGTGGGAAAAAAACCAAAATCATCCAAAAAAAAAAAAAAAAAAGAAAGAAAGAAAGCAAAACTGGAAATATCACAAAGGAATAAACACTGCTAAAAACAGTGAAAGACATAGAGGACAGAATTGAGGAAGATGAACAAAATGAAATAGAAATGAACAAGTTAGATGATTAGAGAGAAAATGATAGATATGGAAGATAGGTAAAAGAGATCCAATATTTGCATAATGGATATCCTGATAAAGATACCCAAAATAATAGAATAGAAAACAATTTCAATATATAATTTGAGAGAATTTTCCAAAAACAAAAGAATATTTGAATCTACAAACTGAAAGTTCACACCACATCCAAGAAATGTTATTGTGGAAACTGAGAAAAGCTTGATTTTCAAGATAAATAAAGAACCCTTTGGGCAGCTAGGCAAATAATCTAGTCACTTATACAGGTGAAGAAAAATTAGACTTAGTTTAGACTTCTCCATGGCAACTTTCATTGCTAGAAGCAATACCTAAGAAGGCCTCAAGAAAGTGTTGCCCATACATTTTGTACCCAGCCAAATATACAAAAAAGGCATAGTGAAACATATTTGAACATAAAAGAACTAAATATTGTTTCCATGAGCCTCCTTTGAATAACTACTAGAAGAGGAAGTTAAATCAATCATGTGATGAACAAGAAAACTATGACTAAAAGAGAAGGGCTATTGAGGGAAGGAGAAGGAGAAGAAAATAGATTTATTTCATTATTTGTATTAGGGGATTGATAAGTAATGCTTAAGCAATGAGAATTAGGTGTATGAGTTATACACTAAAACAAAAATATAAGCCTTCCAAGTTTTCAGAAAAAATAAAAAACAAATACATGTCATATTTTGAGACTTTTTAAAGAATCTGTAAAGAAATAAAAGACATCATATAAAATAATATGAGAACTAAGACCAGATATATATCAATTTGATAAATATAAGTGGGCCAAACTAATTTATTAACGTAAGAGAAATTCAGATTGAATCATAAAGCAAAATCCAACTCTGTTCTGTATACACAGGACCCAAAACAAAATAATTCAGAAATCTTCACAATTGCAAACAAGAAGAGGGTTGTGATTGAAATTAGGCAGAATTAATACCAGGACAAACCAGTGTTTAAGGTGACAAAGTAGTCATTTATAGTGATAAAGAATGCATTTCACAATGAATTTACAAAGTTAGAAGTATCTATGTACCAAACTACAGAGCATCAATATGAATATTAATTAATATTAATAAATAAAACCACAAGACACACAAAGAAAAATAGAAACATAGTAGTAGGAGCTTTAAAGACATAGAAGGCCTAAATTGCATTCTAAAAAGAGAATACGCATTCTTTTAAGTATCCATGGATAATTCACAGGAACTTACCATATTGTAGGCCAAAAAGAAAATCTTGGTAAAGTACAAATGGTACAAATATACAGATAACATTTTCACAATGTAAAACAATAAAGAAAACAGACAAGATTTCTAACTGGTTTTATGACACAGGCATAACCCTAATGCCAAAACCAGACAAGGACATTACAAGAAAGAAATACACACACACACACACACACACACACACACACCACACCCCAAATCAATCTGTCTCACTATAGATGCAAAAATCCTAAACAAAATATTGTCAAATCTAATTGCAGTAATATGTTAAAAGCATGTGTGGTTTTTAAGAATGATTAGATATGAAGTCAAGTTTGAACCACTATTGTGCATAGTATAAGTTGTCATCAGCAGGGAACAGAATAATAAATTACAGGTTGAAATACCAGTTTGGAAGCTTGATCTTTCATAGTCACTTCAGTGCTATGGGAGATGAGGCTGAACTTTGAAATCAGACTGATCTGAGATGAAGTCATTAATCTACAATTTATCAAGGTGTGTGATTTCAGACATGTTTGGGCAATTCTTAAGGTCAGTTTTTTAAGCTTTAAAATGAAAATAACACTAGTTACTCTATAATGTTAATTTATGGAATTAATGAGACCATATTTATATGGACAATATGTTGGACTGACACCCCAAAGTATCTTCTAACTTAGAATAAAATCAGGAAGACCCAAAGGAAAGGAATGAGATCGGACTAGCAGAAATGATATAGTCAAAGGGATTATTTGTAAATGTGTAACAGATGAATCGCAGAGACACCCAGATCAGATTAAAGTGTTGTGAGTATATTGTCATCTCAGGAAAATGTGGACTGGATGGAACTAGATTAGGTTAGGTTTAAACCTAACCAATTACATAATAATGTGGGAAGAAAAAAAATGTGCTTACAGAAGGGGTTTTTGGTCTTTAAAACCATCCTGAAGAGACAGTTCTCTGACCTAAGGATATGAAGAGCCACTCCTCACTGTGGAGATTTCCTAATAACAGCTATAGAGGCATCAGGCCACAGAAGCAGGGGGGTATCGGCCATTGCAAACATCCAGCACATCCCCTGCCCCATCCCCTGGTTTCATGCTCACTTTGCAATCTTCCTAGTGACTTTTTGATTTCCATGCAGATTTGCTTATAGGAAAGGGAACTGAACCGAACCAATAGCATATTCATTCAATCCCCTTAGTGCTATTCGGGTAGAAATCTAAAATCTCTAAGATGTAGGCCACTGTTTAATTCTCCTGTGTAATGCCTTGGAGATGCTAGTAAGGATACTTTGTTATTTATTGTAGTTCCCATCTTTTCTCCCATCCCGGTCTATTCAGGTCATGTGTCAATAAGGAGGGTAAATGGAGGTTTTGGTGATTCAGGTTTTTGAGGTGGCTGCTACAGAATTCATCAAAGACAATGCTGTGATGATGATTTCTTAGCTGTACTAAATATTGGCTGGCACTTACTCTTTCTGAAGAAAAACAGGTCTATTAGGAGATGACTCAATTTTTATATGGCCACTTCTGGTTTTTTTCTGTCATGTTTTAGAGACAGGCTTAATCAAACTGCCTCTCCTTCTTCTTGCCTAATTCTAAGCCCTTTTTTCTTGTTTTCTTTCATCATGTTTCCTTATCTCTCAGAAATACATACCTTCATCACAAGCTTTTTTTTAATAAAGATTTTATATATTTATTTGGGGGAAGTTCAGAGGGGGAGGAAGAGGGACAAGCAGACTTTGTGCTAAGCTTGGCACCTGAAGGTCAGAGGTGGGGGTGCTGGGACTTAGTCTCACGACCCTGAGAGTCAGGTGCTCAGCCATCCTGAGAGTCAGACACTCAATAGACTGAGCCACCCAGGTCCCCCACCTCCGTCACATACTTCTATCACTCTTCCTTCACACTGTGCTTTTTTCCACCATCATCCAAATGCTTATCACTTTGACCTTGTAGATACCTCTTTCTTCATAGTTTATTTGCTGATTTGACTTTCTCCTGTTGAATGATGTCCATCTCCTACCCATCCCATAATATGCTGAATTTAACCACAGTCTCATCGTGCAAGGATGATTAGAACATTCTGCATTAACAAAAACACTATTCTTTATGGAACAAAATGAGATGTTTTCCCAAAGAGTAGTTATAATCTTTACATATCCCAGACCAATAGACTGGCTGACCTTCTCACTATGTCAGCCTCTAAGGGTTGGCAAAATACGGATGTGGATTTTGTTCTGTTTGATCAGTATTGTTTGCACTTAATTGACTTTATAGTCTCCAGCTTTGACAGTTAAATCAACAACATTGATTTCATTTCAGTATGTAGAGAACACCAAGCCACAAGGGAAAGTGCACAGCAGACTCCCTGTCCTGAAACACAGGCCAGTCAGTGGGGAGGGACCTCTCCTCCCCAAGAAAACATGCATCCATTCAAATGGCTGAAATAGAAAAGTAGGATGGCGCCCCAGCGTTGTTACTGTAAGAGGAGAGTAATAGGTGTGCTCCCCAAAGCCACCCTGGGATTGTGGCTAAGAGCAGCAGCTCTGGGTTGAGTCTTTTGAGTTAGAATTCCACCTGCCATCTGATTTTAGGCAACTACCAAAGCTTTCAAACCTCTTTTCTGTAAGGTAGGGATATAATCTCTACCTCATAGGGTTGTACTGAGGATTAAATGAGGTGATACATATGAAGTACTTAGTATAGTCATAATAATAGCTAACATTTCTTAAGCATTTTCTTTATGCCAATGTGGCAGGCTGAATAATGGCCCCCAAAGATATCCAAGTGCAATCCCTGGAACCTTATGTGGCAGAAGGGACTTTGCAGGTGTAATTAAATTAAGAGTTTTGAGATGGAGAAATTATTCTAGATGAAGTTGGTGGATTCTAAATGTAACCAAAAGTGTCCTTTTATAAGAGCAGGTCAAAGGAATACTTTACTACAGAAGAAGGCAATGTGATGCCTAAAGCAAGGGGCTACACTGCTGGCCTTCAAATAGGAGAAGGCACCACCAAAGAATGCAACTCTACATCCTGGAAAAGAAAAGGAAACAAGTTTTTCACTATACCATAGAAGGGTATGTGGCCTTGCAGATACCTTGATTTTAGCCTACTGAAACAGATTTCAGACTTCTGACCTCCAGAACTGTAGGATAATAAATTGGTGGTGTTTTTTCAAGCTTTGTGGAGATATAATTGACGTATAACATTGTGTAGGTTTAAGGTGTACAATGTGATGATTTGATACACAATATATATTGGGAGATGTTTACTGCAGTAGGGTTAGTTACCTCCTTCAGCTCACATGACTACCATTTTGTCCTTGTTATGGGGAGAATATTAAAGCTCTATTCTCATAGCAACTTTCAATACAGTATTGTTAACTGTAGTCACCATGCTGTACGTTAGATCCCCTGAACTTACTCATTTTATAACTGAAAGTTTTACCCTTTGGCCTTCTATGCCCCCTTCACTCCCACTCCTTAGCCTCTGGCAACCACTGTTCTCTGTTTCTGTTAGTCCAGTTTTTTAGATTCCACATATGAGTGATGTCAGATGGTATTTGTCTTTCTGTGCCTCACTTATTTCACTCAGCATAATCTTCCTAAGGTTCATTTGTGTTATCACGAATGGCAGAATTTTATTCTTTCTCATGGTTGAATAACATATATTCCTTCTATTTCCAATTTGTCAAGTGTTTTTATCATGAAAAGATGTTGAATCTGGTCAAATTCTTTTTCTGCATCTATTGAGACAGTCATATGATTATTGTCTTTCATTCTATTGATGCGGTGTATCATATTTATTGATTTGCATGTGTTGAACCATTCTTGCATTCAGGCATAAATCCCACTTAATCATGGTATGTGATCCTTTTAATGTGCTATTGAATTTGGTTTGCTAGTATTTTGTTGAGAAATTTTGTCTATATTCATCAGGGATCTTGGCCTATAGTTTTCATTTCATGAAGTATTCTCTTTTTTTAGGATTTTTTCTTAACCTTTAAAAAAAAATTAATTCCAGTGTAGTTAACATACAGTGTTACCTTAGTCTCAGGTGTACAATACAATGATTCAGCAACTCCATATATTAGTGTGCATAAAGATACGTGTGTTCTCATTTCATGTTCTCATTTCTTACTTAGCTTTAGAATCAGGGTAATGCAGGCCTCATGAAATGGGCTTGGGAGTGTTTTCTCTCCAAATTTTTGGAAGAGTTTGAGAAAAATTGGCATCAATTCTTTAAATGTTGGGTAGAATTCACCAGTGAAACCATCCTGTCCAGAGGGCTTTCCTTTGTTGGGAGGTTTTTGATTACTGATTCAATCTTCTTACCTGCTATTGGTCTACTCAGATTTCTTCATGATTCAGGCTTGGTAGGTTGTATGTTTCTAAGAATTTGTCTATTTCTTCTACGTTGTCCAATTTGTTGGTGTGTAACTACTCATAGAAATCTTTTATGATCCTTCGGACTTCTGTGATATCAGTTGTAATGTCTCCATTTTCACTTATAATTTTATTTATTTGAGTCTTCTCTCTTTTTCTTGGTAAATCTAGCTAAAGATTTGTCAATTTTGTTTATCTTTTCAAAAAACCAACTTGTTGTTGTTGTTGATCTTTTCTACTGTTTTTCCATTCTCTATTTCATTTATTTCTGCTCTAATTTTTGTTATCTCCTTCCTTCTGATGACTTTGGGCTTAGTTTATTCTTTTTCTAGTTCCTTGACATGTGAAGTTAAGCTATTTACTTGAGATCTTTTTTTATTTTTTCTTAATGTAGGCATGTATGTCTATAAACTTCCTCTTAGCTGCTTTTGCTGTATCTTGTAAGTTTTGATATGTTAGTAAGTATAGCTACCTCTGCTGTCTTTTCATTTCTACTTGTGTGAAATACCCCTTTCCACCCTTCCCTTTGAGTCTATGTGTGTTCCTGAAGCTGAAGTGAATTTCTTGTTGGCAGCATACACTGGAGTCTTGTTTTTTAATCCACACAGCCACTCTGTGCCTTTTGATTGGAACATTTAATCCATTTGCATTTAAAGTAATTGTTGATAAATAAGGACTTACTATTGCCATCCTGTTCATTATTTTCTGGATGTTTTGTAGTTCCTTTGTTCCTTCTTTTCTCTCTTGCTGTTTTCCTTTGTGAACTGATAATTTTCCATAGTGGTCTACTTCTTTTGTTTCCTTCTTTTTGTCTTGTACATATCTCCTATAGGTTTTTGTTTTGTGGTTACCGGGAGGCTCACTTGAAACGTCTTATAGATACTATAGTCTGTTTATTTCAAACTGATAACATTTCAACTGTATACCAAAAAATCTACCTTTTATTCTACCCCCTACTGCATTTTGTTTCATACTTTACATCTTTTTATATTGTGTATCCATTTGTAAGTTATTGTAATTATAGCTATTTTTAATACTTTTGTTCCTCAAGCTTTATATTAAAATTAAGTGGCACACATACCACTATATTACAGTATTAGAGTATTCTCAATTTGACTATATACTTGCCTTTACCAGTATGTTGTTTATTTTCACATGTTTTTACATTACTAGTTAGCACTTTTTTGTTTCAGCTTGAAGGACTCTTTCAGCATTTCTTTTTTTTTTTTTTTTTTTTTCTTTCAGCATTTCTTATAAGGCAAGTCTAATGGTGGCACCAGGTCTAGGGGTCATGGTGATTTGTCAGCTCAGGACATTGGGGTCTCCTCCATCAACAACTACATGGTCCTTATCAAGTGCCAGTTGCTCACCCCGCACTTCCTTTCCTTTTGAGGCAAACTCTTTCTAACTTGGGAGTTCCCTCCTGGTGCTAAGCAATGCTGGCTGTGGGGGGATGGGTTGATGCAGCAAAATGAAGCTATTCTTCCTTCCCTTTTTGTGTGATTGTTCTCAAGTTTTTAGTTTAACTGCATTGGTAGAATTTATAGAGTGGACTCCAGAGCTGTTTTTATTTGTGAATAACTGTCTAATTGTTGATATTTATGGAGAACTGGAGGGGTCTCCTACCCCACCGTCTTGGTAATGTCCCTCCCAAATGTGTGTTGTTTTAAGCTACCGAGTTTGAGTTAATTTATATAGTAAATGAATAAGCTAGTCGTTATTCCAAATGCTCCCCATATATTACTTCATCCAACTCTCACTTTTCTCATCTCTTCACTAATCATGGAGAGGTGTGTTAGTAAGTTGGCCGCACTACACACACCCTATGCCCTGACCTATTTTATGTTGGGACAGAGATGACCCTGATGAGCTCAAGCCTAGTGGTTTCCCTCAAACCACTCCCACACTCCCACACTCAAACCTTGTTTAAAAAGGAGCGGAGGGGCCAGCAGAGGGAGCTCTAACACTCTACTACTCCTTGTGAATTGCAGACCTTATGGTAAGAGACAGATCTTGCAGGTGGGTATTTCTTTACATCCCAGAAGGAGGGAGGAAGTTTTTCCTCCTTGCCTGGCAACATCCTAGCCAGTGAGACTGTCACTTTTCGTTCAACCAACGAAAAGCCACTTTGAACTCCAGTGTACTCTAATGGACTTTTTGTTTATAATGGTCCTTCCGGGGATCCCTGGGGGCTCAGCGGTTTAGCGCCTGCCTTTGGCCTGGGGCGTGATCCTGGAGTCTTGGGATGGAGTCCCGCGTCTGGCTCCCTGCATGGAGCCTGCTTCTCCCTCTGCCTATGTCTCTGCCTCTCTGTGTATGTGTGTGTGTCTCTCATGAATAAATAAATAAAATCTTGAATATATATATATGTGTGTATATGTATATATGTGTGTGTATATATATATAATGGCCCTTCCAAATTCCTCCTTTCCTCTTTAAAAACATGCTCTTTGTTGTCTGGACTTGCCTATGGTTTTGCTATAGTTCGTTGGTCCTGAATTGCAATTTTCTGCTATTCCCGACTAAATCCGTTTTTTTGCTGATAAAATAACTGGAGTTTTAGTCTTAAGGCTAACGTAGTTCTTGAGTAGGGCTAAGTTACTGAGGAAACAGAAACTATGGTTATGCAAAAGCAGTGAGGTCAAGAACAACAATCTATATAGAATGGATGCTGATAAAGACAGAAGTGGGAATTACCCCAGTAAGCAAAGTCTCAGTAGCTGAGTCACATAAATGGCAAAGAAGACCTATTAGCTTCTGCCACTGAGATTCCTAGTGCCATCCTGGATCAGAAGAGTTCCAATCTTGGATTTCCTTGTTGCATATGCCATTTTAAAATGAATTCTTAGGGATCCCTGGGTGGCGCAGCGGTTTAGCGCCTGCCTTTGGCCCAGGGAGCAATCCTGGAGACCGGGGATCGAGTCCCACATCGGGCTCCTGGTGCATGGAGCCTGCTTCTCCCTCTGCCTGTGTCTCTGCCTCTCTCTCTCTCTCTATTTATGACTATCATAAATAAATAAATAAAAATTAAAAAAAAAATAAAATGAATTCTTATTACTTGAGTTTGTCTATTATTATTTCTTGCAAAAGAGTTTAATTAAAACAAAAGGAATCCAAGTGGTAGTTCTGTCTCATTTTTTAAATGGATCTTGAAACAGTGAGGCATAAGAGAGGCAGAAGAATATAACTGGCAAAGGGAATATCAGGAGTCAGGGCTTGGAGGTGAGAGAACATTAAAGATATTGGTGGGAAGAGTCTTAGAGCAAGGGACACCTGGGTGGCTCAGTCAATGAAACATCTGACTCTTGATTTTGACTCAGGTCATGATCTCAGGGTCCTGGGATTGAGCCCCACATAGTGTTCAACAGGGAGTCTGCTTGAGGATTCTTTCTCTCCCCCTTTCCCTTTGCTCTGCCCCCCCTCACATGCTCTCTCTCTCTCTCTCTCAAATAAATACATAAATTCATAAAGATTTTATTTATTGATTCGTGAAAGACACAGATAGAGGCAGAAACATAGGCAGAGGGAGAAGCAGGCTCCATGCTGGCCCAGTGTGGGACTCGATCCCTGGACTCCCAGATCATGCCCTGAGCCAAAGGCAGACGCTCAACTGCTGAGCCACACAGGCGTCCCTAAATCTTTTTTTTTTTTTTTTTTTTTTTTTTTTAAGAATCTCAGAGGCATAGTCAGAGGGTTGTGATCTCTCACAAAGGGTAAAGGCAGTAGGGTAGAGTAGGGTAGTTGGGAACCTTGATGCCCAAGATGGACAGCTTTACTGTTATTAGAAGCTGGAGATTTTCCACTGAGGCTTTGTCTGTCTCATAGCATCACGGTTTTATTTTAGTAATACATATAATTTTTAACATCTTAAAGAGCAATCAACAATTTGTTCTAAATCCTCTCAGGCAAGAAGTATACTAACTTGATTAATGATCAAAAACCTAGTTGTTATTATGGGAGACTACTGGATATGTCACTTATCTTTGCTATTCAAGAGCGTTTCTGTCTTCAAGAAAGCTACTTGTAAAAAACACAGAAAACAAACCAGCTCCCTGTCACATATGTCCCTGTGGCCTGAGTCATAAGGAAATGCAGACAGGATAGTACCAGGCTTCCTATCCATGGGGTAACTCTGCCCCAGCCCAGACTCAAGTGATGACTGAAGCCCCTGGGAGTTTGGATACAGGTCAGGACTGGTAAATTCCACTGAGCCTGGGTCCTTATTCAGTATCAGAATCTGTTTCTGTGAGGTGTTTTCCAAATTTTCTGGGCTCTCTGAACCTGAGGAATAGCCTAAGAATGGTGGTATCCAATAGAAGTATAATGTAAGCCCTATATCTTTTATTTATCTATCTATTTATTTATTTATTTATTTAATTTAAAAGATTTCATTCACTTATTCATGAGAAAGAGAGAGAGAGAGAGAGAAGCAGGCTGCATGCAAGGAGCCCAAAGACACCCTGGACCAAAGACAGGCGCCAAACCACTGAGCCACCCAGGGATCCCCACGCTATATCTAATTTAAACTTTGCAGTAATCAAGTGATAAAAGTAGAAATACATGGGTGAAGTTTATTTTATTTTTTAAAGATTTTATTTATTTATTTATTCATGAGAGATACAGAGAGAGAGAGAGAGAGAGGCAGAGACACAGGCAGAGGGAGAAGCAGGCTCCATGCAGGGAGCCCGACATGGGATTCGATCCCATGGATCCCAGGATCACACCCTGGGCTGAAGGCGGCGCCAAACCGCTGAGCCACCTGGGCTGCCCCTGAAGTTAATTTTAATAATATATTTTATTTAATCCTGTATATCCAAAACATATTTTTAACATGTAAGCAATGTAAAAACTATCTTTTGTGCTGTCCTCACAATCCAGTGCATTTTTTACACATAGGTACATCTCAATTCAGACTAGCCACATTTCTTTTTAAAGATGTTATTTATTTATTTATTTACTTATTTACTTATTTATTTATTTATTTATTTATTTGAGAGAGAGAGAGCACGCACATGAGTGGGGTGGGAGGGGTGGGCAGAGGGAGAGGAGAGAATCCCTAAGCAGACTCCCCTCTGAACACAAAGCCCAATGCAGCTCTTGATCCCACAACCCTGAGATCATGACCTGAGGTGAAATCAAGAGTCGGATGCTTAGGAATGCCTGGGTGGCTCAGCAGTTGAGGGTCTGCTTTCAGCTCAGGGCATGATCCCAGAGTTCCAGGATTGAATCCCACATCAGGCTCTCTGCATGGAGCCTGCTTCTCCCTCTGCCTGTGTCTCTGCCTTCTCTCTGTGTCTCTCGTGAATAAATAAATCTTAAAAAAAAGAGTAGGATGCTTAACCAACTAAGCTATCCAGGTGCCCCCAGACTAGCCACATTTCAAGTGCTCAATAGCGCCATTTGGCTGGTGGCTGCGTATTAGACAGCATAGGTCTAGAAGAACTTGCTTCCCCCTTCCCATCAGAGGCAGGGATTTGAGGGGTGGGTGGGCCAGAAGTTCATTGGCTTTGTCATACCAATGCTATAAGTCCACTGGAAAAAACAAAGTTGTTCTTCTGAATCATCCTCATCTATTTCAATATGCCTCTTCTTTTCCCTCCTGAAATCAAGGGCTGGTGCTCTCAGAGAATTTGATCTATGTTATAGCATTTTATTTCACTTTGCCTTACACTCAGTTGTTATGTTTTGAACTCCCTGACTGGATTACAAAGGCCTTGATGGTAATTGTCATACTCCTAGTCATCTCTTTTTGCAACATGTTTAAGCCTCTAGTCACCAATAAAATGTTTGCTGAATGAATGAATCCTTACAGAATTGATAAAGATGTATTATGGAACCCTTTGTTTTATCTGACACCCCTAGGTCCATACAGCCCTTTTCCTCATTTCCTATTTATTTATTTATTTATTTATTTATTTATTTATTTATGATAGTCACACAGAGAGAGAGAGAGAGAGGCAGAGACACAGGCAGAGGGAGAAGCAGGCTCCATGCACCGGGAGCCCAATGTGGGATTCGATCTTGGGTCTCCAAGATTGTGCCCTGGGCCAAAGGCAGGCGCTAAACCACTGCACCACCCAGGGATCCTTTTTTTTTTTTTTTTTTTTATCTTTTCCTCATTTCCTAAAGCCAATCAGGGCACTGTTGATCCCACCCTAGAAACTGGGGGAAATATTTACCTTTGTCCTCTGGGGTCTCCCGCTCTGGACTCCGTTCAACAGTTAGTTCCTGAACAACTCCCATGCCCCAGGCATCGTGCTGGGTGCTATGGGAACTACACAGATGAGTAAGAAATATTCTTGCCCTCAAGTCCCTAACTATCCAGTTGGGGGCCTTTAATAGGTATACACAAATAATTATAATTTTAGGTTGAGTAACCTCAGTCCTATAAGTGGAATAAAGAGTCCTGAAGGGAGGGGACTGGACTCCCAAAAGAGGTTTCATTCAGACTTGTCCTTGAGACGATGCTTGAGGTTAGGGCAGGATTTGAACAAGTGGGAAGGGAAGGAGGGAAACAAACAGCTTTTAAAAATCTGACAAATGAGGAAGAAACACAATACAGAGGAGGTGTGGTAAAGAGACTAATTAGGACAAGGAAATGAAATGGAATCCAAAGATAAGAGCAGGGTGGAAGAAATCACAACAGGGTGGCAGAGGAGCAAATCCCATGAGAGGGGTGAGCACTCCCCAGGCACCTTTGTTTAAGAAGGCGATGCCAGGAACAAGAGCTTGCCAAGTGAAGCTGGGAATTCCAAAAGGAAGTGAGATAGGTCTGGGTCACACACTCATGGTGGCAGAGGCAGGGTCTGGAGGAATGAAGAACTCTCTGATCAAGGAAAGTAGAATCTCCTAAAGAATGTTATACAACCAGATTTGAGCAGAGCCCCAGAGTGACAGGGAAAGGATGAGACGAGATCAGAGAAGCTGGAAAGAGGAAGATGTGGAGACGAGAGCAATGCTTTATCTAGCCAGTACTGCATGCCCTGGAGATCACAGGAACAGTCAGATCAGGAAATCAAGACACCAGCCTGGGAAGGTAGCCCCCAGTGGGAGGATAGAAGGAAAATGGAAACAGCAATTGACTAGGTGTAGCATAAATTACAAGTCATGATAACCTTTCCCAATCCCTGAAGTCGGGATTCATGCCTGGAGGAGTGTAGGTAGTTATGTACACTACAAAAGTTGCACCCAACAGTAGTGGGAAGAATTCCAAGACTGGCATTGAAGCAGGTGTACAAAAGAAAAGCAAAGAGAATCTAATATAAGGAGAAGACTGGGGATGCCTGGGTGGCTCAGCAGTTGAGCACCTGCCTTTGGCTCAGGGCATGATCCCAGAGTCCCAGGATCGAGTCCCACATCTGGCTTCCTGCTTGGAACCTGCTTCTCCCTCTGCCTGGGTCTCTGCCTGTCTCTCTCTGTATCTCTCATGGATAAATAAACAAAATCTTTAACAAAAAAAGAAGACTGATTTACTTTCAGTTTTATTTTTAAATTTCAGATAACTCTATTGCCTCTAAGCACTTTTATTTCAGAGAAAAAGGCAGACCAGACCATGCTCTACCTTTCAGGGCGCCTGAAAAACACACGTTTTTGTACTCAGTGACACACACCCAAAGCTGTAATGGAGACTAATAATGGCTAGTGTACATTGAGCATGCGGCAACTGCTAGGCCATGTGCAAAGCACTTTTACAGGTATTATCTCATTAAATTTTCGATATTACCTATGACGGGGGCACCTGGGTGGTGCAGTCAGTTGGGCATCAGACTCTTGGTTTTAGCTCAGGTCGTGATCTAGGCAGGGAGGGGTGCAGGATCCTGAGATCAAGCCCTGTGTCGGGCTTAGCACAGAGTCCACCTGGAACTCTCTTCCTCTCTTCTGCCCCTCCCCCACTCATCTTTCAAATAAATCTTTTTTTTTTAAAGCCAATATTACCTATAACATTATGTTACTATCTTAATTTCTCAGAGAAACAGGTTAGATGACTTGTTAAAATCACAATGCTAGTAACTTGTGGGAGGAAGCTTTTTATAAATTCATTGTTTTTTATAGTTATTGGGTTATCCAGATGTCCCTTTTTTGTATCAGTTTTAGTAAGATATATTTCCTAGGAAGTTAGACAGTTCATTTAAACCTTCAAAATTAATGGCATGAATCTGATCAAAACCTTAATTTTTAATAATTTAGGATCTTTGATGTATTCCTGTTTTCATTTCTGATATTCATTATAAGCACTTGTTTCTCTTTTCCATGACCAGTCTTGTCAGAGATGTATCCATTATAATAGTCTTTTCAAAGAAACAATTTCTTGATTTGTTGTTCCTATTATAAATTTGTTTCCTATTTCATTAATTTCTCCTCTTATCTACATTATTTCCACTATTGGTTTTTTTTTTGTCAATTTCCCCCACTAGTTTCTTGAAATGGATGCTTAGCTCATTGATTTTTAGTCTTTATTCTTATCTCAAGTGTCTATTTAAGACTTTTATCATTTCCTAAAGCATGGCTTTGGCAGCATCCCACAACTTTTGTATTTTATTATCATTCTGTTTAAAATATTTTATAATTTCCATTGTGGTTTTTTTGATGCATGGGTTTTCTTAGAGTGTATTTCTTACTATTTAAATATGAAGATTTTCTAGTTATTATTTTTTATTGGTTTCTTGCTTAATTGCACTGTGGTTAGAGAACACACTTTGAATATTTCAGTTCTTTGAAATTTGTTGAGACTTGCTTTATGGCCCAGTATCTGGTCTGTAGCAGATTATAGTTTCCAAAGAGAGCCACAAAAATATCTCCAATGCCACATGCTCTTTTGCTATGTGACTATGCAACCTTCCCATCAAGGGGGAAATCTAAGTTTCCATCCCCTGGAATCTAGGCAGGCTCTGTAACAACCAAGAAAAAATATCCTTGCAGCTTTAGCTCCCAGCTTCATGGAAGATGGCTGCCATGGAAGAAGTGTGACTAGCTGATACAACCATGCTGCGAAAGATTCAAGCCATGTGAAAAGACCCTGGAGAATAAGAGATCTTGAGAAAGAAAAGCCAAGGAGCACCCAGGTGCCAGGACATGTGACTAAAGAAGTCATCTTGGATATCTAGTCAAGACTTCAGATGACTCTAGTGTCAGCTGTTTCTGACTGCAGTCACATTGGAAACTCCAAGTGAAAACTACCCATCTGAGTCCAGTGAATCTATGGAACCTTGAGAGATAATAATAAATTGCTATGTTTGGGATCCCTGGGTGGCGCAGCGGTTTGGCGCCGGCCTTTGGCCCAGGGCGCGATCCTGGAGACCCCGGATCGAATCCCACATCAGGTTCCCGGTGCATGGAGCCTGCCTTCTCCCTCTGCCTGTGCCTCTGCCTCTTTCTCTCTCTCTGTCTCTCTGTGACTATCATAAATAAATTTAAAAAAATTAAAAAAAAAATAAATTGCTATGTTTAAGCTCTACATTTATGGGTAATTTGTAATGCAGGAATAGTTCTCCAGAACATGGTCAATTTATTTAAATATTCTGTGCATATTTTTAAGATTTACAATTCTAATTTTGGGGTGTGGTGTTCTGTATGCATCAATTAAGTCAAGTTCATTAGTTTGTGTATCTAAATCTATATTCTTAATGATTTGGTTTGTTTTCTGTGAATTACTGAGAGAAGCATATTAAAAATCTTTCACTATAATTCTGTATTTGCCTTTCTCCTCTCATTTGAGGCTGTTTTAGGTCTTTGTGTCTTACAGGAGAGAATACAGAGCTCCCTAAATATACTTAATTCTTCTATATCCACTAACCCTAATTGAGTTTAGAAAGTACTAAATATGCTAGTAGTAATATTTGATTTGCTAGTATAATACTAGAATATGCTAGTAATAATAGTAATGAAACTGAATAACTTTTTCATTGAGCACTTACTAAGTGCCAGGTGTTGTCCTAAGTACTTTACATGTAGTACCTCCTTAATCCTAACAAATTCCCTATAATTTTGGCATTATGATCCCCATTTACCACAGACAGGTTAAGTAACTGGTCTAAGATCACTCAACTAGATAAGCACTACATTGGAATTTAAAACAAGACAGACTGACTGTGCTCTTAGCCACTTTTTTGTACTGCTATTGAGATGTGATGCTCTCTCTAGGGCAGAAGATGTGAGTCCAGGTGTAATTTATGAGCATGTTTGCTTTGACATACTGCAGTATGTAAAGTAAATAGAAAAAAAGATAAAGTACTCCAGGAGAGGTCTATATATGTTCATAAATTATTAATAGCTTTAAGGGGGTTCTTCTGGTATATAGTAGTAACAGGATGATAGTTATGTCAGTGGGCTACTAGGCCTTTTATTTGAGTACTTCATGGAATCACTCATACTAAATAGGAATTTGTGCAAAATAGCATTTCTGGGAATAATTTGTACCTAGTAAAATATTATAGACTCATAGGTCTGGAAGGTCCCTTAGAGATCAGTTATTTCAGACCACTTATTTATAGTATTAACAATCATTATCTTTGAAGGTGGCATTTTAAGGGACTTTTACTTTTTGTATTATTTATTTGTATGTTAATTTTGTATAAGAACACATCACACATAATCAGAAAAATAAAATAGTTATTCCTCTAAAACAACTCAGTGGGGGAAAAGATTAGTCTTTTCAACAAATGATATTGTAAAACCAGATATCCACATGAAGAAGAATGAATTTTTACTCTTACTTCATACCATATACAAAAATTAACTCAAAATGAATTGCAGACCTAAATGTAAAAACTAAAACTATTAAAGTCTTAGAAAATATAGCCTAAATCTTCGTGATCTTGAGTTAGGCAAATACTTTTTAGATACAAAACCAAAAGAAAAATATAGAAACTGGACTTCATCAAAATTAAAAACTCGTGTGCTGCAAACAATGCCATCAAGGTAGTGAAAGACAACCCATAGAGTAGGAGAAAATATTTATAAATCATATAGATATAAGGGACTTATATCCAGAATATGATAAAAAACTATTTCAACTCAATAATAAAAGGGCAACCCAAACTAAAAATGGGCAAAGAACTTGAATAGATGTTGATTTGCAAATTCAGGAGCTTTGCAAGTGAAATCTGTAACTGGCCCCATGCACAGAGGGCAAGAAAAGGCTGAAGAAAGAGGCAGATCACTCCAGACTGATAGGTGACAGGTTATAAGCAAGAGAACTTACATATAAGGCTTGTCTTAGGCAGTTGCAGGATAAGTAGATATCTGCATCCACCCACCAGAATCTTAAAAATTTATATAGAGGCTTTAACTGAGTTCAGTACATATATCAACCAGATGGTCTAAATGCCATATTGCTCTCTCAAGTCTGCATCCTTGAAAATCGTTCTCACTGTGGGAAACAGTGAGCAGAACACACATTTTAGGGACAGGGAAAGGGATCAGGAGCCTCCAATTGCCTGGGTCCATGTTGCAGGTCAATCAGTAGTCACATCCTCTTGATGACTTCCTCTGACAATTAGACATTCCTCCAAAGAAGTTATAAAAATAGACATAAGCATGTGAAAAAATGTTCAACGTCATTAGCCATCAGAGAAATGCAAATCAAAAGCACAATGAGATATGTCACACACACTAGGATGGCTATATTGAAAAAACAACAACAAACCAGATAATAAGTGTTGGTGAGGATGTGGACAATTTGAAACCCTCATACATTGCTGGTGGATAAATGATGCAGCCACTTTGGAAAGCAGCTTGGCAGTCTTCAAAATGTTAAACATAGTTACCATGTGATCAAGCAATTCCACTTTTACATACCAAAGAGAAAGGGAAACACATATTCACACAAAAACTTATACACAAAATGTTCATAACACCATTATTCATAATAGTCAAAAAGCAGAAACAATTTAAATGTTAATCAATTAATGAATAGATAAATAAAATGTAGTATTATCCAAACAATGGAATACTATTGGCAATAAAAAGAAATGAAATACTGGTACATGATATAACACGGATGAACTCTAGAATATGTTATGCTAAGTCAAAGAAGCCTGTCACAAAAGAGAGTGTTTTATGATTCCATGAATATAATGTGTCCAGAATGGCAAATCTATGGAGACAGAAAGTAGATGAGTAGTTGCCTAGGGCTGAGGCAGGGGTGAGAGGGCATAGGCAATGACTACTAGTGGGTAAGGAGTTTCTTTTTAGGGTGGTGAAAATGTTCTAAATCAGATTTTGGTGGTAGTTGCACAACTCTGTCATGATACTAAAAACCATTGAATTATACCATTTAAATTGGTGAATTGTATGGTATGAGATTATAAATAAAGCTGTTAAAAGGAAAAAATGGCTATTCCATTAAATTGATGCAGTGTGACTTAAGATGAATGCCTTGGCAGCTCAGCTGGTTAAGCATCTGCTTTCAGTTCAGATCATGATCTTGGGGTCCTGGGATTAAGCCCTGTATCAGGCTCCCTGCTCCTGGGGAAGAGGGCTGCTTCTCCCTCTTCCTCTGTCCCCCTTCGCCCCACTCGTGCTCTTTGTGTGCTCTCTCTCTCTCCTTCTTATGAATAAATAAAATCTTTTATAAATAATTAAATAAATAAAATGATTTAAAGTGTCCTTCTATTCACTCAAAGGAGGTAATATTTAATATGTTTCAGGAAAAGGTCATTAACGTTTAGTTGGGTTTTTTTAATTTACAAGTACAAATAAGGAAAAGTCACTGTATGGGGAAATAGAACCTTTAAATGATGATGCTGAGACTGTTCTAATGTTGCATTATGAAATTTGAGTCATGGAAGAAAAGCCAGGGATCACATACATTTTTAAAAAGTGTATTTTAAAAAATATTTTATTATTTGACACAGAAAGAGAGCACAAGCGGCAGGCAGTGAGGGAGAAGCAGACTCCTACTAAGCAGGAAGCCCAATGTGGGACTTGATCCCAGGACTCTGAGATCATGACCTGAACCGAAGGCAGACGCTTAATGGACTGAGCCACCCAAGTTCCAAAAAACTGCATTTTCTTTAGATAATTCTACAGCTGGTATTCTAAACTTCCTAGGAGAAAGTAGTTTTTAAAATGATAGCCTTGGGACACCTGGGTGGCTCAGCGGTTAAGTGTTTGCCTTCTGCTGAAGGCGAGATCCTGGGGTCCATGGATCAGGGGATGGAGTCCCGCATGGGGCTCCCTGCGAGGGCCTGCTTCTTGCTCTGCCTCTCTCTCTGTGTCTCTCATGAATGAATACATAAAATCTTTAAAAAAAAAATGATAGCTTCACAAAAATTATATAAAAGATATATCATGCACAAATTCTCCTCTCACAGATTTTTGGTAAGTATCTGCCAGTTTGTTTGGGATGATGAGGTAGTTTCTGCACTGGGTGAGTTACTAATTTATTCTTTGTGGATTGATTCTCTTATAGATCCTAAAAACCTTCATGCCATGTATAAATATTATTTCACTGTAGGTTTTATATATTTCACTGGGGCTCATAAATCTGCCCTAAAGTTCTTTTTTCTTTAGTGTTCTGGTTCTCCTCTGTCTTTCCTATTTCCCATAGCCCTTCTGACCCCTAAATTAAACTATATTTGCAAACATCACTCATACATTTCATAATGTTATTTCCTGATTTGGCTTCCAATTAGTCACCCTAGGCAAAACACCCTCTCAAGGCCTTCATTTCCTCATTGTTCTCTAAGGTTCTTTCGAGCACTGTGATTCTAAGGTGATTTGAGGGCTCATTTCAGTTGATAAAGTGCTTGTTACATTAAATCACTTCTGGTACATGCTTTCAGGAACTGTCCACACATGAAGACTGAATCATTAAAATGTTTTACTCCATATTTTTCAAGTCAGAATCAATAATTCAGAACTCAACGATAACATTCTAATTTTTTAAAATCAAAATAAGATGATCAGAATCATAAAACTTAGCATTTACAACATTGAACCTAGAAAAACATATATAATAGAATGTTAAAGCCAAAAGAGCATCTGACAGAGAGAGAGACTGAGACTTCTTATGAAGTGTTTCAATTACAGTTACTCCATAACAACTGTGTAATCAGAATCTGTGTACATAGTCTTATAAGGTGGGGAAAAAATCCAGCCGAAATGTCAAATCATGGAGCCAGAATGATTCTGAATTACCTAAAGATACATTTTGAGAAAGAAACGGAACTCTCCCTTATATCCCCCTCCCCCTGTATGAAAGGAGAGAATCTAAAATTATGCACATCTTTAGTAATATTTTATAAAAAATAAATGCCTAGATATAAACACAATTTAACATTTTCTCTTCAATTTGTTTTTTATAGCAGACATGTTAATTTCGTTTTGAACATGGTATGCCAAATATCCTGAGCTTCCAGGAATAAAGTCATGTAGCTCCCCAAGGAATTTCTTCATGGCATCAATTGATATATAACCTACAAAATAAAAATATATATTTATATTTGAAATCCTATCATACTATCATACTGTTTTTCAGTGTGTTTAAGATTTCTAAAGAATATTTTTAGAAATAAGTAAAAAGAAGAAATAATACCAGTGAGAAAATCTTCCATAAACACTTTCCTTTCCAACTCCCCACTCCCTGCAACCTTCTACCTCCTTTTATTTATTTATTTTAAAGGGTTTATTTATTTATTTTAGAGAGAAAGAGTGTATAAAGCAGGGGAGAAGCAGAGAGATAAGGAGAGGGAGACAATCTCCAGCAGATTCCAAGCTGAGTGCAGAGCCTGTTCTGAGATCATGACCTGAGCTGACACCAAGAATTGGACCCTTAGCCAACTGAGCCACTCAGGAACCCCTTCTCCCTCCTTTTAAAACACAAATATTTGATTATCCACTTTGACTACTGAGGTCCTTGCTGTCCCTCTCTCTCTCTCTCTCTCTCTCTCTAACAAGTAAATAAAATCTAAAAAAAAAAAAAAAAAAAAAGCTAGGGAAAATCAGTATTACTGCTTAATCAACAAAGGTTATAGATATGAGTAATTTTGATGTTGTTAATAATCTGAAATTGATAAGAGTATCAAAAAGAACACCTAGAATCTAGAGAGCTTAAGGAATCAATGACTTTAAGCAATATTACCTTGATAGCAAGCGCTTATGTGAATGATTATATTTTATGTGTAATATGTTTGTAGTTTATATTAAAACTGAAACTAAAAAAAAAAAAAAAAACTGAAACTAATTTAAAAGTAAATACTATGAGAAAAATTCTGATAAATCTCAAAGGTTATTGATTTTAGAACACTAACTCTGGGGATGCCTGAGTGGCTCAGCGGTTGAGCATCTGCCTTCATGTTCAGGGCATGATCCTGGAGTCCCAGGATCAAGTCCTGCATCAGGACCACATGAAGCCTGCTTCTCCCTCTGCCTCTGTCTCTGCCTCTCTCTCTCTGTATCTTTCATGAATAAATAAATACAATATTTAAAATAATTTTAAAAAATGAACAGGGATCCCTGGGTGGCACAGCGGTTTGGCGCCTGCCTTTGGCCCAGGGCGCGATCCTGGAGACCCGGGATCGAATCCCATGTCGGGCTCCTGGTGCATGGAGCCTGCTTCTCCCTCTGCCTGTGTCTCTGCCTCTCTCTCTCTCTCTCTCTCTGTGACTATCATAAATCAAAATTAAAAAAAAAAATAAAAAAAAAATAAAAAATGAACATCTTTCCTCGGAACTCTCTTTTCTTCCCTCCAATTCATCTGATTTATATAGAAATAGTCATTTTCTACATGAACTTGCTCCTCGCCCCCAACAGTTGCTTTGGGAACGATTTGAGTTGGGCTAATCACAGCTCTTTCTCTAGCTTTTTATATATATAATGCAGCCAGTCAAATCATTATCATTCAGGTGACCATAGCTCTAAGATCTAAAACTTGGGAGTCATGGGGGTCCATGTTTCCTACCATGTAAAGAAAGCCAACTTGCTTCAAGAGAGAAAAATAAAATGAAAATAACATGCAGGGGGCGGCCAGGGTGGCTCAGCGTTTTAGCGCCGCCTTCAGCCCAGGGCCTGATCCTGGAGCCTCTGGATCGAGTCCCGCAGCGGGCTCCCTGCATGGAGCCTGCTTCTCCCTCTGCCTCTGTCTCTGTCTCTCTCTGTGTGTGTGTATGCCTCTCATGAATAAATAAACAAAATCTTATAAAAAAAAAAAAAGAAATTAACATGCAGAGAAAAACTGGGTATCAGTGAGAGATAGCCATGAGTCCTAGTTACTTCTGAGGCCGATACGTCTGTCTTCCTCACAGTTTGGTTGATGTGGCGATTTTTCTAATGGACTCCCTTTTGTTTAAGCTAGTTTAAATCAAGTGTCAGTTGACTGCAGCCTGAAGTCCTAACTACTTCAAAGCTGCTAGAATAATCCATTTCTGATGCATAAATGTACTATCTTTCTTATAATTACAGGAATATTTTTATTAATGTAATAATTATTTTTAAAATTCCTATCCTCACATATATCTTCAGAAACTTCACACAGTGTATATGTGCAATTAACTAAATGTTAATATTTTTCTGTACTAGTTTATTTTACACAGAAACCTTGTCATTAGGCAAAGATCATGAGCCATATGGAGTATAGTAATAGTGCTTCAAGAGATTTTCTGAAGTGAATGATAATGATTAAAATATCTTTAAAAACACTAATCAGTGTTATATTATTGGATTCATAGTTAATTTATTAGCTGTCACTTTATATTAGAGGCAATTAAGCAATATGCTTATGTACCACATGTTGATGGAGGTAGTGTTTATTTTTTTTATTTTTATTTTTTTTAAGATTTTGTTTAAATCTTTAAACAAAAACTGTGGGGAACCTGATGCAGGACTCAATCCCAGGACCCTGGGATCACGACCTGAACCAAAGGCAGACACTCAATCACTGAGCCACCCAGGTGCCTCAGGAAAATGTTCTTGGTGGAGGATTCCACATGTGTCTGTGGTAATTAGCCTCTCATATGGTCCTAAATGATTCTTATCTCTTGGTATTCACTAATTTGTGTAATCTCTGGAAGGAGACTGTACTTGGGTTGGCCTAGTTGACTGATGGCAAGTGGCTGAAGTGACTGTATCCCACTTCTAAGAATAGGATATAAAAAAGACCGTGGCTTCTGTTTTGGGTATGCTCTTTTTCCCTCTTGCATTTCTCACTCTAAGGAAAGCAAGCTGCCACGTGTGAACAGCCTTATGGAGAGGCCCACTTGGTGAGGAGTTTGGCCTTTGGCCAAAAATCAGCAAGGACCCAAGGCTTGCCAACAACCACATGAGTGAGCTTTGAAATGGTTATTCCAGTTCCAGTTGTGCCTTGGAGTAACTGCAGGCTTGCTGACAACTTGATTGCAACATTATGAGAGACTTTGAGACAGAAGTATCTAACCAAGATGCTCCTGGATTCCTGGCCCTCAAAAACTATCAAGTAATAAATGTTCATTGTTTCAAGCTGCTTTTAGAGCAGTTTGTTACACAGTAATAGATAACTAATACAGTATCCATGATAGGTTCCTAAGTTTTTAATTATTAGAACTTTTTGGTTTGAAAATTTTTGCCTGGGGATCCCTGGGTGGCACAGCGGTTTGGTGCCTGCCTTTGGCCCAGGGCGCAGTCCTGGAGACCTGTGATTGAATCCCACGTCGGGCTCCCGGTGCATGGAGCCTGCTTCTCCCTCTGCCTATGTCTCTGCCCCTCTCTCTCTCTCTGTGACTATCATAAAAAAAAAAAAATTTTGCCTGCAAGATAATTTATAGTTATTAATTTCAAAAAATTAATCACACATGTAGCTATCAATCAGAACTTATTATCATGGGTGATAACTAGTGATATCAGACTAAAAGAATTTAATTCCAAGGATGCCTGAGTGGCTCAGTGATTGAGTGTCTGCCTTCAGTGCAGGGCATGATTCAGAGGTCCTGGGAAGCCTGCTTCTCCCTCTACCAATGTCTCTCCCTCTCTCTGTGTGTCTCTAATGAATAATAAATAGAATCTTAAAAAAAAAAAAAAAGAATTTAATTCTAGTCAAAAGCAAAACACACACACACACAAATCCCTTGATATTTTATGGGACATTTGGCACTATCTGAAGATATTTTTGGTTGTCACAACTTAGGGCCTCAGGTCCTAGGGCATATTTCCAACTTGTATTTTCTGCACCTAAAATCTAATTAGTTTTATGAGATTTATATTCATTAAGCTGAACCCAACCCATTTTGAGAGACAGTCAAGTTATAGTCACAGAAATTGCTACCACTGCCTAAATTAGAACTGTCAATCACTATATTCCAACAAGAAGTTATTCCTTCCTGTATAAGCAGATGGGCATGATAAAAAAAAAAAAAAAGGAAGTACTTGTCGTTCCACGCAAAATTATAGCCGAAAATCATCTCTAAAGATTAAAACTTTCTTCTAAGAAAATGTTATTTAAAATTTTAATGTAGGGGCACCTGGCTGGCTGAGTCAGAAGAGCATGTGACTCTTGATCTCAGGGTCATGAGTTGGAACCCAATGTTGGGTATGGAGATCACTTAAAATAAATAAATAAATAAACTTTAAAACAATAAAATAAAATTTTCATGTAGAAATATAAAGAAAGAAAATAATCTGGGATCCCTGGGTGGCGCAGTGGTTTAGCGCCTGCCTTTGGCCCAGGGTGCGATCCTGGAGACCCCGGATCGAATCCCACGTCGGGCTCCCGGTGCATGGAGCCTGCTTCTCCCTCTGCCTATATCTCTGCCTCTCTCTCTCTCTCTCTCTCTCTCTGTGACTATCATAAATAAATAAAAAATAAAAATAAAAAAAAAAAAGAAAGAAAATAATCAAGCAAATAAAAATACCAGGAAATTTTACTATGGTTCTATCAATAAAATTAACAAAAGATTATCAGAGGTTGAAATTTTACTTTAAAAATTCTAATGATTATTTTTATAGTTCTTTTTTAGTTTGTTCTTAATACAACATTGTCTTGTCTTTTGAATAGTCAGACAACATGGAAACACAGCAGCATTGTTACATGTCCAAATCCAAGCATTTTTCTTTTTACATGGCTGATTTTATTATTTATCATTGATTTTTTAAATAAGTTATCAAACATTTGGTAAGTCCAAATGGGCCAAAGGGGCCCAAAGGCAGGCGCCAAACCACTAAGCCACCCAGGGATTCCCAGATACCTCCATTTTATCTGAATGTTTAGGCCTAAGAGATAAGTCAGGGTACAACTGCTGCTCCCAATATTAGAACTTAAGTACTTCTACTTAGTTCATTGCCCTCTACAGCCCATGATTTTTCCTAAGCCCCAGAACTGACTTTGTTGTCCAAGCTGGGTAACAGTTTTCTTTGATGTCTCCAAGACTCATCCTCAAACCACATATTAAAAGTTTTTTTAAAGTGCTTTTCTAAAGACTATGAACAGAAGAAAAAAGTAATAAAACAAATGGCCAGGGCAGCCCCGGTGGCGCAGAGGTTTGGCACTGCCTGCAGCCTGGGGTGTGATCCTGGAGAACCAGGATGGAGTCCCATATCGGACTTCCTGCATGGAGCCTGCATCTCCATCTCCCTCTCCCTCTGCCTGTGTCTCTGCCTCTCTCTGTGTCTATGAATAAATAAAATCTTAAAAAACAAACAAACAAATGGCTAGACCAAATGGTAAGAAGGAATAGTACTATGAGAGAAGGCATCTAGGAATTTGTGGACTAACTGTAAGAGTTTTCACACTGATAAAAAGAATGCACTCTAAAATGATTTTTAAAATGAAATTTCAAAAACCTATACTTTTCAAGTTGCTGTGTTTTAAACAGAATTTTTTTAAACTTATATTTTAGGATCCCTGGGTGGCTCAGAAGTTTGGTGCATGTCTTTGGCCCAGGGTGTGATCCTGGAGTCCCAGGATCAAGTCCCACATCGGGCTCCCTGCATGGAGCCTGTTTCTCCCTCTGTCTGTGTCTCTGCCTCTCTCTGCCTCTCTCTCTCTCTCTCTCTCTCTCTCTCTCTCTGTGTGTGTGTGTCTCATGAATAAATAAAATATTTTTAAAATAAATAAATAAAACTTCTATTTTAAAAATGACCCTACTGAATATTACCCAGATCAAAGTATCTAAATATCCACCTCACTCACCATTATCTAAATCCCAGTGGCCACTTTTCACCTGGTTCCCTTGGTTCCATCCTCTCATGTCAGCCTTAGTAAGCTGTCTTTTCTTTATGTCAGGCACTAGAAAAGCTAAATATGGAGTCCATGGACACCTGTGAATCTCTTTAATTATAGTAAAGTTGGTGTGTTATGTTTGTGTGTGTGTGTGTGTGTATCCTAGGGAAAGGGGTCTAATTCATCAGATTCTCAAAGGAAACTATGATTAGAGTTGTCCATGTAATTTGTCTCTCAAATTGGGACACCTGAGAGTAAAAAACTGAGTTTGAGCCCAATGTTGGGTATGGAGATTACTGATGCTAGGACAACAGACATAAACCAGAACTGTCTTGTGTAAACAGGAATGTGTATTCACACTACCAACAGACCAGCTTTTTAACAGAAAATATAGGACCTAACTCTGGGTCAATTCAGCAGATTTATTTAATGCAAATGATATCTCCTCTTTTAGCATCTATAACTGAGTGGTCTCTACTTGCTAGTCTAGGACAACTGCATTATTGTACAAGATATTCTTTTGTTTCTTCCCTACTTGGGTGTTCTCTAAATTTTATTTTAAATTACCTGTTACCATGTTGTTTACTGGATAATTCTGAAGAGGGAAGTACATCTGCTTTTCTGTAACTGGAGTCCTTATAAAATGTTTTTCTGTGCTATAAAATGAAGCATACAGAAAGTCATATTTATACTTGTTTTTTCCTGAGAAATTATTCCAGGCAATATATATAGTAAGCTGTTTGCACTTGAGCAGACTTCAGTCTTATTGGATGAAAACATTCAGTGTGAACTTCTTTTATGCTTCTAAGTAATACTAGTTCCTATACAGATATTTTCAGTTTTCTTGGCCACTTCATAAAACATATTTTTTGTGTATGTAGAAGCCTAGGTCTTCCTCAATATTCTTAAAAGCATAATAATTCAATAATACTTTATAATTAAGGACACCTGGATGGCTCAGAGGTTGAGCGTTGGCTCAGGTCCTGATCCCACGATCCAGGATCGAGTCCCACATCGGGCTCCTTGTGGGGAGCCTGGTTCTCCTTCTGCCTATGTCTCTGCCTCTCTCTCTCTGTCTCACATGAAGAAATAAAATCTTAAAAATTATAATAACACTTTATAATTAGATTAAAAATATACATATGTAATCTTAAATATGCCAAAAGAAGGTACAGTGGGCTTTATTTAAAATAATCACAGCATTTTTTGTTACTCAGTGTTTAATAATTGGAACTCTGTTAACTAGTACTTCAAAACTTTAAAATAAATAAAGAGTGAAATCTGGGAAAATCATGCAATATACTAAAATTCTGAAGTGACTTCTGAGTTAAAAAGAAAAACGGTTAAATTATTCTGAGTGTGGTTGTGTATAATTATTTATATTCTAACTTTTAAGAGCTAAGTAGTTTTCAACTAAAGTATTCTGTTTTCTGTGCCAAATAACAATGTTTATTATATTTAGACTACATATAACCAATAGATAATACAATTGTGGGCAGCCCCAGTGGTGCAGTGGTTTAGTGTTGCGTTAGGGGTGTGATCCTGGAGACCAGGGATCGAGTCCCACATCGGGCTCCCTGCATAGAGCCTGCTTCTCCCTCTGCCTGTGTCTCTGCCTCTCTCTCTCTCTCTGTGTGTCTCTCATGAATAAATAAATAAAATCTTAAAAAAAAAGATAATACAATTGCATGAAAATAAAAGTCTCAATAATTAAAAGTTGGGGTCATCCTTAATTTATTTTCCTTAAAAAAATCTAAAATTACATTTAGTGATAGTAAAAGCTTTATTTTTAATTTATCTAAAAGTTAGATTTCATCTGAACTTTTTTTTAATTTATCTAAAAGTTAGATTTCATCTGAACTTTTTCTTTTTTTAAGATTTTATTTATTTATTCATGAGAGACACAGAGAGAGAGAGAGAGGCAGAGACACAGGCAGAGGGCAAAGCAAGCTCCATGCAGGGAACCTGATGTGGGACTTGATCCCAGGTCTCCAGGATCAGGCCCTCGGCTGAAGTCAGTGCTAAACCACTGAGCCACCTAGGCTGCCCTGATCTGAACTCTTATAAAAGAAACTGTAGCTCAGTTAGGGTAAGATCCTTCAAATAAGCAAAATAGTGTTCCCAGAAGAGTCAAGGACTAAAAAAAGATAAACCATTATTATTATCTATTATGGCTCTGAAATTTCTGGCTAAGCAATGAGATGGGGGAGGGTAAAGAAAGAAATGAAAAAGAGATAACTAGTAAAAAGGAAGAAACAATCTTTCATATTAACAAATGATATGATGTACACTCTGAAAAGCCAAGAGAATCACTGAAATGTTTCTAGAATCTTAAAGATTCCAAGTGGGTAGTTATAAAACAAATATCCCCAAATCAATAAATTTCCTATATAACAGCAATAACTAATAAAAAATAAAATAAAATAAAAATGATTCAATCTATAACAGCAACAAAATTCATAAAAATCTAGAAATAACTATAACAAGAAATTTGTGATTCTATATGTAGAAAAATAAGAAATTTTACTGAGATATAGAAAAGGAAAATTAAAACAAAATATAAAAGATATTCTCCTGGATTGGAATATTGAAAATTATAAAGTCATCAATTCTTCTCAATTTTAACACAATTCCCAATAGGGATTTTAGAGGTTAAGAAAAAAATAATTCTAAAATTTACTTGAACAACATGTTAGAGGATCTAATAGGAGGCAGATCAAACTTATAATAGAATGAAAAAAAATACCTAGCAATAATCTTAAAAGACAAATGTGATTCATATGAAGAAAATATGAAAAATGTTCCTTAAGGGCCACAAAAGAAAATTTGAACAAGTGGGGGAAAAATACAGTTTCTCAGATGGGAAGATTCAATATCAGAGATAGTCTCCCTAAGTTAATCTATAAATTTCTTGTAATGTTACCAGAAATAACAGTAATTTTTAAAAAACATATGAACAAGATGGCTCTAAAATTCAGACAGAAAAATAAACTAGAAAGAATAGCTAAGAAAATTTGAAAAAGACTAAAGAAGAAAACCTAGCACCAGATATTAAGTCCTATTATAAATAACTAAAACAGAATGGTGCTGTTGCATGACAAATGAATGGAATATAAAAATATAAAATGCAGAAATAGACCCAAATACTTACAGGGATCTAACCTATGATAAAGGTGGCATTTTAAGGTGGTGGTGAGGGTCAATAGCCACAAGTAATTAGCTATCTGGAGGAAAAAAGAAAAAAAGTAGGTTCCCACCTTACACCAAAATATATTCCAAATGTGTCACAGATTTAAATTGAAAAAAAAAAAAGAAATCATTAAGAAGAAACCATAGCAAAAAATGATAATAATCTTAAGAGTAGGAAGACTTCCCTAAGTACAACATAAAACCAGAGAACCATCAAAGAAAATGTTAATAAGCATGAATGCATACAGGAAAACATATTTGCATGACAAAACCCAACATTTTTTAAAGTCAAAAGACAACAGGCTAAAAATTAATTGTAATTTATTTCAAATGAAGTAACTCTCTTAAAATGTAGAGTTCTTATCAAAAAATAAAAAAGCAAAACTCAATAGAAAAATATGCAAAGGATACGAACAAACATTCACAGAAAAAGAGATATAAGTGGTTCTCAAACATCTGAAGACAACTCAACCTCATTCATAATAATAGTAATTCAAACAAAACTAGAATGAGATACCATTTTATACCTATCAGATTGGCAAGGACCAAAATATATGATAAGTACTCTGTGTTAGAGAAGGCATAGGGGAAACAAAATGACTAACCATTCCAGTTTACCCCAGATTGAGGGATTTCTCAGGCCATGGGGCTTTTCAGGATTAAAACCAGGACATTTCTAAGCAAACCTGAATGTTTGGTTACCATAGCTAGAAAAGGCACATTTATACATAACCAGTAGGAGCGTAAATTGATTTAAACTGTATGGAGGGCAATTTGGTAAGACCTATTAAGGATACAAATCTACATGCCTTTCGATCTCCTAAGAATTACTCTACAGATACTCCCATACATACAAAATGACATAAGATAATCATTCACTGAGGCACTGCTTTTTTTTTTTTTTTTTTTTTTTTTAAGATCCATTTATTTATTTGAGAGAGAGCAAGCAAGAGAGAGAGAATGAGCCAGGGGAAGGGGCAAAGGGAGAAGCAGACTCTTTGCCCCACTGAGGAGGGAGCCCGAAGAGGTGCTCTATCCCAGAACCCCAAGATCATGACCCCAGCAGAAGGCAGACACTTAACCGACTGAGCCACCCCAGGTTCCCCTGAAGCACTGTTTTTAATAGCAAATTAGAAATTAATTAAAAGTCCATTAAAATAAGCAACTAGTTAAGTAAGTTATGGTACATCCATATAGTAGAACACTATATAGATAAAAACATGAAAAACTCTTTATGTAATAATATGGAATGATCTCCAAGGTAAATTATTGAGTGAAAAAAGGCAAGGAAACTGATAATATTGGTTGCTTCTAGGAGGGAAATTGACTTACTAGGGACCAGTATTTTCATAGTATCCTTTTTTGTACATGTTGGGTTTTCATAATTAAAATTTGAAAATAGGAAAGTAACATGTAGGCATGAAGACCTAGGGAAAATATTTTTTAAAAGGAGAGTAATAAGACTGGGACTTCCCTTGTAGTTATTAAAATACATAAATGAAGTTATATAACTTAAAAGAATATTGTATTGATACAGAAATAGATCCACAGATTAATGGAATAAAACAAATAGCCTAAAAATAGATCTTCATATACACAAAAACAATGTACGACAAAGGAAAATTACACATCAGTTTGAAATAATTATTCAAAAAACCAGTGGAAATCTCTTATTTGCAAAACAAAATCAATTTAGATCTTCACCTATTACCATACATCAAAATAAATATCTGCAGAGTTTAAAACTAATTTGATCTCTGAATGGGAAATAATTTCTCTGAACATAAAAGCGGTAGAAGAAATTATAAAGGAAAAGTGATTAATGATGGAAAATTTAAAACTTATATCTCTAAAAAAGTATATGCCAGACAACAAATTGTGAATACAATGTGGCAAATTGGCAAAAGGATAATATAGCTACTATATAAAGATGCCAGACAAGTTGATAAGAAAAACAATAAGGCTTCCAATAAAATAGGGAGAAAGCAGGTCACCTGGGTGGCTCAGTCCATTAAACATCTGCTTTTGGCTCAGGTCATGATCCCTGATCCCCCAGGGTCCTGGGATTGGCTCCCACATCAGGCTCCCTGCTCTGTGGTGGGCCTGCTTCTCCCTCTCCCTCTGCCTGCCACTCCCCCTACTTGTGTGCTCTCTCTCAGTCAAATAAATAAAATCTTTTTTAAGAAGTGGGTGGGTGGGGGGAATAAAGCATAGGGATCCCTGGGTGGCGCAGCGGTTTGGCGCCTGCCTTTGGCCCAGGGCACGATCCTGGAGACCCGGGATCGAATCCCACGTCGGGCTCCCGGTGCATGGAGCCTGCTTCTCCCTCTGCCTGTGTCTCTGCCTCTCTCTCTATCTCTCTGTGACTATCATAAATAAATAAAAAAAACTAAAAAAGAAGTGGGTGGGTGGGGGGAATAAAGGATAAAAACAAACCACAGAAAAGAAATATAAAACGCTAAAAAATTCAAAAAAGTTCAAAGCCATTAGTATTCAAAGAAAAATGCAAAATTAAAGCAAGACTTATTTGTATAAAACTAGGAAGAAATGTCCTAATGTTGGTGGTGGTTATCTCTAAGTGGCAGGGTTGCTTATTAAAAATTTTCTTTATTTTCTATTTTGAAAAATTATATGCATTAGGTTTATAGTAGAGTAAGTTCTTGCAATTTTTATAAGATTTGGGGAACATACTGAGAAGCAAAAATAGTATAGTGATTAAGAGTTTGGATTCTGGATCAGCTAAACTTAGCTTCAAATTCAGCTTAAGCAATGTTGGGTGACAATTAGCTCTCTGAACTCTTTTCCTCAATTGTGAGATGGGTCTAATAATATTTATCTATCTTATAAGGTTACAAGAATCAAATGAACTGATAAGCTTGCAAGTGTCTTATATTCAGCAAGTGTTTAATAACTAGTTCATCACTTACTGTTCAATATCACCAGTAGTACACCAACAAAAATGCTTCCTGAGTAAGGACAAAGTATATTTTATCTATGTTCACACTGCACCCTCTGGTGGTTCCATAAAGAAAAGGCTCTAGATTAGATACCTACCTAAGGTATCCATTCATATCCTTTGTCTATTGTTATTGCTATTGTTATTGGACATATTTTCTTCAGATTTGTAAGCCCCCTTTGTATCTTAAACTAGTTTTTGTCAGATGTTTTTCCAAGTGAATATTTTTCTTTTGACCTAGTTCATGGTATTTTTATTGCCACATTTTTGGTAGTTATACTTCTCAATCTTTTTCCTTTATGGCTTCCATGTTTTACAGGCAACCATGAGTTAAAGAACTTATGTATCTAATATCTTTCCTAGTCAAGTGAATTACTGAGAGTTACTTTTTATTTTCTATTTCCCAGCCTTCTCTTACAAGATCACTTAGGATAATTATCCTTTCCTCTATTAATCCCTTCAGAATATCTTCACGGTCTTACCTCCTCTATTCTTATTTTTTTCCTCTATTTATCTTATCTCAACAAAGTGTAACAAGTAAGTTCAAAGGAGTGCTAGAGATAGAGATCCCAAGACTTGAAATATGAATTCTCGGGACACCTGGGTAGTTCAGCAATTGAGTGTATGCCTTTGGCTCGGGACATGGTCCTGGGATCGAGTCCCACATCCAGCTTCCTGCATGGAGGCTGCCTCTCCCTCTGCCTATGGCTCTGCTTCTCTCTGTGTGTGTCTCTCATGAATAAATAAATAAAATCTTTAAAAAATGAATTCTCAAACTTAAGTAGGAGAATATCTAGAAGTCACAGGACCATGAAACAATAGTTTACTAAACTTACTTAAATACACAACTTTGTGTAAATTAGGTAACAACTAACTTCAAATTATAACAAACCAAATAGTTGGTACAAACTGGAAGAAAAACTTAAAATTGAAAAAACTATATAAAGTAAATCCATTAATTTTAATATTGAAGAGAGATAGCTACTATTTGATCATTTTTATTTCAGCAGCAAAATACCAGACCTTCGAATAGCCAGTACTCCCTACGAGCATTTGAAAACCATGGAACTGGAAAATATGGAATAAGGACTAGATTATGAATAAGGCTGAAACAAAGGGGGCCTCTCATAGATTGTTTCTAACATAATGGTAAGTCCATGAGTGTGTCTTTTTAAATTTCATTTCTTAAACCAAAAGAACCACATTACAAACAATTTGGAAAAGAGAAGAGGAAATCACTTAGAACTTCCAATCCTAATAAAATTACTGCTAATATTTCATATATTTTCTTATTTAAAAAATAATGTAACATAAATAATAAATAAATTCTTGTTTCTTTTGTGCAAGGATAGTCTAGCATACTGGTTGGCTCTGGAATTAGACTGACCAAGTTAAATCCAACTTATCCACACCTAATAATAAAAGTTGGGGCACCTGGGTGGCTGAGTTGGTTAAGCACCTGCCTTTAGTTCAGGTCATGATCCCAGAATTCTGGGATAGAGCCCTGCATCGGACTCCCTGCTCAGTGAAGAGTCTGCTTTTTCCCTCTCCATCACCCTCTGTTCCTCCCCCTACTCATGCTCTCTCTCTTTCTCTCTGAAATAAAATATTTTTAAAAAATAATAAAAGTTTGGGGATCCCTGGGTGGCGCAGCGGTTTGGCGCCTGCCTTTGGCCCAGGGCGCGATCCTGGCGACCCGGGATCGAATCCCACGTCGGGCTCCCGGTGCATGGAGCCTGCTTCTCCCTCTGCCTATGTCTCTGCCTCTCTCTCTCTCTCTCTCTCTCACTGTGTGACTATCATAAATAAAGAAAAATTAAAAAAAAATAATAAAAGTTTGTATAACTTTGGGCAAATTAATGTACCTAATCCTAGATCTTTTTTGCTATAAAGTGGCAATGGTGATAATGATAATATTAATAGTGTAAGAAGACCATGAAAATTAAATGAGATAAACACAGTCGGTGCTCAAAGATGCCTACATTAAATTGAATATCAATAAAGTATATGAATTCAATACCTTTTGGATAATTCTTTTTTGCGATCTGTTTCTAGTTCACTGTTTTCCCTAAGGGCTTTTATTTCATTTGGTGTTACTTCATAATGCTGTGGATAGCAAAAAGAAAAAAAAAATCACATTTTTAAAAGTCAGCACATCAATGATCTAATCAAATGTTTTTTTTAAAAGCAAAAAAAGTAAATTGGCAATATATATCAAGAGTCATAAAAATATTTAGACACTTAGGTCCACTCAATCTAGTTTGGTGGCAAAAACTTGAAAAATTTTGCACACACACACAATTATACTATTTGTTTTTAGGGCTATGTAATGAAGACTATGTATTTTTAAAATATCAACTGTGGTTGTATTAGATTGTAAAATTTTGACTAATTTTATTCTCTTTTCAATTTTTGAAATTTTCCCTAATGTGGCCATAGTACTTTTTAGTTTTTAAAAGAAACAATAAATAAATAAATAAATAAAATAAAAGGAAACAAAAAGTTATTAATTTAAACTTTCTTAAAATCTTCGACTTGAAAATTCCTAGGCTTCTGTTGAGTTACAAATCAAAAATATTAAGTAAGCTGAACAAATTATATTTCCACTTCAAAATTAAAATGGAATATATAGCTATAGAGTTATGAAAGAACTAAATGTGTATTAAGCTTTTCAAAAAGATTATGTGAAAGTGACTCAGATATTGGCACCTGTCACATAATTATAATTACTTAATACACCATTAGAAAATTTCTGTTTAAATCACAAATCCACTCCAAACAATATTAATGCTCCCCCAAATTACTTTCCAGATTTATCCTTGCTGTTACCATTCAAAGAAGTACTTTCTAGTTATCTATTCTATGGTTACATTATTGTAATTGGCTAATATTAATCAATATTTTGAAAGAACTAACAAAATCATTTATCACAAAATCATATAATTTCTAGAGTTAGTCACCACTACAGACATGTTCTACTAATTTTTTCATAGAAAAAATACTGGATCGGGTTGGAGCTGAGAAAATTTGGTTCCATTTTGCTGATGTCTAGTATATAAACTAAAACAGGTGTTTACCTTTTCTTTACCTCAGTTCTCATTTCTAAAACTGAATAATTAAATTAATGAGCTTTAAGGAGCTTTTTTAGCTTTGAAGTTCTAGCATACTGAATAATTATTGTCAAATAACAACTATTCTACACCATAGTGAAAACACTATGACAAGCCAAGGATTAGATATTTTGGCCCTTACTATAACATAGCCAAAGATACTTAAATAACTATGATTTTCAGATGATGAAAACTTGGGAAGAAAAAACAAACTAATGAAAGGAATACAAACTGTGTAATTGCTTGGCTTTAGGCATATAAAGATTTTCTTCCTAAGTGTTTACTTCGAAAATTTTCAAACTCTGAATTGTCAGAGAATAATACAGTAAGTACTATACACTTTTCACCTAGACTCATAACGTGTTAACATTTTTTAATCACTCTGCATGCCTTCTCTCATTTTTTATTTTTGCTGGACCATTTGAAAAGATTTGCAGATATCATGACATCTTACTCCTTAATCTTTAGGTTGCATTTTATCTTTTTAATTTTTAAAAAAGATCTTATTTTTTTTTTTTTTGACAGAGAGAGCACAAGCAGGGGGAGCAGCAGAGGGAGAGGGAGAAGCAGGCTCTCTGCTGAGCAGGGAGGCTGATGTGGGGCTCAATTCCAGGACCCTGGGATCTTGAGCTGAGCTGAAGGCAGATGTTTAATGGACTGAGTCACCTAGGCACCCCTGCATTTTCCTTAAAAAGCATTCTTTCATCTTTACAATACCGCCATTACAATTAAGAAAATTAACATTAATTCAATATCACCTAATAGTGCACATTTATATTTTCCCAATTGTTCTCAAAATGTCTTTTTACTTTTTATTTAGAAAACATCCAGAATCCAGAAAAAAAGAAAGAAAAGAAAACATCCAGAATCCAATCAAGGTTTATACATCACATTTGCTTGTTATGTCTCTTGATCTAGAACAGTATTTCTGCCTTTTTGTTTTGTTTTTTATGACATTGTTTTAAAGAGACTAAGCTAGATAGCTGTTTTGTGATATGTCTCACATTCTGGAATTGTCTGTTTACTCATAATTAAATTAAGGTTAATTAGGTTAAGCATTTTGAACAAGAACGCCATATAAATAACATTGTGTACCTTTAATATATCATATCAAGCTGAACATAATGAGAGGTTATTCCAATTTCGGTGATGCTAAATTTGACCAGTTGGTTATGTGGTGTCTGCCAGATATCTCTACTGGGAAGGCACATCCTTTATCTTTGTAACTAATAAGTAATCTAAGGGGTGATAATTTAAGATCATGGGTTTAACATCCACTAATGATCCTGCCTAAATCAATTATTTTATTAGGGGTGGTAAATTAGGGCTTTGCATTCTACCATCTTTTCTATATTTATTAGTTGCTATTTTATAAGGAAATTTTCCCTTAAATTTAAATTTAAATTTTTTTTCTTAAATTTCATCTTTCCTTCCTTCCAACCCTCCTTCCTGCCTTCCTTTCTTTCCTCTTCTTACCTCCTCTCCCTCCTTCTGTTCTTTTTTTTTCTTTCTTTACGCTTTCAGAGTAGCACTACTGAATCATGGATTCTTTTAAATTTAATGTACTATAATTCATTACTATCATTCTTTTTGGCACTCAAATTATCCCAAATTGGCTACTGTGTAAAGATTTTGAAGTAAGTCAAAAGTACTAACAAGTTTGAGGCAGAATAGTAAAAGCTATAAAACAGTTTTCAATATTGTACACTTTTATTGAGGGGTGTTATTCAAAACATTTAACAAATGACACAACATAGGAATTAGTAAATCAGAATCTATGCTGGCAATAAAAAACTGGTAAATTCTGTGCACCTATTACTTCTCCAGTTAATGATAGGTTTTCAAGTTTTTTACATGAATAATTTTATTCGTATAAAAATATCTCAACATTATCAGTGTACTAGTGTGAAAATAGTAATAGACTAGATAATGTTCTCTAAAAGCATGTCCTTTAAATTCCATAACCTGGATCATTGATGTCAGCATGTCACAAGTAAACATTTTTAAGATTACATTGCTTTAAAATTTTTTTGCAACTATATATTCTAACCAAGTACTTTAATTTACTCTTACCTTTTCTATCTGAAAATGTTGGTCTTGTTCCCAAATAAAATTACCAAGTTTTCTTCTTATTTCTGTGGTAAGAAAAACAAATTCAATACTATTTTTTAAGTAATTTTGTAGAGTTTTCTGAAGTTTACTTGAAGACTGAAATTTCTAGGTCGCTGTTATTCCACTTTCATCAAACTCACCTAAGATACTGATTTAAAATGCAGATTCTTATTGAATCAGATGATTGAGGAGGAGCTCAGGAATTGCATTTTTAACAGCCTCCCCAGATGATCCCATAGCATCATGAGAATCATTGTTGTAAACTTTTTCTGCTGGAATATATGCCTTCATTAGATGTCTGTGTCTTTAGGCCAACCGTTAATAAAGAAGACAATTGTCCAGTCAAAACAAAAGGTGTAAACTTGCTAAATTTGTACACTAGAGGTCCTCAAGAATTTAACGGTTGGTAAAAGAAGAGTGGAAGTGGGCATAATAGTATAGGAATTCTAACAATGCTCAGCATGTTAAAGTACTATGTCATTCTTTAATGATCTCAAAAGCTTCCATTGTAGCCCAATTGAAGACAAAAAGGTAACATTCCTCTAGACCTATGCGGTCCACTATAGTAGCCACTGGAGCAGCTACATATTGGCGTCATATTGAAATGTGGCTAGTCCAAAGTGAGATGTTTTGAGTATAAAATAAACACCGTATTTCAAAGATTTAGCATCAAAAAAGGAATGTAAATATCTTGATAATTTTTATGTTAGTTATATATTCAAAGGATAATATTTTAGTTATACCTGGTTAAATAAAATATATTCTTAAAATTAATTTACCTAGGGGCACCTGGGTGGCTCAATCAGTTAAGCATTTGATTTTTTATTTTGGGCTCAGGTCATGATCTCAGGGTCATGAGACAGAGTGGGAAGTCTGCTTGAGATTCTCTCCCTCTCCCTCTGCCTCTGTCCCTCCTCTCACTTGCACTCTCTCTAAAAGTAAATAAATTAATCTATTTTTTGTTTATAAATAAAAATCTTATTTTTATTCATTGATTTCTTATTTATACTAGAAAATTTTAAATTAGCATTGGTTCACATTTGCATTTCACCCTTCTACTAGACAATACTGGTCTAGGTAGATAATAATGTATACTTTTTATTCTTAAAAAGGAGCATCATTTCATTTAAAACAGATTTTTAAATTTTTTTATTTATTTATTTTAGAGAGAGGGAACACATGCAGGGATTGGGGGAGGGACAGAGGGGGAGAGAAAGGGAGGGTCTTAAACAGACTCTGCACTGAGCATGGAGCCCCCCATGCTGGACTCTATCTCACCACCCTGAGATCATGATCTGAACCAAAACCAAGAGTTGGATTCTTAACCAATTGTACCACCCAGGCTCCCCATTATTTATATGAGAGAGAATGCATACAAGTGGGAGCTTGGGGGGCAGAAGGAAAAGATCTCAGGCCGACTCTGTGCTGAGCATCGAGCCCCATGTGGCGCTTGATCTCATGACTCTGAGATCATGACCTGAGTATGACAATGAATAAAAAATCAAGAGTTGGATGCTTAACCAACAGAGTCACCCAGGAGCCTCAAAACAGATTTTTTTAAATTTAAATACATTTTAATATAAGATGCTAAATTCAAAGACAGAAGTAATAACTTAATATTAGAGCAGATAGTCATTCTATAATATAAGCTCTTTAAAAGTGGGTATTCACTGATTGGCACAGTTTTTTTAATAAAGCAGTTCTCCTATCCAATCCCCAATCCTTAATTTATTTGTATAGTCATTTAGAACAATTTATTGTTATAACTAGCTCTTACCAGGACATCAATTGTGGAAGGAATCCAATCTTTGGAGTTTCTAAAGCTCTCCTATAGAAATCTTTTTCAAACTCTTTTTGTTTTTTTGTTTTAAATAGCCTACTCACTGGGAATCTGTTCTAGCTTCAGTCTGTCTTTCTAAGGATAGACACACATGTATCATTAATTGGGTAATAATGTAAGACCTAAAATGAGATATTTAAAAATAGGCCACAAAAGTCAGGGAAATCGTATTTTAAGGAGGGAAAACTAAAAGAACCAATCTCAGAAGCAGTTTATTCACTTGCCCTTTATCTTATAGGGTTGCTGAAATAATTAAAAAAGTTAATGGGAAAGTACTTTTTTTTTTTTTTTTTTTTTTTTTGAGAGAGAGGGAAGGGTGGGAGAGGGAGAGGAAATATTTCCTTTTTTTTTAATTTTATTTATTCATTCATGAGAGACACAGGCAGAGGGAGAAGCAGGCTCCATGCAGGGGGCCTGATGCAGGTCTCCAGGATCACACCCTGGGCCAAAGGCAAGCACTAAACTACTGAGCCACCCAAGCTGTCCCTGGGAGAGGAAATCTTAAACTGGCTCCAGGCTCAGGCCAGAACTTGACTCGGCTTGATCTCACAACCCTGAGATCATGACCTGTGCCAAAATCAAGAGTTAGCTACTTAACTTATTGAGCCACACACATGCCCCAATGTATAAAGAACAATACAAATAAGTATATGGGTTCATTATCACAATGAATCTTAAAATTTCATTATAATAATGAAGAGATTCAAAACTAGCAAACATTTATTAAATGCTCACATGTCAGACTACTTGATATATTTTATCCTCAAAACAACTTGCTAAAGTTTACAAAACTAGTAAGTATTGGATCCTAGCCAGTGAGCACTGTGAGGGCAAGATCTGCTTTTTGTCTTATTCACCACTGACTCACCACCACCTTGGTTGAAACCTGACACAGTAGTTTAGTGAATGTGTGAATAAGCAATAAACAAACAAAGCCAGACTATATACTCAAGGTAATCTGATCCCAAGCTCATGCTTTTCCACTTATATTAAATGATATGAAACACAAAAATCTCTTATTGAGAACAAAGATCAGTAAAGTTGGGAGAACTAGCTGGATTCCGCTAACAGAGATTGGATAAATGATCTTTGCTAACCTTTTTGCAAGCACTCAGGGGGAAGAATGAAATGACCTAAAGTCACCGAGTTTTTTATTTCAGCATTAGCGACTGCAGAGAGATAGTGGGCGTGAAAAACTGTAGCATTGTCTTCTATGTAATCAAGGCTCTGATATATTCTAGGAGAAAGAAAGGAAATATTTTAGGTTATAAAATTAACAAGAATGTATTCAACCTTTCATAAGAAAGAAAAAGTGAGAGGAAGCAGGGATAATTATCTATAGGTACTCAAGCCACTGGGGAATTAAGGGAGTGGGGAGGGGGCAGCCAGGGTGGTGATTACACCTCTGGCTTGTAATCATAAATGGGACAGCAGTGTGAAGGGGGATCGCGGGTGGGCACATTGGAGGCAGAGTAACCTCTCAGAAAGCCACTGTTAGAGCCGGGCGAGCGATAATGAGGGTGTGTAGGAAGATAGCGGCGAGTAGGAGGAACATTCACAGGCGTACACGGAACACGTCCCCTGGTGTTTGGCCACCGACTGATTAACGGGAGTGGAGTTGTTTATTCACAAGAAACTAGTAGTTTTAAGTTTGAGAACACAGGACCTGGTGCAGGTGTGAAGGGGCAATCAGGAGGTTTGGCTGAAACACACTGGATGTGATGGGCCTTCAGGGCACCACACAGAGTTGCGGGGCAGACAGCTAGAATCACAAGGCTGGAACCCGGGAAGCCTCGCAGACCAGGTGGGAGGCCACACGGTTGTGGCGAGAAGTTATTTACATACCCTCTCCCTGCCCCCCCCATCCCCCATCTAGGGCTGAAAACTTGCTCCTTTCCAGTCTATTCCTATCATCAATATTTCTCAGGGCACCGCGACTTCCATCTCCAACTCCTGGCTCATCAGGACCGAAGAGGCACTGCCCGGTGGCCTTCAGGTACCTCAGCGTGTCTGGGTGGGAGGCATCACAGCTGAACAAGAAGTCGGCAGCCCTTGGGTCACTGATGGAGCCCCCTTCGTCCACTGCGGAGGCAAGAGCACAAGGTGAGCCTAGCAAGTATCCTGGCACCAAAGCACCATAGAGAAGAGGGGTGCTCTGCCCACCACCTCACCCGCCCCTTCCACCCAGCTGCCTACCCCAGAACTGCCTCAGTTCCTCGCCGACGCTGCCGCAGAACCAACCCCGCTGCCCTTGAAACATGGCGTCGGCCGGCACACAAGGGTGTGGGGGAGGGGAGGGCCTAGCGGGGATCGCTGATTGGTCTGAGGTGCTAAGCCAAGCTCGGTGATTGGTTCTCAGAGTAATGGGCGGGAAGAGACTGAGGGGAGAGGAACAGGAATCCCGTCACCACCAGGGAGCTGACCCGCTCGTGGGATTGTGGCGGAGGAGCCTCTCAGCTTTCCCCTGACATGGCGGAGAAGGGTCAGTCAAGCTTGTGAGTGGTAAACCCTCAGTATCAAAGTTATTGTGCTGTTGTTACAGGCGTGGTCGCAGGTTCTGTGGCATCAAGTATTATTTTGAAGCAAAACTCATTTTATCGTTTAATTTATAAATGTCTCCATTAGAATATCTAAAAGTTGAGGACTTGTAGAAAAATAAATCCACAATACCATTATCACCATTGAAAATAATAATTCTTTAATATATTCAAATTTCACTAGTGTTGACATTTCCTGCTTTTTCAGAATTATGCTTTACTTTTACAATTTCCACCCCCACCCTCACCATAACCCACCACCAGTCACCCCCTTACATCAGTTTTGATAAGCTATATTTTTCTGGTGTTGGAGCCCTCTAATCTAAAATTTATAAAATATTGATATAAATTTCATAAAACATTTTATTATCTTTTTTAATGTCTGCAGGCTTTGTAGCAATACCATTTTCATTTTTGTTATTAGCAATTTGTGCCGTTTTATTTCTTAGTCTCACCAGGGGTTTGTCAATTTTATTAGTCTTTTCAAAGAACAAACATCTGACTTTGTTGATACTCTTTTTTGTATTTCTTTTCTGTATTACTAATTTCTGTTCGTATAGTTTCCTTAGCTTTAACTTGCTTTCATTAATTTCTTGAGAGAGAGGAGTGATTTTCATTCTTTGTTTTCTAATATGTGCATATAAGGCTATAAATTTCCTTAAAACTGTGTTTACTTTAAAATTTCCAAACACATGAATATTTAGTTACTCTGCCATTAATGATTGCTGGCTTAAATGCATTGGAGTCAAAGGATATGGCCTATATGATTATAATCCTTTAAAATTTGTTGAAATTTCCCTTATGATTGAGGTATATGGTCAGTGTTATGTATGTGTTTCCAAAGAATATTCTGTGAGTGTTGGATATTCCGAGTGTTGGGTACAGTATTCTGCATATACTGACCCATTCATTGGGTCAAGTTTGCTAATCATGCTGTCAGATTTTTCAGTTACTGAAAGAACCATAGTAAAATCCCTTTGTGGATATTTATTGATTTCTTGTTAATTTTTGCTTTATTGAAATTAAGTTGTTAGGTGCATACTAATGTATGCTTGTTACTTTCAAGTTGACTGGATATTAAGCACTTAAATTTGAAAGGCAAAACTTTAAAACATATGAATAAGACAGGGGGGGAATACCTCTCAGGCCTCTGAGTAGAGAATAATTTTTAACAGAGGCAAGTATTAACCAATAGGGGAAGATATTTGCAGTATGAATAACCAACAAAGAATTGGTATCTAGAACACCTAAGTAACCTTTTTTTTTTTTTTTTAAAGATTTTATTTATTTATTTTTGAGAGACAGAGAGAGAGAGAGGAGCAGAGACACAGGTAGAGGGAGAAGCAAGCTCCATGCAGGGAGCCCGACGTGGATTTCGATCCGGGGACTCCAGGATCACACCCTGGGCTGAAGGTAGTGCTAAACTGCTGAGCCACCCAGGCGTCCCATACACAAAAGTTACCTTATGAATCAATAAGAGAAAAACAACACAATAGAAAATATGGGCAAACACCTAAATAGACATTTCATGGATGAAGAAATTTAAATGGCTGATAAACTTATAAAAAGATGCTCAACCACAGGGGTAATTAGGAAAATGCAAACTAAAACCATGAAATACCATTATATACTCACTTTACTGGACATAATGGAGTTGCTAGAGACATAGATTAATGGGAACACCGATTAGTGGGGATGTAAATTGGCATAGACACTTTGACCAACAATTCAGCATTACTTAGTTGAAGATGTACCCTGTGTGCCAGCATTTGTTAGATGTATACCTAGAGAAACTCTTGCTCCAGTTTACCAGTACACCTTGTACAGTAATGTTTATGGCAACATTGTTGCTAAAGCAACAACCAAAACCAAAACTAGAATCAGCCTCTTATTATCAACAGTAGTTTGGGTATTTAAACTGTTGTATTTTCAGAGAATGGAATACAATGTAATTTTTAATTTCAAAAAAGCTAGGAAGACATAGAACAAGATTCCATTCATTTAAACTTCAAAAACCAAGTGGGGCTGGGGGTTGGCTGGCTCAGTTGGAGAGTGTGTGACTTAAGCTTGAGGTCGTGAGTTTAAACCCCACATTGGGTGTAGAGATTATTTATATAAATTAATATTTTTTAAAAAATTAAAAGGCATAATGAAACTTTCTTTTTAGGGATATATATATATGTATATATATATATGTAGTAGAGAAAAAACTAAACAGTACAGTTGGAAAAATATACCTATGAATTGTTTTCAGAAAGGAAAGAACTAGATACAAAATGTAGAATGATTACCTCAGGTCCTAGAAAGATGCACAGGGAACCTTTAAAGGTTTTAATACTAATCTATTTGCAAAATTAGATGGTCAATTAATGAGTGTTTTTTATATCACTCTAAACTGTGTATATATATTACATACATTTTTGTGTGTCTATATTACAGTTTAATTCTTAAAAATAACTAGGTCAATTGAGGAGGATTTTATTTAAAGTAGTTAAACAAATATTTGACCTTGAATAAATCACCTTTACTCATCTGAAAAATTAATTTACCCAAAGCATCTTTTTCCTTGGAAATACTTGGTAATCCAGAGTTACTTTTTTTTCTCCTGTATCTCAGCTATGTTATACAACTGTGCAATGATGTTGCCACTGCTAGTCTAAAAGCCAGTTTAGTCACAGAAAAGTGCAAGGCCTTCTCTTTTTAAGGTTCTCACCTCAGTGAAGGGTTACTGCCTTTTTTTTAAAAAAAAGATTTTATTTATTTATTCATGAGAGACACAGAGGGAGAGGCAGAGACACAGGCAGAGGGAGAAGCAGGGAGCCCGACGTGGGACTCGATCCCGGGTCTCCAGGATCAGGCCCTGGGCTGAAGGCAGATGCGCTTAGCCGCTGAGCCACCCAGGCATCCCTGGAAAATATACTTCTTAAAAATGAATGTTGGGGGTGGGGTGGTTTGTGTGTGTGGTGATGGTTGCATACTTACATAAATATACTAAAAATTAGTGAAGGGTATACTTATAATGGGCAGATTTTATTGGGTACAAATTATACCACAATAAAGTTGTTCTTTAAAAAAAGCAAAGAAAAAAAACTGATTTTTTTTTTTTCCAATCACCAGGGGGAAAAGGACAGACCACAGGTGTATTTGTATTTCCCACTATCTGTAGGTATCCAACTTAATACTTTCTCTAACATGCTACCTCAACTTTCCAGCACTTGTCTTGACATAGATGACACAAATTTATTTTTACATAGTTCTCCCAGATAACTGGTTACTCTATACCGAATAATTTGAACAATCCTTCTATGTAGAACTCAGATAATAATTAAAGGCAGGAATCCAGGCAGACCAGGTGTCTCAGTGGTTTAGTGCCACTGAATTTTCCAAATTCAGATTAGAATGTTTATTTCTACTCATCTTTCACTATCTCCAACTTAAACACAATTTTTCTTTAGAATTTTCTCTTTCTATTCTGGTGAATATTGACCTCCTCTTTCTCTGAACTCTGTAGTAAACTTGTCTATCCCTGAGGACAAACTTTAGATATCAGTTATCTAGAACTCTGTATATGATTTAATAGGTAGGAGCTAGGCCCTATTCTATTCCCCAAACTCTGTCATACTACATGAAATTTTCTAGCACAGTGCCTAAAACCCTATCATTAGAAATATTTACTTTTTTGCATATGGACTATATGTTAGTAACTATTACCAGGTTGATGTTAAGTTTTCTGAATTTGATAATTTAGTACTGTGATTATGTAAGAGAGTATCTTGGGGGTGCCTGCCTGGCTCAGTCAACAGAGCATGTGACTATTGATCTTGGGGTGGTTAGTTCAAGCCCTATGTTGGACTTAAAGCTTACTTAAAAAAAAAGAAGGAGCATCTTGGTTCTTAGGAGATACTCACTGAAGTATTTAGGAATAAGAATCATAATGCCTGTAACTTAATCTGAAGTGGTTCAGCAAAAATAACATTAGCCATAGCTATGCATTACACACAAAATCATATAGGGTGGATGTGGGGGAGAGAGAATAAGAAAATGTGGCAAAATGTTAATAATTGATAAATCTGTGTGGAGAGTACAGAAGAGTTTATCATACAAATATATAATTTTTCTGTAAATTTGAAATTTTCTTGCAAAAGGTTAAAAAAACAGTTCCTTTAGTTCAGTGGTTTTCTGCCCTACCTGCACATTAAAATCACCTGAGTGCTTTTAGAACTACAAATGCCCAGGCCCCACCGGCTAGAGATTTTTACGTAATTGGTCTTGGGTGAGGTCCAAGAAATTGAAGTTAAGTCTCCCCAGATGAGGTGGCTCAGTGGTTGAGCATCTACCTTTAAAAAAAAAAAAAGATTTATTTGTTTATCCATGATAGACATAGAGGCAGAGACACAGGCAGAGAGGGAAAAGGAAGCTCCATGAAGGGAGCTTGACGTGGGACTCGATCCCAGGACTCCAGGATGGAGTCCTGGGCCAAAGGAAGGTGCCAAACCGCTGAGCCACCCAGGGAACATCTGCCTTTGACTCAGGTCATGATCCTGGTTTCCTGGGATGGAGTTCTGCATCAGGCTCCCTGCAGGGAGGCTGCTTCTCTCTCTGCCTGTATCTCTGCCTCTCTGTGTGTGTCTCGAATGAATGAATGAATCTTTAATTTAAAAAAAAAAATCTCTCCAAATGAGCCATTTTTTCTTTTTATGCTTCTTCTATATCCTTCAAAATATCTAACAAGGTTTCAGGCATAAAACAAGTCATTACATTCCGATTGAAGTGAATTTATTTATTTATTTAAAGATACACAACTTATTTATTATTTTTTTAAAAGTAGTCTCCATGCCCAATGTGGGGCTCAAAATCACAACCTCGAGATCAAGAGTTACATGTTCTACCAGCTGAACCAGCCAGGCGCCCCAAATTTATTTTTTTTAAGTAATTCCTTAAAAGTAGCTATAATCTGTCATCGCTGTTACCCAAATCAGCAGCTATAAATATTTGTATATTCTATATGCCAACACTACAGGAATATTCCCCATCGTATGTGTGCATCTTTTCCATTATGATAGATAAGATAGTAGGCTTTTAACCTACCAATGAGCTATGCTGATTATAATTTTAAACGGCTAGTGCTGCAGGTCCTAAATAATTACCCTCTCCCTCTAAAAACCCTATTAGATATAAAGAATGAAGCTCAGTTAGATGGGACTTCGAAGGAAAAGAAGGGATGGTTCATCAAGGGTACTGCTGAGATAAATGATACTAAGAACTTTAGACTTAGAAGGAACACGCCGGAGGATAATTATACCAGAGAGGACAAGATGAAAAATACTGAGAGTTAAATTATAGGCAGGAAGAATGAAAAGGACATAGTGAAAAGTAGACTGAAATACTTAAATATATTTGAATACAGAAAAACAAGTACCTCTGTAGACAAATAAAGCAAGAGAAAGAGACTGAGAGAGTTAGATTTGCTGGACTAAAAAGTATCTTGAGAGAATTTAAGACAAAATTATAAACTAGCCCAGATGATTTCCTATTTTTTTCTGTAAATCTCTGAACAATTTTTTTAAATGACAGCAACACATTCTAGAAAATAAATGTGGTGCAAAATTTTTAAAAGGTAAATAGGAAGAAGAGTACACATCTGAAAATTTATCTGTTACGAGTCTTGTGCTGAGAATAGTGACAGCATAATGAAATTTCTGGCTACGTTTAAAAAGGGTTTTCAAGCATTACAAACTGAAGTTGCAGTTTGCTCCGGTAACAATAGCATAATGATCATTCTTGTGAAGAGTGGCTTCTGTGTCATAGAAGACCCCAGAGAATTGGAAGGACATCTTAAAAAGTTCCAGTGAAATCCACTTATGACATTGAAAGTGGAATTTAGTTTGTGAATCCTGGAATTCATTATTCCAGAGTTCCCCATAAACTGGGAAGAGAAACCAGTGAGATTGGTAAACTATTTCAATACCTCTTTAATAATGCTCTGAATTTATACAACAGTATGACTAATTACTGTGGATGTAAGATATGCAAGGGTTCTTTATTCTCTCCACCATCATTAAGGCAAGGGCAGAAATAGGGATAAAGTTTCTCCATGAAAGTGCTACTAAAGGTGTAAATGTGGGTCATGGTTTTAGCATTATAGAAGGACACCTGCCCTCCTTCATAATCCAGGTATATGCCCACCTTGTTGAGATTGTTAGTCAATTTCAGACTGTAAGAAGGCAAATCCAGAGCCTTTAGGTCAGTTTGGTTCCTGAGTCTTAAAAGCCAGAATCCTTGCTCAGGAGTTAGAGGACAGCTGCCCTTCCGAATGATAGATTCTCTGGCGACTCCAACTGTCCATTTTGTCTTCTTTGCTACTTCTACTTCCCAGTACCACTTTCCAGATGTGAAGCCCTTTGAGCCGAGCACAGCCACACTTGAGTCAAATCTCTCTGGATCATCAGGCATTACCTGCTTAATGTCACCATGCCACACACTGGTTCGATTTTTGGAGAGCATCAGATTTGGGTGAGCTGTTTTAGGGTCCAGAGTTAATGAAGATAAGCCTAGTAGGAAAAGAAAGCAGGGTATGGGAGAAAAGGGATGACTGCAAATTTCCATAGTAAAAGACAGCATTTACATAGACATCAGGACTTTATCTTCACATGCACACATGCTCTTAGACAAGTAATTGCTTACATACTTTTTATTGTTTTATATCTATTTGGCTATATTCGAGACATTTTTAAATTTGTGATAAAAATCTGACTTTACTCTGAAGCAACTTATGCTCCAACAAAGAAAATAATGTAAATAATATTAATTTGTACCAATTTAAGAAAATACAAATGCGGAAGGCATAAAGATTCGGTAAATTTGTCCTTGGAAAACTTTCTAAGGACAATAACTGTGAGACCTATTCAGGATGCACTGGGTAAACAAAGGCAAAAAGGAATGAGTTAAAAAGCAGTAGCTTACACATAGATCAATGGAACAGAATAGAGAACCCAGAAATGAGCCCTCAACTCTATGGTCAACTAATATTCAACAAAGCAGGAAAGACTATTCACTGAAAAAAGGACAGTCTCTTCAATAAATGGTGCTGGGAAATTGGACAGCCACGTGCAGAAGAATGAAACTAGACCATTTTTTTACACCATACACAAAGATAAACTCAAAATGGATAGAAGATCTAAATGTGAGACAAGAATCCATCAACATCCTAGAGGAGAACACAGGCAACACCCTTTTTGAACTTGGCCACAGGAACTTCTTGCAAGATACATCTATGAAGGCAAGGGACACAAATGCAAAAATGAACTATTGGGAATCAATCAAGGTAAAAAGCTTCTGCACAGCAAAAGAAACAGTCAACAAAACTAAAAGACAACCTACAGAATGAGAGAAGATATTTGCAAATGACCTATCAGATAAGGGGCTAGTATCCAAGATCTATAAAGAACTTATTCAACTCAACAGCAAAGAAACAAACAATCCAATCATGAAATGGGCAAAAGGCATGAACAGAAATTTCACAGAGGAAGACATAGACATGGCCAACAAGCACATGAGAAAATGCTCTGCATCACTTGCCATCAGGGAAACACAAATCAAAACCACAATGCGATACCACCTCACACCAGTGAGAATGGTGAAAATTAACAAGACAGGAAACAACCAATGTTGGAGAGGATGTGGAGAAAGGGGAACCCTCTTGCACTGTTGGTGGGAATGTGAACTGGTACAGCCACTCTGGAAAACTGTGGAGGTTCCTCAAAGAGTTAAAATAGAACTGCCCTATGACCCAGCAACTGCACTGCTGGGGATTTACCCTAAAGATACAGATGCAGTGAAATGCCAAGACACCTGCACCCCAATGTTTATAGCAGCAATGTCTCCAACAGCCAAACTGTGGAAGGAGCCTCGGTGTCCATCGAAAGATGAATGGATAAAGAAGATGTGGTCTATGGATACAATGGAATATTACTCAGCCATTAGAAATGAAGAATACCCACCATTTGCTTCAACGTGGTTGGAACTGGAGGGTATTATGCTGAGTGAAGTGAGTCAATCAGAGAAGGACAAACATTATATGTTCTTATTCATTTGGGGAATATAAAAAATAGTGAAAGGGAATAAAGGGGAAAGGAGAGAAAATGAGTGGGAAATATCAGTGAGTGTGACAGAACATGAGAGACTCCTAACTCTATGAAACGAGCAAGGGGTGGTGGAAAGGGAGGTGGGCAAGGGGTTGGGGTGACTGGTTGATGGGCACTGAGGGAGGCACTTGACAGGATGCGCACTGGGTGTTATGCTATATGTTGGCAAATTGAACTCCAATAAAAAATATAAAAAAAACAAAACAAAACAAAACAAAACCCAGTAGCTTATGTGGGAGGGAAAGGAAGGTAGATAGGCTAGAGACAGGTAAGTCTAAGATAACTGGGAGGGTTTAGAGGACAATGGTGAGAAGTTTATATTTGGCTTAAGAGATAATGGGACTTTTGAGATGAGAGTGGTTTATGCCACTGCTAATCAGAATCTGGGGCAAAATAGTACAGAAATTAAGAGTAAGCTCTTAGGAACTTTTTTTTTTTTTTTTAAGATTTATTTACTTATTTGAGAGAAATAATGGGAAGAGGAAGGGCAGAGGGAGAGGGAGAAAATCTCCATGACTCCCCGCTGAGCAAGGAGCCCAACATGGGACTGGATCCTATAACCCTGAGATCATGACCTGAGCTGAAATCAAGAGTCAGACACTTAACCAACTAAGCCACTCAGGTCTCTTGTTCTTAGAAATTTTTACAGCAATCTGACAGTAATTTTATGTCAGTCGATCTAATAATTAAACAACTGGGCTTGTACTTTGTAATGCTTTTTTAAATTCCACTCTTTTTAAAAATTTTTTTATTCATGAGAGACACAGAGAGAGAGAGGCAGAGAGAGACACAGGCAGAGGGAGAAGCAGGCTCCATGCAGGGAGCCTGATGTGGGACTCAATCCAGGGACTCCAGGATCACGCCCTGAGCCAAAGGCAGACGCTCAACCACTGAGCCACCCATGTGTCCCTAATTCCACTCTTTTGGGTAGCTATGTTGTCTTCCACAAATATATCAGTCCACGACAGGGTAAGATTTTAGAAACTGGTCCTTCCTCATGGTTATTTGACAAGCACTGGTTTAGACAAGTAAGTGGGCAGTATTGTAAAGAATTTATAAATGAAGAGATGTTGGAAGCATATCAGCAAGGAGATGACACAAATTTTAGATGTAAGGTAATCAAGCCTCCGCACAAAATTAGATAAAGGAAACTAAAAAACTATGTGTTCACATAAGGGACACAGATACATCTATGCATACATTTGTTGTTAATGGATTTAGCTATCCTTGGAAGTGAGACATCTCACTATCCTTGGAAGTGATACATCTATGCATACATTTGTTGTTAATGGATTTAGCTATCCTTGGAAGTGAGATGAATCCAGTCCAAACTCTCTCTTCCCAGAGAAGCCAGAGTCTTTTTCTATCATCCCAAGGAATTCTCTTCCAACAAGAGATTTTGTAGAATCCTGACTTTTTCCATCCAGGCTGAATCTTGCCCCCCCTCTGCACCCTCCCACGTATTCCCATTTGCCTTGGGTTTTTGCTCTTTCTGATGTGAGGATTGGAATTGCTTTGGAGAAAGTTTTAGAACCTTTTTAGAACCCCGCTCTGCTATTGTCACCAAGCCTCTCACACCAGCTAACCCAGCCTGCTCTAGCTCCAAAGATTCCCAGAAGTCAGCTTTGCCTCCCTCTTTTCTTCTCATACCATATTCAACCCAAAAGGAAATTCTGTCAGCTCCACCTTTAAAGTATATTCTGAGCCTACTCAGAATTCAGAGACAGACGACTTCCACAGATACTGCTGGCCTGAAACTATTGCAATAGCTTTTTGACTGTTCTGTTTCCAGTCTTGCCCATCTGCACCCTATTCTGTCATATGAGTGAGATCATCCATTTCTCCTACTCATCATCCTCTTATGCTTTCCGTCACACCCAAGATAAAATCTGGAGTCCTTACAAAGCAAATGGTACCTACATCGTTTACCTACCTCTGTGGCTTCATCTCCTCATGCACGCCTCCCTTATTTACTTTGATCCAATCACCTTTGCTTTTTGGCTGTTCCTTGAATACACCAAACTCATTCAGACTTTAGGGCCTTTACACTATCTTTCTGTGTCCTCGAACACTCTTTCCCCATATGGTTCACACCTTACATTATTCCAGCCTTTTTGTTCATGCAAGTTCAGTGAGATGTTAATGATAGAACTTAGGTGGGTATAGCAGTGTTCAGTTTAAAATTCTTTAAACTTCTCTATGTTTGGAAATGTCCATAGTAGAACATAGGGAGGGGGAAGTTAACTCCTCAAAGACTTTTTTTTCTGGCTAATATCTAAACTAGCATATTCATCTATCACTGCTTATACCCTTATCCTACTGTATTTTTTCTCATGAATAATTACTTGCTTGATTTGCTTGACCATGGTTATCATTATGTGAGATTATTTACTGTTTCATTTCCTCCACAAGAATGTAATCTCGGGGGGCGGGGGGGGGGCTTTATCTGTTTTGTTTCCTCACGTGTCTTCAAAATTTAGAACTGTTCCTAGGTAGTCAGGTAACTATTTGTTAAATGAACTTCAGAGTTCCATTTGAATCTTTGACACCCAACTAATTCCACTGTGCCTCATATTCCTGTTATCCTTGGCCAAAACTCATAATGTAGATCCCTCTAATGATTTATCCTCTAATGTACTTTTATCCCCCATAATTCTGTTCCTTGCTTCCTCTACCTTCACCCATCTTCCCACTGTTCCCACCCATCCCTTTCCACTCTGCCCTTTAGAACTCTCTCCCTAAATAACTCTCCTGCATCCTCACTTTACAGAATTCTCTCATCACCTCATTACTTTAACAGAAACCTGACTGGTTCTTTGTCAAAAATATAACTTGAAAAGTTCATGAGACTATTTATTTTCTAAATTCAGAGCCAGAGATCCAAGAACCACCATTGCCACTTCTAGACCCCTAATCTAATCCTTATCCTCATGTAAAAATCACTTTTGAGGCTCTGGTCATTCTGTCTCATTACCCCTTATCTCTATATGATGTTACTATGTACAGACTTTCTGATTATACTCTCTGAACTTTGGGTTAACTTTACTCCACTACCCCAACTCCAGCCCATCATCCCAAGTGATTTCACCATTCTTTGGATATAGCCAATTTTCCATTCTTGCAGGTTCTTGACTTTACTGCTACTGACTTTTGACTCTATTACATTTCAGCAGTCCATGTTAATGACCACATTCTAGACCTTGTAATCATTGGGAACTGTTCATTCTCTAAAATCTTAAACTCAGATATCCCATTCTCTTATATTTATTTTCTCAATCTCATCTCCCCTACAACCATTACTTCACTGAACAACTCTAGTCCCTCATTTTTCCCTATTATCCTATTCTGTTTCCTGGCTTTGAATCTTTCCCTGAACCACTTGGCATTGGCAGCTTTACTGCCAATAACCTTATCACCTTTATCTTATATCTGCAGCATCTGCCATGCAACTCACTGACCCTGGTTCTACACAGCTATCAAAATTTACATGCCAATTCCTGACCATTGCAAGAGGACTATCACAAAATTGTACATGTAGATATTACTACAGATTCATTATTTCTACTCTGTGCTTGACCATCAACACTGCCTAGAATTCCTGTATTTCCCAGATCAAACCCTCTCTAGTTCCTCACGCCACCCCACTCTATAGTAATTATTCAGCTCTGGCCTCTCTTCTAAGTTCTAATTAGAATAGTTATCCATTTGAATATATTCACTTAGTTTTCCTATAGGTTCTTCAACATAACATGGCCAAAGTTGAACTCACCAACACCCGCCCCCCCAAAATCTGTATCTCCTATAGTTCTATCCTTGATAATCACCTTTCTCTATTCCCTACCACCAATTACTGTCCAGTATATCTCAGCTCCTGGAATTCTGTCTCTAGAATATATCCTTTATTTTCCATCCCCATTCCCATGGCTTTGGCTTAGCTCTTAATAATGTTTCATCTAAGTGTGCTGGTACAGACTCCACCTTGGACTTTTAGCCTATCCTTCCTGGGAACAGAAACTATGTTTTTTATTTCTGTATCTATAGAGTCCAACTTAGTACTTAGTACATAGTAGGCCCTCTATAAGAGTGTGTTGAATGAGTGAATTAACTTCAGTAATGTTTTATTAATTTATACAAAACTAAAAGAAATACATTAAGATGTTTTAAATTGAATTATTCCCTACACTGGAATTTATAAAACTACATCCAGCAGGCCAAATGTGGCCTGCTGCCTGTTTTGTAAATAAATGTGTATTGAAAACATTAACTGAAAATTGAACAAATTAACAGCCATTCATTTACATATTGTATATGGTTGCCATTTCAGTGCAATGTAGTTAAGTTTTGTGGAACATACAACCCACAAAACTAAAATATTTGCTATCTGACCATTTATAGAGAAAGTACCAGCCTCTGCCCTAAAATAATAGTTTCTATTATAAGGCAGGAATGGAGAAAATATGAACCTGAAGAATAAGCAAAGGCCTAGAAATAAAAAGTATGAAGTATATTTTACTATGATTTGACCACAGTTACATTATTAGAAATAGCCATAGATTAAATGAATTTCTTTTCTTTTCCTTTTTTTTTTTAAGATTTTATTTACTTATTCATGAGAGACAGAGAGACAGAGAGAGAGAGAGAGAGGCAGTGACACAGGCAGAGGGAGAAGCAGGCTCCATGCAGGGAGCCCGACATGGGACTCGATCCCAGGTCTCCAGGATCACGCCCCAGGCCGAAGGCAGGGGATAAACCCACTGAGCCACCCAGGCATCCTGATTAAATTAATTTCATTTGATTTTCTTAGATGTAGACTTAGGCCAAAAATGAAAAATCAGTTTGTACTTTAAATGATTGCTAGAAGTGAAGTTTGATTTTGCAGGGCAAAGGGTACAAGAAGAAAAACATAATTTGTTCTGAACACTGCTAGAATTTGCAGAGTAGAGTAACACAGAAGAAGGAGCTACACAGAGAATTTCAAATATCTACAAAGGGATTCCCTCGAAGCTGTGTCTGAGTACTGATGTGCAATGAAACTAATTAGGGCCAGGGAAAGAATCTCTAGAAAACAGTAGGCTGAACGATTTCCAGAGCCCACACAAGTCTGGTAATAGTTTTCAATCCTGCCATCCATAATGAGAAAAATGTCATAATATGTAGAATGTCAGGCAGAGTACTCAAAAGGATATTACCTTAGAAAATGGGCTGTTAGCCCTAGATTAGAAGCTGCTCTTGAACTACTCTAGCAAAGCTTAGAAACTTCAACAAAGTTTAAAGTGTCAAAAGGAACAAAGTTATGTCAAATAACTACATGCCAAAGTTAAATCCAGGAGAGCTTAAAGGATTATAACAAAATCCAGCAAACAACAATGTAAAATTGATCATGTTTGTCATTCAATAAAAAATTATCAGCCAGAAGAAACAAATCTTCCATGCAGAAGAATTCCAAATAAATCATGTAGATACTCCACACTCAAGGAAGGAAAGCATAACTCCCCTTAAGTGTGGGCTGTGCATAGTGATTTCCTTCCAAAGTGTAAAGGGGTGGGGAGTAACTTAATAGTGGGGAAACCTGATGAATACTACCTCAGCTAGGACTGGTGGTATGGTAAAAACAAATACCAAAATGCTACATTTAAACCCAGGCATATTGATAATAACATTGTCAGTGGTTACAATGCCTCCATTAAAAGAGATTGTCAGAATGGATAAAAAACACAAGGCTTTACATGCTAGCTACATAAAACGCACTTAAAATATAAAAACACTAATAAGTTAAAAATAAGATGATAGAAAAAGATTGACTATGGATGTAGCCATAAAACATGATTACTTTTACAACATAATTAAATCTCGAAAAGCATTATGCTAAGTGAAAAAAGCCAGACACAAAAGATCACAAAACGTATGATTCCATTTATTTGAGAGTTTAGAAAAGACACAACTAAAATGAAATAAAGAGAATGAAGGAACTGACTGCAAAGGGATATGCAGGAGTTTTGGGGGTGATAGAAACTTTTTATATCTTGATTTAGAGATGTTTACAGAAGTTTAAACATTTGTCAAAACTCATCAAATTGGAAGAGTTAGCAACCAGGAGGGCAGGGCAGAGGGCTTGGGTTTAGCTGTGGGGAAGAAGTGGCCAATTTAGGACCTCAGGGGACAGATGGGATAGATAGCAGAGTTAGATGAGACTCCAGGGGTTGAGGGACAAGGATAAGGAAGGTTAAAGAGGAAACTAGATCTTGGGGAAACTATGGTGAGGAGAGTTGTGTTGATAGTTCCTGCAGTGACCCGGGGTGGGGGGGTGGGGGGGACAGCCTTTCAGGCCACGCTGTCACGCCTTCTGGAGAAAGGGAACTGGACCTCTAGGCAGGCACTGCTCCTGCATGGCCCAAGCAAGCACTAGTGCCCTAGTTTGTATGAGAGGAAGAAGGCAGTTAGAAGCCCTAAAAGATGGGATCTTGCCACCCTTGCTGGAGAGGAGGCGGAATTGAGACAGTTGATGCCTGGAGAATGATCAGGAAGGAAGGCAGTGGCATACAGGTCTGCAGGTGGATTGAGAGGGCAGACCTTGAACTTGTCAATGCCAGCAGCCCCCCTTTTTTTTCAAAGGATTGCAAACCCATGTAGGGATGAGGCCTGGTCTTATGGAAACTGAACTTAGCTTCACGGGTATATATAATTATGGTTCAGCCTGAGACAAGGTCCAGGGCATGCCCAGCCTGGACCAGGTCTGAGTGTGAGGCCAGGCCCCTTGTTGGAGGTGAGTGAGGGTGGTCTCAGGAGTGATTGAGGAGGTAAGGTGCCATGTAAGCGGTTATTGGTATGGCTCCTGATGTCTGACAGGCTGGGGCTGCTGAGGCAGGATGTGTGTGTGTCTGTAGACAAAACCAACCCACACTTTATTTCCCAGGTGACAGTGCTCCCCCACTTTGGATTTTTCCTCTAGGTTCAGTGCTAACTTCTATGAGCTCATGCCCCTCCTCCTCCCTTTAACTTTCTTGAAGTTGTCCATTCACTTAAAACATTGCTTCTGGGGGGCAGCCCGGGTGGCTCAGGGGTTTAGCGCCACCTTCAGCCCAGGGTGTGATCCTGGAGACCCGGGAACCAGCCCCACATCAGGCTCGCAGCGGGGAGCCTGCTTCTCCCTCTGCCTGTGTCTCTGCCTCTCTCTCTCTCTCTCTCTCTGTGTCTCTCATAAATAAATAAAATATTTTTTAAAAATTGCTTCTGGTAACTTGGGAAGCCTGGGAAAGTTGCTGAAGGCCCTGAGAAAATCAGTTGTATGGGTTATCATAGAGGAGGAAATTGCTGATACTCTGGGTGATGTGGGGTGGTGGTGCTTGCCTGCAGAGCGGGCAGGGATTGAATGTATACCTTGGGTGGGCCTGCAGCAATGACCCCAGCTGACAGTTACAGAATGCTTCATGGACTATGGTTTGTTACTGTAGTTTTCATTGTGATCAGATGATACCAGGAAGAACGGAGCCCCTGACCAGTGTGAGTCATAGCAGTGCAGGAGAAGAGACACTCAAGGAGAGAGCCCACCTAAGTTTATGTCTACAGACTGAATTTCCAGAGGCTTAGGATATGGAAGTTCTTCAGTGTCCTATTTCCAGGCCTTGCTCAGAAAGCACTGTATTCAGAAGGCCACTTATGGTTTTCAGATGAGCTTATGAGGGGGCAAGCATTAAAAGTCGAAAGCAGATGCATCAGGCCATCAGCAGATGTGTTGCTTTATTGTTTGATCCAGGAGCACCAACCTCCAGGCAGTGTGAATGGCAGCAGGCACCCTTCCTTTTCTGGGGTGGAGGTTTCAGATGCTACATCTTCTAAATTGAGACTCCGGTAATAACTAGTTCTGGGCTATGAATCTTGCTACAAGAAGATTCTTAAGGTTTTAGGACATTCTGACATGCTACAATGCAGAGTGATGCCTTCTAGACGAATCTTGCAGATGGAGCCCAGTCCATCTCACCTACCTGCCTGTCTGCCTGCTTGCACTTTGGTTGGAGGAAACAGTGTGATGGTCTAACCTGTATTTTGGGAAAGTGTTCAAATTTGAAATGCCTTAGGTAATACTTAAATAAAGCATACCAGCAAATTGGAGGGAGGAGTCACTGTGTTTCGCTACAGTCTTGGGTACAAGTTGGTTGTGGCCAAATTCTGTCAGAAAGGGCATGTCTAGTTCAGGCATTCCGATTGCATTGCAGATAATTAAGTGAACGGTTGGGGTACTGTTAGCGATCTTTGATTCTTCAATGTATTTTTTTTTTTTAATTTTTATTTACTTATGATAGTCACAGAGAGATAGAGAGGCAGAGACACAGGCAGAGGGAGAAGCAGGCTCCATGCACCGGGAGCCTGACGTGGGATTCAATCCCGGGTCTCCAGGATCGCGCCCTGGGCCAAAGGCAGGCACCAAACCGCTGCGCCACCCAGGGATCCCATTTTTTTTAAAGATTTTATGAATTTATTCACGAGAAACACACAGAGAGAGGCAGAGACGAGGCAGAGGGAGAAGCAGGCTCCCTGCAGGCAGCCTAATGTAGGACTCGATCCCAGGACCGCAGGATCACACCCTGAGCCAAAGACAACTGCTGAGCCACCCAGGCGTCCCACTTCTATGTATTTTTTAAAAATATGAATTTTGCATGATTTAATTTCAAAGTAGCAATCTTCAAATGGGAGTACCCTGAGGTGTGAAGGTTGGGGGTGGAGCACACCTTGGCATTGGTACTGGGTGGTTGGGGGTGAGGAAAGGGAGAAAGTTGAGTTGGTTAGGTACATGTTGCAGAGGTTGAGGGTGGTAGAGAATTGGGTTAAAGGGAATTCTAGCACAAAAGCAAGTACAGCTCTAGAGCATGTAATATATATACAACTGGGCAAAGAAAATACTAGTTAAATTGTCTCTTGGAAGCATAAAAATTGCTTAGAAACTTAAAAGTCCTTTAGAAATCTAAATGCAGGGAAAGAAGCAAAACAGTTTTGCTTTGGTGCAAGGTGGGGGAAGACTGAAAAGATGTAACTGAATAGGAATACCAGTCACACAGAAGTCTGGGGTTCAGAAGCAGGTGGGTGCAGAAATTTACATCAGTGGAATAAATAGCCTTCACTGCTTTGCTAGCTTCATAGTAGTTTATGTGAAGGTGTATAGTACTGGAGAGCTAGAAGTCTTAGGAAAGACTTTAAATGCTCAAATTGTGAGCTTTTAAAGTATTTAGATTTTAAGAAGTAAGTTTAAAATTTTGGTGTACACATGAGATTAGAGTTCTCTTATGGATTTGTAATGTTTCTACTTAGATTTTGTGATTGAAAATTCTAAGTAAAGTGAAAATGCAATGACTTTTAAAGGAATTTTATGTCTTAAAAACTTATCTCTCATCTTTGTGATCTCTGTTATCTTTGTTAAGAATTTTTGCCATTACCTTAGTTATTGTAACAAAAAATAACCTTTTGTGGGGGGGGGGGGCACCTGGGTGGCTCGGGGGTTGAGTGGCTGCCTTTGGCTCAGGTTGTGATCCCAGGGTCCTGGGATTGAGTTCCACATCCGGCTCCCTGCAGGGGAGAAGGCTCCCTGCTTCTCCTTCTGCCTATGTCTCTGCCTCTCTCTGTCTTTCAGAAAGAAAGAAGGAAAGAAAGAGAGAGAAGGAAGGAAGGAAGAAAGGAAGAAAGGAAGGAAGGATGGAAGGAAGGAAGGAAGGGAGGGAGGGAGGAAGGAAAATAGAAAAGAAAAGAAAAAAGAAAAAAAAGAAAAAGAGAAAGCAAGCAAGTCTTTTTGTGGTCCCTGTAAAATCACTGTAATATTTGGTACCAAACAATCCATGTGCCCTTGTGAAGGTTAATCAGTTCTTTAATTTGAATGTGTGTGGTTTTTAAATTGATCCAGTACTTGAGGGGCAACTATCAGTCAAAATCAGTTTGGGGAATAAGCAAAATGAGGGGGCAGGTATCTATACTAGATGTGGTCTGTTTTTAAATATTCAGAGAAAGATATGAAGACTATTTATGACGATTCTTTTTTTTTTTAATTTTTATTTACTTATGATAGTCACAGAGAGAGAGAGAGAGAGAGAGGCAGAGACACAGGCAGAGGGAGAAGCAGGCTCCATGCACCGGGAGCCCGATGTGGGACTCGATCCCGGGTCTCCAGGATCGCGCCCTGGGCCAAAGGCAGGCGCCAAACCGCTGCGCCACCCAGGGATCCCCCCCTTTTTTTTTTTAATTTTTATTATTGTTTGGTTTTTAATCAGTGACTTGAGTACGATATAATTATTGCAATAGGAATTTAAAGAGTATTAGTCCTACATATGTTGGGAAATGTGTTGGAGTGTGCTGTTGTGAAACTGAAGCTGTGGTTAAAGTACTCTATGTTGCTCTGTCATAAAAACTAGTCCTGTTGCATGATGTATGTGATTGCTAATCATTTTTCTCCCTCTTTACAGCACAAATAAGGGTTTGGGTTCTAAATTCATTAAAAAAAAAACTCATCAAATTGTACACTTAAAATTTGTGAATTTTATTCTGTGTTAATTAAACCTCAGGCTATGTAAATAGTAAAGCTGTGTTTTCAATGTCAATTGCTTGGAAAATTTGTTAACAGGAATAAATTTGTGATTTTCATTAAATCAGTAACTACAAACAATAATAATAATGAATCTATATAAATTAAAGAACATATTTTAAAAAACTTTATTTAGAATTTTATTTCTATAAATATTATTTAGAACTTTATGTTCTTGAATTGCCATGTGTGTTCTTTTGTCCTGCTGAGTCCCTTGGTATCTGCAGGATGACAAAAACTTGTGTCCTTATTAGGCACATCTATAGAAATTATTGATTTTCTTTTGAAGTACTAAAGATCTCTAAACATTTTCCTAAAATGTTATATTCTACGTTATGAACATCAAAAACAAGAAGATCTATAAGGACTCTATTACATGCAAAAGGTATATATAGTAACCTCCTCATTCAGGGCAGAGAAGCCCCAGGGATTTATAGAACTGATTTAGAAAAACAGGATAAAATAATTGGTTGTCACATTTGATAGAACAATGAAACAAAATCATAGGCTGAGAAGTAATTCTCACATAAGACTCTATTTACCAGTGAAAAGTCATAAATCCTTGGGTCATAGTACCAGGAGAAATTCAGTCATTCTGACTGAAGTCATACCAGTCTTCTTTTGGTTAAACTCTACCCTTCCCCTATCCCAGACTCTAAAGTATTAATTAGGGCCACAGAAGAGGTCCCACAGAGGGAACATAGATTAGGAGCCCCAGGAACCAATAACTAAACTACTGCCCACTGATACCTGGAGAGACAGAGGACTGCATTTCCCTCCACATCATGTATTGGATGGGACCTTTGTATAGTCCTGGGTTCAGCTTTCTGGAGATAAGCTCTCTGGGCATCAGTACCCTCGTTCCTTGCTCCAAGCTGCAGGGAACATAAATCATTCTAGACATCCTCCACAGACAAAGGAAAGGTATTAATACCATACAGAAACACTTACCTATCCAAAAGAGATGTGATATCCTAGAAGAGGAAAGGAGTAATAAAGAAGTTAGATGCCTGCTTATCAACACCAGAAATTTATTTGGTGATACTGGCCACAACCAGAATTTGATCATCAATACTGGGATCCTGTGCAGAAGTCCCCATTCCATCACCGCCAACTCCTCCCACTGTCCATATGCCTTTCTGATCAGTATCCTTCATCTAACCTGAGATAAACTGGCTTTATCTTACTTTGGTTTTCTAGAGTTCCCTTTTACATGGAATAAGAGAAATTAATAGGTGGACTATTTCTAGCTATACTGCTACATGGTTTCAAGAAAAACACCATAGGTCTTTCAGCCCAAAGCCACTTTTCCTTAGTCTGGCTAAGTAAACTTATGAGTGCTGAGCTGATAATTAATGACACTTTAGAGGTCAGGCTTCGAGTAGTAACAACTGGCAAACACCTTTCAAACAGGTCAATTAAGGGATTCCTGGGTGGCTCAGAGGTTGAGCGGCTGCCTTAGGCTAAGGGCGTGATCCTGGAATCCCAAGATCCAGTCCCACATCAGGCTCCCTGCATGGAGCCTGCTTCTCCCTCTGCCTGTGTCTCTGCCTCTCTCTGTGTGTCTCTCATGGATAAATAAATAAAATATTAAAAAAAAAACAAGTCAATTAAAAGCCAGTCTAAGGTACAACTCAGGTTGCAACATTCTTATTTTTGAGAAATAAACCCTCAAAATTCTTTTTGAAAAAAAGATTAAAATATTAATAGATGCCATTATTAATGGCGTTTATTATCCTTTTTAGGAGAGTGAAAACAAAGCTTCCTATTGACTGTAAGGCAAAAGTAGCCTTCTGCTCTTCTCCCAGAAAGTCTTAAAAGCACTAAAGTAGGTTTCTTCCCCCTTCCCAATGGGTAAAGCTGCTTCTACATCTTTCCAACCTTCTTCCCCTGCTAGTGTACCCATAATTATGTTGATATGGAGTCTCACTTTGAGAAAGTCGAAGGGATTCTGCTGTTCCATTCGTGCCTGGATGCTCACCAACATCTCCTTGGCTAGGAGACACTGTTCTTGAAGCTGGTTCAGATTCAGCTCCATCTCCTCATTCAAGGCTTTCCCCTCTTCTCGGAGATCATTTAAAATGTTCTTTTCTTTGCTGTGCAGGAACTGATGTAGCTTTAGAAACTCCAAGGAGATGTGTTGCTGCAGATGTAGCTTGTTTTCCTGGAAACCTCCATGATCATCACCATGGTAATTACTGAGACTAGCACTTGGGGTTGGGGACCCATACCACTACTCATATACCATAACAGGAAAATGCATTAAAATGGTTCAACCATACTAAGCAGAGTTCTTTGGGAGACTTATTTTGTTTTTCTCAGTTTAATAGTTCAGGAATGAAATAGTCAAAAGTGATCTCTAGGTACCTATTGCAGTACCAAGGTGGTAATCAATCCCATAATAAATAAGGTTGTGGGGTTAATTAATTAATTAAACATCCTGGAATGAGTAATAGTATCCTCCTACCAGAGGTACAAACTAATGTCTGCCAAGTGATGCTGTTAGACTGGGGCCATCAGGAGGCTGAAGGAACTATTGTTACCTAGAAGACAGAGCTAGGGGGATGTCACTTCTGCTGCCAGGACACTATAGAAGAAGCAGGAGACGGGCAACGTCTGAAGCACTGAAATTAATAACTGTTCTATCCTTTCCTACGGTAACCACAATGTCCTGAGGGATGAACCATCTGACACCTGAGCTTCTCAGAACTTTATCCTCTTGATTTCTAGTGATCTCCACCTTTATCTACTCATTCTCTCAATCACACAGGATTTTATCATTCCTAGCAATTTCACTATCTCCAAAATTAACTTCTTATGCTCACTTAGGTACCTCTACTGTAACAATTATTGGTCTCATTGAAACCTCTTATTCATTGACCCCCTCCATTTCTGTTTATCATCTTCTTCTGTCTCCATGTCCCCTCTTATCCAGCTTGGATTCTGTGGTCCATCATTATAATGGAGGACCATTATAAAATTAAAATTCACTCTATCCTCTAGCTCACACTTTTCCAATTTTCCTTTTACCTATTTCATCACTATTTCACGTATTGGTTGGTTCTGTCTTTTTTAACCAAGCTCTAAATATTGGAGTTATTTGATATTCTGTCCTAGGCTCTTTCCCCTTCTCATTCAATATTCTCTTTCTAGGTAATATCCTCTCCTCACACAGATTTAAATCAGTCTCTTTGCTGACTTCTTATTCCCAGTCTAGATCAACTTCTGAGCTCTAGATTCCTGTATCCAACTGTCTATGACGTCTCTACTCGCCCTTCTCACATCTAATCAGTCACGACATCCAGGTCGTTTTTTTTTTTTAAATCTCCAAAGCTTATGCTGAAGCTGTTTATTTCTCTCTTTCTCTGTGTGTCTCTTGTCTAAGCTACCATCATCACTCTCTGGGATCACTGCAATAGCCTTCTAACCATTATCCTTATCATTGTCTCTCTTCTCATAGCCACTATACTCATATTTTCAAAATGAGATGAAATCATGTCCTATTTAAACCTCTTTAATGGCTTCTTACCACAGGAAGAAGTTCAAAATTCCTAATGTTATCTACAAGGGCCTACATAACTGGGCCCATATCTACCTCTTCAAGCTCATCTTGCCTCCCATGATCCAATTTTATTGGCCTTGTCTCTGTTTAACATAGCAACCAACTTCCTATCTCAGGACTTCTCCATATGTTCTTTGCTCTTCACAGAACATTATTCTCTAGGCTACTCTCTTCATATTCCCTTCAGTCAGTTCACTTGGCTAAGTTACTTGTCCTTTAATTCTTAATTTTTAATGGGTGATTTTTTTCAGAGAATACCCCTCCCCTAGCCTAGATTAATTCTTCACATATATTTATTATAGCACCCTTTATTTTCATTTATAGTAATTATCACAGTTGTCATTTTATTGCTATTAATGGGATTACTTAATCCCATTAATCTATCTCCCACTCTAGTGTAATATAGTATCTAGTGTAATGCCTTACTCAATAAATATTTTTTGAATGAATGAATGTTGACTGTAGTAGCTAAACTAGGAACTCTTAAAACAGAAACAACATTCTCTGGAAACATTATTTCCATCTATCCTTCTTTCCTTCATTGTACATATTTCTTATTCCAGATGCCAAAAGCCAGAGAAGACTCTCCCATAGAGTAATTATGAAAAAACAGAACTACCAATTTAGCCCCAAAACCTAGGGACTGCTTTGCCAAGTTTCTAACTAGGAATAACTAGTTTCTAACATTCCTAGGTTTATTTAGTTTGGAGGAAGCTAGAAAAGATCAAATTGGATGGTGAAAACCAGCAATCCGAGACACCTTAAATCAGAGGTAGCCTGGTTATAAACTCAAAGAAAAGAAAGGTATTTCTTTGGGCATAATAATCTTTAGCGGATTTTTCTGATAAATCCCTTATTTTGCCATATGTAAAGAGAAATATCAGACAGATCACAACCTCAAAACAATCACCTAGTGACTGAGCCATCAGAAGGATCAGCATGTAACAGAAAAGGTCAGTCTGCTCTCTCTGTTGATCATCCATTGAGAACTTATTTCACTGCTATGTTTCTTTCCACCTTACAGTGTCCGCTTTCTAATTCTATAGCCCAGGTGTCATTTAGTGTATTAATAATAATGTACAAGCACCTTTCTACCCATGTAGCTGAAGTTACAAGGAAGGTATTCCGGTTCAATCTCATAACCCCTCTACCCTGTTTCTCACCTTGTAAGCAGCAATAGCATCTTTCTGCATATTCTTCAGGGACTGAAGTTCCTTCAGGGTTGCCTCCAGTTGACCCTGATGGATGGTGAGCTCCTCCTGGGAATACCATATAGAATTATGGTCTACCATATAGAATTAACCACACTAACTTGGGAGATGAAGGGCCATAGGGACATCTCTCCTAAAGCCCCAGGGTATCAGGGAAAACAAAACAAAACAAAACAAAAAGCTCTTGCTGCAAACCTTTCCTTAACCCCTGAATTCCTGTCTCTTCCAAGAATTGTAAAGGAAATAACAAACAGCAGAAAAACTTAGTTTTATGCTATTAGCTTACTACAGAGGTTTGAAGAAGCTGACTCTACATTTTTTGCTGTAGTTGTACTGTTCTCACTATCTATACTTTTATTTATGTTGTTATCACTTAGAATATTCATTTCTTCCCTCTGCCCATTCAAATGCAGAGGATTTCCCATCTCAAGCTTTCATTCACCATACATCCCTTATTTCAGTATTCTCTAATCTTCTCTGAAATTCTAAATATTTACAAATTACAAATGTGACATTTAACTCTCAATAGTACACCATCTTGATTCTGTTGTTTTATTCATTTTAAATTTGACTAAATTTCAAGACTTTTGTTAACAAGAGTAATATCTTGTACATCCATATTCTACAGAGTGTCTAGCAGAGTCTTGTCGTGGCAGGGTATAGGTAAATATTTGATTGATTCAGGGAGTAGCCGGAGCTATTCCACTACTCCTTTCCTATAATCAGCAACTCGAGAGAAAGAGCTTTGCAGGATACGTTGTATTTTCTGAGCTTACTAATAATCATCTGAATAAAGGGGTGGGGTTGAAAGAGAGAAGAAACCCTACAAAAGATTTCTCTCAGCTTTCCTAAGACATTATTCAAGGCTCAGGCCTCACCTACCATGAAGAAACAGACAGCATCAGAGATCTGCAGGAAATCTTTAGACTGCTCCACAGACAGCCGAGCATCTTTGCATTGAAAGCAGATCAGTTTCCCATCTGGCTTACTGAATAGTTTTAGGTTCTCTCCATGCTCTGGGCACTGTGGATGGCCCTTGAGTAAGGGTAGCTTCTTAATCTTCTCTACCAGCTTCTCCAGTACAAGATTGAATGTACAGTTGCTATATTGACATAGCATCTTACACTCAGGACAGAATGTTTCCTTTGCTTGCTGCTTCCAAAAGTTTTGGATACAGGCCTGGCAGAAGTTGTGGCCACAGCTTAGCATCAATGGATCATGGAACCAGTCATTACACAGTGGGCAGTGTAGCTCCTTAGTAATGTCTTGTATCTGCACTTTAGAGGGTATTTGGGTGATCAGATCATGTACTTCACCATAGTTGCCTGGGTCGATGTTGGAGGAAGGTCTGGAAGATACCTTTGGAAAAGAACAACTAAAATGAGTTTCTCTTTCTTGCTGCCCATTTCGCCACTCCAAGATAGTGGGCTCCATTATTAAAGGAGCTGAGAATAGGTGCAGCCAGAATAAAAGCACCAGTCCTCCTTTTGAAAGTTACCTGATAAATTCATTGTTGTCTTTCTTTCTTTCTTTCTTTCTTTCTTTCTTTCTTTCTTTCTTTCTTTCTTTCTTTCTTTCTTTCTTTTCTTTCCTTCTCTCTCTCTCTCTCTCTCTCTCTCTCTCTCTCTCTTTCTTTCAGATTTTATTTACTTATTCGTGAGAGACACAGAGAGAGGCAGAGACAGGAGAAGCAGGCTCCAGGCAAGGAGCCTGATACAGGACTCAATCCGGGGACTCCAGGATCATGCCCTGAGCCAAAGGCAAATGCTCAACTGCTGAGCCACCCAGGTGTCCCAAATTCATTGTTTTCTAACATTATCTCTACTCTCAACACTATTTAAACTTTAATAGAGGGGATCCTTGGATGGCTCAGTGGTTGAGTGTCTGCCTTTGGCCCAGGGCGTGATCCTGGAGTCCCGGGATTGAGTCCCGCATCAGGCTCCTGGCATGGAGCCTGCTTCTCCCTTTGCCTGTGTCTCTGCCTCTCTCTCTCTCTCTCTCTCTCTCTCTATCTCTCTATGTCTATCATAAATAAATAAAAATAAATCTTTAAAAAAATAAAATAAACTTTAATAGAGAACTAAGGCAGAAGAAAGAGTACTCAAGAATGTTTTTTGCTGTACATCCATACCTCCACCCACTTTCCTCATGTATCAGTTAAAAGTTTACTTTCAACTTCTACTAGTTATTACCTTTTTATTTTGTTTTGTTTTCTAGATATCATGTACAACGAATTGGAATCAGTGGCAATCAGATTCCTCAGTGGCAGAATATCACCAATCATAATATCATCCAGGCTTTTCTCTCCCCCTTTTTAAGAACACATTACAGAAATAACACATATACAGAAAAATACAGATTCATGCATATAACTCAATGACTTTACACAAAATGAACACATCTGTGTAATCATCCCCTGATCAGGAAACAGACAACTACCAGCATTCGGGAAGTCCCCCGTATGCATGCTTCAAGTCACTCTCCCTCATCAAAGTTGGCCACTGTCTTGACTTCCAGCACTATATACTGGTTTTACCTGTTTTTGAGTTTTATATAAATGTAACCATGTACTATGTATTTTTTGTTGCTGACTTCTTTTATCAGTCTTACATTTGTGAGATTTTTATATATTATTCTATGCAATTGTAGTGCATTTATCCTCATTCCTGTATATAATATTACATTGTGTGAATATACCATAGTTTTTTTCTCCATTCTACTGTTGAAAGACTTTTGGGTAGTTACCAGTTTGAGGCTATTATAGTGTTGCTGAGAACATTCCAGTTCATGTGTGTGTATATATATACGTATATATATATATAGAGAGAGAGATTTGTTTTCTTTGTTCAACATAAGTTTTGAAATTCATCTGTGTTGATATACATAACTGAAACTCATTTTTACTTCCATACATACATACGTGTGTGTGTGTGTGTGTGTATTTCTCTTGGGTATATACCTAGGAGTGGGAGTAGGTCATAGGTTTGGCATATATTCAGTTTAGTAGATACTATCACACTGTTTTCTAAGTGGCTATATCAATTTACACTGCCACCACTGTTTTCCCATACCCTTTTGAATACTTAGAATAAGTATATTTACTTTCACCATTCTGGTGGGTATGCACCTGTACTGCACTGTGCCTTTAATCTGTATCTTTAATCTGTATTTGCCTGATGACTATGGATATTGGGCCCATTTTTCATATGTTAATTGTCCATTTTCATTTCCCTTTTTTTTTCATTTCCCCTTTTGATGAAGTACTTAAGTAGTGTCTGTTTATTCACAAGAGTTCTTTACATATTTTAGATATGAGTTCTTTATCAAATATATATATTACAAATATCTGTTTCCACTCTGTGGTTTGGCTTTTCACTTTCTTAATGATATCTTTTAATAAACAAAATGTCTTAATTTTTTAAAACTTTATGTTTAAATGGAACATAAATACAGAAAGCAGCATGAAAAAAATGCATAGCATATTGATCTATTAATACATGAATAGTCATGAAAGGAGAGAAAACCTTGCCAGCTAGCTACCCCAGAAGTCTTCTATATACTCTTTACCACCTATATGTTCCCCCCCATTCATGAGATTATTACTATCCTGAATTTTGTGTTAATCATTCCTTTTGTGGCCTGTTTTGATGCTATATAAACAAAATTGTATTTTATGTATTTGTGCCTTGCTTTCCTTGTTCAGCATAACTTTTGAGATTCATATGTGTTGATACATATAACTGAAAGTCATTCATTTTCACTTCCATATAATATTCTTTTTTAAAATTTTTTTTAATTGGACTTCAATTTGTCAACATATAGTACATCACCCAGTGCTCATCCCATCAAGTGCCATATAATATTATATTGATGAAAATTTACTCATTTTACTGTTGATAGTCAACTGGATTGCTTTGGTGTTTTGCCATACAACCAGTGTGACCATGAACATTCTTTCACATGCTTCCGTTATGTATATGCAAGGGTTTTTCTAGGTGGGTTTTTTTTTTTTAAGATTTTGTTTATTTATTCATGAGACACACAAAGAGAGAGAGAGAGAGAGAGAGAGAGGCAAAGACCCAGGCAGAAGGAGAAGCAGGCTCCATGCAGGGAGCTTGACACGGGACCCAATCCCAGGACCCCAGGATCATGCCCTGGGCAGAAGGCAGGCGCTAAACCTCTGAGCCACCCAGGGATCCCAAGGTTATTTTATGCTAAACCAACCTTTCTTTCCTGGAACTAACCCATCATGATCATGATATATTATTTATGTATTACTAGATTTGGTTTGATAATATTTTATTTAGGATTCAACCTTTATGTTCATGACTGAGATTGCTTTTAATTTTCTTAAACCATTCTTGTCTGGTTTTCTTATCTAAGTTATACTAACTACATAAAATTAATTGGGGAGTGTGCCTTTTTCTCTTCTCTGAGTTTGTGTAAAAATAATAGAATTATCTGTTCCTTGAGTATTTGGCCAAATTTCCAGCATAGCTCCTGGGACAGATGCTTTATTTTTTTATTTTGTATTATCTGGAAGTACTGATTTACTTCTTGAAAGTTATGGGATCATTTAGATTTTCTGTATTTTCCTGACACAGTTATGATAATTTATATTTTTCTGGGAATTTACTTTGCCTAAGTTTATAAATGTATTGGTATAAAACTATATTCTCTTACTATCTTTTTATTGTAAGATATAGATACATAAGAATATATAAAGCATTTATATATTTTTAAAATAATAATAACAAAGCAACACTTTGTAATTATCACCTGGGTTAAAAAGTAAAACACTGACTGCCAATACCTTCAATGACCCCTGTGTATTCTTTTCCAATTGCATGTGTTTCCTTTTTTCCTCATAAATAGCCAATATTCTGCTTTTTGAGTTAAACATTACTATACTTTTCTCTATTATTTCATCACCTATGATTGCATTCCTTAGCTAATATAGTGTTTATTTTTTCTTCTGTTTTGAACGTTACATAAATGGAATAAATTGAATTTATTATATATTATATATATGATATAATATATTCCATATAAATGGAATTATACTGTATGTGTATCTTTCTGTGACTTGTTTCTTTCATTTAACATTATGTTAAAGTCCATGGCAGGAATGTCCACAATAGCTAAACTGTGGAGGAGCCATGATGTCCTTCGACAGATGAATGGATATTACTCAGCCATCAGAAGAGACGAGTACCCACCATTTGCTTCAATGTGGATGGCACTGGAAGGTATTATGCTGAGTGAAATAAGTCAATCAGAAAAGGACAATCATCATATGGTTTCACTCATACGTGGAATAAGAAATAGTGAAAGGGATTATAAGGGAAAGGAGGAGAACTGAGTGGGAAAAATTAGAAAGGGAGACAAACCATGAGAGACTTCTGACTCTGGGAAACAAACAAAGGGTTGTGGAAGGGGAGGTAGGTGGGGGGATGTGGTAACTGGATGACGGGCACTGAGGAGGGAACTTGATGGGATAAGCACTGGGTGTTATACTATATGTTGGCAAATTGAATTTAAATTAAAAAATGTAGGACACTGGGTGGCTCAGCAGTTGAGCATCTGCCTTGCGCTTGGGGCATGATCCCAGAATCTGGGATCGAGTCCCACATTGGGCTCCAGTCTCATATTGGGTTCCCTGTGGAGAGCCTGCTTCTCTCTGTGTCTCTGCCTCTCTCTCTGTCTCCCATGAATAAATAAATTTTAAAAAATTTTAATGTAAATATTTAAAAATACATTATGTTACAATCATTATGTATAAAACATAAAAACGTTATGTTAATCATAAGATTAATCCATGGAGAACCCTTGCAGCTGTTCCTCTTCAATTATATATAGATTTCATTATGTGAATATACCACAATTTATGCATCCAGTCTCCTGTTAGTAGACATTCATTTCAATTTTTTTAAAAGATTTTAAAAATTTATTTATTCATGAGAGACACACAGACAGGCAGAGACACAGACAGAGGGAGAAGCAGGCTCCATGCAGGGAGCCTGATGTGGGACTCGATCCGGGACCCTGAGATCATGCCCTGAGCCAAAGGCAGACGCTCAATGCTGAGCCACCCAGAAATCCTTCATTTCAATTTTTTTGACTACTAAACACAATGCTTTTAATAATATTCTTGTATGTGTCCCTTTGAGAATATGTATAAGAGTTTCTCTAGAACCTATACCTAGAAATGGAATTGCTAGATCATGGGATATGCATCTCTTCACCTTTACCAAACTGTTTGCCAAAAGGAATGTAGCAGTTTACACTCTAGTAGCAGAGTATGAGAATTTTGGTTACTCCACAGCCTCATCAACACCTATTGTTGTCAAATTTTCTAATTTTTGCCAAACCAGAAGATGTGTAATGGTATCTCAGTAGAGCTTTAATTTGCATTTCTTAGATTACTAATGTAGTTTAATATTCTTTCACTAGTTAGTGGATCCTCTTTTGTTAAGAGAAGAAATGTCTGGTCTGTCTTTTGTTCATTTTTCTAATGAGTTGTTTTTTTCCTTACTGATTCAAATAAGTCCTCTGAATATTCCAAATACTAGTCCTATATTTTTAAGATTTATTTATTTATTTGAGAGAGAGAGACAGAGCCTTTCAAGCAGACTCCCTGCTGAGTGCAGAGCCCACCAAGGGGCTCAGTCCCACAACCCATAAAATCATCACCTGAGCTAAAACCAAGAGTCAGATACTTAACAAACTGAGCCACCCAAGCACCCCAATATTAGTTCTTTTTTTTATTATTATTTATTTTTGATAGTCATACAGAGAGAGAGAGAGAGGCAGAGACACAGGCAGAGGGAGAAGCAGGCCCCATGCACCGGGAGCCTGACGTGGGATTCGATCCCGGGTCTCCAGGATCGCGCCCTGGGCCAAAGGCAGGCGCCAAACCGCTGCGCCACCCAGGGATCCCCCAATATTAGTTCTATTTTGTATACCTGGGTGATAAATATCTCCTTCTATCTCTCAGTATATGGCTTGTATTTTCACTTCCATTATAGTATATTCCCATGAATAGAAGTTCTTAATTTTAGTGTAATTCAATTTATAAATACCTTCTATTTTATATTTTGCCTAGATTAAAGATGACCTGCCAGGGAATATTTATGTTTACTTCTTTTATTGGTTTCAAGTCTGTAGATCATATGGAGATTGTAAAGTGTCTCTTCCTGTATGAGGGCAAGATGTGGTTAAAAATTCTCTAGGGAGACTTATTTTTCATTCAGACCCCAGATCAAGATAGTTAGGATTCTTTATTATCTTTCTTTGCCACTCCTTCACCCAGGTTGTAGCTTTTCAGATGTCCCAGCTTTATTCAAGAGTCTCCAACTTCTTACTTGGTGCAAGTCTAAGGATTGTTAAATCTGAGTTTTCCTGAGTTTCAATAACTGTAACCTACCTCCATGCTTTTCAATTCTTTATTCTTTTCTTTGACCTTGGAATTTCTCTTTACTTTCTTGTACACTCCAGTATGCATCTCAAAGGATATCTGTCACATTTTAACTGGCATTTCTAGGTCTTTTATAGTAGTGGGTTTTCCAGGATAAATGGTTCACAGCAATGGTACCTGGCTGGCTCAGTCTAAAGAGCATGCAACTCTTGATCTGAGGGTTGTGAGTTTGAGTCCCCTGTTGGTGTAGAGATTACTTAAAAATAAAACCTTAAAAAAGGGTTGCTTGCTCCCTTCCCTTATGAATTGATGACTTTATTTTTTTTAGTGTTTTGCTTGGATTCATTTCACTTTATTTTTTTGTATATCCATATCCATTATAGGTTTTTGATTTGTGATTACCATGAGGTTCATATATAATACCCTATGTGCACAACACTCTATTTTAAGTTGGTGGTCACTTAAGTTTGAACACATTTTCTAAAATGACTACATTTTTACTCTGCCCCCTCCATGTTTTATATGTTTAATGTCATATTTGACATCTTTTTATTTTGGGTATCCCTTAACTAATTATTGTAGATATAGTTGATTTTATACTTTTGTCTTTTAATCTTCATACTAGCTTTGTCAGTGAATGATCTACTACCTTTATGTCTGCTTTTACCAGTGAAATTTTTTCTTTCATAATTTTCTTACCTCTAGTTATCGTCTATTCTTTTCTGTTTAAAGAAGTCCCTTTAACATTTTTTGTAAGGTCAGTTTAGTGGTGCCATGAACTCCTTTAATATTTATTTGCCTAGGAAATGTCTTATTTCTTCTTCAAATCTTAGTAATAACCTTGCTGAGATACTGTTTTTGGTTGTAGGGGTTTTTTCCTTTCAGCACTTTGAATATATCATGACACTGCCTTCTGACCTGCAAAGTTTCTGTGAAAAATCAGCCAATAGTCTTATGGGTATTTATTTGCATGTATCTAACTGCTTTTCTCTTGCTTTCTAAGAGTCTCTCTTTATATTTAATTTTTGACATTTTAATTATTGTGTGTCTATGTGTCTTTCAGTTCATCGTGTTTGGGACTCTGTGATTCCTAGACCTAGGTGTCTGTGTCCTTCCCTAGGTTAGGAAGTTTTCAGCAATTGTTTCTTTAAGTAAGTTATCTGCCCCTTACTCTCTCTCCTCCTTCTTCTGGGACTCCTATAATGTGACTCCTAGTATACTTGATGTTGTTCCAGAGGTCCCTTAACCTATCCTCATTTTTAAAAAGATTTATTTAAGAGAGAAAGAGCACATACACACAAGCAGAGGGAGGGGCAGAGGGAGAGGAAGAGAGAGAATCCTCAAGCAGACTCCCACTGAACATGGAGCCTGATGTGGGGCTCAGTCCCAGGACCATGAGATCATGACCTGAGCCAAAATCAAGAGTCAGCCAGTTAACCAACTATGCCACCTAGCCAGCCATCCTCATCTTTTAAAATCTTTTTTTTTTTTTTTTTTTAAGATTTCAGTCTGGGCACTTTCCATTAATCACTTTGTTCTTTCTTTTTTTTTTAATTTTATTTATTTATTCATGAAAGACACACAAAGAGAGAGAGCGTCAGAGACCTAGGCAGAGAAAGAAGCAAGCTCTGTGCAGGGAGCCTGATATGGGACTCAATCCCAGGACCACAGGATCACTCCCTGAGCCAAAGGCAGATGCCCAACCGCTGAGCCACGCAGGCATCCCCAAATTCCTAAGTTTTGTTTTTTTTTTTTCCTAAGTTTTAATATCTAATAAGATATATTGATAGAGGGACGCCTGGGTGGCTCAGCGGTTGAGCACCTGCCTTTGGCCCAGGGTGTGATCCTGGAGTCCTGGGATCAAGTCCCACATCGGGCTCCCTGCATGGAGCCTGCCTCTCTCTTTCTCTGTGTCTCTCATGAATAAATAAAATTTTTAAAGAAAGATATATTGATAGATACAACCCACACTGTTCTTTCTGATCACTGATTCATTTTGTATCCTCTGATTTGCTATTGCTTCTCTCTCATGTATTTTTTATTTCAGTTATTGTATTCTTTAGCTCTGATTGGTTCTTTTTATATTTTTTGTATCTTTGTTCAAGTTCTTACTGAGTTCATTCACTTTTCTTCCAAGTTCATTGAACATCTTTATGACCATTACTTTGAACTCTTAATCAGGTAGATCCCTTATCTCCATTTTGTTTAGTTCTCTTTCTGAGTTTTTTTTTTTTTTCTTGTTCTTTCATTGGAACGTATTTCATTGTCTTCTTATTTTGTCTGATTCTCTATGGTCAGCTACATTTCCTGTTCCTGAAGGTAGTGATCTTATCTGGCAGGCATCCTGTGGGGCTCAGAAGTGCAATCCCTCCTGGTCACCAGAACCAGGAACTCCAGGAGTGTCTCCTGTGTGAGCCACATGTGCCCTCCCATTGTGCCTGGGCTGCAACTGTTGTGAGCATGCTGGTGAGTGAGGCTGGCCCCCGCTATAGCTGCAGGGTTTGGCTATGACCATTACAGGTGTGCCAGTGGGTGGGACTGGCCCCCTTGCCTCCTAGGACAGAACTCATCCTGGCTGAGGCTACCTGTTTGGTATGGTGGTTGAGGGGCAGCCACTTTGGCGGAACATTTAATGAGGCAGATTGGGTATGGTGGGCCTGTAGGGGAATGCTGGAGCAGGGTGGTCAGTGCTAGCAATGTAGATGGAGAGTGTTAGAACTGGCACCTGCCAACATCAGGCCAACTTGGCTGAAGGAGGGCAAGAAAAATGGTGCCTAGTGCACTTCCTGGAGTAAATCCTACAGATCCTTGCCCTGTGAGCACACCCTAAACTTAGTAAGTATCCTTCACATATATTCCAGATGCTTTTTATATGTGCTGGGCCTGGTAGCAAGAGATTATGTGTGGGCCCATTAAGAGTAGAGTTTTGGCTTCTTTCTTTCTTTCTTTCTCTCTTTCTTTCTCTCTTTCTTTCTTTCTTTCTTTCTTTCTTTCAGATTGTATTTATTTATTTATTTGACAGAGAGATTGAGAGCAAGAGTACAAACAAGAGGAGCAGCAGGCAAAGAGAGAGAGGGAGAAGCAGACTCCCCACTGTGCAAGAAACCTGATGTGGGGCTAGATCTCAGGACCCTGGGATTATGACCTGAGCTGAAGGCAAATGCTTAACCAACTGAACCACCCAGGCGCACCCTGAGTTTTGGTTTCCTAAAGCTCTTCAGCTCTCCCAGAGTTAGGCTCCACTGATTTCAAAGCAAGATGTTATAGAGACTCATCTCCTCAGGGCAGATCCCCAGGCAGAGTGTGTGTGATGTGAGGCTTGACCCTCTCACTTCTCAAGGAAGACCTTGGTATCTGTGATATCCTTCTTCCTTGTGGGTCATGCACCAAGGTTTGGTTTCCAACCAGACTGCATCACTGCCCCTTCTGCCTTTCTCAGTGTGGCTTTTTCCTTATGTCTTTGGCTGTGGAAGAACTGTTCTGCTAGTCTCCAGGTCATTCTCTTATAGTTGCTGTATATGTGCTTGCAGACTTGGTGTGTCCATGGAAAGAGGTGAGCTCAAGATCTTCCTACTCTATGATCTTCCCCTCTAATCCCAAAGTAATACATTTTAAATCACAGAATTTCAGGCTTGAGTATATGAAATTTCTTTTTAAGTGTTGCTTTCCTTTTTTTTTTTTAATAAAAAAAAGATTTTATGTATTTATCCATGATAGACACACAGAGAGAGAAAGAGAGAAAGAGAGGCAGAGACAAAGGCAGAGGGAGAAGCAGGCTCCATGCAGGGAGCCCAATGCAGGACTCAATCCCAGGTCTCCAGGATTATGCTCTGGGCCAAAGGTAGGCGCTAAACCGCTGAGCCACCCAGGGATCCCCATAAGTGTTGCTTTCCTGACTCTATTCTAATCATATCAATTACATGACCACCTTTGTCTATGTATAAGGCTACTTCAGAGGAAGTTGTAAAAAACAAACAGGAAAAGAAGAGAAAAGGTTAGGCAAGATTCCTTTCCGGTGGGCCAGTTAGGACCCAGATTCTGACTGATTTCCACAATCCAGTCTTCTTACTGACAAGCAGATGTCTCAAGCTAGCAAATCTACTCTTATTTATTCTAGATAGACGCAGGCTTCCAACTCCAAATTCAGTGAACCAAGCAGGTGGTATAATTACCTAGTATTTCCCACCCCTCATTTTGAGAAGAGTACTCAGGAGAAAAATTCTTTCTCTGTAGTTCTGAACATTTTGGGGATTTGGGTTTTGGAAGCCAACAGAAGCTCCAGATGGAACTTTAAGAACATCAATCAATGAAACAGCAGTAGTCAGGAAAAGGATTAAATTGAAAAAGGAGGGATCCCTGGGTGGCGCAGCGGTTTGGCGCCTGCCTTTGGCCCAGGGCGCGATCCTGGAGACCCGGGATCGAATCCCACATCAGGCTCCCGGTGCATGGAGCCTGCTTCTCCCTCCGCCTGTGTCTCTGCCTCTCTCTCTCTCTCTCTGTGACTATCATAAATAAATAAAAAATTTAAAAAAAAATAAAATAAATAAATAAATAAATAAATTGAAAAAGGATCCCAGCCCTTCTTTTTTTTTTTTTAATTTTTTTTTTAATTTTTATTTATTTATGATAGTCACAGAGAGAGAGAGAGAGGCAGAGACACAGGCAGAGGGAGAAGCAGGCTCCATGCACCGGGAGCCCGACGTGGGACTCGATCCCGGGTCTCCAGGATCGCGCCCTGGGCCAAAGGCAGGCGCCAAACCGCTGCGCCACCCAGGGATCCCCCAGCCCTTCTTATTGATTGAAATGGTAACCATTGCATACAAAATTTTAATTTTAAGTACTAAATATAGAAGATTTAAAAAATTGAATTTAGGAGTGACATCACTAAAAAAGGCAGAATAGGGAACTCCAGGGAGATGTCCACAAAAACATATTAAACTTGCAAATCCTGTCAGAATCAACTTTTATAGAACTTTGGGATTTAGGGACACCTGGGTGGCTCAGTGGTTGGGCATCTGCCTTTGGCTCACGGCCTGATCCAAGCCTGCTCCCTCTGCCTGTGTCTCTCATAAATAAATAAATAAATCTTAAAAAAAAAAAAAAACAAAAAAAAACTTTGGGATCTAATCAAAAACTTGTAACTAGGGGAAAACTTAAGGAAGAAACTGCCATATGGCAGTAAGCATGTACTTACTACCATTTTAAATCGTTTTAAATCATTCACCTACCATTCTTCACTCCCCAAATTGTTGACAGCCATGAGAATGGTAGCTGAATTCTTGATGCAGGTTGCTAGTGCTGAGAGGGAGTATGAACCTTATTCTCAAAGAACTGTGGTTGTGTGTTCTGTTCTGCCTGCTAGCTATCTTGAGGACCAGAACAAGGGCTTGCCTTTATTTTGCCTACCGCAGAGTTCCCAGGGCTGAGGCAGCTTCCTTGGATTGCCTTTAATGAGGATATTTAAAGGCAAAAGAATTGGACACAGCAGTCTATGGGAAGAGAGGATAGTCAGTATAAGAAATAAACCAAAAAGCCTAGGAAGGAAGAAATTGGAAAGTAAGATACATGGGGAATAAGGGCTTTTAAAAGCTCCCATGTGGGGGTACCCGGGTGGCACAGTTGGTTAAACATCTGCCTTCAGCTCAGGTCATGATCTCGGGGTCCTGGGATTAAGTCCTGTATCAGGCTTTCTGCAGAGAGTGCCTGTCTCTCTCCCTCTGCCCCCTCCCCTCATTTGTATGCTTGCGCTCTCTCTCTCTCTCTTATATAAATAAGTAAAATCTTTAAATAATAATAAAATAAAAGCTCCCATGTATGGTAGGGAATTGAGAAGCGCCTGTGCATACCCAGGTCTGGATACCTGCTTTAAAAAAGGCCTGAGAAGACTCTTAAGTTTTAACCTCTCACTGTCCTTCAGGCTTCAAGTGAAGAGGAAGTAAAGACCAAGACAGAGTGTAAATGGCCTGGCTCAGGGTTCAAGAAGTGCCCCAACACAGAACCAATTAGAAAAGACTAGAAGAATACTTTTACTTTTTAAAAAGTCTCTTCTTGGCTCCAGGCATTTAAGGAAACTCTGTCAAACCACTAGCTGATCACTAATCTAATGGAACACAGGTTTCAGTGGCCACACAAGACAACATACATAAAAAAATAGTTCAGAAAAGTTACTAAGCAGAAAACAACCCCCAACAAGCAGCAACAACAAATAGCAGGAAGGGGGAAATGGACCTGTCAAGGAATAGTTTCTCTATACTATTCAAACTAAGTTGGTATCAAATCACACTTGATTGTTAGAAAGTTCAGATATTAAATGTAACCCCCTGGGTAACCTTTAAGGGAGAATACTAAATGTATAAAAAAAGAAATGAGGGACACCTGGATGGCTCAGCGGTTGAGTGACTGCCTTCGGCTCAGGGTATGATCCTGGAGTCCTGGGATGGAGTCCTGGGATGGAGTCCCACATCACGCTCCCTTCACGGAGCCTGCTTCTCCCTCTGCCTGTGTCTCTGCCTCTCTCTCTCTGTGTCACTCATGAATAAATAAATAAAACCTTAAAAAAAAGAAATGAAAAGAACCAAAATGGTGCACTAGGAAAAAACCAATTTGCAGTAATAGAGGAGTTTAGAAACAAAAAGATATCATGTGTGGAAATTGAATAGCAAAATGATAAAATGAGTCTTTCCATATCAGTATTGACTTTATATGCAAATGTCTTAAACTCTGATTAAGAGACAGAACTTGGGAGAATGGACAAAAGAAACATGATTGAACTATATGCTGTCTACAGGAGACTCACTTTATGTGCAAGAATGCAAATAGGCTAAAAGTATAAAGAATAGGAAAGTATATTTCATACAAATATTTACCAAAAGATAGATGGGAATAGTATGGCAAATATTAAGACAAAAACTTATGGCGTGTGGTAAAATGCAGTACTCACAGCTAAATTTATAGTGATAAACACGTACATTTAAAAAAAGACCACAAATCAATGACCTAATTTTCTACCTTAAAAAACTAAAAAGAAGAAGAAGGAAGAGGAGGAAGGGAGAAGGAGGGGGAGGAGGATTAATGATTTTAGAAAGGAGAAAGAAGACTGAAATAACTAAAATCAGAAATGTAAGTGGGGGCGTTACTATAGAACCTTAGAACTAAAAAAGAATTATAAGAGAATACTATAAACACTTGTCTACCAACAAATTGGATAACCTAGATGAAATGGAAAAATTCCTAAAAACACATAAACTACCAAAACTGACTCAAGAAAAAACAGTAAACCTAAATAGACCTACAACAAAAGATTAAATTAATAATCAAGAACCTACTAATAGGGATCCCTGGGTGGCTCAGCGGTTTGGCACCTGCCTTTGGCCCAGGGCACGATCCTGGAGTTCTAGGATCAAGTCCCATGTCAAGCTCCCGGCATGGAGCCTGCTTCTCCCTCCTCCTGTGTCTCTGCCTCTCTTTCTCTCTCTATGTCTATCATAAATAAATAAATAAATCTTTATTTATTTTTTTTAATTAATTTTTATTGGTGTTCAATTTACCAACATACAGAAAAACACCCAGTGCTCATCCCGTCAAGTGTCCACCTCAGTGCCCGTCACCCATTCCCCTCCAACACCCTCCCTCCTCCCCTTCCACCACCCCTAGTTCGTTTCCCTGAGTTAGGAGTCTTTATGTTCTGTCTCCCTTCCTGATATTTCCCACCATTTCTTTTCCCTTCCTTTATATTCCCTTTCACTATTATTCATATTCCCCAAATGAATGAGAACATACACTGTTTGTCCTTCTCCGATTGACTTATTTCACTCAGCATAATACCCTCCAGTTCCATCCACGTTGAAGCAAATGGTGGGTATTTGTCATTTCTAATGGCTGAGTAATATTCCATTGTATACATAAACCACATCTTCTTTATCCATTCATCTTTCGATGGACACCGAGGCTCCTTCCACAGTTTGGCTATTGTGGCCATTGCTGATAGAAACATCGGGGTGCAGGTGTCCCGACGTTTCATTGCATCTGAATCTTTGGGGTAAATCCCCAACAGTGCAATTGCTGGGTCGTAGGGCAGGTCTATTTTTAACTCTTTGAGGAACCTCCACACAGTTTTCCAGAGTGGCTGCACCAGTTCACATTCCCACCAACAGTGTAAGAGGGTTCCCTTTTCTCCGCATCCTCTCCAACATTTGTGGTTTCCTGCCTTGTTAATTTTCCCCATTCTCACTGGTGTGAGGTGGTATCTCATTGTGGTTTTGATTTGTATTTCCCTGATGGCAAGTGATGCAGAGCATTTTCTCATGTGCATGTTGGCCATGTCCATGTCTTCCTCTGTGAGATTTCTCTTCATGTCTTTTGCCCATTTCATGATTGGATTGTTTGTTTCTTTGGTGTTGAGTTGAATAAGTTCTTTATAGATTTTGGAAACTAGCCCTTTATCTGATATGTCATTTGCAAATATCTTCTCCCATTCTGTAGGTTGTCTTTTAGTTTTGTTGACTGTATCCTTTGCTGTGCAAAAGCTTCTTATCTTGATGAAGTCCCAATAGTTCATTTTTGCTTTTGTTTCTTTTGCCTTTGTGGATGTATCTTGCAAGAAGTTACTGTGGCCGAGTTCAAAGAGGGTGTTGCCTGTGTTCTCTTCTATGATTTTGATGGACTCTTGTCTCACATTTAGATCTCTCATCCACTTTGAGTTTATCTTTGTGTATGGTGAAAGAGAGTGGTCCAGTTTCATTCTTCTGCATGTGGATGTCCAATTTTCCCAGCACCATTTATTGAAGAGACTGTCTTTCTTCCAGTGGATAGTCTTTCCTCCTTTATCGAATATTAGATGACCATACATTTCAGGGTCCACTTCTGGGTTCTCTATTCTGTTCCATTGATCTATGTGTCTGTTTTTGTGCCAGTACCACACTGTCTTGATGACCACAGCTTTGTAGTACATCCTGAAATCTGGCATTGTGATGCCCCCAGCTATGGTGCTTTTTTTTTTAAATTCCCCTGGCTATTCGGGGTCTTTTCTGATTCCACACAAATCTTAAAATAATTTGTTCTAACTCTCTGAAGAAAGTCCATGGTATTTTGATAGGGATTGCATTAAACGTGTAAATTGCCCTGGGTAACATTGACATTTTAACAATATTAATTCTGCCAATCCATGAGCATGGAATATTTTTCCATCTCTTTGTGTCTTCCTCAATTTCTTTCAGAAGTGTTCTATAGTTTTTAGGGTATAGATCTTTTACCTCTTTGGTTAGGTTTATTCCTAGGTATCTTATGCTTTTGGGTGCAATTGTAAATGGGATTGACTCCTTAATTTCTCTTTCTTCAGTCTCATTGTTAGTGTATAGAAATGCCATTGATTTCTGGGCATTGATTTTGTATCCTGCCACGCTACCAAATTGCTGTATGAGTTCTAGCAATCTTGGGGTGGAGGCTTTTGGGTTTTCTATGTAGAGTATCATGTCATCGGCGAAGAGGGAGAGTTTGACTTCTTCTTTGCCAATTTGAATGCCTTTAATGTCTTTTTGTTGTCTGATTGCTGAGGCGAGGACTTCCAGAACTATGTTGAACAGCAGTGGTGAGAGTGGACATCCCTGTCTTGTTCCTGATCTTAGGGGAAAGGCTCCCAGTGCTTCCCCATTGAGAATGATATTTGCTGTGGGCTTTTTGTAAATGGCTTTTAAGATGTCGAGGAAAGTTCCCTCTATCCCAACACTCTGAAGTGTTTTGATCAGGAATGGATGCTGTATTTTGTCAAATGCTTTCTCTGCATCTAATGAGAGGATCATATGGTTCTTGGTTTTTCTCTTGCTGATATGATGAATCACATTGATGGTTTTACGAGTGTTGAACCAGCCTTGTGTCCCGGGGAAATAAATCTTTAAAAAAAAAAGACCTACTAATAAAGAAAAGCCTAGGACCAGATGACTTTAATGGTGAATTCTACAAAACATTAAAAGAATTATCATCAGTCCTCCGACTCTTTCAGAAAGTAATATAGGAGGGAACACTTCCTAACTCATTCTGTGAGGCCAGCATTATCCTGATACTGAAGCCAGATAAAGATATCACAAGAAAATAAGCTAATTTTAGTTTTCTTCACAAAACAATGAAAAGACAACTCAAAGACTGAGGGAAAAAATTTGTAAAGCCTATACCTGATAAAGATCTAGTATCCAGGATATATAAAGAACTCTAACAAACTCAAGAGCAAAAAGACAAACAATTTAAAAATGAACAAAAAACTTGAATAGACATTTCTCCAAAGAAGATAGACAGATGGTCAACAAGCACATGAAAGATGCTCAGCATCATTAAGGAAATGCACATAAAAACCATAATGGTTGGTAAACACCAACTAGGATTGTTACAATTTTTTAAATAGAAAATAACAAGTATTTGGTGGAGATGTGGAGAAATTGGAACCCTCATTCATTCCTATTGAGAGTATAAGATGGTACAGCCTCTGTAGAAAAGAGGTTGGCAGTTCCTCAAAAGGTTAAACAGAATTAACATATGGCCAACTATTCCACAAGTAGGCATATACCCAAAAGAATTATTTTAAAGATTTTGTTTATTTATTCATGAGAGAGACAGGGAGGGGCAGAGACATAGGCAGAGGGAGAAGCAGACTCCCTGCGGGGAGCCCAATGAGAAACTTGATCCCAGGACCCCAGGATCAGGACCTGAGCCAAAGACAGATGCTCAACCACTGAGCCACCCAGGTGCCCCTACCCAAAATAATTAAAAACAGGTATTCAAACAAAAACTTGTTCACAAATATTAATAGCAGCACTATTCACATTAGTCTCAGGTGGAAACAACCCAAATGTTCATCAAATGAATGGATAAACAAATTGTGGCACATCCATGAAATGAAAGATTATTCCATTACAGAAAGGAATGAATTACTGATACATGCCACAACATGGACAAACCTCAAAAACAGTATGCTAAGTAAAGAAGCCAGGCACAAAGGTCACATATTATATTATTTCGTTTGTATGAATATCCAGAAAAGGTAAATACATAGAGACAAAAAGCAAATTAGTTGTTGCCAAAGGCTGGGAGGAAGGGACAAATGGGGAGTGACTGATCAACCAGTATGAGGTTTCTTTTGGGGATCATAAAAATATTTTGGAATTAAATAGAGGCAATAGTTACACAATATTGTGAATGTGCTAAATATCACTCATTGAATTATACACTTTAAATTGGTTAATTTGAGGAGTGCCTGGGTGGCTCAGATAGTTAAGCATCTGCCTTCAGCTCAGGTCATGATCCCAGAGTCCTGGGTCCAAGCCCTGTATCAACAAGCCCCACATCAGGCTCCTGGCTCAGCAGGGAACTTGCTTCTCCCTCTCCCTCTGTCTCTCCCCCTGCTCATATTCTCTCTCTTCCTCTCCCTCTGTATCTCTCTGTCTCAAATACATAAGTAAAAATCTTAATAAAATAAAATGGTTAATTTTATGTAAATTTTACCACAATTCAAAAAATTGAAGCTATATCTGACTCCAGAGCCAAAATTTTTATACTGAACATATCCTGCTTTGAATGCTGTATTATAGCTACTATTTGATGTGTAGCCACCAGAAGTGGCTACAATCAATATCTAAGAGTCTAATGAAGCAAGCATTTAATAATGCCAGCTCTGTTCTAATGTCCATACTTGCTGGGGCATTAAAATGAGTGAAATAAAGAGAGGCTGTGCCCATAAACTGCTCACATCTGGGTCTCCACTAATATTTGTGAGTCAGGATAAAGTACAACTAGAAGCACCTCACCCATTCTTGTTTTCACCTCCGAGACTGCTTACCCTGTCCCATACACCTCATAATCATGTGTGTGGAAAACTGAGTCCAAACAACAAGCTTCACACACACACACACACACACACACACACACACACAATCTAACACAGCTACCTTTTGGGCACACAGCTGGGAGCTATAGAGGCCCTAGCAATGGGCTAAGAATCTTTTGGACAGAGAATTTTAGAGTTCTGGATACATGGCATGTGATTCAAAGTAAGAGAGAGTAATAGGCTCTTTAGTCTCATGGACTCCTTGTCTTGTAAAGAAGAACATAACTAGAGGAGGCTCAGTCTAGGAGCCTCAAAGCACAGGCCCAGGAAAGAACCCCTCCCCCACCACTCATTGCCCAAGTCTAGGGGTAGTATTACCTTTCTGTCCCATTCCACTTACCTTTATCCTATATCATCTGAGCACTAGCTATGGGTTGGGCGTGTCTGTGCTCTGGAATCAGCAAGGAGGGGCTATAGTTCCATCTCACAGGCCACACCCTTACCAGAATTGAATTTCTGGAGTCTCAGGGGCTTGTCTGTCTTAACCATGTGGAAGACCTGGTTATAACTATTGGCTGCTCAGATTTCAGGATTCTAGGCTCTGCTTTCTACAAAGTTTTCTACCACAGTTCCTAAAATGACCTTGCCCATCTCAAAGTTTCAAATGCAAGTACTTGTTGCTCCCGGTATATACCATAGGCAGCTCTGAGTATTCTTACCCTTTCTTAAATAAATGCTAAAGCTGAAAGGCTGTGATCTAGGAGCATAAAATGGGAACTGAGATGAGACCTCCTCAAAGTAGGAGGTAATTTGTGTGACAGATACAAGAATTTTTAGGGGAGCATAATTGACAGGTCCCTGACACTTGAGTAGGAGGTATGGCCACGAGAAACATCTAGGATCTCTAATATGGGACTTGACAGATCATATCTTAGGCAGACAAAAAGTGAGGAAGATTATTATGGGGGAAAAAGAAATATTAAATGGACATATACTATTTCTCACCTTGTAGATTATGTTTTCCAAAGGATGAAAAACTTAAATATGAATAGAAGATATATTCTGAGGCAGAATCCCTGAGGATTGGTCCATGGATTACATCTCATGCCCTTGAAAGGGAAACTAGAACTCAAAACTTGTTCTAATAGTCATGTGATAGAATCAAGGGAATCCAAAGAATTCTTTTTTGTCTTCTTTTGTTTTTAGAGTTTATTTATTTATTCATGAGAGACACGAGATACAGGCAGAGATATAGGCAGAGGGAGATACAGGCTCCTCACAGGGAGCCTGATGTGGGACTCAATCCCCAGAGCAGGATCATGCCCCGAGCCAAAGGCAGATGCCCAATCACTGAGCCACCTACGCGTCCACCAGAGTTCTCTCCTGCTGTACATCCCCTTGAAAATTTGAGTACCCAGAACTGCTTTATTTCTAAAGCTGAAAATTTTAAAACTCATCATCAAATTCTTTTTTTTTTTTCATTTTTTAAAAAGATTTTATTTATTTATTCATAGAGACACACAGAGAGAGAGAGAGGCAGAGACAGAAGCAGGCACCATGCAGAGAGCCTGACGTGGGACTCGATCCAGGGTCTCCAGGATCACGCCCTGGGCTACAGGCGCCACCGGGGCTGCCCCATCATCAAATTCCATTCTCATTGATGACTATTTATGTTGCTCCTTCCCATACCTAGATTTTCATGTCTTGGGCTTGTGTCCCTAGACCTTGACTGCCTAGTGTTGTATACCACCTGTGTTCACTATCCCTGACACCCGATTTCCCCAAACCTGAATCTTGCCTGCTTGGATCAAATATAGCCATTTTCTCTTTGAATATTACCTCTCCACCATTCTCTCCAGTCTCTTTTTTTCTGAAACTCCTATCAGACATAGGAGTTTCTTACTCAGCCTTCATTCTTCTTAATCTCCTTTTCTTATTTTCTTTTTTAAAGATTTATTTATTTATTATTCATAGAGACACGGGGGTGGGGGAGAGAGAGAGAGAGGCAGTGACACAGGCAGAGGGAGAAGCAGGCTCCATGCAGGGAGCCCGACGCGGGACTCGATCCCGGGTCTCCAGGATCACACCCTGGGCTGAAGGCAGGCGCCAAACCACTGAGCCACCCAGGGATCCCCTCCTTTTCTTATTTATTTTTTCTTTTCTTATTTTCTAACTACATTTGGTAGCTGTCTGTGCTTTGCTCTCTCATTCTTTTTTTTTTTTTTTTTTTTTTAAGATTTTCTTTATTTATTCAAGAAACAGATAGAAAGGCAGAGACACAGGCAGAAGGAGAAGCAGGCTCCATGCAGGGAGCCTGACCTGGGACTTGATCCGAGGTCTCCAGGATCATGTCCTGGGCTGAAGGCGGGGCTAAACCACTGAGCCACCCAGGCTGCCTTTCTCCCATTCTTTTTTATAGATACTGTTTATTTTTTGTTTCCTTAAACATCTTTGAATGAAGTGAGTTCTTCCTGAATAAGCTATTTATAAGAAATTGGCAAAAGGGTAGAGACAAGCCATATTTGAGACTATTTTCTTAATGAAACATTGTATCTATGAGCTCTTATAGCCCTTACTTTTCCTCATGGTTAGCATTGCAGAGTTGCTTACAACGCAGTCTGTTTCCTCCACTATTCTAGACCAACCGACTGCTTTCCACAAATATGGCTTATTTGTCCTTGTTCAACTTCACTTTCCCTATGTCTCAAATCTTGGTGACAAACGGGTCTATGAAAGCTCCTGCTTTAGCCACCTTGCCTGTTTTCATTGTTCTGTACAAGTGCTTACAGGTCTTGGGGCACTTTCTCTGGAGAGCTATATCATTCTTGCTTTGCATAAAATCTACATCCCTAAGCATCCATGATCTCATTCCTATTTGACTTTCACTGTATTGGGCAGTCCTTCTTCATAGGGTTGTAATCCAGGGTTATAGATGTCTCTAGTTATATTGAAAATAGAGTTTGTCTGATTTTCATTCTCCTTGTAGTTTTGAGTTAAAGAAGGGTAAGTTTCTGAGAAAATAAGAAACAAAACTACTATTTTTATTCTACCATTTGAAAACTAAAGCTTAAGTTGTTTTTGACACTTTATCCAATATTTCTATGTGTCTAGGGGAGCAATTTATAGAGATATTTCAGTATGTCCTTCATATACCATCTTGACCAGATTCGGTAATGTACTTTCAGCAGTAAAAAGTGTGGATGCCTCTCCTCAAAGATTACAATGTGAATTTCTCTCCAGCCCTTACAAATGGGTACTTAAAGTCAGTATTAAGCAGTGCTACAGAAAAGGCTATGTGTTGTTCTCTGAACACCTGGATTTTTTAAAACCGAGATTCATCCCCAGTACCTACTAGATGTGTTAATCAAAGTTGCTGTCATTTGCACAGTCTATGCTAAAGGTCAGGGCTACATTCCTGGGGTGTTTGGGTAGCACAGTCAATTAAGCATCTGACTCTTGCTTTCAGTTCAGGTTGTGATCTCAGTATAGTGAGATTGAACTCTCTGGTCAGCACGGAGTCTGCCTCAGATTCTCTCTCCTTCTCTCTCTGCTCTTCCTGCTTGTGCTCATGTTTGTGCTTTCTGTCTCTCTCAAAATAAATAAACAGACCTTTCTTTTTTTTTAAAAAAAAAAAAAAAAAAGGAAGACTGCATTCATCATGTGGCCTTCCCATTCTGTCTCAGGCCACAGGTGAATAAAATATAGGTGGGCTTCTGACTCATTCCATAAGCTGTTTAACAACCCAAGGTGTGACCTAATGCAAAAAAATGATCTGGGCAAACTAGAACCTCTTGCGAATTTAACTTTGGAAATAGAATCAGAAAACTGACAGATGAAGCAAATCAAATAGATAGCCATGAGGTAGACTTTGGAACATGAAAGGTCATGACATGAAGAATCATAAAGGAAACAGAATCTAGGAGTGAAATTTTAAACATAAGACAGAAGAAATGCAGAAATGTAGGATGGAGTCAGTTAATTGGTAAAGACAAGAATTATATAGAGAAAAAAATGTGGAAAGTGGCTATGTTACATTAACCACAGCACTGTCCTATGACTCTTCCTGGATTCCTATGCCTAGCGCAATTCCTAGCCATAGTAGGGGGTTCAACAAATAAAGTTGGAGGAATGCATTTTTATCCTCATGGTAAGTGTGGTTACCTCTTACGATAACTTGTCTGAATCTTTGCTCTTGTAACAGACCTTCTACCTTGGCACACTTTAATAACTGTTTTCTGGAATTTTGTCATGGAGTTTGCTAAACGCTCATTTAATGACTTACTCTCAATCTTCATCCTTCTTGACTTACTGAGTTTCTCCTTTGGCTTTTGTGATATTATACTGTTCTAGTTCTCCTGTCTCTGACACTCCCCTGCTTTGGTTGGTTTCTTTTCCTCTTTTCACTTTCTTAAGTGTAAACAATCACCATTGTCTATCTTCAGCTCTCTTCTAGCTCCATACTCTTCTTCCCAAGTAAGCCATTCATTTCCAACTTTGTGTACAACCTCTATGAGGTGACTTCCAAATCTGTATCTCTAAGCTCACATCTCTGAGCTCACAACTGGGTCCTTGAAACTCAACAAGCCTGAAACATAATTCACCTTTCTCCCTAAGTCAGTTCCTTCTCTTAACTTCCTATTTCTATTTATTATACCACCCATATCCCAGTTTTGAAATCTGAGTTATCTTTGGGTGTTCTCTTTTTCCTTTCCCATCATCTAGTCAGTTACAAAGTATAGTCAGTAATAGTAGAAATAATCATTGCTAACATTTCTCTGCCTCAGAAATCTTCTTTTGCTTTCCATAGCCTAACAAAATAAGTTGTGTGGGTTTTGGTTTTGTTTTTTAATTAAAAAGGCCCTAGACTTCAGAATTCTCTACAACGTTTTGCAAACTCCTATTTCTAGTCTTATCTCCCATGGTTCTGTTGTACAGTGAAAATTTTTAATTTTTATATTTTATATTAGGGTTTTTTTTAAGATTTCATATATTTCATCCTTTCATATATTAATGATTCATTTTAGTTTCATTAACCAATAGATAACAAAAAAATTTCTTAAGATTCTTTAATTTTTTTGCATTAGGCTGAGTGGGCAATTCAAAGAGAAAAAAATCTAATTATTCTCCACCCTCTCAATGTGCTTAGAAGACCAAACTCAGAAAAATATGCCCCTCTGGAAATATGTAAGTACAAAAAACATCGCATTTTAAACCCATCAATCTGTCTGGAAAGCTTTAAAATTAGGTGCATTCTGAATAAGATAAAACTTGTGGGAGAACCTGGCCAATTGGTGATTTAAGAGAAAAGTTGCCTGCCAGAGCCAGTTGTTACTCCTAGCCATGGAAATGGATGATATTTAGGAATTTTATTCAATGTGTTTTTAAAATACATTTATTTTTTATTTTTTAAAAGATTTTATTTATTTATTCATGAGAGATGGGGGATGGGGGGCAGAGACAGGCAGAGGGAGAAGCAGGCTTCTTGCAGGGAGCCTGATGTGGGGACTCCATCCCCAGACCCCAGAATCACACCATGAGCCAAAGGCAGACACTCAACCGCTGAGCCACCCAGGTGTCCCTAAAATATATTTAAAGTAGACTAGTAGTTTCCAGGACTGGGGAAAGAGGGGAATGAGGAGCAATTGCTAATGGGTATGGAATTTTTTTTTTTGTGGTGATGAAAATGCTCTAGAATTAGATAGTAGTGATGATGGTATAACTTTGTAGTTGTGAAAAACCACTGACTCATACACTTTGTATATAAAAATATATATTTAATGTTATTGTTGATATTAAATGAGTTTTTGTTATTTGATTGTAAATTTATCTTGCCAATTGAAGTTTTGCCAATTACCCTGACTTTCAAGAATATGGACTCTTCTACAAAACATTAATCATATTAACTAATATTGACCATTTACTGTGCAAAATGCTTTAAGTACATTATTTCATTTAATCCTCTTAAAAGCCTTATGACATAGATATTATTCCACCATTTTTAAGGAAATTGAAGCTTAGAGAGGTTAAATAACTTGCCAGGATCCCACAGTAATGAAGTAGTAGAGCCTGGATTGGAACTGGTTATCTAACCCGAAAGCCTGTTTTCCTAATCATTGAGTCAGCAGAGGTCCAATCAATGTTTTGTGCAGTTGAATTTATAAAATGGATCAAACTTGTGAGGCAAAATTGCTGGAACAATTTCCCACTACGCTAGAGGGAAAAATAGGAGATTCTGAAAATTGGAAAACAAGGGAGATTCTGAAATTTTTCTATCTGGAAATCTTAGGAAATCACAATCTTAAAAAAAAAAAAAAGAATGAAATCTTGCCATTTGCAACAACACGGATGGCTCTAGAGTATAATGCTAAGCAAAATAAGCCAGAGAAAGAAAAATACCATATGATTTCACTCATATGTGGAATTTAAGAAACAAAACAAATGAACAAAGAAAAAAAAGACAAAACAAAATAAACAACTATAGAGAATGAATTGGTGGTTACTGCAGGAGTGGTAGGTGGGTGGATGGGTGCAATAGGCAAAGGGGATTGATTGTACACTTATGGTGAGCACTAAATAATGTGTAGAATTATCATATCACTATATTGTATACCTGAAACTAATATAATAACACTGTATGTTAACTATACTGGAATTAAATTTTTTAAAAAAAGTATATCTTAGCAGGATCCCTGGGTGGCTCAGCGGTTTAGCACCTGCCTTTCGCCCAGGGCGTGATCCTGGAGTCTCAGGATCTAGTCCCACATCGGGCTCCCTGCCTATGTTGCTGTCTCTCTCTGTGTGTCTCTCGCGAATAAATAAATAAAATCTTAAAAAAAAAAAAAGTATATCTTAGCTAATGCCAGTTCTAACTTTTTAGAATTTATAACTTTTTTAGAATTTATAACTTTTTATAACTTTTTAGAATTCTAACAGGTATAAATAACCCCAGACTTCACTGTAGTGAAAAAAAAAAAGATTAGTTCTTCAGTCAATTTTGAAAGATGCAACTAAAGATAAAAATAAGTAGCTGGAAGACCAAAAAATGTTTAATTCCTGTGAGTATGAGCTCTATTATAAATATAAAATATCAAATGTTATGGTATAACTGGCAAACAGTTATACATAATAAATTTTTTCAACCTAAAATAAAGTGATTAAGATGGGTGAAATATGTGAAGAGGGGGCAACTGGGTGGCTCAATGGTTGAGCATCTGCCTTTGGCTCAGGTCATGATCCTGGGGTCCTGGGATTGAGTCCCACATCCGGCTCCCTACAGGGAGCCTGCTTCTCCTGCTGCTGTGTCTCTGCCTCTCTCTGTGTGTCCCTCATGAATAAATAAATAAAATCTTAAAAAAAAATAGGTGAAGGTGGATTAAGAGTTCACTTATCTTGATGAGCACTGAGTAATATATAGGATTGTTGAATCACCATATTATACACTTAAACTAATATAACACTGTATGTTAACTATACTAGAATTAAAATGTGAAAGGGATGAAACAGATCCATGCATACTGAAACAACAAAATAATCTTTAGAATAGAAAAAATAATTAAAGTGATTAGTTAATAAAGAAAGTAAATTTTTATATAGCATTTAGTTTAATTTTTCTCAAAAGTTTATGGTGGGCATCACTACTTACCTACCAAACTCTCTTATCTAAATTCTCAGTTATTCCAGGGACATCTAGGTGACTCAGTTAAGCAGCCAGCTCTTGATTGCCACTCAGGTCGTGATCTCAGCATTGTGGGATCTAGCCCCATGTCCAGCTCTGTGCCCAGCAGGGAGTCTGCTTGAAATTCCCACTCCCTCTGTCCCTCCTTGCCGCCCCCCTACTAAAATAAATAAATCTTTAAAATAAATAAATAAATCCTTAGTTATTCCAATACCCAAAGAAAGTATAGCAGCCGTAAGCTGCCACAAATATTTCCCTAAATTTCCTTTCATGCTCTGAAATCCATACCCCTTCTGCGACCCAGTTTCCCACACTATGCCTAGAAAATCAGGTGAGTTAGAGAAGGGTCACTCACCTCCATTAAGCTCTATCATCAGGCCACCAGGGAGCAGATGCAGGCACTTGAATCCTAGCACAACAGGCTCAGGAGAGCTGCAGACCAGGAGTCCGGGGCCTGGTAGTTTGCTAAAAATGGGCTAAGATCATGACGGAAGGAAGAAAAGTTCAGGAGCTGGGGAGATAGGGCAAGGCCAGAGAGAGGTCTGGAGGATTCCGTGGCAGTTTGTCAGTTTTGATCATCATTAGCTTAAGAGAAAGAGAAACCCTGATTGGAATGGCCTACCCACCCACCCTTTTTTGTGGGGGAGGGGAAAGGCAACTCATTTAGATTCAAGGTGGGTCTAATCCTGAGATTGATATATCCCCAATTCTGAACTGAGATTCTCTAGGAAAGAGCAAATAAGTATCTGCCTGAGCAGATACTTATTTAAGCCTAGTGCATGAGAAATAATCACTTATCTCTGCTTGTGATCCCATAATTGAGATGCCACCTCAATGGCTTTAATAGAGAGCTATTCCACCTCTCAGATCTCATGTTCCATTTGAATAGCCCTGACTCTATTTCTGAGAAAGAAACAAATGCCTGGAAAACCCTAGGCCCTAAGGAAGCAAGATGAGGAAAGCTTCATTTCTTTTTTGAGCAGTTTTAGTTCACAGAGATCTGTCCTTAGACTGTGCTGAGTGACCCACATATAAACAGCCATCATGGAACCAGATTTTCTTACAGTAATTCCTCTAATGCAAAAGATTTTATAGAATATCTAGCTCCTACTAAATGCCTCACTGTCCAGTCTTAATGCCCACAGCTATTCCTCTGGTGTTTAGGATTGCCCAAATATGTCAGGGTCTGTAGCTTTGCACATGTTGTCCCCCTCACCCAATCATTATTTCTTTAGTAAACTCTTCCATAACCAGCCCCACCCAGCTTTACTCCCCTCCCCCATCCTTTGTAGAAAATATTTTGCTGGCTCTATATCAGAGTTTCTCAACTTCAGCCCTGTTGACATTTTGAGCTAGCTAGTTTTTGTTGTGGGGACTGTCCTGTGAATTTTAGGATGTTTAGCCATGTCTCTGGCTTCTGCTCACTAGATGCTAGTAGCACACCGCCCCCTCTTGTTATGGTAGTCAAATGTCTCCAGACATTGCCAAATATCTGCTAGGTGTATGGGAGTAGGACTCATTCCCAGTTGAGAATCAGTGCTTTATACATTTCTGTAGCACCCTAGATTTTTCTGCATACCTGTACATAATTATTTTGTTAGATTTCATGTCTATCCCTTCACTAAAATGTGAACAGCTACTGAGTAGTGCTGTAACTTGCTCACCTTAACAGTACATGTCATTTGTTGGATAAAACTCCTTATCAAAAAAAAAAAAAAAAAAAAAAACAACTCCTTATCAAACAAATGGCTATGAAATTTTGATGATCAGCTAGGAACTATGTTCCTAAGTTTAAAAAAATAATAATTTTGTTTCATCTTGAAAATTTATGTTGTTGGCTGAAATTTTTAAAAATATTTTCTTTGGGCAGCCCCGATGGCGCAGCAGTTTAGCACTGCCTGGAGCCCGGGGTGTGATCCTGGAGTCCCGGGATCCAGTCCCACATCGGGCTACCTGCATGGAGCCTGCTTCTCCCTCTGCCTGTGTCTCTGCCTCTCTCTCTCTCTGTCTCAATAAATAAATAAAATCTAAATATATATATATTTTTTTCTTTATTTATTTGAGAGAAACAGCACAAAAAGGGGAGAGGGGCAGAGGGAGTGGAAGTTGCAAGTTCCCTGACACGGGGCTTGATCCCAGGATCCCAAGATCATGAACTGAGCCACTCAGCTGCTGCTTGGCTGAAATGTTTAACAGCATTCAATAAAGATTATTGTACTAAATCCTAGAGTCTGTAGCCCTGGGGCAAAAATACTGGCCTTCTTAGAAGACAGAAGACTTCTCTCCCACTGAAGAACCCAGAACACTGAATAATGTTGCCTAAAATATGTAACTCCTCTGAGAATCAGTTCCTCCTTTAAAATGTGATTTCCTAAGACTCCCTTCCACCTCTAAAGTTTGTGATGCCAAAACCTATATAGCATGAGGTCCCAGATTTCATAAAGGGACACTTCCACTTTTTATTTCACTGTTTAAAAACAAAGTTGGGGGTAAGCAGTGGACGGTGATATCTAAGAAACTACACTACTAGATTTTATCATGCTATTTGTAGGGGGGGGAAAACCCAAAAGCAAAGTCATAAATTTACTTTTCTTTTTCCAAGCCTCAGTCTTAACATATACAAAATATAGATGACAATACTTACCTCATAGGATTGTGGTGAGGATTAAATGAGATGCTGTATGTAACGGACTTAGCAGCACCTGGCACATAATGAGCTGACACTGGTATAGCAGATTGTTTACGAATCTTCTCCTTCAGAGAAGGAGAAGAAATATAACAAGAGATATACGTAGGTATTAATCTTCAAGAACTCCAACAGAGCTGAATATAACCCAAAAGTTCAATTTTCCATCTAGTCTCCAAGGAAGTTACAGTTATTTCCTCTTTTGTGCTTCAGCGAGGACCTGGCAGATATTTGTACTGTAGCTTTTATTACACTGCATTATTTCTTTCATTGTATTACATTGTATTACAACTATTTTTCACATTTCACATTTCTTCTCCACTAGCTTGGAGGAAAGGCCTGTCTTATACATCTTTTTGACTACACAGTCCTACCACACTATGAAATTTAATAAATACCAGGTAAATGAGCAGATGAATGAGTGAACTAATGAATGGCCCCATGCCTAGCAATGCACTGCACCTTCTCTCTTCTGGTTGGAGACTAGAACAGCTGTTTTCTCTGTGGCTTGGGCTTGTTCAGAGGAAAGGCAGAAGTTCATTCTCTAAAGGCTCTTTTTTCAGCAGAGAAGCCAACTAGTGTGAGTAGCTACTTCCTCTATCCTGTCACACCAGGCAGCCCCTCTGCTGTACTTTTACAGGGTCGGTGATACTGGCAGAGCCACACCTGGGACCAAATGCCTTCTATGTGCCACTACAGAAGGTAAACAGAATATGCCCTATAGGATCTTTTTTCTTTTTGCCTGGTGACAGCTAAGGGGGTCAGGGAAGGTCCCATATCAAATGCTAACCTGATTAATGTCTCCCATATAGTGAGGGTTAGGATGTTAGAGCTGTCTGTAAATAGACCCCTGGATAGTGAAACAGAAAAAGATTGTCTCAAAATCAGAAGCGCACCTGCTTAATACTGTGAAATGCAGCTATGAAACTGGAAATGGAAGAAGAAAACTACATGTTTAACTTCTAAAATACTGTGTATTAACAAATGTCTAAAATGGTTTATAAATAAGTCTGGCAGAAAAGCCGGCTGTCCCTAACTGTGAATAGACCGTAGGGCTCAACTTTGCTTACTAGCCTGAGACCCGAACCCATTCAGGGAGTACTGGATAGGGCTAGGATACCAGAACCTACAGACAATAAAGGCCTGTGCTGCCTTGAGACTTTTGCCAGTTCTAGATATCCATGAGGCTGTCAGGAAAGCCAAAGGAAGCCAGTAGTTAAGAAACACTGGGAGTTCATGTGCGTTTGTACAGGTGTTTGCTGCTGCTGTTCCCTGTTCTTGCTGCAGGGAAACTACTATTTTAGAGACAGACACTGAGCTGACGATGTCACTGAAACCTATTTTATTAAAACTCCCTGGGACAATCATCCCAGTACACAGATTTTAATATCAAATCAGTGGGACCTAATTGGTGTAGCTAAGGAAAGGATGGAAATTTTATCCTTTGTAACAATTTTAGGTTCTTGGAGAGTAATTTGTTTCTCCTGGCCGGTGCAGTTAATATTTACAGTATGGATAAATTCATTCTGGACTAGACAATAGAAAAGACCAGTCCTTGCTGAAACTTGGGCCTGACTTCTCTACTCTTGTCTCTCTTAACCCCTTTCTTGAATAGTTCAATTTCAATCTGTGGTTGATGAAATCCAGATATATTACAGCTCAAGAAATTTGGCTTTCATTCTCTGCTGTAACCTCAGCGAACATCAGAAAATGATAAATGCACATTGCCAGATTAAATTGGTCTAAAGCTAGATCGGGCTTCAAGTAAATTCATTTGAATGTCTACATCTCCTAATCCCATATCCACTCTGGTCAAATGAGCTTCTACTTTTCTAAAAAGGACTGGAAGCTAAATCCAACTTCCACAGCTGTCCCCCTGGAGTCCTGCCATTGCTGCTTCAGAAGAAACACCATCTCCTAGGAGCTGCCACAGTTTAGAGGGCTTGCACAGCTCTGCTGGCATAAAAATGAAACTGTTAGACATCTGAAGGCAAGAGAGTACCAGTGGACTAACAAATTCCTCAGACCAAGGTTACTTCATCCTATTACTTATACACTTCATTAAATTCACTTCTATTTTGAGAGGAAAGTTAACAGCAGAATTTTCCCTTCTTAATTCCACCTCCATATTTTTTCCTCAACTTTCAAACAGCATATTTGACCTTCACTGAGATCATGCTGAATCCTTAAGAATCTTTCTCTGGGGGCTCTCCTCCAGAGCCTTTAAGGGCTCTTTAGCACCTATAGAATATGCTCTATAACTCAGCACACAATGCTCCCTATTCATGATGTGGCCTTAATCTTCTTTTCTTTACTTCACTTCTTCCCACAGCCATGCACAATAGTCAGCCAAATTATTCATGTTAATATGCTTTATGGCAACCTCACTTCAGCTTCTGCTCTGACATCCTGTTGGTTTCCTGTTCTTGCCTAGGTGTATACCTTGACTGCCTAGGAGTATGAAGTACCTAGTACTGTGCCTGGAATATAACTATTACTTAATAAATGGTAGGTGTTATTGACACTTTCTTGCTTCAATTCTCTTTTTTTGCATTAAATTAATATTTATTAATAGTTATTGTACCCCTGTCCACACAAAAGACTTTTAGGGTTTTTTTTCTGTTTCATTTTGTTTTAAAGTATTTTATTTTCTTCAAGTTATTTTTTTTAAAGATTTTATTTATTTATTCGTGAGAGATACACAGAGAGAGAGGCAGAGACATAGGCAGAGGGAGAAGCAGGCTCCATGCAGGGAGCCTGAAGAGGGAGAAGCAGGCTCCCTGCAGGGAGCCTGATGCAGGACTTGATCCCAGGACCCCAGGATCACACCCTGAGCCGAAGGCAGATACTGAACCACTGAGCCACCCAGGCATCCCCAAGTTCTTATTTTTTAAAAAAAGATTTTATTTATTTATTTGTGAAAGACACAGAGAGAGAGGCGAAGACATAGGCAGAGGGAGAAGCAGGTTCCCTGTGGGGATCCCAATGCGGGAGTTGATCCCAGGACCCCAGGATCACTACCTGAGCCAAAGGCAGATGCTCAACCACTGAGCCACCCAGGGATTACTTCAAAGTCTTATTTAAATTTCGATTAATTAATATATCATTTTCAGGTGTAGAATTTAGTGATTCATCACTTATATACAACACCCAATGCTCATCACTACAAGTGCCCTCCTTAATCCATCACCCATTAAACCCATCCTCCCACCCACCTCCCCTCTGGCAACCCTCAGTTTGATCTCTATAGTAAGAGTCTGTTTCCTAGTTTGTCTCTCTCTTTTTTTCTCCCATATGTTCATCGTTTTGTCTCTTAAATTCCACATATGAGTGAAATCATATGGTATTTGTCTTTCTCTTATTTTTTGCTTCAATTCTTAAAAGAGGTAGTATTAATTGTGCTGCCACTAAAACATTTGATCCCTGCCTAGTACTTATACTCCAAATCTAAATCTCTATCAAATTTTCCTTCCCAATGAGCTAGCTGGCTAGACAATGAAGTAATAAAAGTTAGTGTTCCCAAGCATGTGTATGGTGACAGTAATCAGAATAGTGGTTGCTTGTGGGGGGTCGGGATTTACTAGAAGGGGGCATAAGGGAACTTTCTGGAATGATGGAACTGTTCTATGTTTTGATTGGGGTGTTAGTCATTATGACTATATATATTTGCCCAAATTCATCTAATTATACACTTGAAATCAGTGCATCTTGCTGTCTATAAAACTAATCTTGATTTTTTTTTTAAAAAGTCAGAATCACTTCTATTTTTTTCCCCTAAAGCAGAGTCAAAAACTCAAATGTCTGTATGAGCTTTGCAGGTAAGGGAAATGTGTAGTGGGTTAAGTAGACTGCAATAGGGAGGGTTGAGGGCTGCTGACAAACTGGAGAGTCTGCTTTTTATCCTAATCACAGAGACAGTATGTGCAAAAGCAGAATCTGTATTTAAGAGGCACCTCAGATGTTTCCATCATTAGTCAGTTTTCTGATACACTGTGCTATGTCACAGAGCATTTAATAGTCTCCAAAGTGGGATGCATAAGATGATCTATTGAAATGTAGGAAGATAATATTTAGAAATTGTTCATTTTTTTTCATTTTCATGTTCTCCTTTTCATCTTAGAATGTACAAAGGAACCCACAGAAGGGAGCATACCACATTTATCTTGCATATCCTGTGCCAAGTCAAGCAACCAAAGCCTGGAGTATGGAACATTTCAGAGGGTGCAGTGTGTAGACAGATACGACACAGGGCCTTGGAGAACAACACTGCTATGGCATTAGAAATAAGGAACAAACTTTACTATTTCATTCTAAGAGAAAAGGAAAGGGCACTGAAGTTCTCTAGTTCTAAAGTGCAGGCTGAACTGTGAGTGCTATATGATCCTCTGCAAAAAAAGAAAGAGTATGTGTTTAGCTGAAGGTGTGGCATGAGTGGCAAGGAGGTCTTCTCAAGACCTGTGACCCTGGAGCAGCTGGAACGGTGATGCAGTGATGTGTTTGTTCATAGAAAAGCATGCCAGTTTGTTGATTAGCTGCCCAGTGTGGTGAAGGCAGGCACACCTGTAAAGCCAGGGTGATGGCATCTCTTCTCTGGCCTGGCAGAGCACAGAGGAGAGCACGGAACCACAATTCTAGATTTCAATGTGCCTACACAAGTCCTCATACTAGTCCCAGGGGACATGGTATCTGCCCACGTACCGATCTGTACCCTGCCGGTTGGAGAGGAGGTCAGAAGGAACTGACTTCCTTCCATTCCACTGGAATCAGGAAATCCAGAGAAACCCAGAGACAGCACACTGCCTGGCCCCTTAATTAATATACAGTTTCCATTATTCTAAAGAAGACCTCATATAGGGTTGCTTTAGCAGAATAAAGTTTATTTGTCTCTCAAGTAAAAGTCCAAATTTGTATGGTGGTGCTGACTCACAAAATTGTTAGTCTCCCAGGTTCCTTCCATCCATTTGCTCCACCATCTCTAGGATGTTGCCCTTGTTTACATGATCCAATATGCCCATGTGTGGTCAGTTAAAAATTGAATACTATGAAGAAAAAAAAGGAAAAATTGCTTTGAGGTCAACCACCAGTCTGTGGCACACTGAGTACCAAAGCCCAGCGTGAAGCGTGAAACCAAAGGGATTCAAAAAGAGTCTCATATTGTGTGAGAAATGAACGAGTTTTTCACATACTCCAGAGAGCAATTATTTTTTTTTAGAGCAATTTTTTAAAGCAGACTTCTTGAGTCCAGTGTACTGGATGGCAAGAATCCATATTTTCTGCACGAGGACATGTTTCCATCCCAAGGGTTCTGTCCTGAATAACACAACACACCTCATACAAAAATGCGGTGGTACTGATAGCAGTTGATTTTCTTCAAACAAACTGGGCAATTTTTATTATATTTAAGGGACATGCAGAGGCACCGACTACAAAAGATATGGCCACATTCTGTAGAGTAAATGTGTCGCCTACTTAGGTCAATCTCCGAGTACCCATCCATACAAATTCGGCACCGGATATAACCAGGTAGTGTGCAACTTACAGCTTCTTCTTCCAGGGCATTATGGCAGGTACTGTCGGTCACATATACATCCCTGTTTCTCATCAGCTCCTCCTTATCACTGCTCACCACAGAGCTGCCAGTTTGGCCTTGGAATGACCTTGTGTTCCCCCCTTGTCGCCTCCTTTCTTCAGTAATCACAACAGAGTCGTGGCAAGTTAGGTCAATCACTGTAGGTTCTAGCGATTCGCAGGTGAGGTCAACTATTTCATCACTTTCCCTGAGGTCTATCAGTTCTGCTTCTAAGACCATCTCAGGACTTGGGCCTCCTTCCCCAGCTGTACCGAATTCTAGGGTTTGTCTGGAACTCACCATGCTACCATAGCACATTCTTGTATTCATCGTGATTGTTGGATCCAGTCTTCAGAGAATTAAGTGATCTGTGTCAAAGTTTACAGTCCCCAGTGAATGTTAAAGTCCCCAGTGTGTCACAGCTGTTGGTCAGGTATATTTGAACTCTAATTCTGGCTGCTCCTCTCTCCACCTCTACAACTGCTGTGTTCCTATGTAGGTGGGTTTATGAGGCTTCTGGATGTCACTTTTAAGACTACATAACCTGAATTTTTAACTGTAAAAAAAAGAGAAAAAGTAAGTTTTGGTAATATCTAAAGTAAAATTGATAGTAGTATAAAATGAATAGATATCTAGAGAAAAAAAATGTGTACTCAAAATATTTGGATAATTATGCATTTAAACAAAGTTTAAGCTTTTGTCTTTCCACATTCCATGTCCTGATGACAGTGGGAAGGAGAAGTCCAAAGGGCACTGACATGAAGAAAAGCACAAAATCACTTCATGCTGGGGCATCTGGGTGGTGCAGTCGATTGAGCATCTGGCTATTGGTTTTGGCTGGGTCATGGTCTCAAGCCCCATATAGGGCTCTGAGCTCTATGTGGAGTCTGCTTGGGACTCTCTCACCCTCTGCCCCACCCATGCTCACACTCTGTAAAACAGTGGATGAATACATCTTTTAAAAAAAGATTTAAAAAGTACTGCATACCAAGAAAGTGTCACTACTTCATCTAAGATCCAGTGTGAGGATGTCAAGGAAACACTTTTTTTTTTTTTTAGAGAGAGAGAGAGAGAAGGAGGAGAAGGAGCAGAGGAAGAGGTTGAGAGAGAATCCTAAGCAGACTCTATACCCAGTACAAAGCCCAACTGGGGGCTTGTTTTCACAACCCTGAGACCTAAGCTGAAATCAAGTCAGATCAATCAAATCAAGTCAGACACTTAACTGACTAAGCCACCCAGGTGCCCTGGAAACACTTATTTTTTACAAAGAAAAATTAAGAGACCAAAAAGTTATTTGCACATTTGGGTTTCTAATAGCAAATAAGAAATGAACCATTTAGTCCATGCAGAGATTCATCTTGTGCAGCGTTCCCTTTCTAACAGAGATATCAAGAGAAATTTTCTTGAAGAGTTTTATCACATATTCTCTTTTAGGAAAGAGGAGATGAAGTTCAAGCATTTGCCTTAGAGAGACTTGTTTTGAGTCTAGGCTCTGTGACTTTGGACATGTGATGTACACAGTTAAAGTTCTCAAAACCTCAGCATGTAAATTCTTTCTAAAAATAATTTTGTAGGGACACTTGGGTGGCTCACTGGTTGAGCATCTGCTTTCAGCTCAGGGCATGATCCCAGGTCCTGGGATCGAGTCCACATCGGGCTCCCTGCAGGGAGCCTGCTTCTCCCTCTGCCTATGTCTCTGCCTCTCTCTCTCTCTCTCTCTCTTTCTGTGTGTGTGTGTGTGTGTGTGTCTCATGAATAAATAAAATCTTTTAAAAATAATAATAAAGAAAAATTTAAATTATGTAATTTAAAAAAAATTTAAAAAAAATAAATTATGTAATTTAAAAAACAATGCATCCTCAGTCAACATTAGGGAAATGCATATTATAGCCATTATGAGATACCACTTCACACTCACTAGGATGACTATAATTTAAGAAATAGAAAATATCAAGTGTTGGTGAGGATGTAGAAAATTTGAGATTCTCATATAGTGCTGGTGGGAATGTAAAATGGTGCAGCAGCTTTGGAAAACAGTCTGGCAGTTCCTCAAAAGGTTAAACATAGAGTTTCCATATGACCCCGCAACTCCACTCCTAGGTATATACCCAAGAGAACTGAAAACTTCTGTTCAATTTGAAAACTTGTACAAGAATGTTAATAACAGGGCAGCCCCAGTGGTGCAGCGGTTTAGCGCAGCCTGCAGCCCAGGGCGTGATCCTGGAGACCTTGGATCGAGTCCCATGTCAGGCTCTCTGTATGATGCCCGCTTCTCCCTCTGCCTGTGTCTATGCCTCTCTCTCTCTCTCTCTCTCTCTCTCTCTGTCTCTATGAATAAATAAATAAAAATCTTTAAAAAAAAAAGAATGTTGATAACAATATCATTCTTAATACCACAAAAAGAAACAACCCGAGTACCTACTGAATAATGAATGGATAAACAAAATGTGATATATCAATACAATGGAGTATTATTCAGCAGTAAAAAAAAAAATAAAGGACAGATACTTGGTATAATATGGATGATCTTTGAAAACATCATATAAGTCATAGAAGCCAATCACCAAAGACCATAAACGGTTTGATTCCTTTAATATAAAATGTCAAGAACAGGCAACTCCTTAGATACAGAAAGGTGAGTGGTTCCTTAGGCCTGGGGTGTTGAGGAGAAATAGGAAATGACTGCTAATGGGTACAGGGTTTCTTTTGGGATCAGAAAAATGTCCTAAAATTGAGGTGATGTCTGCACATCTCTGTGAATACACTAAAACCCACTAAGTGGTATTACATTGAACACAAATTGTGGGATCCCTGGGTGGCGCAGTTGTTTAGTGCCTGCCTTTGGCCCAGGGCGCGATCCTGGAGACCCGGGATTGAATCCCATGTCAGGCTCCCGGTGCATGGAGCCTGCTTCTCCCTCTGCCTATGTCTCTGCCTCTGTCTGTGTGACTATCATAAATAAATCAAAATTAAAAAAAAAAAGAACATGAATTGTATGGTTTGTGAGTTATATCTCAGTAAAGCTTTTTAAAATTATTTTAAAGATTTTATTTATTTATTAATGATAGAGAGGCAGAGACAGAGGCAAGGGAGAAGCAGACTCCATGCAGGGAGCCCGAATGTGGGACTTGATCCCGGGACCCTAGTGCCATGCCCTGAGCCAAAGGCAGATGCCCAACCTCTGAGCCACCCAGACGCCCCTCAATAAAGCTTTTACAAAAACAAACACATAAGCTGCCATAGAAATGTTACACAAAACAGTGTGACACAATCTGGGTTTAGACACAAGCCCTAGAGCCTGTGGGGGAAATGTGGGACCCTAAAGGCAAATGGAGAGGAGGGCACCCGAGGAAGGCCCAGCGCCCCGCCGGACGCGCCCACTCACCGAGGCCAGTCCTGCCCTAGGCCCCGGGGACAGCTGCTTTCGGCCGGTCGCCGCCCTCCAGTGACCGGCTCGCTCCCCCTCCTTCGCGCTGTTCCCGGGAAAGAACCTTCAGGGGGAGGCTGGGAAGCGCCCGCCGCCACCCACCGCACCCACGCACCCCACCCGTGACTCAGCTATTCTGTTCCCCGCGGGCCTGCGCCCAGCGCGGGGGCGGCGAACCCAGGCGCCCGGCTCCCCGCCCGGCCGGGAGCGAGGACCGGGGGAGCCGCAGCCGCGGGAGCCGGCGCTCGCGACCGCGGAGGGGAGGGGAGGGGAGGGGAGGGGAGGCGCGGCCCCGGAGGGGACTCACCGCGAGCGCGCTCCGGCGCGGCGGCGCCCAGCCGGGAGCCCGGCCACGGTCACCGAGGGGTCTCGGCCCAGGCTAGCGACCGGGCGGCGCAAAGCGTTGGGGGGTTCCCTCCTTTTAATCCGCTATTTTCATTTCTCAGCTGCCCAATCAGAACCCGAGCCGTGGCGCCGTGTCATCAGTCTCTGGGCAGGACGCCGTGGACCGGGTTAGGAAAGGGTTAGCTTCGTCTTCCTCGGAAGAAAGAGGCGCCAGAATGTTGTTCTTTAGATCAGCAACTCCCCACTCTCAAGAAAAAGTGGTTCTCATTCAATAGAGGCAGTATTGCCTCTCTAAAAGTCTTGAAAATTAACAGGGTTATTTTTGGTTGTTCCAATGATGTGGTCACTGGGGGTGCTAGGGGCTGAGGGCCAGGGCCCCAGTGCCCCCCGCCAGCCCCCCCCCCCCCCCATTCTTTCTCTCCCTCCCTCCCTCCCTCCCTCTCTCTCTCTCTCTCATTCAGTGTATGAAAAACCTGCTCATAATCTGGTCTTTACAATCAGATGTAAAAATGTGTTTTATTTTTCAATTATTTTGTTATTCTTAAAAGATTTTATTTATTGATTCATGAGAGACACACAGAGAGAGGCAGAGACATAGGCAGAGGGAGAAGCAGGCTTCCTGCAGGGAGCCCGATGCAGGACTGGATCCCTGGACCCTTGGATCAGAACCTGAGCCAAAGGCAGCGGCTCAACCCCTGAGCCACTAGGTGGCCTTCATTTCTTGATTATGTATTGACTATTTACTATGCCAGGACTGTTAGTTTCCAAACCAAAGTGGGCCCGCTCCTTGATGAGTTATAGAGAGGGACTACACCAAATGGAGTTGCCTTACAAAGTCAACTTTATTTGTACAAACAAGGCGATCATGGGAAATCATTTCCAAAGGTGTGTCTCCCTGAACAAGGGAAATTTTGCAGGCTCTTTTTATTAAAAAGATATTGGGATGTTCTGAGGGAGATTTTAACATTACAATGAGCTGAGGTAACTGCTGAGCACTTTTTGAATCCTCTGGGCAGGCAACTTTCTCAACCGTTAGAATAAATGAATAAACTTTATGATGTAGGAATAATTGTTCCATTTTATGGATATGGTAACAAAGAGTCAAACCAGTAATAATGATTTTTCTAATTTCTTTTGTGAATTAGGATCCAAACTCAGGTCTGAGTTCCTGGGCATTCACACTTTAATTCTAGCCCCTAGAAATTTTGAACTTTTCTTTTTTTTTAATCTTTCTATTTTTTAAAGATTTTATTTATTTATTCATGAGACACACACACACACACACACACACACACACACACACACACAGAGGGGCAGAGAGAGAAGCAGGCTCCATGCAGGGAGCCCGATGTGAGACTCTATCCCAGGTCTCCAGGATCACTCCCTGAGCTGAAGGCAGGGCTAAACCGCTAAGCCACCAAGCTGCCCAATTTTGAATTTTTAATAGAAGTTTGGGACTTCAAGTGTTGTGAGCCCCACAGAGGAAGTTAACAGGAAACTCTCAGTAGCAAACTGAAGCTCCACCCAGGTTCTATGAGCTCATACCCAGCTTTTTTTTCACATTTTGCTGTTAACAACTAGCACCTACACATTACCACAGCCCTGCAGACTACCCTACCGCACTGTAGTGAGCTGGAAGTAGCTTGGAATTTTATGTTTCATCCCACACAACGCATTCTGCAGCTTATAGCCAAAGATAGGCTGATGTGAGGTCCCAAAGCCCAGCTCCTTTGCTTCAAGGCAAAACTAATGTTGAGGGGTGTTCCCTTGTTCTTCCCATTCTCTCTTCTTCATTTTCCCACTCCCTTATTGGTTTCTCCTGGAAGCTCTGTCTTTATAAGCCACTTATATCCAAATTCTGGATTCATGGACTGCTTCTGCAAGAGCTTAACCTAATGTGCTCCCTGACTCTTCAGATGATGAAAATGGCATGCACACTTCCAAACAGTAAGGATGACTAGAAAACCCCTTCAAACACCGCTATGACATTTTGGGGCAGCAAGAGTACTCTCTGTTTTTTCTAAGAGAAAACAGTAAAGAGGAAGTGGCCCAGGGGGGTGGGGAAGTCTCACACTTCTGTGGTCTTCAGTTAGGCCTGTGTGCTAAAAAATAGAAGTAGCTTCTTTGTTTCATAGACTTTTTAATCATAGTAAGTGCTTGATACATAGCTAAACCTTTTTTTCTCAATTCTATTTACCAAAGTTTTTTTCCTAACCAAGTTTCCCTTCCTTTTTATTCTCCAAAGTATCAGAATTTTTTTAATGCATGAAGTTTCCAAACTACTCAGATATTTAGGACCCAAATTGGTTAGTCTTTGATTGTTTTCTAAAAGCCTAGAATCCAAGGAGACAATTTCCTGCCAAGCTGGGCTGTCTGTGTTTGTCTGCTAAGCTGCATCCTTGCTGTGTCTCAGAACGTGGGCATCAGTAAGAATGGGGACCTGCCGTGGCCCTCCCTCAGGAATGAATTCAAGTATTTCCAAAGAATGACCACATCCTCAGTTAGGAGGTAAACAGAATTTGATGATTATGAGAAGGAAGATATGGTTCTCTATTCTGGAGAAGACTCAACCTTTAAAGGAAGGAATTAATTTAATGCTCAGTAGAGATCTCAAGGAACCTCCACAAGAAGGTCATTTTCTTGCCAAAAGTCTGTTTGATGCCTTAAAAGTTATTGAGCAGGGGTACCTGGGTGGCTCAGTGGTTGAGCGTCTGTCTGCCTTTGGCTCAGGTCATGATCCCCGGGTCCTGGGATGAGTCCTGCATTGGGTCCCCATGGAGCCTGCTTCTCCCTCTGCCTATGTCTCTGCCTCTCTCTGTGTGTCTCTCATGAATAAATAAATAAAATCTTAAAAATAAAAGTTATTGAGAAACTAGCATTAGCAAACAAAGTGGACGTGGTTTGGATTGTGGGAGGCAGTTCTGTTTTATAAGGAAGCCATGAACAAGCCAGACCACCTTAGACTATCTGTGACAAGGATTATGCAGGAATTTGAAAAGTGACACATTTTTTTCCAGAAATCGATTTGGAGAAATAAAAACTTCTCCCTGAATACCCAGTATTCTTTCTGATGTCCAGGAGGAGAAAGGCATCAGGTACAAATTTGAAGTGTATGAGAGGAACGATTAATGTGAAGGTGTTTTCTGCTTTATTTCAAGTAGTTCCCCCCTCCCTTCCAAACAATTGTATATTTTAATATTAGAAAAAGTTTTATTGATTTAGGCCAATGGGTAATTATTTCTAAGCAATTAGTCTTTGTTAGTAATCTTAATTAGACTATAGTTAAAATCAATCTTAGACCATATCAGATACCATTTGTGAACCATTTCTTTCTGTAACTGTATGGATACCCATCAAGGACCAGCATGTGCCTAAGGTAGCATATCTACCAAGAACCAGAGTGAGAAAGTCCCCTGATAGCATGAGTTGAAACCATGACCTAGGACAGACAGATTTGTCCAAAGGTCAGAAATGGATTATAAACAGAAGATCTAGAACTGAGATATTAAAAGAAAATTCAATCAAAATAGGGACTATGAATTCTCTATACATAGCACACCTCTGAAAAAGTTCTGTTCATTCAGACGGGGAATCAGTAAGTTGAGAACTCCTGTATATTCCATAGGGACGGTAAAGAGGCGGATAGGACACTATTTTTTTAAGGTTAAAAGAGAAGATTGAGACCTCTAAAAACTCTGTTTCTGATATTCAGTGAGATTCCATGGGATTTATGATGATAGAAGAAGAACAGGCTGCTCTTTACAAAAAAGAGGAGTCTAAAAATGGCATACGGCTAAAATTAGAAATTGAAATGGTGATGAATTGATAATAGATAATGCTAGAAACCAAAATTATGAAGAAGTTGGAAATTAAACTAAATTTCACTGAATTAAAAAAAGAAAATTAAAAGAAAAAGCCAAGAGTCCAAGGAGAGAGAAGGCTAGTTTTTGTCCTTAAAACCTTAATGACTACATCACAGACAAAATATTTATTTTATTAAGGAAAGACTTTGAATTTTTCCTCAAGAGCTTAGGGTATGGGCAGCCTCAGCAGTTTAGCACCGCCTTCAGCCCAGGGCCTGATCCTGGAGACTGATCCTGGAGACCCAGGATCAAGTCCCACATCAGGCTCCCTGCATGGGGCCTGCTTCTCCCTCTGCCTGTACCTGTGCCTCTCTCTCTCTCTCTCTGTCTCTCATGAATAAATAAATAAAGTCTTTTTTTTTTAAGGGCTTAGGGTATAAGAAATAAAGTAAAAAGCAACAGCCCAAAGATATTGGGAGAGTGATTGTAACCAAAAACTAGAAAAGATAACATTTGCCAGTTCCTGTATTGTTTCTGTTTATGCCATGTTTTCATTAGAGATAGTGAAAAAAAAAGTGAACTACAACAGTTATTATTTTGAAAACTTTTAAAACAAACATTATAATAATAACAATGACCATTTCTTATGTTTTATTTCTTTTGACGTTATCAAAATATAATTTGAAAACTGGATATTACTTCCAAAATACTTGGGAAGACATACCCTCAGTGCAATGCTGTTTACCTCCATTCCTTCCTTCCTTCTTACATTCTGCTATAATTAGCATATAGTGTTATATTGGTTTCAGGTATACGATATAGTGATTCAATGATTCTATACATTAATCAGTGCTCATCACCATATGTATACTCTTAATCCCCTCACCTGTTTTACTCATCTTCCCCCCTACCTCCCTTCTGGTAACTACCAGTTTGTTCTCTATGGTTAAGAGTCTGTTTTTTGGTTTGTCTCTTTCTTTTTCTTTGTTCATGTGTTTTGTTTCTTGAATTCCACATTTGAGTGAAATCATATGGTATTTGTCTTTCTCTGACAGATGTCTTTCACTTAGCATTATACCCTCTAGATCCATCCATGATGTTCAAATGGCAAGATTTCATTCTGTTTTATGGCTAAGTAATATTCTACTGTATGCATATACCACCTCTTCTTTGTTCATTCATCTATTATGAATACTTGGGCTGCTTCCATAATTTGGCTATTGTAAATAATGCTGCAATAAACGTAGGGGTGGATATAGTCCTTCAAATTAGTGTTTTTGTATTCTTTGGGTAAATACCCAGTAGTGGAATTACTGGATCATATGATAATTCTATTTTTAACTCCATACTGTTTTCCACAGTGGCTATCAGTTTGCATTCCAACCAACAGTGAATAAGTCTTCCTTTTCCTCCATATCCTGTTCAACAAAACTATCTCTTATATTTTTGATTTTAGCCATTCTGATAGGTGTAAGGTGATATCTCATTGTAGCTTTGATTTGCATTTCCCTGACAGTGAGTCATTGTTAAGCATCTTTTCATGTACCTGTTGACCATCTGTATGTCTTCTTTGGAAAAATGTCTGTTCGTGTCTTCTGCCCATTTTTAATTGAATTACTTGGGTGTGTGTGTGTGTGTGTGTGTGTGTGTGTGTGTGTGTGTTGAGTTGAATTAGTTCCTTATATTTTTTGGATTTAAACTTCTTTCAGATATGTGATTTGCAAATATCTTCTCCCATTCAGTAGGTTGTCTTCTAGTTTTGTCAGTTGTTTCCTTTGCTGTGCAGAAGCTTTTTATTCTGATATAGTCCAAATTGTTCATTTTTGGTTTTGTTTCCCTTCCCTCAAGAGACATATCTAGAAAGATCTTATGGCTGATGTCAGAGAAATTACTGCCAGTGCTTTCTTCTTGGATTTTTATGGTTTCAGGTCTCACATTTAGCCCTTAATCCATTCTGAGTTTATTTTTGTGTGTATGATGTCAGAAAGTGGTCCTGTTCCATTTTTTTCATGTAGCCATCCAGTTTTCCCAGTACAATTTGTTAAAGAAACTGTATTTTTCCCATTATATACTCTTGCCTTATTTGTTGTAGATTAATTGGCAATATAATTGTGGGTTTATTTCTGGGCTCTCTATTCAGTTCCATTGAAATATGTTCCTATTTTTGTGCCAGTACCATACTGTTTTGACTAGTACAGCTTTGTCGTATGTCTTGAAATCTGAGATTGTGATTTTATTCTTCTTTCTCAAGATTGCTTTGGCTATTCAGAGTCTTTTGTGGCTCCATACAAATTTTAGGACTATTTGTTTTACTTCTATGAAAAATGCTGTTGGTATTTTGACAGAAATCACATTAAATCTGTAGGTTGCTTTTGATAGTGTGTACAATTTAACAAATATTTGTTTTCCCAATCCATGAGCCTAGAATATCTTTCCATTTATTTGTGTCATCTTCAGTTTCAACAATGACCATTTAAAAATAATAATAAAACAGGGGCATCTGGCTGGCTTAGTTGGTGGAGCATGCAACTTGATTTTAGGATTGTGGGTTTGGTACCCATGTTTGGTGTAGAGATTACTTAAATGTAAAGTCTTTTAAAAAATTAAAAGGGAAGCCTGGGTGGCTCAGTTGGTTAAGTGTCTGCCTTCAGCTCAAATCACGAACCCAGAGTCCTGGGATCAAGTCCTGCATTGGGCTCCCTGCTCTGGGGGGAGCCTGCTTCTCCCTCTCCCTCGGCCCTTCCTCCTACTTATGCTCTCTTTCTGTCAAATAAATAAGATCTTTTAAAAAATTAAAATAAAATAAAATAAACAAAAAATAAAAATCTTCTGAAAAGCTAACCATACCAAATTGAACACTAGTAACTGATATCTCTGGCTGGTGAAACTAACAAGATTTTTTTTTTCCTTTCTGTTCATATAAACACCTTTTTTTTTTTTTTTAATAATGAACTATACTCAAATGATAAAAGTAGTAAAAATTAAAATCATATAAACGTATGTAAATTATTTTTTTTAAGTCTACTTTCAAGGGGTGCCTGGATGGTACAGTTGGTTGAGCATCGGACTCTTGGTTTCAGCTCTGGTTGTGATCTCAGGGTTATGAGATCAAGCCCCACTTTGGGTTCCGTGCTCAGCAAGAGTCTGCTTAAAACTTGCTCTCCCTCTTCCTCTGCCCCTCCACCCTGTGCCCACATGTGCTCTCTTGCTCTCTCACTCTCTAGAATAAATAATAAATATATTTTTTTAAGTCTATTTTCAATTGTTCCAAGGAAGATGGCCAAGTAGGAGGACTTTAAGCTCACCTCGTCCCATGGAAACAACTATAGATAACACTTATCAGTGCAAATAAGAAAACAACCCAGAGACTGCCAAAACAAACACTATAACGAAGTGTAGAGGAGAGGCCACATTGAAGAAGGTAGGAAGGGCAGAGATGAGGTGGGGAGCTAAGTGCCTGATTGCTGGAGGAAGGGAGCTTTGGGTGTGGTGAGGGAAGAGCAACAGACCCTTACACTGAGGAGCCTTGCACCTGGAAGAGGAATCCCCAAAACATTTGGCTTTGAAAACCAAAGGGACTGAATTTCCTGAGTTCTTACAACCAGCATGACTTAAGTCCTGGAACTTTAAAAATCAGCAGTTTCAGCTCTAAGAGAGTGATAAGAAACTGCGTCCCTGGCCTTAAAGAGACAGCACAACAAACAACCTACGGAGACCAGAGATTGGGCATAGAAGCAGCAATTGGTACGTGCAGAAGAATGAAATTAGACTATTCTCTTACACCATACACAAAGATAAACTCAAAATGGATGAAAGATCTAAATGTGAGACAAGAATCCATCAACATCCTAGAGGAGATCACAGGCAACACCCTTTTTGAACTTGGTCACAGGAACTTCTTGCAAGATACTTCTTTGAAGGCAAGGGACACAAAAGCAAAAATTAACTACTGGGACTTAATCAAGATAAAAAGCTTCTGCACAGCAAAAGAAACAGTCAACAAAACTAAAAGACAACCTACGGAATGGGAGAAGATATTTGCAAATGACATATCAGATAAAGGGCTAGTATCCAAGATCTATAAAGAACTTATTAAACTCAACAGCAAAGAAACAAACAATCCAATCATGAAATGGGCAAAAGACATGAATAGAAATTTCACAGAGGAAGACATAGACATGGCCAACATGCACATGAGAAAATGCTCCACATCCCTTGCCATTAGGGAAATACAAATCAAAACCACAATGAGATACCATCTGTGTGAGGTATGAGATACCACAGTGAGAATGGTGAAAATTAACAAGACAGGAAACAACAATTGTTGGAGAGGACGTGGAGAAAGGAGAACTCTCTTGCTCTGTTGGTGAGAATGTGAACTGGTATGGCCACTCTGGAAAACTGTGTGGAGGTTCCTCAAAGAGTTAAAATAGAGCTACCCTATGACCCAGCAATTGCACTGCTGAGGATTTACCCCAAAGATACAGATACAGTGAAAAACCGAGACACTTGCACCTCAATGTTTATAGCAGCAATGTCCACAATAGCCAAACTGTGGAAAGAGCCTTGGTGTCCATTGAAAAATGAATGGATAAAGAAGCTGTACTCTATGTATACAATGGAATATTACTCAGCCACTAGAAATGACAAATACCCACCATTTGTTTCAACGTGAATAGAACTGGAGGGTATTATGCTGAGTGAAGTAAGTCAATCGGAGAAGGACAAACATTATATGGTCTCATTCATTCAGGGAATATAAAAATAGTTAAAGGGATTAAAGGGGAAAGGAGAGAAAATGAGTGGGAAATATCAGTGAGTATGACAGAACATGAGAGACTCCTAACTCTGGGAAATGAACAAAGGGTGGTGGAAGGGGAGGTGGGCTGGGGGATGCAGTGGCTGGGTGACAGGCACTGAGGGGGGCACTTGGTGGGATGAGCACTGGGTTATATGGTATATGTTGGCAAATTGAACTCCAATAAAAAAATATACAAAAAAAAGAAGCAGCAATTGGAAAAATGCCTGGGGCATATGGGAGGGAGAATTATTCATAAATCTCAGAGTTTGCTGAAGGACTTCTTCAGGAACAAATGAGCTGGCAAATGTCATTTCTCTCCCCAGTGCCCTATCACAAACACAGGGCCACCTGCAGAAACCAGCACAGCATTGGCATTTGCTACCTAACTGCTTATACCACACCTTGCCCCCTCTAGCTTGGCCTGATTCCATCCAAGCACTGCAGGTCCCGTCCCCTAAAAGACTAGTGTAACCTTGTCAACATTGCATATCTGGACTGCACATTTTGCAGGACCTCAGTCCTGTCAGTGAGCTGGCAGGTCACCTCCCATGAGGATGCACACATATTATTGAAACTGCCTGCCCCATCTTAGCAGCTGTGTATCCTCTGTGGAATAGAACCAGCTTGTACAACTTGTGGTCTACAAGGCCCCTGCCTGCATATGCTTTGTGAAGCAGCCCCCTCCAGCCCTAGTCTCTGTGGCAGCTGCTCATCCCCTATGGAAAAGGATTGGCACCACCTTGCTAAAAATGTGCACCCTGCCCACTACTTTTAAAAGCAAGAGACATAGTTGACTTTCCTACCAAACAGAAACAGACACAGAGAGTTAGACAAAATGAGACAGATGAATAAATAACAAATGAAAGAACAGGACAAAATTACAGCAAAAGACCTAAACAAAATGGAGATAATATGCCTGACAGAGAATTTAAAGTACTGATCATAAAGATACTCACTAGACTTGAGAAAAGAGTGGAAGACAACAGTGAGGCCTTTAACAAAAAGAAAAAAGAACCAATCAGAGATAAAGAACACAATAATTGAAATTAAAAAATACACTAGATGAAAAAAAAACAAAAAAACAAAAAACAAAAAACAAAAAAAAATACACTAGATGGAACAAATAACAGGTTAGAAGAAGCATAAGAACATATCAGCAATCAGGAAGACAGAGTAATGGAAACTAATTAAGCTGAGCAGCTGAGAGAAAAAAGTTATGCAAAATTAGAATGGACTTGGGGAACTTAGTGACTCCATCAAGTGTAATAACATTTGAATTATAGAGATCCCAGAAGAGAGAGAAAAGGGATCAGAAAATTTATTGGAAGAAATAATACCTGAAAACTCCCAAATTAGGGAAAGGAAACAGAAATTCAGATCCAGGAGGCACAGAGATCTCCCAACAAAATCAACCCAAAGAGGTCTACACAAGACACATAGTAATTAAAATAGCAAAAAGCAGTGATAAAGAAGGAATTGTAAAAGCAGGAGGAGAAAAGAAAACACTTGATGTAAATACAAGGGAAACCTCAGAAGGCCAGATTGTTCAACAGAAACTATGCAGGCCAGAATAAAGTGGCAAAATATATTCCAAATGCTGAAAGGGAAAAAAAATCTGTGTCCATTGATAGATTAATGGATAAAGAAGAGTGGCATAGACACACACACTGGAATATTATTTTGCCATAAAAAAGAATGAAATCTTGCCATTTGCAACAACATGGATAGTTCTAGAAGAGTATAAAGCTAAGCAAAATAAGCCAGAGAACTACAAATACCATATGATTTCACTCATGTGAAATTTAAGAAACAAACCAAATGAACAAAGGAAAAAAAAGAGAGAGATAAACTAAGAAACAGACTCAAGTAGAGAACAAACTGATGGTTACCAGAAGGGAGGTGGATGGGGGTGGGTGGGTGAAATAGGTGATGGGGATTAAGGAATGCACTTGTCATGGTGAGCATTGACTAATATATAGAATTATTGAATCACCATATTGTATACCTGAAATGAATATAACACTGTATGTTAACTACACTGGAATTAAATTTTTTAAAAAATAAAAGTAAAATTAAAAGCCTATTTTTATCTTACTCCTGCCATTTTAGTCCCTGCCCTTAGGTAAACATAGTTAAAAAATTATTGTATATATTTCTGGACCATATCCTCTGAGTGTATCTGCTTAAAGAGTTTGCAAAAAAAATGTAAGAGGCTAATATAGTTTGTTTAAAAATGTATAAAATCGAATCAGAAGTAGCACCTCAGCTTGGAATGCCTAAAACAGGCAAATGCTGGTGTTCTCAATGAGGGGTGAACATAATTGCCGCCACAGCTGCCAAGATGGATGAACAATACTTTTTCTTTATTTTCACTATTTGATGATGAAGAGGACAATTTTAGAACAATTCTAAAATCAAAAATTTAAAGGTTTATATATTTATTGGGGCACTTGAGTGATACAGTCAGTTGGGTGACTCTTGGTTTTGGTTCAGATCATGATCTCGGGGTCTTGAGATTAAGCCCTACTAAGCTCAGCACAGTCTGCTTGAGATTTTTCTCTCCCTCTCCCCCAGCCCTTCCCCTGCCCCCACCTCACACTTTCTCTCTCTCTCTCTCTCTCTCTCTCTCTCTCTCTCTCAAATAAATAAATCCTTTATTTAAAAAAGATCTGAAAAGGCTACATACATGATTACAACTTTATTCTGGATAAGGCAAAACTACAAAGATAGTAAAAAGATCAGTTGGAAAAAAGAAAAGATCAGTTGGTTGTCAGCAATTGGAGAGCAAAAGGAAGTTGGTGGGATAAATGAATAGGCAGCACACGGGATTTTTAGAGCAGTGAAATACTCTGATAACGATGGATACATGTCATCATATATTTGTGCAAACCCACAGAACATACAACATCAAGAGGGAACTGTAAGGTAAAATATGGATTTTGGTGATAATACTATGTCAATGTAGATGGGGGTTTTGGTAATAGAGGAGGCTTTGCATGTGTGGGGCTAGGGGATATATGGGAAATCTCTGTATCTTCCCTTCAATTTTGCTATGAATCCAAACTACTCTAAAAACATAAGGTTTTTCTTAATTGAAGTATAGTTGATATACAATGTTGTATTAGTTTCAGGTGTAGAACATGATTCAGTAATTCTATACATTATACAATCCTCACCACAGTAAGTGTAGTTACCATCACCATACAAAAGTATTATATTATTATTGACTATATTCTCTATGGTATATTTTTCATCCCCATGGCTTATTAATTTTATAGCTGGAAGTTTGTACCTTTTAATCACCTTCACCTATTTTGTCCAACCTTTCTCTTCCCCCTTCCCTCTGGCAACTGCCAGTTTATTCTGTTTTAGTCTGTTTCTGTTTTTTTTTATTTCCAAATATAAATGAAATCATATGGTATTTGTCTTTCTCTGAATTATTTCACTTAGCATAATACCCTCTAAGTCCATTCATTTTTTTGCAAGTGGCAATCTTTTTTATGGCTGAGTAATATTCTAATATATATATATTATATATATCATACACACATACACACACACACACACACACACACACAGACACCCCGTATCTTCTTTATCCATTCATCTAGGGACTATGGGTGGACACTTAGGTTGTTTCCATAGCTTGACTAGTATAAATAATACTGCAATAAACATAAGGGTTCATATAACTTTTCAAAGTACTGTTTTCCTATTGTTTGGGCAAATGCCCAGCAGTGCTATTACTGGATTGTATGGTATTTCTATTTTTAACTTTCTGAGGAACCTCCATACTGTTTTCCATAGTGCTGCACTAATTTTTATCCTACCAACAGTGCACAAGGGTTTCCTTTTCTCCACATCCTCACCAATGCTTGTTGTTTCTTGTCTTTTTGAGAATAGCCATTCTGACTGGAATGAGGTGACATCTCATTGTAGTTTTTATCTGCATTCCCGTGCTGGGTGATGTTGAGCATTTTCTCATGTGTTTGTCATCTATACGTTTTTTTGGAAAAAATGTCTATTTAGGTCTTTTGGCCATTTTTTAATCAGGGTTTTTTTTTTTTTAGTTGTATGAATGCTTTATTTATTTTGGATATTAACCCCTGATCAGATATATCATTTGCAAATATCTTCTGCCATCTAGAAGGTTGCTTTTTGTTTTGTTGATGGTTTCCTTCATTGTGCAAAATCCTTTTAGTTGGATATAATCCCAATTGCTTATTTTTACTTTTGTTTTCCTTGCCTCAGGAAAGATATCCAGAAAAATACAGCCAAGGTCAATGTCCAAGAAATTATTGCCTATGTTTTCTTTTAGGAGTTTTATGGTTTCAGGTCTTACACTTAAGTCTTTAATCCATTTTGAGTTTACTCTTGTGTACAGTGTAAGAAAGTGATCCAGTTTTCCCAACACCATTTATTGAAGAGACTGTTTTCCCCATTGTATATCACTTCCTTGTCATAGATTAATTGACCATATAATCATGGGTTTATTTCTGGCCTCTCTCTTCTGTTCCATTGGTCTATGTGCCTATTTTTGTGCCAGTACCATACTGTTTGGATTACTGTAGTTTTGTAGTATATCTTGAAATCTGGAATTGTGATATCTTCAGTTTTGTTCTTTCTTAAGGCTGCTTTGGCTATTTGGGGTCTTTTGTAGTTCCATACATATTTGAGGATTTTTGTTCTAGTTCTATGAAAAATGCTATTGATATTTTGATAGGGATTCCTTTTGAATCTGTAAGTTGCTTTGTGTAATATGGGCACTTTGACAATGTCAATTCTTCTAATTCATGAGCATGCTGTATCTTCTATTTGTTTGTGTCATCTTCAATTTCTTTCATCAATGTCTCATAGTTTTCAGAATACAGGTCTTTTACTTCCTTGATGAAATTCATTCTTAGTAGCTTACTCTTTTTAATGGAATTATAAATGGGATTGTTTTAATTTTTCTTTCTCCTACTTCATTATTAATGTATAGAGCATAAGGTCTTAATTTTGCTTTATTTTTTAATTTTTTTTAATTTTGCTTTAAAGATTTTATTTATTTTAGAAATAGAGAGCACGCATGTGCACAAGTAGAGGCAGGGTGGTGGTGTGGCTAAATAAACAAATGCACAAAGCTGGTCATCATGTATAAACTATATTTTAAAACTGAAAAATCCAGTATTTTTCATTCAAAGTTTATCTATTGCTTGCTAAAATATGAGATCCTCCAGATACTTTTGTTGTGCACATTCCTTGTGTCTTGGCCAGGAACAGAAAGAACACTGGCTAAAAGACAGAGGCATGGGGGATCCCTGGGTGGCTCAGCGGTTTAGCGCCTACCTTCAACCTAAGGCGTGATCCTGGGATCCCGGGGTCGAGTCCCACATCGGGCTCCCTGCATGAGCTTGCTTCTCCCTCTGCCTAGGTCTCTGCCTCTGTGTCTCTCATGAATTAATAAATAAAATCTTTAAAAAGAAAAGAAAAAGACAGAGGCATGGTCACACAGTGGACCACTGTTGTCACCCTAAGTCACTTAATTTCCCTGGGATCCTATTATTCATCTGTAAAATGCAGATCGCTAAGGCCCTTTTCACTGTGAGTCAAGCCCTGTATAACAGGGGTTTATACTCTTTTCCAAAGGATGTTTGAAGACTGTTTTCCTGTTTGAAAACAAAGGGGTAAGAGAGGGACTGATATACAAGAAACTGAACATGTCAAGTTTTACCATTGTTTTAATTATTGAAACAAAATTAATGTAAGTAGAATCATGTGCAACAGTGTCTCTAACATATGGAAGAGGTAAATATGAATTTTATACAATAAGGTATATTATCCACTGTAACAAATTTCCAATAATTTGGCATTTATCTTTCAAAAAATGTCTCCCAAATTCTAAGCAAAGTATGCAAATTGGAGATTAACTCTAAACAGGCATAATTATCTTCTTATCCAGTTTTTCTGAAGAGACTGAAGAGTTCAGGTCTGACCAAGATATTGATGGTGAGTATGAGAATTCTCTCCTCCATATCTCTAAGCTTCCAGCCCCACAGCTATAGCTACTGGCCCAGATAGGTCAAGCATAGTGACACAGTGCCCAATGTAGAATTAACAACTAGATTGTATTTGTATTTGTTTCAATATAACTTTATGATTAAAGCATAAAAACCTATCAGCATGAAGAAGAACCAAAGCATTTGGGATTAGTTCAATAAATGCATCATCTTCAAAGCTGAAAAAAAGAAAATAGATTTGTTAGCAATACATTTATTTAGATTATAGATTGCACCACCAAATTTGTCTAACTTCTGCTGTGTAAATAACTGTTTGTAAAAGAAATAGCTGCAGACAATTTTCCAAACCCATTATAAAGAGCATATCCCATTAATTTATCCCCTTGGCTCTCTCACAACCTTAGAGGAAAAAATGCTGGTATTAGAGTTCAGATCCTGGCCCTCCCATTTAGTAACTATGTGATTCCAGGCAGGTCACCCAAACTCTCTGATGCTCTGTCAAGTTAATTTCCCTATGCTAGAATGTAACAGGAAATTTGAATAGGTTTTTAGTACCATGGTACCCAGTAGAGATGAATTTCACTGAAAAGCTGGATTTTTTACCTCTGGACTCCAACCAACAATGCAGAGAAGTACAATTCCTCCCCCTTTCACACTGCTTGAAGTTTCTACAGATACATGTATTATAGTATCCTTACATTGCATTATAACAGTCCGTTTCCATTTCTCTCCTTTGTTGTACTAGGAGCCTCTAGAAGGCAAACAGTGCCCACACACTGAAGCTAAACAAGAGATTGAAGGAATGGGGTATCTGTAAAAACCATGTCACTCCTGTCTTGGGGCTGAATAATAAAGCAACTGCTATGCAAAGGAAGAGAACAATTCATTTCTGAAGGCCCAGAGATGCCCACCATAGAAATGGATGAAGAAAGATCAAATCCTCACAACTACTGTGGGTAACTGGCTGCCTCTACCACATTACAGTGCCCCAACAGCTCTGACTGTGTGGAGGGCTAGTGACACTGGCAGCATTAGACCGTTCCCATGCCACTCCACAGGAAAAGAAAATGTATTCCCTGGAGGATTCTTGCGTATCTGCTGAAATGCCACCCTAATTAATGTCTTCCCTATAATGAGGGTTATCCTACAAGGTTGTCTATAAATAGTCCCCAGGACAGTCAAACAAGAAAAGTATTTTCTTAAGGTTAGAAACCTACCTGTGATGCTAGTTAGTTGTCTCGGTCTACAAAAAAGAAAACCAAGAAAGACAGTAAGTTTTACTTTTAAGATATTATGTATCAACAAATGTCTAAAACTTATAAATGAGGCTGTTAGAATAGCCTGCTGTCCCTAACTATGAATACCCAGTAAGTCCCAACCTTGCCTTCTAGTCTCAGATCCCAACTCAGCTGCGAGTACCAAACAAGATACTAGGATAGCAGATCATACAAAGGCCTGTGGCTCCCTGAGACTTTTGATGGTTGTAAGTATCCATGAGGCTGCCAGGAAAGCCCAAGGCAGCCAGTTAGGTAAGAAACACTGGGAGTTTGGGATGTCTGGGTGGCTCAGTGGTTGAGCACCTGCCTTCAGCCCAGAGCATGATCCTGGAGTTCCGGGATCAAGTCCCACATCGGGCTCCCTGTATGGAGCTGTTTTCTCTCTGTGTGTCTCATGAATTAATAAATAAAATCTTAGAAAGAAAGAAAGAAAGAAAGAAAGGGAAAGAAAGAAAAGAAAAGAAAGAGAAGAAAAGAAAGAAAGAAAAGAAGAAAAGAAAAGGAAAGGAAGAAAGAAAGAAAGAAAGAAAGAAAGAAAGAAAGAAAGAAAGAAAGAAAGAAAGAAAAAGAAATACTGGGGGTTCATGTGCATTTGTGCAGGTGCTGGCTGCAGGCTGCTACTTCTCCCTGAGAAGAAAAGAAAGAAAAGAAAGAAAGAAAAGAAAGAAGAAAAGAAAAGAAGAAAAGAAAGAAGAAAAGAAAAGAAAGAAAAGAAGAAAAGAAAAGAAAGAAAATAAGAAAAGAAAAGAAAGAAAGAAAGAAAGAAGAAAGAAAGAAAGAAAGAAAGAAAAGAAAGAAAGAAAAGAAAGAAGAAAAGAAAAGAAGAAAAGAAAGAAGAAAAGAAAAGAAAGAAAAGAAGAAAAGAAAAGAAAGAAAATAAGAAAAGAAAAGAAAGAAAGAAAGAAAGAAGAAAGAAAGAAAGAAAGAAAGAAAGAAAGAAAGAAAGAAAGAAAGAAAGAAAGAAAGAAAGAAAAAGAAATACTGGGGGTTCATGTGCATTTGTGCAGGTGCTGGCTGCAGGCTGCTACTTCTCCCTGCTCTTGCTGCAGGAAAACTGTTTCAGGCATCATGCTGTGCTGAGGTCTCTCAGCAGGTCCCACTTAAGCAGAGTTTTATAGTTAGTGTTCCCTGCCAATCCCAGCATGTGTTTTTTTTTTTTTTTAAACATCAAAGCAGCTGTAAGCTGTGCCTGTGCTCAGATACAATTGTCAGTAGCTGAGGAAAGAACATAGAAACTTACCCCACTTAACGATCTGGGGCTCACTGAGAGTAACATGCTTTACACGGCAGCTAAACTCATCCTGCTCACTGGGAGTGAATTCAGTGTGGACCAGAAGATAGAAGGTCCAGTCCTTGCTGAAAGACAGGTCTGTCTGTTCTGCTTTCATCTCCTTTCCGTTCTTCAACAAATCAATTTCAATCTCTGGTGGATGGAACCCTGACACGTAGCAGTTCAGGAAATTTGGCTTTCCATTCTCTGCTGGGTGTCGTGAGTACACTTGAATCTTTGGGGAATCTGTGGGACATGAGGGAAAGACAAATGAAAATTGCAGAGTATTTCACCTGGGGCTACCTTGGTCTAAAGTTAGATCAGGCAAGGAATGTTTAAATTTGATCACTGAGGGACGCCTGGGTGGCTCAGGGGTTGAGGGCCTGCCTTGGGCCCAGGGTGTGATCCTGAAATCCTAGGATCGAGTCCCACGTCGGGCTCCCTGCATGGCGCCTGCTTCTCCCTCTGCCTGTGTCTCTGCCTCTCTCTCTGTGTGTCTCTCATGAATAAATAAATAAAATCTTAAAAAAAATTTTTGATCATTGATTTGTCCTAATTCCATTTCCACTCTGGCCAAATGAGGTTCCACTTTTCCAAAAGGCTACCTCCATTTTGAGGGATAAACCATGCCTTAGTATCTTTTTCACATAATTGTTCTACTCATGGCTTTTTGTTTGTTTCTAGCAGGTTTCTAGTAGTATCATCTTCTATCTCTGGAGTTTGTGCCAAAGAATCTTAAAGATTCATAAATATTTAAGAACTTTTCTGTAGAGACTCTCAAGAACTTTTGATGGATTCTTAGCACCTATATAATTCCTCTACACATCTCACAAGAGTTCTCATGATTTGGCCCCAATCTCTTTTTTAAACTTCACTTCTCACTTCACACACTCTCCAAATATTTTTTTTTTCTTTTTAATGTTTACTCCTTTCCTTTTTAGTTCATGCTCCTGCCTAGATCCCCGCCCATCTGACTTCTCAATATGTATTAAGTGTCTGGCACACAGCAATTGCTCTGTAAATGGCAGATTATTATTATTATTATTACTTCAAACAAAATGCCTACAGAAGCCAGAAATACCATAAATGAGTGAATTGGGCTGGGTAAGAACAATAGGGAAGGGTGATGACTGTGCAAATGAGAAAGCACATACTCTCTGTCGTGACCAAAGTAAAGTGTGCAAGACTGGGATCTGCATTTTTAACTAGCACCCTTAAGTGATGGCTATAACTAGCCATATTGGGAATACATTGCTGTAGAACAATAGTTTCCAAAATGGAATGCATAACTAGACCATCCCTGGGGATAAGGAAAGAAGCTATCATAAACTCCATTTCTATATTTTTCATCCAGTGAAGAGAAGTGTTACTGTTACTAAATGAAGATTGACACTAAAGTGTCCAATTCACTTTTAAATACACATACATGCAGTGTATATGCAGTGTATATGGTTACTAAAGGGCAGCAACTCTGTGTCCAGCAGGTGGTGGGGAAGAGGAGTACTAGGCTACTCTGACCCGGTCTATCTATCTAGAAACACCCTATCATAAAAGGAAAGGTCACCAGCCCCACTAGGAACTAGACTGGTGATTCCAAAGAAGCCTTGATTTTTTTTTTTCCCATAAAGTTAAAAGTGAAGACAAATCAGATCGCTCTTTGTATCAGAACTTCTAATAATTAGAACACAATAAATGCCACAAGAGTCAGAGTACAGGTTCATCAGGTGTAGAATTCTCTCTTTGAGGGAGGCAGGCAGGGTTCTGCAAAAACATCACAATAATCTCTTCTAAGAGGAGGACGCATATCAGACAAGACCTGGGTTTGAATTTGAATTCAGCCCCTTACTGTTTCTGTGACTTTGGGACAGTTAGTTGAGCTCCTGAAGCTTAACTGAAAAGTCAATTTATGTCTACAGTGAAACAAAACTCACACATGGGACAGAGCAAAAAACAGACCCCCAGAGGCAATCATCACTACCCTTTTCTTGTGTATCTTCTAGAAGTGATTTATTCATGGCATGTATTACTTTGGAAATTTTCAAATTCAGATTTCTCTTTTAATATCAGCTTGTTATTTTTAAAAAGATTTCTATGAAAAAAATAAAATAAATTTAAAAAAATAAAAATATTTCTGTGGTCACCCGCAAATATCAATAGTGGCATCTGTGCTTTATTTTGTAAATAGATTATAAATTAAATACCTTTTTTTCATGAGCAAAATACCCCCGCTTCACAGAGGCTTTTGTGAGGGGAAAATGTGAGGCTTCTGGTATATTGCAGGATGTTTTAGAACGTGCTCAAGATCTACAGCGTCCCTGACGGGCGGCCTGGGTAACCGAGTTGATGGCCATTATCACTGGTTTTACAATCCTTGCCTGGTAAACCTTTGCTTTTTTCAAAACAGAAAGTAGAAGCTTAGTTCATCCTGGAAAGAACCAGGCAAAGAGCCAAAGAGGAAGCCCTACTGTGAAGAAAAGGCAACAAGGGCTCCTGGCCCTCTAGCCTCCTGGCAGAAACCTAACACCCAACGGCGAGGAGGAGATACTGAAAAACCGCAAAGATCGCAAAGGGCGCCCACGCCCACAAAGACTCTCTGCCGTTTTCCCCCGGTGTTGTGTGATGAAGTTGCTTACACTTTTGGTGTCTCGGGATCCCCGGGGGGGCTCAGCGGCTGAGAGCTGCCTTCAGCCCAGGGCGTGATCCCGGGGTCCGGGGATCGAGTCCCGCATCGGGCTCCCTGCGTGGAGCCTGCTTCTCCCTCTGCCTGTGTCTCTGCCTCTCTCTCTCTCTCTCTCTCTCTCTGACTATCATAAATAAATAAAAATTAAAAAAAAAAGAATTATAAAAAAAAAAAAAAAAAAAGGAATCAAATGGCACAAAGCACAAAACGTCCCCAGCAGGCCCCCTATCCATAACGACGTGCTCTTAGGATTCTGAAAAGCGACAAGTAACAGGAACAAGTGAATTAATGATGTCAGGGCGCTTTGTAGCCCCTCAAGACGGTGTACGAAGTCCACGTGCGGATTCCTCCCCGCGGTGCCGCCGCGCAAGTGTGGGGGTACTCGTGGGGCGGCGGGGGCGGCGGCGGCGGCGGCGGCGGCGGGAGGACGCCCGGAGCGCGGGATCCGAGCCCAGACCGACGTCCCGGCCCTTTGACCGCGCTGGACTCCGCGTCCGTAGGACCCGCCCTCCAGGCAGCTGCACCCGGGGAGCGAGCCCCCACCTCGGTCGCCCCGAGATCCGTCATCACCCGAAACTTTGTCCCGACCCACCCGGGGCCCCGCGCGCCCCCGTCCCCAAGAAGGAGATAGAGGCTCGCCCCCCCCCCCCCCACGCCGACCCCTCTCCCGGCCGCCCCGCCGCTCCCGCCGCGGCGAGCCCCAGGTCCGAAGGGGAACAGCGAGGAGGCGGCGAGGGGGGTACAGAGTCAGGGCCGAGAGGGCCAGAGAGACGGGGCGCGGGGGGGGGGGGCGCTGGGGCAGGAGCGGACACTCACGCTGCACGGCATCCAGGCGGCACACAGCGGCGAGGATGAGGAGCAAGGCCAGGAAACCAGCGGTCGCCAGCCCGGGCCGAGGAGCCATTGCCGCAGAGCGCCAGCGCCGCGGGACGGGAGACTGCGCCGCCCGCCCGCCCGCGCCGCCGCTATATAGTCGGGGCGCGCGCCGCCAATCAGAGCCCTCCTGGCAGGCGCTGTCACGCGTCGCCTAGTGCGCGAGGCCCAGCAGGGTTAGGAAGAGGGACTCTCCCGTTTTCAGTTTCATTTCCCATAAAGTCTCGTGATTCTAAGAAGGCCTGGTTCGGACCGAGGGGGTGGTTTTGCTGCCTCTCGACCCGCGCGCTCCTACTTGGGGGCGCGGCAGCGCTGGGGCGAGGGCCTGGTACCCTAGAACCCTGGGCGGGACCTACCTCGGGGCAGCATCCTGCCCTGGAGGACGACTTCCTACCTCGTCCCGCACGGGTCCCACCTGAGGACCTGTGCTTTCCATTCGAGGGAACTCAAGCCCAGAAAGATGAAGGGAGTGGACAAAGGATGAACGGTGCAGGGCAGAATAGGAACTTCAAGGAAGGGCAGCCCGGGTGGCTCAGCGGCTTAGCACCGCCTTCAGCCCGGGGTGGGATCGAGTCCCGCGTGGGGCTCCCTGCGTGGAACCTGCTTCTCCCTCTGCCTGTGTCTCTCTGTCTCTCATGGATAAATAAATAAAATCTTTTTTAAAAAAAGAGAGAGAGAGAGAGAGAACTTTGATTAATAACTACGGCCCAGGAATTTAATGTAGGGTTTCTGGATTCTTTGGGCGAGAAAAGTAGTCCAGGAACCCCGAAGCCTTCTGAGGACAGCTCAGAGACCGTCCAGAGTGGACAAGGACCTCCTTACGTACTGAATTCCTTCAGGCGAAAGATTCTGTTTGTAAATAAGGCCCCTTGCCAAGCAATTCTTCTCTGTATCTTCCTGCCATTGTTAGGTAATTTTCCTTGTTTTGTTGATTTGTAGGGAAACCAACCACTGATGGCAAAAGCCATAACTGCCTAGAGTGTACAGACCCCTTTGGTACATCATCCCTGCCAGTTACCATACTAGAAGGCTTGGCACATAATTGGTATTTGGTAAATGAAATGAATGAATGAATGAATGAATGAATGAGTAGTTGAATGAATAAACAAACCAGTAAATATGGGAATAAACAGTAGGAAATTGGAATTACCCCATTAATTTTTATGGATAAGGGAAAATAAAAACTGAAACTAGGACTCAAACTCTCCTGACATTGCATTCATGCTTTAGACACTTGGAAGATAAGGGCTTTGAAATTTTAGTGAGAATTGGGATTGCATCATCCATGGGCTCAGCCAAAGAAGTCAAACCTACTGACTGTAAGAACTTAATAATGTTAGACCCCTTAAGAGAACCTAAACTTTAGAGATACCATGCAAAAGATGCTGACATCACGTGGCAGCTGAGTTCTCCAGTCTGTCGATGGAACAGTGAGGAGAGGAAGTGAACCTTGGGAGTGAGAGGACAGAGATCTTGGAAATCACCAGGGTTTTCAGTTAAAAGGAGTTGGGTTGTGATTCCCCAAGGAAACAACAAATATGCTATATGTTTATTTTACATATTTTTAGACCTTGTAATAACCCCTATTGTGGAAGCTATGTCTGAACTAGAAAAAGTAGAATAATCTCCACAGACCTAATGAAATGAGATAATGCACAGAAAGCCTCACACAGTTCCTCACAGAGTGTTCTGTTTAACAAGTGTACTATAATTATTGATGTTATTTGCCTAGTTTTCCTTCCAGCTGTACCGATAATTCTCTTGAAATATAATTGTTATGCATAAAGTTATGAGTAAAGACATTCTTGCTTCTCCCATTTGTTTGTTTGTGTTTTTAAACTCATTTAAGGCTCCTAAGGCCTGAAATGTTCGTATTTAATTGTTTTCTAGTGCCCTGGGAGTATAGGAAGACACAGGGCTATTTTTCACCTCTAAATTCTCTGTTTACTATATCACAGAGAAATATGATACTTAACATTCATTACAGATAGATTCTGATCTATTCACTTAGAAAACCAACTTAAAAAGCAATTTTAAAATACAGCAAAGGTAGTGAAAAGTATATTTTTCAGTTTTCTGTGTTTGGGGAACTCCTATATTTTTCTTAAATTTCCATTTATGACATGCTTTTGAATAGTGAGAATGAAGAATATTTTTGAATATAAAGCTTTAAAAAAATTATTTATTTATTTATTTGAGAGAGAGAGCCCAGGGAGGGGGGTAGCAGAAGGAGAGGGAGAGAGCATCCCAAGCAGACTCTGTGCTGAGTGTGGAGACTGATATGGGACTCCATCTCACAACCCTGAGATTGTGACCTGAGCCCAAACCAAGGGTCAGATGCTTAATTGACTGTACCACCCAGGCACCCCAAAACTTTTTTTTAATTGAGAGCACTGTTTGTTTAGTAGGGTAAATTTGTGGAAATCTACAATTTAATGTTATCTCTCAGTTGTGGGAAAAACAGCTGGATTTTCTTTCTTTTTTTTTTTTTTTTTCCTATATGACCATCCTAAATTTTTTTTTTACAACGAATGTTTATTCAAAATAGTAAATATTTCAGGGTGCCTGGGTGGCTCAGTCAGTTAAGTGCCTGACTCTTGGTTTCAGTTCAGGTCATGATCTCAGGGTCATGAGATCAAGTCTTGAGTCAGGCTCCATGCTCATTGAGGAGTCTGCTTGAAGATTCTCTCTCTCTTTCTCAAATAAATAAAATAATTCTTTAAAAAAATAGTAAATATTTTCAAGAATGTGGAAGAACTGGAATTCTCATAACCTCCTAGTGGGAATGTAAAATGATAAAATCACTTTGGAAAATAATTTGACAGTTTCTTAAAAAGTTAAACATATATTGGCCTTATGATCCAGATATTCTAAGTATTTACCCAAGGGAAAATAAAAGCATATGTTTATACAAAAATCCATAGCAGCTTTATTTGTAATAGCCAAAAGCTAGAAACAATCCAAACATCCATCAACAGATGACTGAATAAACAAATTGTGGTTATATCTATTGAGTGGAATGCTATCAGCAATAAGCAAGGAATGAAGTGCTGACATACACAACAACACAGATGAAATAATTATGCCAAATGAAAGAGGCCAGACAAAAAAGAGTATATTCTGTATGATTCTGTTTGTATAAAATTCTAGAAAAGACAGACTCGTCTATGTAACAGAAAGCAGATGAGTGGTTTTGGGAAAGTACAGAGTAGGAGAGAGGAGCATAAAGAAACTTTAGGGTTGATGGACAGGAGTTTATCTTGAGTTTGATGATGATTTCATGGATGTATACATATTTTAGAACTTACTAAACTGTATATTTTAAGTGCAATTTATTGTATGTCAATTATACCTGAGTAAAGCTGCTGAAAAAAAAAAAAAAGCACAGATACCTGTATTGTTGTTAGGCAAAAGAATAATGAACTGCTTGAACAAAAAGAAAAAGAATGGTACTAAAGTGGGAAGAAAATAGGAATAGGTTAAATCTCAAATGAGCTGGCTTGCACCTGAGTGGATTTCAATCAGCAGTTTTCTGAGATGGGCCCATCCAAACAGCCAGAAAAGCTAAGTCCTCTCAAGAGGAGAGTGCCAAGCATAGGTAGTACATTTGTGCCAGGGCTTTTTCAAATGTTATGTCATTAATCCCTTGCAGTTCAAAGTGTGGTCTATACATCACTGGCATCAGCAAAATTTAGGATTTCTTAGAAATGCAGGCTCTTGGGCCTATCCCAGACCTATTAAAACAGTCTGCATTTTAACAACATTCTGATTGATCCATATACAAATTAATGTTTGTGAAGCTGCTAACCCAAACCACACAACAATCTAGAAGGTAGGTATTACTTTCGTTTACAGATAAGGAGATAGAAAAGTAAGATTCTTGCCCACCTTCATACTAGGCTGGGATTCAAACACTAGTCCATCTGAATCCAACAGCCCCATAATTTCCACTAGAAAATCACTTTCAGAAAGGGGTTCATAGGAAGGATTTGTTGGTTGGCTTGAAGATCTGGGCAATGGTTAAAAGCATAGAAGGTATATGCACATGATAGAAAATTGGAACATACTAAAAACTATAAAGAAGAAAATTAGGGGTACCTGGGTGGCTCAGTTAGTTAAGCATCTGCCTTCTGCTTGGATCATGATCCCAGCATCTTGGGATCAAGCCCTGAGTCTAAGAATCTGCTTCTCCCTCTGCCCCTCCTCCACTCATGCTCTTATGCTCTCTCTCTCTCTCTCTCTCCCAAATAAAAAAATAAAATCTTTAAAAAATTAAAACTGGTAATCCTACAACCCAGAGGTGACTATTGTTAAATGGTTTAATTAAAGGAGTTTGAAGATTGTTGCCTGCTCAAAAGTGCATCCTATTTACATCTGTCTGGGGACTGGAAGTCCTCAATCTTTTGTGTTAAATTCCATTAAACTGAGCAAATGTCAGTTAAGTGCAGGCTTTGTGGAAAGCACTGTAACAATAAAGCAGAAGGGTACAACAGACTGCCCACCAGGAGATTCCCATCTTGAGTTAAAATCAGCACAATAATTAATTTGTTAGCACCCACTGCTGATTGACTTCTCAGATTTGAGAGATGTTACTAATGGACAACAGGCCCAGAGGAAATGGAACACAGAGTGGGAGTCTTTTTTTTTTTTTTTTTTTTTTTTGATAGCTACTAAGTCAGACACCATACATAGAAAAAATACTTCACAAGATCCATGTAAAGTAAATTCTATTATCACTATTTGAGGGAGAGTACATGGGAAGACTCGGTAGAGCTGAGATATCTGATTCATGGAGAATCTGCCTCAGGCTTATGTGTCACCACCAAGCTCTCTCAATTGCCAATTTGTTTTTATTGGGAAAACCATAGACATTTGGTATTAAAAACATCCAGCAGTAGAGATCTATAAAATCCCAATTTCTCTCAAATCTTCTTCACAGTAGTAACCACAATATTTAGAGTACTTTTTATTTTTAATTATAAGCCCAACATGTGAACATATGCCCATTGTCATTAGATTAGAGCAAAATTAAAAGTTCTCTGATCTCTTATCTCACTCTCCTCCCCTCAGAAACCATCATTAAGGTGTGGTGTTTACCCTGCCCTGGATATATATTGCATATAGTTTGGAAAGTGAGGAATTTTAAAATTATAACTACAAAGACTATTACAGTTTGGAACACAGCACCCACTATAAGAGGGATTAGAGGCAACATCAGCTGTCAGCTTAGATGAAAAAAGGGTTAAGTAAATGCAGAAGCCAAAAGCCCCTAACAGCGTGGGAGCAACCCCAGGAGTCAAGGATTGGGCACCATCCGTGGGGGTATTACACCCAGTGACTAAGTTATTGATACAGCCTCTTCTCAACAGGTCCTACCATCTGCATCTCAGTTTCTAGTTGAAAACTACAGAATGCTGGGGCACCTGGCTGACTCAGTCAGTTAAGTATCTGCCTCCAGCTCAGGTCATGATCTCAGGTTCCTAAGATGGCGTTCTGAGTCAGGGCTCCTTCTCAGCAGGAAGTCTTCTCCTTCTCCCTTTGCCTCTGCCTCTCCCTCACTCCCTATCTATCCCTCACCTCATGGGAGCTCTCTCTCAAATAAATACATAAAATATTTTTTTAAAAACCTGCAGAATTTTTTTAAAAGATTTTATTTATTTATTCATAAGAGACACACAGAGAGAGGCAGAGACAGAGGCAGAGGGAGAAGCAGGTTCCCTGCAGGGAGCCTGATGTGGAACTCAGCCCCAGGACTCCAGGATCATGCCTTGAGCCAAAGGCAGACGCTTAACCGCTGAGCCACCCAGGTGTCCCAAAAACCTGCAGAGTTCAAACTTGGATTTTCTATCCTGCTTTATATTCCATGCAGACTATTAAAAAATTAAGACTCTCCTTTAGATGCTCCTTTCCCCTTTTGACAAATTTCTCTAAACCTAACTTTCCCCTTTCCAGCTTGCTTAGCTGATACTTGCCTCTGGCCAATTAGTATATGTGGTCCTTTGTGGTTGTCCCTTGCTATGTTGGACCTTCATTTGATTTCATGCTCTTTACTTTCCGATGTCTTGGACCTTTCTAAACTCTTCTTCTTCTTTTTTTCATCATTAAGTGTCCCATAGCCAGACACCACTTTGTTCTTTGCTCAAAAGGCAGGGACTTGGGATCCCTGGGTGGCGCAGCGGTTTGGCGCCTGCCTTTGGCCCAGGGCGCGATTCTGGAGACCCGGGATCGAATCCCACGTCAGGCTCCCGGTGCATGGAGCCTGCTCCTCCCTCTGCCTGTGTCTCTGGCTCTGTCTCTCCTTCTATCTCTCAAGAATAAATAAATAAAATCTTAAAAAAAAAAAAAAAAAACAAAAGGCAGGGACTTGCTGAAAACTCTTCTCCTAAAAGAAGACTATAAAGAAACCAGGAAGAATTGTTTAGTTAAAAAAAAAAATCAGTGGGATCCCTGGGTGGCGCAGCGGTTTGGCGCCTTCCGTTGGCCCAGGGCGCGATCCTGGAGACCCGGGATCGAGTCCCGCGTCGGGCTCCCGGTGCATGGAGCCTGCTTCTCCTCCCTCTGCCTGTGTCTCTGCCTCTCTCTCTCTCTGTGACTATCATAAATAAAATAAAATTCTTAAAAAAAAAATCAGTAATTTAAAACAAAATAAACACAAAAAGGTGAGGGATGTATACTTCAGAGCCACCCTACATGCAATAGGAGCAGTCAAGATACAGAGGAAGAAGTCAGAAAATAAAGTTTGGTGAGTTTGTGATATTTTTTCCTTATTTAATTATTTATTTTCATCGTTACAACTGTAGATCAACTTGCCACAGGTCAGTTTGCTAAAAGGCAATTTATCATTTGTAAAATTAGCCAAAAATCTGTTTATCCAAAAATTAGCCAAAAATCTGTTTATCCAATGACCGATGACAGCAAAACCTGAGGTGGGACTGGCCCCTCTGGCCACTCGATACCCTGAGGACATCAATGGGTGAGATGGGCTCCATCATCTAACCCAAGAAGCCAGGTCATGAGAGGTGAAAGGTGGTTCAGTGAGCTTTCACTCAGAGTTTAGTGAGGAGAAGGAAGGTTCCACAAAATTTGGGTCATTCTATACATACGAACTGAACTTGATTATTTTCATTTAACAATATAGCTATTTTCTATGTCATTATGTACAGAACTGGTTTCTTATTGATTGCTAGCGATTTTAAATTTTTTTAAATTTTTATTTATTTATGATAGTCACACACACACAGAGAGAGAGAGAGAGAGAGAGAGAGGCAGAGAGAGAGGCAGAGAGAGAGGCAGAGAGAGAAGCAGGCTCCATGCACCGGGAGCCCGACGTGGGACTTAATCCCGGGTCTCCAGGATCGCGCCCTGGGCCAAAGGCAGGTGCTAAACCGCTGTGCCACCCAGGGATCCCTTGCTAGAGATTTTAGACCTTTCTCCATATCATAACTTGTGGTAGTCAGAATAAAGCCCCACCCACCCAGATGTTCATGTCTTAATCAATGTGAATGGTGTAAGGGACTTTGCATCTTCCCTGGGGAGGGGGAAATTATCAGGAAAGACAGATTCTCCTCTAGAGCCTCTAGAAAGGAAAGCAGCCCTGCCTTAATGTTAACCCCCTGGAACCTATGTTCAATTTCTGATTTATAGAACTGTAAGATGATGAATTGTGTTGTTTTAAGCCACCAAGTTTGTGGCAATTTGTTACAGCAACAAGAGAAAGCCAATTCATGCCCCTTTTTCAGAATCATGGATATTTGGGCCTTGGTTGCCAGGAGCTTAGTTCAGTAGTAAAATTTGCCTTTCAAAGTCAAGTTTACCTGTTGGTTAACCAGATTCTGGCCATATAGTGCATTTTTGGTACACTCACATTTTGAGGGAAGGCTATTGTCAGTTCAATAGCTAGGGGGTGGGAGTTGGGCTGAAACCTGGGCTGATCAGGAGCTTTGGTCTTGTCCCTCTGGTTACTGCCCTCACCAACCTGGCTTAGTCTTGAGTACCTTTTCGGGATCATGTCACAGACATCACACACCAAATGAGTCAAACTACTTCTGCCAGTTTAGTACAGCTGTTGCCAGAGAATGAGAGAAACAGGAAGAGTCCTCTAGTCCCCAGAACAAAGGTCTCTCAAAGCTTTGGCTTCTTTCTTCTTAGCCTAGCCCCAATATATCCATCAGATCTCAGTGTGCACCACAATAATTCAATCATTCAACAAACCTTTACTGAGCACCTTGCTAGGCCCTGGGTACCAGACTGGCACTAGGGGAATATCCTTCTTCAAAGAGCTCAGAGACTCTGGTTTATAGATATGATTAAATTACAATTCCAGGAAAGCAATTAACTCGACCCGGAGGGGTTAAAGAGCGTGCAGAGGACTTTGGTGCCAAGGAAAGAATGTGGATGATGCAAGCACAGCAAAGCTGGGTTTGCTTTTTTTTTAACTCGCTTGTCTTTGAGGTATTTTTTGTTTATAGTTTAAAATGCTTTTTCACATGGCTTCGTGTTTTTCCTAATTATAAAATTTATATTCATTACGAAAAATTCAGACAATATAGATAATAAAAAAATTTTTAATTGTCTATTAATCCACCACCCAAAGATAACTACTCCTTAATGAATTGATGAATGTGTCACACAGAGAGAGGGAGAGGCAGAGACACAGGCAGAGGGAGAAGCAGGCTCCATGCAGCGGGAGCCCGACGTGGGATTCGATCCCGGGTCTCCAGGATCGCGCCCTGGGCCAAAGGCAGGCGCCAAACCGCTGCGCCACCCAGAGATCCCTCAACTGTACTTCTTTATTTGCATATATCATGCTTTTTTTTTTTTTTTTTACCCAATCCTGTATTGAGGACATTTCTAGTTTTTTCCTATTATACCACAGCCTCTACACTGAAATTGTCCTCCATAGGCTTTGTACCAGGTTACATTCCACTGCCCAATAGAAAGAGTGTTCATCTTCCCACGTCCTTCCCTAAGGTGGTCATTATCATTGAAAAATTGTGTCTCCTTGTTTGACTTCATTTTTTTTTTTTTTAAGATTTTACTTATTTATTCATGAGAGCCACAGAGAGGCAGAGACATAGGTAGAGAGAGAAGCAGGCTCTCTGTGGGGAGCATGATGCGGGACTGGATGAGCCAAAGGCAAATGCTCAACCACTGAGCCACACAGACACCCTGACTTCGTATATTTTTTTTAAAGATTTATTTTAGAAAGTATGTATTACTGGGTTAAAAAAAAAAAAAAAAATGGGTAGCCCCGGTGGCTCAGCGGTTTAGCGCCGCCTTCAGCCCAGGGCGCGATCCTGGAGACTTTGGATCCAGTCCCACATGGGGCTCCCCGTGTGGAGCCTCCCTCTCTCTCTCTCTCTCTGTGTTTGTATCTCATGAATAAATAAATAAATAATCTAAAAAAAAAATCATGCTCATGTGGAGGGAGGGGCAGAGGAAGAGAATCATCAAGCCAACTCCCTATGAGGGCAGAGCCCAAGGCAGGACTCCTTATGACCTGTGAGATAATGATCTGAGGTGAAAGCAACTGGAGTCAGTTCCTTAATCTGCTGAGCCACCCAGGCACCCTTGACTTCAGATGTTTAAATGGCAGTTAGGTTGAATAGTTTTTTTACATGTTTGCTTGTTATATATGTTTCCTGTTTGGTGAGTTTCCTATTCATGATTCTGTCAGCCAAATCCCTAGTCACTGAATGCTGATTAATGTAGCAGAGGAGTGTGCTTAAAGAGTATTTGTGGGGCACCTGGGTGGCTCCGTGGTTGAGTGTCTGCCTTTGGCTCAGGTTGTGATCCGGGGACCCTGGGATCCAGTCCTACATCAGGCTCCCTGCAGGGAACCTGGTTCTCCCTCTGCTCATGTCTCTTTTGTGTGTCTCTCATGAATAATTTTAAAAAATCTTAAAAAAAAAAAAAAGAAAAAAAGAATATTTGTTAGCTAAATGTTACCAACTGCTAGGTGAAAGATACACAGAGGTTAATTTTATTATCCTTTTGACTTTCTTTTTCTTTTCTCTTCTTTTTTTTTTTTTTTTTTTTTTTTTCAAAAACTGTCAGGAAGAAAGCCCTGAGGGGGAAAAGGTGGGGAAAAGTGACTAAGGTCACTCTTAGATCCCTCCCTTTCTTGGACTCTGCTTCCAGCTCTGAGGACAACTGCCACTCTTGTCTGGAGGTTCTCAGCCATCGTAAATGAGTCTACCTTTTCCAGTCCCACAGCAGGGGTGACAAGGCAGCTCCTGGTAGGTAGCCTCAGCCCTCCAGGACAGTGACTTCCATCAGGCCATGTCCCTGATGGCCTTGCTGGAAAGAAACTACCAAGTTTCAGACAAAGTAGAATGAGCTATTGATTTTTATCTTGCCTCTACAGGAAATAAAACCTCTGTTTTGGGATAGAAAAAAAGCAGGTGACATACACATGATGGAAACTGAAGTTGGTGACTGTATATTCAGCACCATTTCTGAAAGGTGACCTTCTTAGAATTAATCTTGGATATTATGGGAGAACAGGGGCAAGAATAAGAGGGAATATATTACAGACATGGATGTGTTGGATCTGAAACCAGAAGGTCTAGAACTTGGAGCATCAGGGAACCATCATCATCATCAAATCAGGGTTAAGCAAATGCAGTCATATCCAAATTCTGCTTAGAGTATTTGAAGCTCTTGATAGAAATATACAAGGAAGCAACTTTGATAAAGTTGATTTCTGGTCCACAAACAATTCAGTGATCAGTGGTGTCACCCATCCAAGTTTTATGCTAAACCATCTATTTGAAGATAAGTAGAAAAGTGGAACTTGAAACTCAAACTATTTAACATTTTAAAAAGAGGCTGGAAAATGCAATAAGTTGTCACAGTCAGGATCAGTAACAGCCTCTTCCAGCTTGTTTTCAGGCAGTCTTATGTGTGAAACAAATGTAACTTAAATGTGAAAAGAAAGTCTTTACTTGTCTAATCATATTTATCCAATTGTACTTAATCATGTAACAGAAATATTTTGCAGATTTATGTATAATTCAATGAAGCCCTATTAATAACTGCATTTTCCTAAGTTTGAAAAAAAAATTTCAAATGTCGCAGGTGATTTAAATAAGTGAACATTGAGCCTAAATGCACCACCAAACAATCTGTTTTAAAAAGTTTATCTTGGGGTGCTTAGGTGGCTCTGCCAGTTAAGTGTCTGACTCTTGATTCCAACTCAGGTCATGATCACAGGGGTGTGAGACAGAGCTCCACGTTGGGCTCCATGCTGCATATGAGCCTGCTTAAAGTTCTCTCTTCTCCTTTTGCTCCCCACTGCCCGTCTTTCTCTCTCAACAACAACAACAAAGTTTCTCTTACCCAGAAGTTTCCCTGTAAACGTGGCAATTGTAGATTAATCCCAGAAAGCTGACTTACCTGATTATGGATTGAATATAGATTTGGAAGACAAAGTCTTTTGTCTGAACATACACTGTAAATAGAAGCATGCTTTTGAGAAACAATAACATTTGAGACTTTTGTAACCAAATATTATATTGCAATGTAAAATACAAGTAACAACATAGCAGTTTTATATACTTAGCCTATATTCCCCAAAGGTCATGGCTATGGACTGAATATTTGTGCCCCCCCCCATTCATATGTTGAAACCCCATTCCCAAGGTGATGGTATTAGGAAGTGCTTAGGTCATGAAGGTGGAGTCCTTATGAATAGGATTTGTGAATTTATAAAAGAGACCCTGAGGAGACCCTTACCTCTCTCTTTTACCATGTGAGGACACAGTGAGAAGGTGCCATGTGTGAACCAGAAAGTGAGCTTTCACCAGACCCTGAATCTGCCAGCTTCTAGAACTGTGAGAAAGAATTGTCTGTTGGTTAAGTCCCCTACTCTGTGGTATCTTGTTATAGCAGCTGAAATGGATTAAGACAAAGTCATACTTTTCTTATTTAAATTAGGACAATTTTTTTTGAAGAAGAAGGAGAAGAAGAAATGAATAGTATGTTCAAAGATTTCTCAGTCTCAATAAGGATGTAGATGTTCTGTGTTAACAGACATTCAGCACTTAGCCAAAGTATAGGATTTTAAAAGTAAATGTGAGAGAAATTATGAGCTTATTTTTATATTATCCGTCAACAGTGTTATGTTAATTTTGACATGGTTGCTGATTGGATAATATTGATTATCAGGTGTTGTGCAGGTAGTATTGCTAAAAGAATCTGGACTTAACACAGATATCTCCTTTTCTAAGCCCTCAAAATCTTCAGAAACATTAAAAAGAAGATTTACCTAAAAATTCTTTTAGTTTCCAAAGGTAAATTTAAGATTGTCAGATCAAAATAAGGTTATTTTTTTCTTTTCTTTTCTTCTTCTTCTTCTTCTTCTTTTTTTTTTTTTTGTTTTGTTTTGTTTTGTTTGCCATATGGAAGCCTTACATTTTTATGTAGGCAGATTTGTCAGTCACCTTTCATGGTTTATGGATTTGGGGTCATGGTTAGAAAGACCTTCTCTACTTTACTTTTTTTTTTTAAATTCACACTTTCTTTGATTATTTTTGAGGCTTAATTTTTTAAAAATATTGAAATCTTTACTCTGTAAGAATTTGTGCTGGCATAAGTATGTCTTCAGTATAGACATTTTTACTTTTATAGTCAAATCGTTGTCTTTTATGATTTCTGGTGCAGGTATTATGATTTGTTTTCTTTTAATGACATTTCTTGGGAGCAATGTGAAGAGTAGGCTGGAGTAGGACAAACCCAGTTGGCAAGCTAGAAACTCCATTTGAAGTAGTTTCCAAGTGAAAGTACCATTTTTCTTTCTTTCTTTTCTTTTCTTTTCTTTTTTTTTTTTTTGAAAGTACCATTTTTCGTTTCAACTCAGCTCAGTTAACATTTACTGAGAATCTACTCTGTTACAGATACTGTGTTAAGTGCTGGAAGCACAAAGATGAAGAAGCCATATTTCTGTTCTCAAATGGGGGAGACAAATACAGAAACAGAATTACAGATCAGTGGTATGTATAATGAGAAAATAATGTAAGGACCAATGAGTACCCCTCAGATGGGCACTCATCTAGCCTGGAAGGGAGGAGGATGTCTGAGAATGCTGAGGGAAGTGGAGCCGAGATAAGTTTTTGGCCCCATTTGGATATTTATAAAATTAGGATAAAACAATTTAATGAAGCATCTGAAATCACCCTCCAATTAATATAATTTCCTCTGCAAATTCATTCTGCCTGTGAGACATAAGGAAGAACACATTACTTGCAAAGATACATGTTTAATATAATTGAAAAGAAAGAAAAAATTGGGACAGAAGCTGCTTTGATCAACAATTGAATACAACTCCCAGACCAATGGAGAGAGGCCCCCAAGCCAGAGAGAGTCATCCTGGTGCACACTGATTATGAGAGAGGGCTCCACCAGAACTCCACTCTCCCCACATAGCCAAATGTAGCTCACAAGTTCTGAAACCAAAACTAGAAGGCAGAGAACTTGAAGCCTGGAGCCTGAAGAGGCAAATTTTAGGGATCTTATGCCTATGTAACAGACAGGAGATAGAAACCACTAAGGTGCTTAACTGGAAAGTGTCAGAGCTGATGAAAAGACTTGGAAATCACCAACAGGTAGTGAGTAGGGAGATGCGAGTGGGTGAGATTGCCCAGGGTTACCAAGTTGCAGAGGACTTAAGTTTTGGAGAGATTCTTGATCTCTTTGAAAACATGATGAAAGCTCTGGACCATCTCTCCAGAAAAATGTACGTTAAAGATCACACAAACATACATAATTTCAGGGGACTGTCAAATTAAGAATATTCAATGTAGAGAGGAAAAAGAGAAAAGATGTGAAGAAGAAGACATTTGGACGATGATGAGGAGAACAGGAAAGAGGCCAAAGAAAGACCCAAGAAGTACAAGAAGAACCAGAAGAGTAAAGTATCGGGAAGTTGCCGGAGAATAGAGATGTGAGGAGGGTGTGAGCAAGTGTCAAGTGCTATAGAGACTTAACTAAGGTAAGGACTGAAACATACCTTTCACACTTATGGTTAAGAAATCATTGATAACTGTGAATAGTTTCTGAGGGGTTATGGGTAATGGTAGTTCCAGATTTTTTTTTTTTTTTTTAATCCAAGAAGTGTTTACGGGTGGCATTTGGGTAGAAGTGAGGGTAGGGGATTTGTCTTGATGGTGTATTTGCAGAGTACTAATATAGGGTTGAAAAACTGTCAACTGTCCATAGAAAGAGGTGAGGAGCTTGTGAAATCCTTCATCTGTCCCCTGGTGCTCTCATTATGATGAAGTCAAAAGCCAGAGAGCAATGGTTGAAGAAACAATATGAGTTGAGGAAACGGAGGAATTTGGTTCATTGATAGGAGAGATAAAAGGGCAGAGAAAATGAGAAACAAAAACAAGAAAGAGATTTTGTTTCTAAGAATGAACATGTCCTGATTTTTTTACACTATGAATGCAGCAAGTGGCTCTTCCTAAGACCTAGTTGCTACAACAATCTAGTAAATCACTTCTGGAACACTGAAATTCACCATTTGGTCCTTTTATTAATAATACCAAAGGGGTGCCTGAGTGGCTCAGTCAGTTAAACGTCTGCCTTCCACTCAGGTCATGATCCCAGGTTCCTGGGATTGAGCCCTGCCTGCATCAGGCTCCCTGCTCTGCAGGGAATCTGCTTTTCCCTTTCCCTTTGTCGCTCCCCCTGCTTGTGCTCTTGCACTCTCTCAGATAAATAAATAACATCTTAAAAAAACAACAACCAAATTGAGCTATAAGGAAATTCTTGAGAAAAACAGCTGAGTGATATTATCAAAAAGGATCTGAACCCAATTCAGATATTTGAAGTTTTTCAGTAACTTAAACTTTAAGCTATTTAATTCCCTCCCCTCATTCATATCATTCTAACATACAGCAAAACTTTTGAAACAAAATTTTTCTTTAGAAGCACCAAGAACACCTGTCCTACAACCATGACAATAGGGCCCCAACTAATATTTTTTGATGTACAGAAATTAGCTTCATTTTAATTTTTATTCAGAAATTCTACAAAGTCATGTAGGGTTCATTTAAACACAGGATGTGGGTACAGAAGCCAAGATCACTCAGGGGTTAGCGGAGGCTCAGGTGGGTCTTAGGTTTTTGCCTACCAGCTGTATCCATGTTCTTGCTTTTGTTGCCATCTTGTTTTCTTTTCGCTCCTGAGCTTTTGAACCAGTTTTCCACTAGAGTAGCCAAGAAGATATAAGATTGTCTGTGTAACTCATGAAAAAGTGTTTCAGCCTCGAAGAGGCTGGCTTCTAAATTCACAGGGGTCCCTCATCAGTTAAAGCTGGGTGGTAGACCTAACTCATGCGACCCAGGGAAGGGCGAGCATCACCAGGTGCACTGCCCAAGTGCTGAGATCTTGGTTACTAGCAAATCTCAAGATCCACCCAGGGCTTTCTTACCCAATCGTGATGGAGCAAAACCTACAGATTGGAAAAGGAACACAACTTCATAAAGCTCCTAGGAAGGTTGTGCAAAACAGGGGTCATTTAAAAAAAATGCTCCCAAATATCAATCCCCCATAAACTGTACCCCCGACCTTGGAGGGTTAAAAATGCAGTTTATTTCTCTGGCCCTTTCAGGAGTCTTTTTTATCATTAGATTATATTCTCATATTTCCATCAAGATGCAGCAGTTGGGGGATGCTGCCTCTTTAAGGGGGCAGTAGGGTTGGGGCTCTTAAAGCCAGGGGCAGCAAACCAGCCCTGACTTAGGTTGCCATGGCTAAACTCGGCAACAGTCAGGCGGTGGGTGTCCGCAAGAAGGCAGCTGTTGGTGAGGGGCCACGTGTATCTGTAGGAGTGCTTCTCCAACTCCGAGTTCTGTCCCTTTGCAGGACAGATCCCTGCAGCTGGGCTGGTGAGGGCAGAGGGTGGGACTTTAGGGCAGTCCTGCTCCTTGAGACCTTGGGCCAATATTCCTCTGACAACTTTGCTAAGGGGAACTGGTGGCTGTTTTAGGGTTCCATGCCTCCTTACTGAGGAGGAAGATGTCTCTGCATTTCTTCTCTGTCTCAGGCTTACCTTCCAGAGGCTGACGGTGTTTTCTTACCAGAGGAAACAGACATGGTGGAAGTCTGCCAGCCTGCGGAGATGGAAGGTCTTGAAGGTACTGCTAATAAGCTAATAAGGCTGTGGAATCTGGATGAAAAGCCTGAGGGTGCAGAGCCCTGCTGGTATGGTTCCCTGAACAGATGTGGGCCTGGGTGTCCAGAATTAGTGGGCAAGATTTCCAAACTCTGACTTGCTAGCTGCATCACACTGAGGTCACTTTTCTGGGCTTTATTTTCCTCCCCTTCATTGTGAAATGATCACTACCAAACTTGCCTGGCTACTCAGAGAGTCAAATGGTCATATACAGGTGAAGTATCTGGCGCACAGTAGGCTTAAATTGCAGTGAGTCCTGGCACCTGGCCCTTGAGTGGTTAAAGAGGCACTGAGAGGGCTGTTATGTGGGAGAGAGCCAGGTAGAGAGGCCTGGGGTGGTACCTGAGGCAATTAAAGAGATGCGGAAAGCAAAGGTGTTTGGCACCTGCCAGGTTCCATTTGCTCTACTGGGGGTGGGGGATTGGAGAGGGGGTTAGGGGTAACAAGGGGGACGCATTGTTTGAAGGCAGTGCTGGAGATGACTTATGACATACATGTTACTGAGAAGTAGCCTTTCTAGACCAGACTCCTCTGAGTCCCCATCTACTCCCTCCTCAGGCCCCCACTTAAACCAAGACCCAAGCAAGTCTTGTAGTTCCTTGGCTCCTGAGGAGGACCTGGTGTCTACCTCCCAACTGGAGGAAGAAGAAGAAGGGGATCAGGATCTGGATCCAGATCTAGCCCCAGACCCAGAGGGGGAGGAAGAAGAAGAGGTGGAGGAGGAAGAGCATGATCTCAGAAATCCAGCTGTCCTGAGTGCTATCCATAACACCCAGGTACCAGGGCAGGAGGGAGTGGGGGGACAGTTGTCCTGAACTTTCTGGAGCTCACAGACTGTTGCTAAATATTTTTCTTCTCTTCCCCACCCACGCCTTTCTAGTGCATCACCTTAACCATTTGGCCAGGACAACATGACTTCCACACCTAAGATCGGTTTGGGTTAACACCTTCTATTTCAGAGAGAGTAGAGAGACTCTCTTTTCTTCTTTCCCTCTTTCTTCCTATCCCTCATTTAGTTTCTGATGCTCTCTTCATCTTAAAAACCAGGTCTTAGCAGGGTCGTACATAGCCTATAGGTGCTGGTCGAGCTCCTGGTACTGAGGGGAGTCCTCTTTGGCCTTGGACCCCTGTATCTCAACAGTTTGTACCTGATGGTTATTTCTTTAGGTTCCCACAACCAGTGGAAAGAGGCAAGGATTCCTATATAGAAATCACGGGGCACCTGCGTGGCTCATTTGTTTAAGCATCTGCCTTTGGCTCAGTTCTTGATCCCAAAGTACTGGGATCAAGCCCCATGTGGGAGCTCCTCAGCAGGGAGCCTGCTTTTCCCTCTCCCTACTGCTCTCCTTGCTTATGCTTCCCCCCGCCCATGTCTCTCTGTCTAATAAATAAACTTAAAAAAGAAATCCTTCAGATTCTCCCCCAACCTACTCCTGAGATACTAGTCTTGCTTCTCCTCAAAGAAAGCAGAGAAGTCCTGACCCAGTTGATTTGGATTATGAGGGAAGGCCAGGCTACCACTGTCTTGAATATTGGAAGTGGTTGCCCTTCATGTTTTCCATATCCAATGGATGCTGATGCCTATAGAAGATACCTCAGGGGCTCACTGAAGCCTGTTTTCTCCCTCCTATTCCAGAGAGGCCTTCTCAGCTCCTCTGGAATCAAGACCTCTGGTGTGCTGGGGATGTCACTTGCTTCCTTGCACTTCCTATGGCAGGTGAGCCACTTCAATCCCCATCCTGTGAGAAAGTCATGGTGCATAGAGAAAGAACATGTGGAGTGTCCTTTAGTCTGCTCTTGACCTTGTTCTGGCAATGAAGCTTCCCATGTGAGGTGTAGGTATGGGAGGTGGGAGATACCCATAATGTAGGGAAGTTTGGTAAATGACAGAGGTGGTCCTGGAACATCTGGCCATCCATATGGAAAGGAAAAGCCAGGGCCCTATTTCCACCTCCTTAAATTTCAGCAGATGAGCAGCATTGAGCTTATGGCTAGAAAGAGCACCTGCCCTTAAATTAACTATGTAATAAGAATACAACCTGGGCTAGAAAAATTGCAAGAAATCCTGCAGGGAGAATGAGGTGACAACTGCAGCTCTGACAGGGGCTTCAGATGAGTCCAAAAAGAGGCAGACAACCATTCGCCCAGTGGCTGAAGGCACAAGAGCCCAAGAAAGACTATCACAGAGAGGGGAGAGATGGGTGCTAACTCAACAAACAGGAAAAGCACCTGCCCCCACACTGTCAGGCACTGAAGAGCTGTTTCCTAGGAGGTGACAAACTCTGTTGGGTGAGGTTCTTGTGGGAGAAAAGGCAGGTGAGAATATAAAGGTGGGAATATAAAGGTGGGAAAGACTTTTCACTTTTTTTTTTTTAAGATTTTATTTATTTATTCATGAGAGATACAGAGAGAGGGGTAGAGACACAGGCAGAGGGAGAAGCAAGCTCCATGCAGGGAGCCCGATGTGGGACTCGATCCCAGGACTCTGAGATCACAACCTGAGCGACCCAGGGGTCCCTGGACTTCTCACTTTTATATACTTCTGTGGGTCTTAGAAATGTCTTGTTATAAACATTAATCATCCTGTTGGTGAGCCCTTTTCCCAGACCTCTGAATTCCATTCTCAGACGCTGGACTACCTCTCACCAGTTCCCTTCCGGACTACTTTTCCCACTGCCAGCTCTCCAGCACGGCACTTCGGACCTCAACTTCTCTCACCAGACCCAATTCTCTTCTGCAGCCTGCCAACTTCATGGCACCCTAGTTTCAGGTACTGGCTTAAGGAGCAGGCCCCCAAGTGTCTCCCCTAGATGAGCTCTTCTCTGGATGTTTCAGTACACAGTGGTTGAGGAGGGATGGGGGCCACCTACCAGCTGCCACAGAAACCTAGTTAGAGAAGTGTGAAGTAGAGCCCTTCTCCCTCACAGATGAGGAAGTGGAGGCCCGGGGGACTAAACAACTTACTTGGGGTTAGCTGGCATGGAAGAACTGAGATGAGGACTCAGAACTCCCAACGACCAGGCCAAATGGGTTTCTACTATGTCAAGATTTCCTGCAGCCAAATTGCAGGAATTTAATCCCTGGAAAGAAATGTGAACCCTTTGAGCTGGGGTTGTGGTATTTCATGTGGCTGATTTGGGGGGAGGCACGTGAACAGATAGGGTTGCCTTAGATGTCCAGTGAACTTACTAGAGGCTAATTGGATGGAATAATAGGGAGCTAAGTGCTTTCTCTCACCCAGCCCAAGTTTCTTTCTAAGTCTTCCTAGTCATCTGACCCAGCTCCACCCTCAGCACCAACGGATCTTGCAGCTGCAGCAACGTAGTCGAACACCAAGGTAAAGCCTAGATGAGCAGCAGGGTTGAGGGCAGCTCATTTTCGTGCTGGGTATTCCCATGTGATTGGGTGTCTCCCTGGAGGCCCTGCACCATTAAGATTCTCCCTGTGTTGCCCACCTCTGTACTCTGTTCCATCCTTCCCAGATAGCTCCACCCCCCCTCACCACTCCTTGGGAAGTTCACTGTGCGGGAGTGGGTAGGTCTAAAGGAATGTTCCTCTGGCTTGAAGTTCCCCAGCCAAGAAGCCTTGGTCTCAGGAGCCAGATCCCTATGTTAACCTCATGACCCGAAAAGAGAAAGACTGGGTGATAAAAGTACAGATGGTTCAGCTGCAGAGTGAGAACCCCCACCTGGATGACTATTACTATCAGGTGAGTCCTAGATGCTCTTCTCAGCCTCTGACCTTGGCATCAAATGGGCCTTCTTGGATTATCTTCCCAGCTCTTAGAGGCTATGTCCAGTCAGATGGGAGAGGCAATCACTACATGACAGGGGCCATATTTCTAAAGTTGGCATCCCAAGATCATTCCCCTTTATTTTCCTACACTTCAGACAAATGGGATTAGTTACAGTTCCTTAAACACTGAGGTTTTGTCTTCATCCTTTGCCAAGAATTTCCCCTACTCATCCTTGAAATACGGACTTTTCACTTTTTTTTTTTTAAAGATTTTATTTATTTATTCATGAGAGATACAGAGAGAGGGGTAGAGACACAGGCAGAGGGAGAAGCAAGCTCCATGCAGGGAGCCCGATGTGGGACTCGATCCCAGGACTCTGAGATCACGACCTGAGCGACCCAGGCGTCCCTGGACTTCTCACTTTTATATACTTCTGTGGGTCTTAGAAATGTCTTGTTATAAACATTAATCAACTTATTGCCTTTTTTTTTTAGATATAAAACATGAATTTTATAAATAATGGGATTCAACTTGTTGAACTGGATAAATGCTGGAAGACATTTTAACTATCTGCTCCCTATCTCCCTTTTATTTATGAGGCAAGCTTTGCTTACAGGCTTTTGGATTGTTTAAGCTGTGTTCCATTTTCTTTTCAACTTCCGTGAGCCCTCAAAGGGGTTTCAACCTTTATCTCCTTCCGATTTAGACTAATTTCTTCCTTTCTTTCCACCATGCTGTAGAAACTTTTTGCCCAGATCACTGAAAGTGAAATATTTTTACACTCTTGCCTTTTTGGCATTTCTCCTAAATGAAGAAGCTTTATTCAAATGCTTGTTTGCCTCACAGTCAGTGACTTTATTTTAGCTTGGGATTTTACAGAATTCTTTAAGAAGACATTAGAGCTGCTGAGCCATTCCTCAGAAGCATAAAACTGGCCTAGAGTGCTATTGGCTACTGGCCAACTGACAGTAGTGCTATCTCTATACTGCAAGCTGCTGATGGCCTTCATGCCATCAGAGAACTCTGATTTTGGAAGGCACAGGTAGGCTACAAAACTAAAAGAGGGAGGTGGGGAAGAAAGGTATGCAGTGTGTATCTTAGGAAAAAAGAAATGCAAGAAGGTTGCAGACGCTGGCCGGAGTTTGCTTCCTGACTCTCCACTTTGCTCTCAGCCGTTTCATCAGAGCTGGTGGTGGTCTTTAGCTCTTCAAGTCCTCAGGATGGAGACACCAAGACAGATGGCATGAGACCCACAGTACTCAAGATGATGCAGAATGGTTGGCAGGAGAGCCTAAGGGGTCAGGGTCACTTCTGGAATAAATGCTATAGGAAAGGGTTTATTAAGAGGTAGCACTTGAGAACCTTAATTCCAAGTTCAGGAGATGAGGATACCTTTTTTTTTTTTTTTTTTAAATCCCATGGACTCTCAGGAATATTATCAGAAACTAGAGAAGAAGCAGACAGATGAAGAGCTACTCGGGCGAAGGAGCAAGGTTGAATCGCTGAAGCTGGTAACGCCTTACATTCAGAAGGCAGAGGCCTATGAGTCAGGTAGGACCAGGACTGACCTGTTGGGTTGGGATGGACATCTGGATGAACCAGAGGGTGGAAAGGAGAGGGGAATATGTTTGTCTTGACTCCTTTTTTGTGCAGTGGTTCGAATCGAGGGCTCCCTGGGCCAAGTAGCTGTATCGACGTGTTTTAGTCCTCGCCGAGCTATTGATGCTGTACCCCACGGATCTCAAGAGCAGGTAGAAATGATAGCTTCCCACGAGCCTTTTTATCTCCCCTGTTTTGGAGAAAGGATGGGGGCACTCTCCTGCTTGAGATCAATAAGATTGTGACTTTAGAGTGAGAAAGAAGTGTGGTCAAGCTTTATGTTAGCCTTTCCAGCTCCATTGCTAGCTAGCCTAAGGCCTGGGCTGATGCTATGGAGGTGTGGCTGAGGGCCTTGGACTCTCTCCTAGGAGATAGGAGCTGCAAGCAGTCAGAGGCTTCAGGTGTTGTCCCGGATTGAGAAGGTGAGCTATCAACTTCTTAAGGATGAGTTCCTAATTTCCCCTTGGGAATGGAATATTGCTCACACTGACCCCTTCTTTTCCCACCTTCGAATTCCCAGATGTTTCTTCAGTTACTAGAAATAGAGGAGGGCCAGAAGGATGGGCATCCACAGCCCTGCTACTCTGAACAACAGAGCAACCAGGTTGAGAAGCTCTTCCAGGCCTTAAAGACCCAGGAGCAGAAAAGTCTGGAGTGAGTGTGGGAGGGTCACACCTCCAGCCAGGGAGGGGGAAGATGAGCAAACACACTGGCTTTGCTTCTGCCCCTCTTTTCTAGCATGCAGCCAGAGCCCTCTATGCAGAGCCCTGAAAATGTTCTCCTTTCTCACATGTAGGGAGGCAGCAGATGGTTTCCTGCAGGTGCTCTCTGTGAGAAAGGGGAAAGCTCTCGTGGCAAGGCTGCTCCCTTTCCTGCCCCAGGATCAAGCTGTTAGCCTTCTTTTGGCTATCACCCACCATTTGCCCTTCCTAGTCCGGAGGGATGTAGCTGATCAGGTACTGTGGCACTAAGTAGAGAAGAGGATAGTTTTGTGGAGTTAGGGATCCTTCCTATCTTCTGTCCCTCAGCCCCAGAGATGCCAGATAAAGTGCTGGGCAGGGAGAGGTGCCAAACCTGTAACCCCTGAGTGAGGGAGTTACAGAACCAACTACTATTAGAACTGATCATCTTTAGGTACAATGAACAAAAAACATAGGCATGTGGTTGCACAGGTCTGAGTGTGCTGTGGAGGTTAAGATAAGGATTCCCTGAGACACTTGACGGGATGAGCACTGGGTGTTATTCTGTATGTTGGTAAATTGAACACCAATAAAAATTTATTAAAAAAAAAAAGATAAGGATTTCCTGAGAAGTGTTTGTTGAGCCCCGTATCTACCTTTCTTAGGGAAGACATCCTAGATAAGTAGGTATTGAAGGACCAGTATTAAGGTTGGAGAGACATGAATGGTGATTGGCTTAGTAAGAAATCTGACCAGGAAAATGTCAAAAACAGGTCATCAAAGAAAAAAAAAAGGATAGAAAAGGGGATAGAAGGTAAAGTTGTAGTGGAGTCTGAAAGAGGCACTTACTGACATTCTTGCAGGCTCTACAAATGTTATTCAAACCTCTGGGCAAATGTATCAGTCACTTGACCTTCCACGAACTCCTCCAAGGACTTCAGGGGCTAATGCAGTTTCCACCCAGCTCCTCAGAGCGGCCAGTCACTCTGGTGCTTCAGAACCAGGTAACCTAATAGTGGGGAGGCTTTTCTCTTTCCACAGATGGCCTTCAGCTGGTATCACTGGCAAGGAGTAAGCAAAGGAATTTTACCTCTCCATCTTCTCTACATTGCTTCTCCATGTCTGGTGAGCACTAGGATCACCTGGAGAGCTTACCAAGCACCAGTTCCTTGGTCTCATCCCCAGAGAGTCTCATTTAATAGACCTGGGTATGGCCTCTTGCATTTACCTTTATAACAAGTTCCCTGATGATGGTGCTGATGTGGACCTCTAGAGCAGAAGTCACCAAATTTTTTTTTGATTATGCATCCCTTTTAGTAAAAAGTTCTGAACCATTTTACCCATGTGCTTGTCTAGGAGTCCTATACATGTAACACTTTACTAAATACATAATAAGTACAAGATAGAAAATTTTAAACAAAGGGACTCTAGATGCAAAAGTTCTGATAACTTTTAAAACCCCAGTGAATTATTTTGTGAACTCCTCTCTGAAGATCTTTACCTAAAGCAATACTTCTTTCAGTGCAGTCCACAAACTACCTGCATCAGATTCCTGAGTCTATTCTTGATCTATATTCTCTGACTGCTGAGAGTAAAACCCACAAGTGTGTATTTAATCAACTCTCCACAAGGATCTTTTGGAAAATTCAGAGCAGTGATTTCCTTCGAAAGGTCTGACAGTTCTTTAGCCAGCCATTATAAAACCTGATACTTCTACAAGTGTCGAATTCCATTTTTACAAGTGAACCTGCCCCTTTAGTTGGGGAATTGGCTGGGCCAGGAAGCACTGAAGGCCTATGTTGAACTCATTTTACCTTGTATCACTTGCAGTTTGGAATATCTTTGCTCTATGCCCTACTGAGTCAAGGGGAGCAACTGGTATCCCTGGAGTCCTCCCTTGAGGAGACCAACAGGGATCATACAGCTTGGTAAGATCTTAAAGGCCTAGTAAATATGACTTAAGTACCCCCTGAGATGCATAGGCAGGCCAGACAAGATATTACCTGAGTGGTATATTCAAGTATTGGGGAGGAAGTTGGACAGAGAAAGGTAAAATAGCAGAGTTGTAGCTGTTTTTGCCTTTTCATTTTTTTCCCCACTTCCTTTTTCATAGTGCCCTAAAGTATTGTTTTCCAATGGAAGGCAATATAACAGTGATTAAGGGGACAAGCTTTAGAGTCAAACAGACCTAAGGTGGAATTCTGCCTTTGTCACTTAGCAGCATTACAAGTTTTGGACATGTTACTTCACTTCTCTAAGTCTGTTGTCTATAAACTAGGGATTTAGGGATAATGATACTAACCACTTATTGTTGTTATTACTTTTTTTGTTGTTGTTACCACTTAGAGTTCTTAAGAAGGTGGATATGCAAAGCACTAGGCATTGCCTGGCACATACAAAATATGGGAACATTCTCTTAACTGCCACAAGCACAGAGGGTGATTGTGGTGGTGGCAAATAATTAGAAACCTGGGCCTTTAGTCTGTTTCCTGTAAATAGAGAGACTCTGGTGTTTTTCCATCTTCTCTCCCCTCCAGGACAAACATGGTGGTTCTGATTGCCTGGGAGATAGCCCAAATGCCAACAGCATCTCTGGCGGAACCCCTAACCTTCCCCAGTAATCTTCTTCCTCTGTTCTGTCACCACGTGGACAAACAATTGGTACAGCAGCTAGAGGCTAAGATGGAGTAAGTGATGGCAGAAACAAGGTCATAGCCCTTGTTCAAGCCCAGTGTAGGTTCTGTCACTGAGTTCTCTTCTTTGAGGCCATGAATATGAAGGATAACTCCTATTTAGAAGTAGTTCTAGATGCTCTAGCATTTATCAAGTAACCAATTTGCCCAGGTTAGGTTCCCAAAGCCTGTTTCTTCAGGCACACCTTTTAATTTATTCCCAGATGCTTTGCTCATTTATCATGCCAAGCTGCTTTAATGGCAAGAATTAATATGAGAAGCTGAGTTGTTAATTCAAGAAATATTTGAGGGACAATTATTCTAAGATAAAAGCATGAGTGACCTGAAGTTCACTTCTATCTTGAGAATTTACCAGCTGCTGGAAAGAGCCAGATAGGAATCAAATCACACAAATTAGAAAATAGAATTGTTTAGTTAACATCTGCTCTCTTTGTAGGCTTGCTTGGATCTATTGATCCAGTTGTTCTGGAATATCTGTACATGGGGAAAAGCTTAATCATCAGATGCTAGCTGTATGGATTATGTCCACAGGGATCCAGAGAATCTGAGGACATTTCTTATGCCTTGCTATATCAGAGGACCCCACCCCAAACCTTTTCTTATGTTCTTCTTAAAAACTTGAATGATATGCCTACAAGGGCATGACATAACAAGGTATATTAAAGAAATAATGATGTGTTGAAATTTTGTCCTAAGTTAGAAGGTATATGAAAGCCATTTTCTTACATATGAATGCCCCCAAGAATGTCCTTAATAAAAGGGATAAGGCCTTGTTAGGTTCTAACAAAAGTAGAACCTTAGAAATTTCTTCATTGTTGCCATTTTTTTTTTTTTTTAAATAAAGAGACAGTAGCTAAGCTAATAAGGTTGGCTATAAATATCTCCCTTAGGCTATGAAATGTTAGGTTTAAGTTGAAAAACAAGGTCCCGTATTCATCAATAATCAGTAGAGTCCCTTTTATGAATCAGGCACTGTTTTAGGTGGTAGGTTAACAGTAAGCAGTGAAAACTCCATTTTTCTGAAGCTTACATTCTGGTTAGACAGGGACTGATGCAAAACATCAAGTAGTATAAATACCTTGGTGAAAACAAAACTGGGTGGGGCACGCCTTAGAGTGTAATGATCCAGTAAGGTCTGTCAATAGCAGTTACAATTAAGCTGAAAGCATTCCATGTAGAAGCACTAGTGAACACAAAGCTGCCAAGTGAGAATGAACTTCATGTGTTTCAGGAATGGAAAGAAGGCAAGTATGACTGAGGTACACAGATATGGTGGAAGGGTGAGGTTGGAGAGAGGTAGATAAGGTATAGATCTATAAGCCATGATTTAAAAATCAGGATTCTAACTAATGGGAAGTCAGAATTTTAAACTGGGATGTAATGTGACTTCATTTTTAGAAGATCCCTCTACTGCTTGTTAGAGGAACAAGGGAGCAAAGCAGAGAAAAATATTCAGAGGTTTATTCCATCAGCTCAGGCAAGAATTGAAGAGTAGTGATGAGGAAAAGCAGAGAAGAAAATTTGGAATAGGTCTTGAAAGTACGAGTTGACATTGCTGATGGGTTGAATAAAGGTGGTGGCTAAGTTGGGGGGTGGGGAGGGAGGAAACATGGGTTAGCAGACAGCGTTAAAAAGAATCAACTAAGAATTTTCTAAAGGGGAAGCAAAATGTGACAGAGGTAGCAGTTGGTGTAGGTTAAGGGAGGATTTCTTTTGAGAGTGACATCATAAATGTCACATGATAAAGCACCCCAATAAAAGGGGGAGAAAAGAATGTGGGAGGAAAAAATTTTTACAAAGTCCTAGAACAAGAAGAGAATGGAGCAAAGCACAACTCGAGGGGCTGGCCTTTGGTTACTGTTGTGACCTCAGCTAATTGTGGAAAAGAATACGTCAAGAAAGGTACTGATGTTTATTAGGAGAATCTATTCTTTCCTCACCCCCTCTGCTCCTCACCAGCTCCTGAAGACCTTGGACCAAACTTCCCTGAGAAAAGACTAGGAATGAAACAGGAACTCTACCACCACCATCACCACCCCCACCACCCCTTAACTACCCTGTTCCCCTTCCCTTTACAAGAGACCTTATTTTACTTCAACATTCAGATCCACTCTCTCAGAATGGATCGGTGCATACTACCAAAGACATGATCACACCCGGGGCCTATAAAAGAAAACAGCACAATAGGAAAATCAAAGGAGAGAGGCAGGAAGCGGGTTCCAACAGCGGGGAAGCATTTAGATTAAGAAGGGAGAGACTAATGCCACAATGTGAATAAAGCTGCTACCGCCTGCCTGAGGCCGCTAAATTTGGCCCTTAACTCTTCCAGGGTAGTTAAGTAAACAGGCTTGTAGCAAAGGTAGAAGTAGCTTTTGGCCGTGGTTGGCACCAGCCTGCAAAAGCCAGCAACGCAACCGGCCCAGGCAGCCCCGCGGTCCCCGAGGGTCACGAGTCCTCCGGAGGGTGGGCTGCCCCGCGCATGCCCGGGACGCAGCTGACTCAGGTGACCGGAAGCGGCGGCCGGACAAGATGGCCGCGGGAGAGGCAGCTAGGAGAGCTGCTGGTTGTGGCAGCTGCGGCGCTGAAACTATGGAACGGGTTCTACCTATGCTGTTGGTGCCGGTCCCTGTGGAGGCAACCGGGCGGTTGGGCTCCCGGGCGCAGTTGCACAGAGAGCAGGAGGTTCTGGGGAGCCTAACAGCTGCAGGCAGCCTGCAGGTGCTTTCCTTGGCGCCGGGCGGCCGGAGCGGCGGTGCCTGCTGCCTCAATGGCCCCTTTCGGCAGTAAGTGCTGCGGGGGGGGGGGGGGGGGGGGGGAATGCTGGGCAGTGCCGGGGGAGTACGGAGCCTTAGATCGGCGGGCCCCAGTGCTCCCCTCCAGGCGTGGAGGTCGGGGGAGGAATGACAGCCGCAGGAGACGCCTCAGAGGGGAACCGGGTACACTGTGGGAACCCGTCCCTCGCTTTGCAGCCCCCCCCTCGCTTCCCCGTCGTGGGGCGGGCGGGCGCGCGGAGAGGGCGCCCCAGCTCCGCCGCCGGCCGCTGCCAACCCGGAGTAGGTCCCGCTGAGGCGCTCGCGCTTAAATTAATTCAGCATAGGTTAAATAATCGTTACTGTTCCTTGTACCTTGCCCATTCTCTTAATTCAGTTAAATCCTTTAAAGATTGCAGCTGGGGAATCATCTTTAATTTGAAAGATCCTGATAGTTCCGTCACACGTGGGCTTCGCCCCGCCGCCGCCTTTTTTCTTTGATAGAGTCTACTTTGCCCACTTACGTATTCATTCAACAAATATTCTTACATGCTTACTGTTACATAGGAGCGTTCCCTAAGAAGTTGAGTAAGATAGCTTCTATGTGACCCTTGCAAGATTTGGGAAGACAGAAAAACACAATTACAATCATGTATTAACTTTCCACTTTTGTGACTCTCTGGGAGTTAATGTCATTAAGCTTGAGAGTGGCTTCAGAATCTTTGGGCTTTTTTTTTTTTTTTTTTTAAGTTTTATTTATGTAAGTAATCTCTGCACCCAACATGGGGCTCAACAACCCCAAAGTCAATAGTGTCTTGCTCTTCTAACTGAGCCCTCCAGCATCTCTGCGCTCTTACTTAATAGAAAACATTTAGAAACGGTCTCCTTTCTAAAACAGTAAGCAGTCTCGAGGTGTGTTATCTTGGAATATCCAGGTTCTGTAGCAGTGCCTGATAGTAGAGATTTGTTTGATAAATAAGCGAGTGCTGTAATCGGTGCTCCGTTTGTATTCTTTACTCCTGATCTCTGGGTGCTAGGAAGAAGAATCTCTCCATAGGGGAAGTTGGTTTATTCAACTATGTTAAGTACCTGTGGACACAGTCCTGTAAAGGAAGAAATGAGGCAGAGAAAGGGAGAGCTCTTTAGATGTTTGAGAACTTAATGGGAGATAAGACATACACACATGAGATAATGAGGGCGTTCATAAGCTACTGCATGAAATTAGTAGACTGCAGGAGGATCAAAAGGACTTATTTTTATTTGAATTGGATTTAATTTTAATTCAGGCACTTAATGTAAATGTAACAAATTTATAGTGTTCAGAGTTTACTTAAAGTATACATGGTCTTTCTTACATATGTCAAAATCACTGTACATTCTTCAGTTACTTTTGAAAATTTCCTGTTTTTTTCATGTGACAGTATAGTCCATATGCTAATAATGTTAAAGGATGTCACTGTAGTTTGCCTTTTGAGTATATCTTAATTTGTTCTTTTCCATATTTGACATTAAGATTTTTCCCCAGATGTTCATTGTAAACAGGAATTGAGTGTTCATGAAAAATCATCAGTCTAAGCACAAAGATAGAAATATATAATATTTCAGTCTTTTTCTCCAATAAGGACATTAGAGCATCAAGTCTGATTTTTTTTTAATTAGATCTAAAACTACTTCTGTAGAAGAAAGCTTTTTTTAAAAGATTAAACTAGGGATCCCTGGGTGGCGCAGCGGTTTGGCGCCTGCCTTTGGCCCAGGGCGCGATCCTGGAGACCCGGGATCGAATCCCACGTCGGGCTCCTGGTGCATGGAGCCTGCTTCTCCCTCTGCCTGTGTCTCTGCCTCTCTCTCTCTCTGTGTGTGACTATCATAAATAAATAAAAATTGAAAAAAAAAATTAAAAAAAAAAAAGATTAAACTATCAGCATGGTAGCCACCTCTTATTCCATTGTATTTTCAGAATTAGGCCTTTCATTTTATTTTTTATTTTTAAAAAGATTTATTTTAGAGAGACAGGTGTGTGTGGATGCACATGTAAAGGAGGAGAGGGAAAGGGAGAGAAATCTCAAGCAGACCCCCCCCCCCCCCCGAGGGAGGAGCCCAGTCCCACCACCCTGAGATCATGACCCTGGCTGAAATCAAGATGTGATCGTTTAACTGTGCCACCCTGGGACACCCCCTCTTGTTTATTAAATGTAATTTGATTTATTTAATTTGAAGCTGTAGCATCATTTGTTAGTCTCTTTCCACCATTGTTAGCCAATGTTGATATGTTGACATTACACTGCGTTAAAAATTCTGTAACTGTGTTGTCCAGCATGGTAGCCATTAGCTACACGTAACTTAATGAATTTTGCATTTTGCTCAGTTGCACTATTCACATTTCAGGTGTTGGGTAGCTGTGTGTAGCTGTTGGGTACCATATTGGACAGTGCAGATACATAGAGCACTTCCATCATTATGGAATGTTCTATTAGACAGACCTATAGTATACTATCTTGGGGTCTTAGTAGTCTATAAATAAAAAGTCACTTTTTAAAGTCATTGGAAGCATTTCAGTTAGCAAAACCTATTTTGTTAATAGTACCACCTTTTGTAAATAATATACATATTTGGTTGTTGAAACTTGTCCTTATGACCATTCTTTTAAACATTTCATCAGACAACATTTAAGATGAAGGAATAAAAAGCAGCCATCATTTATTACCCCATACGCTTTTTTTTTTTTTTTTTTTTTTTTTTACTACCCACTCCTATATTGTTGGCCTGAAGATTCAGGGCTCGGGGAGGGATGGGAAGGGGGACGTCCCAGAGCAGTTTACATTCCCTCAAGTTGGATGTAGAATTAATGCTGCTACTGGATGAACTAAAGAATTGTTCTTTACTCATTCTACCCTTCTACCCTTACCATTGTGGGTAAATATTATTGTGGATAGTAGAATATAATAATTATGCTTTTTCCATAGCTTTATATGGGAGGATTCTCATAACAGCAGCTCACCAACAGACAAGCCCAAACTTCTTGCTCTTAGTGAAAATTATGAACTGTTTATCTATGAATTTAATTTGAAAGATGGAAGATGTGATGCAACCATTTTGTATAGCTGTAGTGAGGAGACATTGCAGAAGCTCATTGAAGATCAAAATATCAGTAAGTATTTACAGGTGGTCTTTTAGCATGTTGAAATCTGTGTAATCTTATATATTCCAGGAAGAGTTCTTATAGAGATGAAATCAGAGAGGGAGATTTGCCTTGTCCAGTAGTCACTAGCCACATGGGGCTATTGAGCAATTGAAATGTGACTGATGTGAATTAAGATGTCCTCTAAGTGTCAAATACATACCAGATTTTGAAGGCTTAGAGTAAGAAAGTAGGGGACGCCTGGGTGGCTCAGTGGTTGAGTGTCTGCTGTCGGCCCAGGGCGTGATCCTGGTTTCCCAGGATCGAGTCCCGCATCGGGCTTCCTGCATGGAGCCAGCTTCTTCTCCCTCTCCCTGTGTCTCTCGCCTTTCCTTCTGTGCCTCTCATGAATCAATAAATAAAATCTTAAAAAAAGAAAAAAAAAAGAAAAAGTAAAATATCTCATAAATAGTTTTTTATATTTATTACATGTTGAAATTATATTTTGGATGTAAGGAGGTAAATAATATGTAAAAATTAGTTTCACCTGTTTTTTTTTTTTTTTTTTTTTTTCAATGCAGCTACTAGAACAAGTGCAGTTCGCATTTGCGGCTGATAATATTTCTACTGGATAGTGCTGATCTAGACTGATTACCCATCCTGAGGGCTGCAGGGAACAGAAATCAAAGCACTCAGGCTTCTATATTTAAGGCAGTAGCATACTCAATACCCTTGGTTTTAAGGATTCTTCTCTTCTTTTAGATTTTTTTCCTTTTAAGTAATCTCTACCACCAGTGTGGGGCTGGAACTCACAACCCTGACATCAAGAGTCACATGCTCTTCTGACTGAGCCAGCCAAGGGCCCCCTTCTTTTTCATTAAAAAAAAAAAAAAAAAAAGAAGCCTGTGATTGTTCTTGTGGGGTTCCTGAGATAAATGGGTTTTTTTTGTTTTTTTTTTTCCCCCCTGAAACTTCTGGTGTGCTACCAGATTCTGGCTGTAAACAGAAGGAACAGAGACATTGTAGGCTATCTTTTTTTTTTTTTTTTTAAAGATTTTATTTATTTATTCATGACAGACCAAGAGAGAGAGAGAGAGGAAAGAGAGAGAGGCAGAGACACAGGCAGAGGGAGAAGCAGGCTCCATGCAGGGAGCCTGATATGGGACTCGATCCTGGGATCACTCACGCCCTGGGCCGATGGCAGGCGCCCAGCCGCTGAATCACCCAGGTGTCCCTGTTGTAGGCTGTTTTTATTCATCCTCTTACCTCCTACCTACCAGTAATCAATCACTTGTTTAGGTGGTATGATCATAACTACTTCAAATTGGACAAAGTGCTGTTTCTTTTTTGTTTTACCTGTTTGTGTTCACAAAATCAGAATTACCAACTGTAAAATTGTGACCAGTATGTTTGAAATAATATCCTTTTGTTTCCTAGGTGTTTCCTTATTATCTTTGAGAATTCTGTCATTTCACAATAACACATCATTATTGTTCATCAATAAATGTATTGTCCTACACATTATATTTCCTGAAAGAGATGCTGAGATCGGAGTACTCAACTGTTTCACGTTACCCTTGCCTGCACAGGCAGTGGACAGGATCATTGATGTGCAGCTCTGCAGAGGAATTCTTTTTGTTTTGAGTAGTTTAGGCTGGATCTGTATCCTTGGCAGTAAAGATGGGGATATGCGGCGGAGAGGGGATGTGCCTGGAAAGGTGAACCTTTTTTAGGCTTTTAGTTTGAGGGACTGATATATAGGTAGAATGGTTAGTTTTTCAGTACAATTTTCCAGGGAAAAAGATCTTCATGAACTTAAAATAATCATTATATTGCTTTATATTCCACTGAAATATTTTCTAGTAAGTACATTTTTTTCCATAGGCCTAATCATCCCAACTTATTTGTGTTTTTAAATTACATATGCTCTGTATTACCTATTTATTCAAAACATGCTTGTTAAATATCTGTGTGCTTGTTCTAGAAAGTATTTTGAGAACTACTTAGGTGTGATACTTACATTTTCATGTATGAATACAATCCACTTACCTCTAATGATTCCATCATATTAGTGAATCATAGGGTTTGCTTAACCACTTTTAATTTGGTTTTGGAAATATTAGGATTTTTTTTTTTTTTTTTGTCTCTAGTAGATCCATAGATTATCAGCAAAATTGTTTTGAAGACTTGAGAAATGACCCTTTACATGATTGTGGAACTTTTATTTCTGAATTAAAGGGGTGGTCTTTCTACTTAGATATAAAATAGCCTTTATTAAAATTTCTTTTGTAAAAATGTCATAAAATGTTGCATTAACTTCATCTTTGTTGCCAGATAATAGATGGTGCTGTCCAGCAAGGTAGACACGAGGCTTATATGTCTATTGAGCACTTGAAATTGGCTACTGTGATTGAGAAATGGAATTCTTAATTTTACTTAATTACTTTAAATTTAAAAGCTGATACTTTATTCAGTTATTGGAGAACTTTTAAGTATATTTAAGTTCTCAAATGTGAATTTAATGAAGTTTAAATACAGATCAGGTATTTTCAATGAAAGTTTAGTGTCTAAACAGATTTGCTGGGATCCCTGGGTGGCGCAGCGGTTTGGCGCCTGCCTTTGGCCCAGGGCGCGATCCTGGAGACCCGGGATCGAATCCCACATCAGGCTCCCAGCGCATGGAGCCTGCTTCTCCCTCTGCCTGTGTCTCTGCCTCTCTCTTTCTCTCTGTATGACTATCATAAATAAATAAAATTAAAAAAAAATTAAAAAAAAAAATAAACAGATTTGCTGTAGGTGTAAATACCAAATTTTGAACATTTTTATGAAAAGTTGTAAAGCGTCTTAATTTTTTTATATCAATTACATGTTGAGATGGTAATATTTTGGATATATTGGATTAAGTAAAATGTATTATTAAAATTAGGTTCACTGGTTTCACTTTAATAAGGCTACTAAAAAATGTATAATGACAGATATAGCTCACAGTACGTATTTCTCTTAGCATTGTTATAGAAAACTAGTGGAAAATATTAGCAGGGTATCAATCAAGGCCTGGCACAGTGGATTCTTAGCAAGTATTGCTGAATGAACTCTGTGGGGCCACCAACTTCATAAGTCCTCTGATTCTTGTGATGAAGGCTGCCTCGGTGTCCACTGTTCCCTTTGTTACTATATCTATAAGGTTGCAGCCATGAAGTCTGAACTCCATCCCATCTTCTGCTTTAAGTGGTGAGGCATACTTAAGACTGGTATTTTCTTTAACTCTGACTCAAAGACATTTTTGACATTGTGGATGGAAGACATGTAGCTCACGTGGATTTAGCACTTCACCAAGAAGATATGTGTAATGAACAGCAACAGGAACCAGCCAAGATTTCTTCCTTTACTTCACTGAAAGTGTCTCAAGACCTAGATGTTATAGTGATTGTCAGCTCCTTCAACTCTGCAGTTGCTCTTAACCTAAACTTGTATTTCAGGTATGTAAGTTACTGCAATCTCTGCTTTGAGGTAAATAATTAAAGCCATAAGAGGTTAAAAATGTACTTGTTAGCTTTTTTTTAAACCAGTTTTAGAGCAGCCCGGTGGCTTAGCGGTTTAGCGCCACCTTCAGCCCAGGGTGTGATCCTGGAGACCCAGGATCGAGTCCCACGTCAGGCTCCCTGCATGGAGCCTGCTTCTCCCTCTGCCTTTGTCTGTGCCTCTCTCAATCTGTGTCTCATGAATAAATAAGTAAAATCTTAAAAAAAAAAAAAAAAAAGTTTTATTTCTCTATTCAGTGAGATTGTGTTCTAGCTACTACATAGATTGTTATTGTAAAATTGTGCAAATGACCATTGGCTACCTTTTTATTTCTTAATATATATCAAAGTTGTGATTATGATTTGTATATGTTATTACATATTGGTTATATCATGTTATTAAGTAATCAAGCACAACTTAAAAAATAATAAGGTACATAATGTACAACAGCATAGTTGGCTTTAATACATTATTTACCCACTTTTTGCCCTGCATTAGAATAGAAGAAAAAGGTGTTTACTGTATTAAAATTGCTGCTTATGTGTCTGGGACCCTGGCAGCCTTAGGGATTACTTTACTCTTAAAGGACTTTGATAAGATATATTAAGCTAAATTTCTCCAACTGAGGATTTCCTCAGGCGTTTCCCTTGAAGGACCCACACTTGTGGCAATCTAAAATATATTAGTAAAAATTGAGTGCTTATTTATGTTGCTTTTTTATTTAGATATTCTAGTTACTTCTGATTTTGTAAGTTTGAGAGAGAGACGAAAGGTATAAGTACACACCCTAGCCTGTACGTTGCAAATTACTTATCTAAAAGTAGGCTTATCCACATTTATGATTTTTATTATTTAGGGCCATTCAAAACCATTAGCATTCTTGATCCTAACTCAGTATGAATGAGATAAACAAATGGTTGAGTAATTAGGAATACACTTTGAATGGTTTTATTGCTTATTGTTTGGATCACTAGAAGACAAATTCATCTTCACATACCTACCAGAACTTCTTACCACTGTGATTTTTTTTTTTAAGTGGCTATTTAATGCTTTAAAAAAAAAATCTTTAAGCAGGGATGACTAGCACATTCTCAGGTCATGTGTTTATCATTAGGCTATTTTTTCTGACTAAAACATACCCTGTGTGTATAGAGTTATTTCCTAATTGTCTACCTTGGAAAAGAATTTGTTGAGGAGGGAGGAAAGCCTGCTCAGCCACTTTGATCTTCCGGTGTGGGTTCCATTCCTATAGATGTTTTGGTAACACTTCAAGAAAGCTCTGAAGAGGGCATCAGGAGCTCAGCTACTTTGCCATCAGTCAAAGTAGCTCTTCGCTAGTGTTCTGTTTCCTATAAATTTAGGGATCTGTCCTGCCCAACTAAATGAGTAATCTCTATTAGTAGGATTTCTCTGGACTTGATAACATTTTATTTTCTAAGTGTGTTCTGAGGTTGAAAAGTGTTTCTCTTTCTTCACTCCTGGTTCTAGCTCTTTTCCCCCTGCCGGAATACAGAATGTCAGTCTCTCCTTCTCATTTTATCTTTTAAGATTTACCTCTCCATGAGGCCTTTTCTTACTAACACCCCTTCCACTCGTAATTTTATACTAATTTTATCATTTTTTTTTCTCTTTGAACTTCTATAGCACTTTGGCTTTGAATTACCATTTAGCACTTAATTGTATAGTGTTGTATTATTTCTCTAATTTTTTTTCATGTTTCCCATAGACTTTGTAAACTCCTTGAGAACCCAAACTCATGGTTTGTTCTTTCAGTTCATTGTCAGTGACTTTTTCTTCCAATTTACTTTAGTTGTCCACTCCCATACTCTCTTCCTGACTTTGAGTTGTTTGAAACTATTCCTCCCCCAAATCACTACCTACATGTCTCATTTTCTAACCACAACCTTCCAAACTTTCTGTGTCACTTACTCAAGTACTCCCACTCTACTTGTCGTCTGACATCATTGGAATTTTCAGTCAGTTGACCTTCCCACTCTCATCTTCACTTCCTTCCCTTTCCAGCATGGATTCTGGCCCCTATTTCAATCCCTTTTTAACATGTACCCTAAACTCTTGCTCCTGCTCTATGGTAGCACTTGGTTTGACAAAATCTTTCTTTTTTTTTTTTTTTTTTTTTTTTTTAACTCTGCCTTCTCTGTCCCTGTACCCAAGCAACCAGGCACTTGTGAGAAAACCTCAAACAAAGGAAAATTGATAGCACTGTAAGTTCACTTTTGCTACCTTCAAGTGGTCTCTGAATATTACCTGGAAACTTAATTTTTCATGAGCCCATTCTTTACAATAATGTTAAACCTCCATTTTCCCCAGGTCTCTGCTCATCTCTTTACCCCCAAATCTTGGGTGACTTTGCCCTCTACTTATAAAGGAAGTAGAATCTAATGAGAGCTCCCTCAGTTTCTCACGTTAAGTTACAAACCTACTTTCCTATACCCATCTCCTTGTCTTACCTCTTATTACAATGATTCCTCTCCTTCTATGAAGGCCCATCCCTCTGTGCTCTGGATCCTAATTCTTCCTTCTTAGAGACTGTTTCCCATTTCCATATATATATATGATATCTTAAAGATATCTTAAAGATATATAAGAGATATATATAAGAAATATATATATAAATTCTGAACCTCTTTTAAGTATTACATCCATATCTAATTAATCACCAGGTCCTAGTCATTCCTCCTCCTTAAATGTTTCTTGAATACACTTTTCTTAACTCCTGTGTTATCACTCTCCTCCATGCCACTGTCATCACTTACCTGAACTACGGTAAGGTAACAGCCCATAATTGGTCTCCTGATGTCTGCTTTTACCCCCTCAACTTCATGCTCTGTACAATAGGCAGAGTGATATTGTTAAAATGGATAGCTTCTCAGAGGAATAGCCAGATATTAACATGTGGGGACAAGGTATCCACCTTTTGTTTGGAAACTACCTTTTTCCATGCATCGTTTTTTCACACTGTCCTCCTGCCTTCTCTAACTTATCACCTTGATACATGTTTAATAACATACTACCTTCAAATTGTTGAAAGGGTTAATAGTAATTTAAGTTACTCAGGGTGCTTAAATGGCTCTCTTTCTCCCCCAGCTACTCTTCTGTATCTGATCAGATTGCTTTTCTGTTTAAAACCCTTATTTAGTTCCACCCACCAAAATGAAACTAAAAATCATTAATAGTCCATAAAGCACTGCACTGTATCCTACCAGCCTCATCTCATACCACCTTGCTTTTCATCTACTTTTCTTACTAACACCCCTTCCACTTGTAATTTTATACTAATTTTATCATTTTTTCCTCTGTGCTACCTTAACCACCTTTGTGTTTCTCAAATGTGACAGCCCTTTTCCTGCATATACTCTTGCACGTACACCTGCACTTGTATTTTATCTTTTTAGTTCTAATACATTGCCCTGGTCTCAGCCTATTTTAAGATTTTTATTTATTTATTCATGAGAGACAGACAGGCAGAGAGAGAAGCAGGCTCCATGCAGGGAGCCTGATGTGGGACTTGATCCCAGGACTCCAGGATCACACCCTGGGCTGAAGGCAGGCGCTAAACTGCTGAGCCACCCAGGGATTCCCTGGTCTCAGCCTAAATCTTACTTTGTGGTGACAGTATTGTGAGCACTTAGAAGCCTGGGCTTTTTTATTTTTTATTTTTTTAAGATTTTTATTTATTCGTGAGAGACACAGAGAGAGAGGCAGAGACATATGCAGAGAAAGAAGCAGGATCCATGCAGGGAGCTCAATGTGGGACTCGATCCCTGGACTCCAGGATCACTTCCTGGGCTGAAGGCAGATGCTCAAATGTTGAGCCACCCAGGCGTCCCAGTAGCCTGGGTTTTATAGTCACATTGACCTGTTTCAAATCCAGCTCCACTGTTTCTCTGAGCCTTCATTTCCATATCTATAAAATGAGGGTATATTTACCTCAGAAGGTTGTTGAAAGGCTAGTTTATATGAAGTTTTTAATCACAACATCTGCAATATAGTATACAATAAGTGCTCTTATCTCTTCATAAAGCTAACTGCCCATACATGCCAAATTATTGTTTTCTTAATTGAGATATAATTGACATACATTATATTAGTTTCAGATGTATAACATAATGATTCAGAATCTGTATGTATAGTGAAATGAACACCACAATAATTCATTACCACGCATAGTTATAAATGGGTCAGATCCTTAAGGCTGACTTTAGCATTCTGCTATAAGCATTGGAGATTAAGAGCCCTGTTTGCAGAAACTTATTGTCTGTATTGTTTCTTCTGAGTGACACCTCCTCCCACCCATTTTTAATAGGAATGGTACTAATATAGATTTGGATTTGATCATCATTGTTGACCATGGCTATCATTTTAAAATGTAGGCAACACCCAGGACACCTACTGTGTGAAAGAACTCTAGAAGACATTCCTATTGAAGGCCCTGAGGGGATCGATGAAGATGATCCTGTTAATTCTGACTACAACATGAAACTGACCAAGTTTTCCTTTCAAGTTGATAGGTACAGAAACTCCTCCTTTGGATTTACTTTATTATTTCCATATTGTGTCCTTTTTACTAAAGGGCTTTACAAAAGTAGACACTTCTTTTTTTAATGCATCATCTTCCTGATTTAGTATTTTATTTAGTGCCTTTCACTGTAACAGGTGTGAGTTCTACCCTATCTTCCAGGTCTTGGAAAGCCCAGCTATCATCACTGAATGAAATAATAAAGAGCTCCAAATGGGAGGTTTCCTATTGTGCTCCATGGTTCCAGAATATTTTGCATTTGGAGTCGCCAGAATCTGGTTACTACAGTACTAGTACACCAGGCTGGGCCTTCATCCCACAGGATGTAATGCATAGCCACTACAAGTTTCCACAGAAAGATCATGCCAACACCAGTGACCCAGGAAAATCATGGAAAATAATGAACATTAGTGAACTAAAGGAACCTGTTGAGCTTACATGTATGTCTGTGACAGGATTCAGTGTACTGTTTACTTGGGCAATGGAAAAGATGGGCTGCACCATTGTCCTTTGGGATTTGGAGACCCAGGGTATCCAGTGTTTTTCCCTTGGCAAAAGGTGTATTCCTATAGATATGAGTGGAGACCAGCAGCTGTGCCTTGTTTTGACAGGTGAGACTGTCTTGTATCAGGTTGAAATCCATTGCTGAGAGGTGTACTTTCTTAACATATTTTATTTTTGCTCTGGTGATGTCAGTGCCTACTCTCCTAAGTGGTAATCTTCACGAGGGAAATTTAGTGTTGCTTTTGGTACTCTTGTCTCGTATGTTTGATTTTTAATTAAGGTTATTTTTGCTCAGCTAAATGTTCAGATACCAAGTCAGAGAAAGTTTTAAGAGTAATAAAGGTTGGTTTTAATCCAGGGAGTCTTGACTTGACTCTGTGCAAGCAAACGTTGCAAGCTGGCTGCTTGTGGGCCACCTATGAACTGCAGATTTATTTTGTTTGGCTTGCACTACCTAGGCTTTTAAAAAAAAGACTTTATTATAAACATGTAAAATTAAAGGATTTCTAGCTGTTACTGAAAAATTATAAGATCTGGCAACACTAGGCCTGCATTCCTGCACAGTAACTTATGTGTTGGAACTGAATTTCAGTTCTCTTAGATGGGTTCTCATTAGGCTTTTCTTGCACTTGTCTCACCACCTGTTTGGCCCTGTAGACATTTGAGTTTGATATTTAAGATACATATTCATTCAGCATTTATACTATAACCTCCTATAAAGCTATTACATGATGTGATTGAACTATCTTTATCTCCTTTAATACCCAAATTTTGGTAATTATGTATTTCTTTGTCTCGAGAGCATGCTCTTTGTTTTATCTTAGTAAATCAGAAATGTAACATCTCTGTAAATAGTTTAAAATTCCAGGGATTGATTGTGTAGGATAATAGAAAATAGAAAAGTGAGATCTAGTACTATTTCATAGGGTCCATTGTTGTTGCTAGAATGTATCCTATGGTCCATGTTTAAAAAATAAAACTCTTCTTTAAAAACATTAAAACATCAAATGAACTATGGTCATAGTAGTATCGTGTCCAATAAATATATTTATAATTATGGCACTGAAGTATTAATTAGAAATTTGTGTTATAATCCTAAATCCTAAGTCCTCATAATTTATTTAAGGTAACTTTTATTTTCCTTGTAGAAAATGGACTCTCCCTGATTTTGTTTGGATTGACTCAGGAGGAGTTTTTAAATAGACTAATGATCCATGGAAGTGCCAGCACTGTGGATTCTCTTTGCCATCTCAATGGTTGGGGGAGGTGCTCAATCCCCATACATGCGCTGGAGGTAACAAAATTAAATGTCTGTATGACTTTGCTTGATTATTTTCTGTCATATACTCTTACTTGACTGAAGATTTGGGAGAATTCATTTAGCCTAGCAGCAAAAAGAATTAGTCTTTACCCAACCATTTGCTTAGTTCTGATTATTACCTGATTCTGCTTAGCAGTTTACCCTTTTTGGCCTTAAAAGATATAAAATTATAACAAACACTAAGAAATAAAAAGTTGCAAGGAATGGAGGCAACATTAAATTGGTAAGACTAAATAAAGTGGAAGCAAGCTATAGAAAGAGTGAACAAGAGTAATCTTTTGTTTCTGCCTTATGGTCCCCACTCTCTCTCCAGCTGTAGAAGCAACATAACCTGAATTTGTATAGCATTTTCATAGTGCACCCTCCTTTTTTTTTTTTTTAAGATTTTATTTATTTATTCATGAGAGACAGAGAAAGAGAGAGGGAGACAAAGAGACAGAGACACCGGCAGAGGGAGAAGCAGACTCCATGCAGGGAGCCCAACGTGGGACTCAATCCCAGGTCTCTAGGATCACACCCTGGGCTGAAGGCGGCGCTAAACCGCTGAGCCACCGGGCTGCCCTATAGTGCACCGTCTTATATGCATTATCTAGTTTTGTCTTAAAATAACCACATGAGATGGGTTGGATAGTTCTTACTCATTTCATTTTACAGATGAAACACCTTAGGCTCAGAATGGTTGACTAAGTGGCCCATAGCAGTACTGATAAGAGCTGGATGTAGAATCAAAGTTAGGGTACTTTTCTCTATACCACACAGCCCCTGATAGGTCAAAAACTGAAAGTTAATAATGTTATGCTTACATTTGTATTTTTAACGACAGCTTTATTGAAATATAATTTCAGGATGCCTGGGTAGCTCAGTTAGTTAAGCATCTGCCTTCGGTTCAGGTCATGATCCTGGAGTCCTAGGAGTGAGCCCCGTGTCCGGCTCCTTGCTTAGTGGGGAGTCTTTCTCCCTCTCCCTCTGTAGCTTCCCCTGCTTGTGTGCTCTTACTTGCTTTCTCAAATAAATAAATATAATATGTTTTTAAAAATAAAATAATTCACATACTAAAATTCACCCATTTAAGGTATAAATCCAGTAGTTTTTAGTCAGGGTCTTATAGCTATCAATACTAATTCCACAACATTTTCATTACTCCAAAAAGAAACATCCTTTGAGCATCTGATTTCAATTATTACTATTTGGTCATTGTTTTGGCTTTTTGTGGTTTTTGTTAAGATTTTTATTTATTTACTTGAGAGAGAGAATGAATGGTGGGGGTGGGGAGAGAAAGAGGGAGAGAGAGAAGCAGACTCTGCTGAGCAGGAAGCCCCATACAAAGCTGGACCCCAGGAACTGGAGATCTTGACCTGAGCCAAAGGCATCTGCTGAACCACCCAGGCACTTTGTTCATTGTTTTTAAATATGTTATTTTGAGAATTTTCAAATTTACAGAAAAAATTGCAAAAAATACTGAAATTAACATCCACTTACCCTTCACCATTCATCAGCTGTTAACATTGTGTCTTGACTGTGTACTTCTTGTTTTTGCCAAACTATTAAAAAGTTACTAACTTTGTAACTCTTCAAGTACTTTGGCATAGATCATCTAAGAACAACAATATTCTCTTACTGGGATCCCTGGGTGGCTCAGCTGGTTAGTGCCTGCCTTCAGCCCAGGGCATGATCCTGGAGTCCTGGGATTGAGTTCCACATCTGGCTCCCTGCATGGAGCCTGCTTCTCCCTCTGCCTGTGTCTCTGCCTCCCTCTCTCTCTCTCTCTCTCTGTGTGTCTCACGAATAAAAAAATTAAATCTTTTAAAAAAAAAAAAGTGTGTGTGTGGGACGCCTAGGTGGCTCAGTGGTTGAGCGTCTGCCTTTGGCTCAGGGTGTGATCCCAGTCCAGGGATCCAGTCCTGCATTGGGATCCCTGAGAGAAGCTTGCTGCTTCTTCTGTGTCTCTGCCTTTCTGTGCATCTCTCATGAATAAATAAATCTTAAAAAAAAAAATGTGTGTGTGAGACTGATTTTTAAAAGATTTTATTTATTGGACACGGAGGGCACAAGCAGGGGGAGCTAGAGGGAGAGGGAGAAGCAGGCTCCCTGCTGAGTAGGGAGTTTGATGCTGGGATCCCAGGACCCCAGGGATCATGACCTGAGCCAAAGGCAGATGTTTACCTGACTGAACCACCCAGTCGCCCCAGAATCTGTGATTTTTAAGTGTGTTGTATGGAAAACTTACTCAAGATGCCTAGTGAGAAAGGCGAATCTATTTTAGCTTGCTTTTTCAGAGAACTTTGTATCACACTGCTTTAACATTTTAATTCAAATGGACCCTAACTTACCTGTAATAATGGTCCCCAAGTACCTATCTTTGAGTAGTAATAGATTTACAGATGGTAGAGTTCAAAGTGTTTTCTAGTCTAACCTCTTGTTTCTACTGAAGCAGAAATTGATGTTCAGAAAAGTTAGAGACTTGGCCCAGGTTTCATAGTCATTTTCCTAATCCTTACCAGAACCAGGGTATTGCAGCTAGATAGCCTTGTGTTTCTTGCAGTCTCAGTGCATTAAATTCTAACGTTAAAAAAAATTAAAAATCCATATCCCCGATTTTTTCATATTGTAATTTTTTTTTTTTCTGATTTTCTCCTGTTTCAGGCTGGGATAGAAAATCGTCAGCTGGACACCGTAGATTTCTTTTTGAAGAGCAAAGAAAATCTTTTGAATCCATCCTCAAAATCTTCCGTACCGGATCAGTTTGATGACTTTCCATCTCATTTATATTTAAGAAGTAAGTAGAAGGGGCAGCCCAGGTGGCTCAGTGGTTTAGCGCCGCCTTCAGCCCAGGGCCTGATCCTGGAGACCCGGGATCGAGTCCCACGTTGGGCTCCCTGCATGGAGCATGCTTCTCTCTCTGCCTGTGTCTCTGCCTCTCTCTCTCTCTCTGTCTCTCTGTCTCTCATGAATAAATAAACAAAATCTTTGAAAAAAAAAAAAGTAGAAAAAGCTTCTACATTTGTATTTATCATTTTATTTTTATAGTCACTTTCAAATTATTGTTGAGCATTCTGATGACTGACTGAATTGCCAAAACTCAGTCATGACATTTTATGTGCTTTGTGGAATCTTGAGGGAGTTGGGGAATCTATAAATGTTCTTATTCTAAGTGGGGTGTTTATTGTTCATATCTTGTACTGTGCTTTGTATTTTTAGTATGCAAGGAAGAGATGACCTTTTAAATTCAAGAGAATTTTATTCAAAAGAGAATAAAATTCATTTGCAAAATTACCCACCCCTGCAACTATCTGAGACATTTAGTGTGATGGTTGAGTTATGGATTGAGACTTGTTACAAAAATTTTCAGCCTAGGGGCTCCCTGGTGGCTCATTCCTTTAAAGGTCTGCTTTCAGCTCAGATCATGATCCCAGGGTCCTGGGATTGAGCCCTGCATCAGGCTCCCTTCTCCCTCTCCCTGCCACTCCGCCTGCTTGTGTCCTCTCTCTCCCTCTTTCTCTCTCTCTCTCTCTCTTTCTCTCTCCTTCTCTCTCTCTCTGTCAAATAAATCTTTATAAAAAAATTTTTCAGCCTAACTCTTCAGTTTTTTTGCTACATTACCAACACTTCAAGATTTGACTCTCCTATTTAATAAACAGGAAACCTAGCTTTTATTCTTGGACCAGGTAGCCATGCACATCCTGACCTTAGAGGGATAAGGTAATAAAGTATGTTTTTCCTTATACATACCGTTTTATAATCCTTTTTTTTTTCATTTGGTGATATATTATAGACCTCTTTCTTGTACCCACCCATATTTCTATTAGGCATTTAGACTGATCCCAACTTTTACTGTAGTTAATGTGCCACAAATGCTGTGTGTGTGTGTGTGTGTGTGTGTATAATTTCACATATATAAAATTGTTGGAATAAATGTGTAGATGTGAAATTTCCAGGTCAAAGAGACACATGATTTACATGTTTTTTAAAGATTTTATTTATGTCTCTGCCTCTTTCTCTGTGTCTCTCATGAATAAATAAATACAATCTCTTCAAAAAAGAGAGGGATTTGGGCAGCCCGGGTGGCTCAGCGGTTTAGCGCCGCCTTCAGCCCAGGTCCTGATCCTGGAGACCCCGATTGAGTCCCACGTTAGGCTCCCTGCATGGAGCCTGCTTCTCCCTCTGCCTGTGTCTCTGCCTCTCTCTCTCTCCATCCCTCTCATGAATAAATAAATAAAATCTTTTTTTTAAAAAAAGATTTTATTTATTTGAGAGCATGTGAGCTGGGGTGCAGGGAGGGGAAAATAATCTCAAGGAGACCTTGTGCTGAGCATGGAGCCTGTCTCTGGGCTTGATCTCTCCTGACCTGAGCTGAAACCAAGAGTCGGATATTCAATGGACTGAGTCACCCAGGCACCTCATGATTTACATTCTTAAATGGTTTGATAAATTGTCCTCCAGAAAAGTTCTATCAACTTGTACTCACTCTGATTCCATGGAGAAAATGACAACCTTTTTTTTTTTTTTTCTCCCATCAGTTTAGTGTTTTCACACTGTAGATTAGCAGCTTCTTTTTTTAAGCACATTCTCTTTCATTTTGGTGCACAGTTTTGCCTCTTCCCTCTTGCATTGCTAACTTTTTTTTTAATGATCCAGTTACTACTTTTTTTAACGTCTGTTGAATTTATAGAAAAAAACCTGGTTTGTTATAAGTGAGGCCATTAGCAATTGTATGGTCAATATTCACTTCTGTTTGGTCAGTGATTTCTTCTCATTCTGTTCTCATTTGCACTACTCTGGCTTAAAGGGTGGGGATGAGCCTGGAAATCAGTGTGGAAATAGTTTACCAGCTCTATTGGGGGTCAAACCCATGTTTCTTATAGTTCTCATGGAATTCTGGAGGTGGAGCTAATGCTGAGATTAACAGGAATCCCTTTATTAGGACTTGTAGCTAGCAAATGAAGGTTTCAGGAACCCATACTTCTTGCTTTCATCTGCATGTTTAATAGAATGGTTTTGGAATGAGACAGGCAGAAGTTCAAATTTTGACTCTTCCATTTACTTTCCAAATTAGCTTGGGCAAGTTATTTTAACACCGCTTAACCTCAGTTTCTTCATCTATGAAAAGGAGGCCACAACACCTACCTCTCAACGTTGTTGAAAATCATAAACGAGGTAGCATTTATAAGACACCAAGTCCAGTAGTTAAGATACAGCCTAGGTGGTCAGCAAAATGGTAGTTACTAGTAATATCAGTAAATGATGACTAATAGTAAGTAGAATCACTAACATTTGCAGGTAAGACTTCATAAAAGTTTTGTGAGCTTTTTGAAAATAAGATATTGGTCCTTGTTTTACGCTTAAAAACACCGCAATGTGTCAGAGCAGACCAAGATGGCTAACTTTGAGAATTCATCACTCATGCACCCCCAGGGGATTTTAATGAAGTGTTCAGTGATGTCTAGCTATTACTTAATAATAATGACAGTCCCCTCAGGGAAGGGGAAGCACATGCATTTGCCCAGTATAGCATGATCAGTTCACACCTATGAAGATCAGGTCTGAATTACTAAACATGGTGACCTGGGTAATAGCAGATTTTTAGATCCAAGAAACAAAATTTCCTTTAAGTTTGATCACTTACAGAAAGGAGCTAGTGACCCCCAGCCAGAAAATATAGATGGAGATCTGAAGTCTTAGAGAGAATCTTGTGACCGTGCTTTAAGAGCCTTTTTTTTTTTTTTTTTACAAATTTAAAATCGGGTTTACTGGCAAAGTTTAATGAGCAGAGAAATAATCAGATACATGACCCCTCCATTGTTGCACAGCTTAGAGCAGAAGCTGCTCCAACAGTGGCCATGCTCCCTTCATGCTCTAGACTTTTGAAAGAACTAGGGAGGAAGTAGAAACTGTCCATGCGATTATGTAACAATGAAAACATCCAGGTTGGGAGTTTTGTTACAAAAGGGGTCTTCAGAGCACACTGGCTGGCATCAGCCTGTTCTTTTGTTAAATCAGACCTGTGCAGCTAGTTGTTTAGCTACTAGGAAAGGAAATGAGCTGTGGGGACCCTGGACCAGGGACCCTGGACCCTGGTGTGAAAGATCCTTATTCCAATGGCTTCTGTAATGTTTATGGTAAAACTATAGATGGGTAACAGACCATCATTGCATGTATTGAAAACCACTAGTTTCAATCTAAAAACTTCTGGAAAGATTGTTGGAGAACAGAATTGAAGCTCACTGTCACACCACCTACAGCCCAACTGGTTGGAGTACTTAAGTTTCAGGTTCACATTATGAAGATGACAATGTTCAGATGGTTAGTCATAAAGGTGTACAGGATTCAGTAACTGCTTCAAATGAAGTCCAAATTGCCAAGGAGTTCATTAAAACCATAGAGCATGCAGAAAATGAATATCAGTGTTTAATGAAAACTATCAAATAATGTCAGACAGTTACATTCAAGGCCATATGCTGGCAGCTTCCAGTTCCTTGCCCCTGAATCGACTGGAACAAGATACTGAGCTACAAGATTGGCAAAGAAGTGCAGAACGCTTAAAGACTGAGTGTAGGATTCTTTGGTATGTGGAAAGAAAAGATTCAATATGTGGTCATATAGTAAATAAGTGATTTATCAACAAGGGTGATATTTTTATTACAAAAACATAGTTTAAGAGGTACCTGGATGGCTCAGTTGGTAGAGCATGTGACTCCTGATCTTGGGAGTTGTGAATTTGAGCCCCATGTTGGGTATAGAGATTACTTAAAAATAAAAAATAAAAAACTTTTTTTAAGATTAAAAAAAATTATTTGAGGGAGAGAGAGAGCGTTCGTGCATGCGAGCATGGTGGGGGATGAATAGGGGGAGATGGAGGAGCAGGCTCTCTGCTGAGCAAGGAGCCTGACCACGACCGTGTGGGGCTCAATCCTAAGACTCCAAGATCATGACCTGAGCAGAAAGCAGATGCTTAACCTACTGAGCCACCCAGGTGCCCCGCCTCCAAAATTTTTTTTAAAGTGTTTTTGCTAGGGCTTTCAAAATTATTAGGTTTTCTAGACTTATGGAATACTGTTGAACCTATAACTTCATCTCAATTCTTTCTTGTTCTCTGCCTTGTAATTTCCTGTTTTCACTGTATCTACTTGTAAATTTTTTAAAAAATTCTGCCACATTTAATGATGGTCAGAGAGATCTATCCTGGAATCATTTTACTATTTAGAAAATTTTCAAAAAAAAAAAAAAAAAAAGAAAATTTTCCTAGCCATGAAGTCCTATTACTAATATAGACAGGTAATATGCTCAGTATTTTCCTACCCATAATTTTCAAAGCACTTCTGGTACTTGAGTTGTTTTTATTGATCCGCCAACAGCTGAAGAGGCTATGCTACAAACTAGCTGAATGGAAGGCACATAGATCTCTCTCCCTCTGACTGCTTTGATTATCATTTATAGCATCTCATATCTGTAGTATTCAAAAGTTTGGATTGGGGTTTTTAGGTCCTTTTGTGTGGGCAAAAAAAGTTTTCTGGAAATTCCATCATAGCCAGCTTCTGTGGGGAAGTTATTTTTAAATCCAAAGACTTGAACCACATTCCCTGCACATGAATGTGTTTGCATTTTTTCTCTTCCCTCATTGTCTCCTTCCCATCTAGTACCATTATAGTTACAGGGATCTGCATTTTTAGAAGAGTTTTACCCATTATTATTTTTTATTATTCAAGAACTGTTGACGTATTAGGGGTATAGTAGAGTATAAAACCGGAAAAATGCAGATGTTGAAGGAATAATAGGTATCTTGTGCTTTAATATTTTGTAGCAGATGAATCAAACAACTATGTAAATCACCAACAGAAACTAAAAATGAACCAAAGTGAAAATAATACATTCCAGGTAGAATCTTTCTACTGTAATTTGTTATTTAAGGGAGTACTAGTGATTTGTTCTAAATAAGATGTAAAACTTGTTCCAAATTCCTCTTCCTCAGTCCTGCCTGCCAAGAACTCAAATGTAACAGTGATACAGAAACCCTTCCCATGTACTTTGGCAAGTATATTTGTGATCTCAGAATATAAAGGTGATGTAGGTATGATATGACAATTGGTAATGGTGGGCTTATTTACGTTGTTTACACTTCTATGACCAGGCCTTAAGGGAAAGTTAGTTTTTAAAAGTATTGACTTCCTCCTTATCTCCAAATATATGTCAAAAAAGAAGGATGTTTGTGCTTCAGATTTGTTTTTGCTCAGTAATACAGTCAAGCAACTTTGTTTCCAGGTGACCCATTGAGCTGTGTAAACATTATTACTTCAAATAAAATATATTTGTACTATGTGTATTATCTATTCATATCATGCTATCCTTTCTATCAGGTAGTCCAATGGGAATATACCTGTTTTGTTCTAAAAAAAAAAAAAAAAAAAAAGTATGGTATTTTTAGATATGTTAGTTTTATTAGGAGCATACTGATGATGTTCATGTTCATTTCTTTGGTTCTTTCTCAGATGTGGAAAAACTGACACCAGCATTGGATTTACTTTGCTCAGCAATTAGAGAAAGTGATTCTGAAACCCAAAGCAAACACTTTTCAGAACAGTTGCTTAACCTTACACTGTCTTTTCTTAACAAACAAATAAAGGAGCTTTTTGTTCACAATGAAGGTAAGAATAGCAGCAAAGAGGGGTGTAACTGCCCTATTCCTGTGTCAGGACGGAGATACAAGTGGTAGATCCTCTTGCATGAGAGAGCATGAGTCAATAGAGTGCTGTTTACTAAAGCTGAGAAACATCAATGTATGATTGATGAGTGACATGGATTCTAATCCTGGGAAAGTTGACAGAAAGGACTAATCATTGTGTAAAGGATTGTATTAAAATATAGAGCTACTTGTTAATAGGAAAAAGCTCAAATTTTTTTGTCTGAAATTTGAAAACACTGAGTTTAAATTTTGGCATTTTCTAGAATTCTTTATAATCATAACAGCTTATGGCTTCTTCTGTCTAGTTCTTTCTCTATGGATATATATACATACACATATATTTTTGTATATATTAAATTGGCAAATTGGTGTTTTCCATAGAATTAGATGAACATCTACAGAAAGGAGTGAACATTTTGACCAGCTACATTAATGAACTTCGAACCTTCATGATAAAATTTCCTTGGAAGATAGTAGACCCAGTAGATGAATATGATGTAAGTGAAAATGTCCTCAAAGTAAGAGAGAGTGATACATGGGAGAAACTCAGCATTGAGGTAAATATGAATAATTATCACTCATTTTATTTGCCAGATTCTGAAGATCTGAGAAAACAAATAGAATTTAGAATCTTACACTTGTGATTCAGAATCTTTGGCAAGGGTTTACGTTTTACAGATTTGGAGATCTTTGGACACAACTTCAAATTTATGTCTACAAATTTCATTTATTTAATTTAGAACACAGGTTCCCTCTTCATGCCTGATCTGCCCACTTGGATCCAGTGTCAGGCACCCAACCCCAGACCCATGTGAAGTGGCACACTGTTAACAATACTTCCTCAATAGCTAGAACCTGGCACTTTAGACTTAAGTATCTGCCTGAACTTTGAATAAATCAAATTGCTGCTGATGGTTTGATCTTAGGAAACTTTTATTTTATGCCATTATGTCTTAGAAGTATACTCGATTTGAGTCCTATCTTAGATTCTAGTTAGGATATCTTGCCTTTTAAATTTTCTGTGCCTACCTGCTTGCTTTTCTTTTTATAATAGAAGTCAGTACAACCAAACTGTGTTGCCCTCCTTATGACTAGGGCCTGAAAGAATCCTTCCACCCACATAGAGAGCATTGGCTCTGGAAAGACAAAGACCAAAATGTTTAACCCAGATGATCAAACTCAGTACGGGGTGAAAGGGATAAGTTTGACACACTGGCAGGTTTGCAGGACTGCTGGTCTTGAGGTGGAGGAATAGGGAAGTACCTGATGTGACTGCATTTTCTGTATTTCTTATTCTCAAGCCAAAAATTACTTGATTTTCCCTCTACTTTTTTGGTTTTTCTTTTCCAGTCACCTTTGCAGGTTTCATTTTCTGTTTTTTACCCTTTAACTTGCTCCAAGGTTCCATCCATGGTTCTCTAGTCTTTTGACTCAAAATAATTGATTTTTAACTCTACTTTGATAGAGGCTGTGGACTCTGTCTTCAAAAAATGCTTGTGAATGTGTACATGTATACATACATACAGTTTTGCACATGGCTTAATGGGATTTACAGACACTCTAAAGCCCCAGGTTAAGAATGCCCCTTTTCTCTTCAGTCTTGGGTGTAGGTCTTTATTTCTTCTAGGTAGGATTGTTTTTTTTTTTTTTTAATTTTTATTTATTTATGATAGTCACAGAGAGAGAAAGAGAGAGAGGCAGAGACATAGGCAGAGGGAGAAGCAGGCTCCATGCACCGGGAGCCCGATGTGGGATTCGATCCCGGGTCTCCAGGATCGCGCCCTGGGCCAAAGGCAGGCACCAAACCGCTGCGCCACCCAGGGATCCCTAGGTAGGATTGTTATAGGAACCTTCTAATGCCTTACTATACTGAGCTTGAATCCCTTTCAATCCATTCCCCACATTGCTGCCTGAATATTCTTCCTAAAGTATATATCTGATTATATCTCCTTTGGCTTTTAAGATTCTGTAGTGTATCCACATAAGTTTTAGGATAAAATCCATCTCCCATGTATGACACCGTGCATGGTGGAACCTCTGCTTTTCTTTCAAGTCTCACGTGCTACTCTGTCCAGCTTTTTCTCCAGTTAAATTAATTCCAAGGTTCCTAAAGACTGATACTATTTCTTGCCTTTATGCCTTTGTACATAGTCTCTCCTTTATTTTTTAAGATTTTATTTATTTGAGGGACTCCTGGATGGCTCAACAGTTGAGCACCTGCCTTCAGCTCAGGGCGTGATCCTGGAGTCCCAGGATTGAGTCCTGCGTCGGGCTCCCTGCATGGAGTCTGTTTCTCCCTCTGCTTATGTCTCTGCCTCTCGCTCTCGCTCTCTCTCTCTGTCTCTCACATGAATAAATAAATCTTTTTTTTTTTTTTTAATAGAGAGCATGTGCACACACTCGTGTGAGCACAAATTGGGGGAAGGGGCAGAGGAAGAGAAGCAGATTTCCCCAGTGAGCCAGGGAATCTAGGACTCTGAGATTATAACCTGAGCCAAAAAAAGATGCCCAACTAACTGAACCACCCAGGCGCTCCCACAGTCCCTCTTTTTGGAATACTTGTCCTTTTTCCTCAATGTATAACATATATATAACACTTGCCTTGTAAACTTTACCTCATTAGTCTTCTCTACTAGGAAGTCTTTTCTGTTTTGTTACCCCTTTTATTTAAATGTTTCTTCTGGGTCCTCCTTTCTAGCACCCTGGGATACCTGTAGCATTGCCTCTATCATATAGGACTATACTCAGTACTTTGTGTATTTTCCACTAATCTAAAAACAGGGTCTGTGTTTTGGTCCACTTCACTTCCCCTATGCAAAGCCCTAAATCTCACAGCAGATTTTCAGTAAAAGTCCATTAGGTGCTCAATAAATATTTAAGTCCCATGTAGATCATCATAATAAGGAAATAAAAAGTAATTTAAACAGCAGATATTTTCCTTTTTTTTTTTTTTAGGAAGTTATTGCCAATGCTATTTTAAATAACAAAATACCAGAGGCACAGACTTTCTTCAGGATTAACAATCATTCTGCTCAAAGACTTGAGGAGCTGATTAGAATAGGCCTAAATTTGGTCTTTGACTGTTTGAAAAAGAACAATATAAAGGAAGCATCTGAACTTTTGAAGAATATGGTGAGTTGCATAATCTGTCTGATCTTAAAGTATTTAATGTAAGAAAAAATCTCTAATACAATTTCTGGTTGATAGAGAAATTGATTTGTTCCTAGTTGTGTCACAAACTAAGAAATTTACATAGCTTGTACTGGGAAATAATAATAGAAATGTTCTTTAGTACTGATAACTTTTTTTGAGGAGGTTTTTTTTGGCGGGGGAGTTGCCATCATTTGCCCTCTGTTACACTTGGCACTTTGGTTAGGAAACAGTGCTTTTCTTAGAAGGCTTCACACATTTCAAAGCATGCACAGGACCTCATTTTTAAGGGGACATTCTGGGTTCTTTGTGTGAACCTTTATATCTCCATTTGAACTTTTTAGTGGCTTCTACCTTTGCTTTGTGCTTTGTGGTTTTATTTCATTTGAGAAGGGAAAAGTCCTAGAGATAGGCCTCCTGGACTAAGCTGAGACCTGGCCCTAATCTGTATGGTTGGCATCTTGCCCATGCTAACTTTCTGGAGATGTAGAGGAGTAAAACTACGTAAGGGTTGTGATTTGCATGGACTTCTGGTTTCAAGTAAATCATTATAGAAGATACCTGGAGTTTTGCTCATATGGTAGCCCAGCATTATCTTAAATTGTTCTGTGTGCTGCCTTTGTCTGGCAAAATGGCTAAGGGCTTTAAGGATAGGAGATATATATAATAAATAGAATGAATGTTCACAAGAGCCGAAAAACTGTAGAATTTTAATAGGATACATGTCTATAATAGAGTACTTCTTTATACAACATATATTTATGTTTAAAACCTCCCTATTCCAAAATATAAAGGTTTTGAAAATTTTCTCTGTTTACTATAGGGCTTTGATGTAAAAGACCAGTTGCTCAAGATATGTTTCTATACAACTGATAAAAATATACGGGACTTTTTGGTAGGTAAAGGTGAGGCTATATAATTTATATCTTCTAGTAAACGTTGGTGAAACTACAAATGAGTTATTTTAATATTCAGCTACTATCTAGTAAGTAAAAGTATGAGAACTCCTTTGTATTTTTTTAAGGATTGTTTAGCATTTGTGATAAAAGAAAATTTGTGTTAATTTTTATATACCTCAAAAATTCAAAACACAATTTTTTAAAAGATTTTATTTATTATTCATGAGAGACAGAGAGAGAGAGAGAGAGAGAGAGAGAGAGAGAGAGGCAGAGACACAGGCAGAGGGAGAAGCAGGCTCCATGCAGGGAGTCCAAGGTGGGACTCGATCCCGGGTCTCCAGGATCACGCCCTGGGCTGAAGGCAGTGCTAAACCACTGAGCCACCCGGGCTGCCCCAAAATACAATTCTTAAATGGCTTTAAATCTCATGACATTTGTTTTGCAACTTTGCTTCATTTTTGTGGGGTCACTGGTTAATTATTCTTTATTCAGGTGGAAATTTTAAAAGAAAAAAATTATTTTTCTGAAAATGAAAAAAGAACTATAGACTTCGTGCATCAAGTTGAGAAGTTTTATTCAGGACATTTTCAAGAAAATATGCAGATCCAGTCCTTTACCAGGTAATCTCATTAGCCCACTTTTGATAATTTGGAAAAAATACTGTGGACAATGTTTAGTTTATAAGTGTTAGTGAGAACAGGCTTTTTATGTGGAACTGAGCTTATGTTCTCTATGAAGATAAAACTTGTACCATCCAGAAAGGACTCAGGAATTTCTTATCATTTCCATATATGTATAATCACATATATATTTTTAAGACAATAAATACAAAAATGAAAGTACTGAATTGTGTTCACTGAAAGAGTAGAAGTTCATGAACAGATAAAAAGGAATGATGCTTTTTCCCTCCAAAAGTAAAAACATTTATATCACTGTTTTAGGTATTGGATAAAGGAACAGGATTTTTTCAAACACAAATCTGTTTTGGACTCACTCCTGAAATATGATCCTAAAGATAAATTTAACAAACAGGACCATAGAATTGTGTTAAATTGGGCTCAGTGGTGGAATCAACTAACACAAGAATCCATCCTTCTCCCCAGGATAAGTCCAGAAGGCAAGTGTAAAGAACCTAAACTCTAACATGTTGAATGAGGATTAAATTAGGCATTGATATTTGATATTTTCATGAGTCTTCATTTTAGAATTCCTTTTGGAGGAAAAACAACAGTTGCTTTAAAATGCGAGTCTGCATTAAGACCTCTTTCATATCTCAAGATTTTTGTGAGGTATTTATAATGTGATAGTGGAAGAGAAAAGCCATATATTTCGGTGAATTGAGTTTTCAAAGCTAAGAATTCTCTTCCTGGCCTCAAAGTTACGTCTTTGTTTTTCCAAATAGTCTGCGAGTTTTTTCTTTTGCATACCAAGGATCTATATCACATCAGGGCTCTGGGGAACAAACAGTGATAATTCATGGAACGTTAAATTCATGTTTACTATTATAGCCAAAGTTTTTATTTATATTAAGGATAAAGGAAGAATAGACCTGAAAAGATATGTGAAATAACAGCTAACTTCCATGTTTCATTTAATCACTGTAGTAATGAGAAGCAACATTTAGCTCTTGATTATGAAATGAGCACTAAGGAGGAAAATAGTAAAAGAAGTAGCAGGCCTGCATAATTCATGTTATATAAATATTTGGGCAGATCATTATATCTATTCAGTTAACTAGTGTTGAGTTTCATGTCAATAACCATAATTCATTGCTATTTTAAAATGCCTTTTATTCTTTTTTTTTTAAATGTATTTTATTCTTAATGCAGAATACAAATCATGTTCTCCTGAAGCCCTTTGGAGCTATCTCACAGCCCATCATGACTGGTCAAGCATTAGCTTGTGGATTGAAGAATTTCAGGCCCAGAACAGTTGTGTTTTACTGCAGCAGAACAAATGGCCCCTTCTGACTGTTGACGTTATAGACCAGAATACTTGCTGCAACAACTACATGAGGAATGAAATTTTAGATCAGCTGGCCAGGTTGTGTAACTGTGGGGAAAAATACAAGAAAGGTCAAGAAAAAATAATGGTGTATTTTTTGCTCTGAAATGCCATAAATCCAATGCAATCTTGTTTTATAGTATTCAAAATTATAAGGGTATTTATCTATTGAGATTTTAAAATCCCACACATTTAGCATCATGTAGTAGTGAATAGGCTCTCAAATTGTAGAAAAAGGTTTTCTGCAAGCCATTATATGTGCTTTGGTATAGAAGTGGTCAGTTGTCAGGGTACAAAGACCAAATGGCAGGAGGTGGGATGAGGATACCTTAGTGTCATGTAATGTCTGCCACTGTACTCCCAGCTGTCCCTGTACCTGTATGCTGCATGAGGACTTGAACTAAAGAGGATTGCTCAATTAAGAAATTAATGAGGGGAAGTAGCTCTTGAAGTGATGAGTGGAGACTTTAAAATTTTAATTCATTGCTAAAAATAATTCTGTTAGATTGAACCATGCAAACTTGCCATTTGTGTGGGTCAAAGATGGTTGAATATCAACAATTTCATATGGTTCAGCCTAAGCTGTCTTTCTAAGCTATTAAAATAATATAAGGAGACAATAACATGTGTTAATTTGTTAAGTTTCATAAAGTTATTCCTGTGTATTTATTGTGTGTTTATACTTATTGGGGAAGTATAGCTATATTGTCCAACCCAACTTGAAGACGTGGAGAGTGAGATCTGGAGAATTTAGGAGCTTTGCCCATACCAGTTACTTGCAGACTTCAGTTTTTTTACCCGACTTGGCACTGGCTGGTCTTTCCATTGTACTAAATCCTCTTCTGGTTTACCGGATATAAAATTACTATAACTTGCATGCTTATCAAATATGTAGCTTAATATCTGATTGTTTAAAAAGCTAGTATATGTATGATTTAACATGAATTATGACATTAATGAGTTAATGAGATCTACCGTAACAGATTAGAAGGGAAAATATCATACCACCCTGATAAATACAGAAAAGCATTTGATAAAATTCAGCATCTATTTATAATAAAAGCTACATATTAGCAAACTAAGAATAGACACATTTCCTTAGCTTGAAAGGGGTATCTAAAAAAAAAAAAAAATCTTCTAGCTAACACTATGCTTGATGGTGAAACATCACAAACGTTCTCTTTAAATTTGGAGCAAGACAAGCCTGTCATCAGTTCTTCCCAAGTTGATCTTTAGATATAATGAAATCTCAGCAGTTTTCTTCTGGATTTCAACACGCTGATTATAAATATTTATATGAATGCAGAGGGTCAAGACTAGCCCTGAAAAAAGAACTTGCCCTACCAGATATAAAAGCTTATTCTACAGCTATAGCAATTAAGACAGTGGGAGTATTGGTTCAAGAATAGACAATAGAACAAAATAATGAGCATAGAAACAAATTTCCGCGTGTATGCTCACATTATATATGACCGAGTGGCACTGCACAGTGTGCAAAGAACAATCTTCGATAAAAGGGGCTAGGATAAGTGGATAGCTATGGGGGGGGGGAATTAAATTGGACTTTCTGGCTTCTATCATGCATACAATCAATTTCAAGTAGATTTGAAAACCTAAATGACAATGTAGACAGAAGCTCTATAAAACTTTTAGAAGATGTAGAATTTCTTCATGACCCTGGGAATAGGATGTGCTTTCTAAACAGCCTAGAGGGGGTAAAGGAAGAGAAGGGTTACTGAGACCTAGAGAGCTACCTGGCAAGAGTTGTGTCCCCTAGTGGAAAGTGTCGGTCAGCCTGCAGTCACTCAGCACAAAGAGAGTCAAGGTATCCCCATCCTCTCTTTTTTCTGACTCTTACCATTTGATGTGGGTCTCCCATTGGGTGAACCAGAATGGAAGCCTGGGAACACTGGAGTCTTCTGTCCAAGTGATCATCTAGAGACAGAGAGCAAGAGAAGAGTAGAGCTTGGATCTGGAAGGGAAAGGTATCAGGGCACACAGGCATTTCACAAGAGAGGAGGCACAAATGGCCAATAAGCATATGAAAAGATGCTTTTCTTCACTTGTAGTCATGGAAATGTAAATTTAGTTTGCCAAAAATCTAGGAGCACTTGCAATGACCATCAAAAGTAGAGCATAATCATGCAGCATAATCATACAATGGAGTATTATATAACAACAAAAAGAACAAATTGTATGGGTGTTGACATGGTTAAATCATACAATGTTGAATAGAAGTAAGACTAAGAACAGTATATCCAGAATGTACCATTTATATATAAAGTTTAAAATAGGCAAAACCAAACCAGATTATTTGGGGTTATATATATGACTGGTAAAACTAAGTAAAAGTAGGGAATGGTTATTACAAAGTCAGAATAGTGGTTACCTCTAGGGGGTAGCAAAGGACATGCAGTGGGAGAGGAATATACCAAGGGCTTCTAATATAATACTCTATTATCTGGCTGATGGTAACATAGTATTTCTATAAATGCCACATTATATATGTTCTATTTTCCTTTGTGTGGTATATATAATTAACAATAAATTTGTAAAAAAAAGTAATATTTAAATGCAAATTTCTATTCTTGTTGAGTAGTTGATTTAGTTAAATTCTGCTTTAGTTTTTTTTTTTTTTAAGATTTATTTATTTATGATAGACATAGAGAGAGAGAGAGAGTCAGAGACACAGGAAGAGGGAGAAGCAGGCTCCATGCGGGAAGCCCGATGTGGGACTCGATCCCGGGACTCAAGGATCACATCCCGAGCAGAAGGCAGACACCCAACCGCTGAGCCACCCAGGTGCCCCTGCTTTAGTTTTTTTAAAAGATTTTGTTACAGTATTTTGGAAATTCTCAGAGGTTAAAACCTCTAGCTTCAAGACCTAACTACTATTGCCACAGTGGATTGTACAGTTCCAGTCAAAACCACACACCAAAAAAATGGAGATAGATTTGGTTTTTGAAATATTTAAGATCACTCTAGACTGTTATTACCTTAAATACTAAAATGGTGCACAAACCTTCATCAGAAACTAGCAAGATATACATGCATCAGAACATAGTTATAGAGTGAGACTTGACAGTCTTAATTTATAAATCTTTATTTTTAAGTAGTTGAAACTTCAACAATGGAAGTAGTTTGGTCAGCTCTGACTCTAGCAACTTTGTAACTTGCCATCTCTAAAACCTGCCCAACAGGAATGGGATTTTTCTTCAATCTGAGCTAGAGGACTTTGAACTCTTCCTGCTAAGACTGAATCGCATTGGGGGTGTGATGCAAGATGCTCTCCCCATTCAAAACTACAGATCCAAAGAAGGTTGGGATTTCCATTCTCACTTCATTCTCTATTGTTTGGAACACGGTCTGCAGTATCCTCTCTATGTCTATCTTGACTTTTACAAGTGAGTACTGAAAACTGATTTGTCCTTGAGCAGGTCTTCATGTTTTCTCTTTCCATACTACTTCTGAACATGACTTTTAGGAAAATATTAAATATTTACTTGAGGAATACTAATCTTTTTGTAGGAGTCCCCTGCCCCAAACCAAATCCAGCACTTGGTACCTTACTTAGTTCAATGCTGCATTCAACTAAATGCTTATCATGTGTTTTTTGGTGATGTTAATCTTATAATGTCTCTGTTAATCTTTTAAATTACTAGAGAGAATAAAATGAAAGAATGCTTTAAAAGTTTAAAAGAGGAATATTTTAAAAGTTAGCTTGGAGTTCTTTATTACCTTCCTTCCCAAACAAATGAATGCTGAACAACTTTGAATTCATAACCACTTCAAGTTATGTTAGGTATGCCCTAAAATTTATATTTAGATAGGCAAATATACATCAGCAATGTACCTGCCCAATATTAACCTGCAGAATCATATGTGGCCATTGTGAATTACTATTGGGTCAGTAATAAAAATTATTATAGTCTCTAAATATGAGTACTTACAATGTTCTTGGCACTAGGCTAAGTGCTTTACATGTATTATTTCATCTAATATTCACAGAAGTTCTAGGAGGTGGTTACTGCCACCTCCATTCCACAGGTGAGACAACTAGGTATCTTTTGATTGATTGATTGATTGATTGATTTCTAAATGCCTTATTTAAAGCACACAGTTCTAGCAAATGGCACAGCCAGACTTTTTTTTTTTTTTTTTAATTTTTTTATTTATTTATGATAGTCACAGAGAGAGAGAGAGAGAGAGAGAGAGAGAGAGACAGGCAGAGGGAGAAGCAGGCTCCATGCACCAGGACCCGGACGTGGGATTCGATCCTGGGTCTCCAGGATCGCGCCCTGGGCCAAAGGCAGGCGCTAAACCGCTGCGCCACCCAGGGATCCCGGCACAGCCAGACTTAATTCTACTTAGGTTTGATTCTAGAGTCCACACACTTAGGTGCTAATGAGAACATTTTTATATTGTGTATTAAAGACTAGGAATTCAAACAAATGATGTTTTTCTGGTTCATATCACTGAGGCTTATTTAGACAATAAGCCTGGGGAAATCTTTTTCCCTCAAAGCTACTGGCAAGAGAAGATTTAAAAGTTACAAGTTCAGAGGACCTATTCTGAGATTTAATTATTCAGTCCCAGCTTCTCTATAGTATGTAAAAGTTTTCAAAAACCTCTGGAGTTTGAAAATGCTGAAGAGTTTTTGTTGTTTAAAAAATACAATAAAGTAAAAAGTATCTTACAGGACAGGATATCTGTTAATCTAATAGAGTTGGTAAGATTTCATCATGGAAGTAAACACATTATAGATAAAATTATGTCTTTAAATTTTTCTCTATTTCCAGATCATAATGAATATGTAAACCACAACACAAGAATGGCAGTATATAATGTTATATTTACTTTTAATTCCAAAGTTCCTTTTTTAATGCTAGTTATCATTTGAGCAAACATGGTTGTAACTGTCTTATCCTGTATGTTAACCAGAGTTTGTTCTTTTGTTTTATATACAGACTTAGTCCTTCAAATTGTCCCTTTTTGGAAAAAAAAGAATTACATGAAACTCACCCTTGGTTTGAATTTTTGGTTCAGTGTCGACAGGTTTCCAGTAATTTAACAGGTATGGGTATACTGTATTAAATACAAAAATCTCTTTGGTTAGGGGCACCTGGGTAGCACAGTGAGTTAAGCATCCAACTCTTGGTTTCTGCTTAGTTTGTGATCTCAGGGTCATGAGAACAAGCCCTGCATCAGGCTCTGTGCTCAGTGTGGAGTCATCTTGAAATATTCTCTTGTTCTCCCTCTGGCCCTCCCACTCATGCTCTCTTTCTCTGAAATAAGTCTTTTTTTTTTTTTTTTAAGATTTTATTCATTTATTCATGAGAGACAGAGAGAGAGAGAGAGAGGCAGAGACACAGGCAAAGGGAGAAGCAGTCTCCATGCAGGGAGCCAGACATGGGACTCGATCCTGGGTCTCCAGGATCAGGCCCTGGGTGGAAGGTGGCGCTAAACCGCTGAGCCACCCGGGCTGCCTTGAAATAAATAAGTCTTTAAAAAAAAAAAGTCTTTGCTAAATAATCAGTCTCTTGAATGGCATTTAATTTGTGAGTTCTAAATAAATCATTTGGCTGTAGACAGATATCTGACTGTCACCTAGGCTCAAGTTTTATTTAAGAACACCAAAAATGTCCCCCTCCTACCAGCCAGCAAAAAGCCAGACAGCATAGCATGTGTGCTTCTGTTGCCTTCTCCTGCATGCTCATGCTCTGTTGTCTTTAAATAGCTCTCATCTTTACCAGTTAATCACAGGCTGAATTCCTGCTCTCTGGTAGATTGACATCCTTTTTCTATGAAGAATTGGTCTGTTTTCAGGTGTCCGCCCTGAATCCTTTAGAAAGTAACTCCAGATAGAGTGAAAAAAAAATACATAGTATGTGTAGGATTGTTGCATCTTCTGTAGTGGAGCTACTGAAGGAGAGTTTTGGTCTGGTTATAATCAGAAAATCCCTGTGACACCCGCTGCCACCCCCTCACCCCCTCAGCGTAGCTGGTATTATTCCAGAGATTCACTCCGGAAAAGGGACAGGCAGAGCCACTGCACAGGCAAGAAATACCAACAACCGATCTTTCAGTTTTATGTAACTCCTGTTTTCTTTCCCAAATAAAGAATTTTTTCGTAATGTGGATTGGGTTTTTTTTTTGTTATGTTTTTTGATGCTGATTATAAAATAATATATGTTCATTATGAAGAAAAATTGGAAGCCACAGACTTACCAGGAAGATAAAACTCTACAGGTAGATAACATAGGTAGATAATCATCCACAAGCAACTCTTGATGTATTTTAATGTATTTTATTCCAGGTATTCTCTCTATATGTTTTTTAGCCCGGTCTACATTATATTTCATTCATCCAACAAATATTTATTAAGCTCTCACGTTGTGACAATATAAGTACTAGGGATACAGCTAGAAACATCTGTGTATTTATATATTGCTTTTTTCACATAGTAATTATAAGAATTTTCCTATATGCTTAGAGACAGTGACTATTTTATATCTACCTAATATTTCATCATATGGATGTACTCTTAATTAACATACTGTTCTCTCAATTTTTGGCACTGAGGCTGTTTTCAGTTTTTTTCTATCATAAATAATAGTCTTGTGTATATTTGAACATAGAATTTTTGTCTGTGTTTTAGATTATTTCTTTAGTGCAAATAGATTCCTGGATATGAAATTACTAGATCAAAGGCTATATACATTTTGAAGGTTCTTGCTATAAGGCCAGATTGCTTTTTCAGGGGGATTTGTAGCATTTTATCCACAAGTCCCAGCTTCTACATGCCCTGACCAGCTCTGTGCTTGAGGCAGATTATTATTATTTTTTAAAATATTTTTATTTATTTATTTATATATGAGAGACACAGAGAGAGGCAGAGACACAGGCAGAGGGAGAAGCAGGCCCCATGCAGGGAACCCGACATGGGACTCAATCCCGGGTCACCAGAATCAGGCCCCAGGCTGAAGGAGGCACTAAACTGCTGAGCCACCTGGGCTGCCCGAGGCTGATTATTTAAAAAAAAAAATCATTGCTTATAAGGAATATACCACATGTAATTAATATTTTACATTACATTTATTTATTGCTAATGAATTATATATTTTTATATGTCTAACATTTATATTTCCTCCTTTGTAAATGGTTATTTACTTTGTCTGCTTCTCTGTTGGAGTCCGTATTTTGGGCATTGATTTGTATGAGCCCTTTGCTGAAGACATTAATCCTTAGATTGCCATTTGCTGTTAATTTGTTGTTAAAATTTCCTCCCTAGTTCATTACTGCCTTTGAATTTTCTTCTGTTTGTCTCAGTTTCAACACTTGTTTATATCAATTGTTGGGATAGTTTTTATTTTATGTGGACAAATCTTTCATGTTTTCCCCTTTATGATGTTTTCCTATTGCTTTTCAACTTAGAAAGTCCTTCTTACTGTGGATAGAGTTAAAAATTTTCTTCCTCAGAATTAAGTAATTCTTTCTCTTGAGAAAAACGTACTCTTTTGTTTTTCAGATCCCAAACTTATCTTCCAGGCTAGCCTTGCAAACGCTCAGATACTGATTCCCAGCAACCAGGCCAGTGTAAGCAGTATGCTATTGGAAGGACATACTCTCCTGGCCCTTGCTACCACAATGTATGCCCCTGGCGGTGTCAGCCAGGTATGGACAGCACTTTTAGTATGGCAAAATAGGACTGATTTTAAATTTAGCAGAAATATCTATGTGTCTTCTAGTCTCCTTTGATATTCAAATACAACCACTTATATTATATAAGTATTTCATTTTATTAAAGAACATAAAACAAGGATGAGGTTTTAAATTTTATATTGCATCCTCTTAAGTTGGACTGGAATTGATATGTGGTCTAGAGATTTTTTTTACCTTTGTTTTCTAAACTTGAGGTTTGTTTTCAGGGTAGAATCAGGATCTGATTGCTCCTGGAAATAACTGCACTCTAGATGTATTGCTTGGGAATCATTCTCTACTGTTTGTACTCTTAGAGAGACCAAAGGAAATAATAATTTCTAGCTATCCATACTCTTTAAGCAACCCAGTGGAAATTTCCCATCTTGGTTTTTTTGAAAGTACACAGTATGCCTCATTAGAAGGAACTTAAGAATGCTGCTTACCATGTAATCTTTAAAAGCTTCTTATTGATGCTAGTTTAATATAATACCACCTCCTCCAAATTATCACAATATATTTTAATTCATATGGTTATCTGTTCCTCTGTTTTTAATCACCTGTCAGAAATTAGTCATAGAGTAACTTGAGAGCTGAGAGAGAAGGTCCTCTCAGAAGGTAGGTATCATCTAGTCTAGTAATTTTTTTCCCTTTAAAAATATTTACTATTTACTATTTAAATATTTTCATATGTAGTTTAAAAACCACTGATCTAGTTGAACTTCCCAATTTTGTAGATGAGAAAACTGAGGCCTGCTGTTAAATATCTAGCCTAAGGTCACCAGCTAGTTTTTCTTAGAACCATAACTAAAACTATTAGCTTCTAACTCTTTCATGAGTGGTTTTTTTCACCACCATATAGTTTTTTAAGCTAATCTTATTTCACTCTTGTGAAAAAAAAAAAGACATTTGGAGAAGAGAAAAACCTTATTGTGTACCATGTGATCTTTTTATCTAGGTTGTTCAGGATGATGAAAATGAGACCTGTTTGAAGAAAGTAGATCCCCAGTTACTGAAGATGGCATTAACTCCTTATCCCAAGCTAAAAACTGCTCTCTTCCCACAGTACACTACCTCTAATGTTCTGCCGCCTGATACTACGCTTTACCACCTTATTCAGGTACAGTATATAGGAGTCTCACTTAGGGTACAGCCAGGAAGACTGAAATCTACTCTGGGTCTTTCAAATGGAAGACATTTAACATACATAATTACTTCCATAGTCATAGCAGAATGGGGAATCCAAACATGTGATGGTGAGACAACTCAAAAACTGACAAAGGAGGAAGCATCAACATCTCTCCAGCTGCAAAAATGGTGCAAAAACTAGTGTTATCAGAAGCTGGACCCATCTCTCTCTGGGAGCTAAACTCACAACCAGGCTGCCTAATGGGAGCGTGGAACCTAGAGGGTAGAGCTGGAACCATGGAGGAGATACCTTGAAAATGAAGGAGAGGAAAATACCCTGGTTTCTGCTCTCTCCGCACCTTTAATCTCCCATGTTGTCTCTCTTGGCTAAACCTATCTGGTAGTCAAAGGGTAAATGGGCTTAGGTAAATGTTCTCTGTAGAACAGGAGAAAGGTGGGAATGGATCTGAGAGCAGACAGTTGGCCAGCATGCTGGTTGGCTGCCTGCATTAAAAACCACTTTGTTCTACTACTAATGACTTCTCTCTCTCCCTTCTCAGTGAATAGGGCTATCTGTTTATTTAAGTCAGTGCTTCTTAACCTTTTTCAGGATAAAGAATTCTTTTTTAATATATTTTATTTATTTATTCATGAGAGACAGAGAGAGAGGCAGAAACATAGGCAGAGGGAGAGAAGCAGGCTCCATGCAGGGAGCCCGGTGTGGGACTCAATCCTGGGTCTCCAGGATCATGCCCCAGGGCTGAAGGGAGGTGCCCAACTGCTGAGCCACCCAGGCATCCCAAGGATAAAGAACTCTTTAAGAATGTGAGAGAGCTATGAGTCCTCTACCTAAAAAAATTGCACATATGTGTATAATTTTGCTTCTATTTCAGAGGAATTCAGATTCCCTGACACCTACTCAGATCCTCCATGATGAACACATTCTTTTGTTTGCTTCTCATTTCAAAGGGCTTTTGCCTTTTCTCTCTGGCTGCACATATTCCCTTGGGGTCCTTAATTCAGCATGAACTCTATAATCTATAAAGGTACAAAATCTCTCTAATGTGAACGGTCCTTAATTTATAGAGTAGTCCTACTCAAAAATGTGGTCCTCAGATGGCTGCCAGTTCACAAACTGCTTGTTGCTGTTATGTGTTGAGATTAAGATCTTGCACTGTGATATAAATCTGTGTCATTACAGTGTTCATGCAGCAGGCTGTGTGTATGTGTGTGTGTGTGTGTGAATGTAGCAAGACTCTCTTGAGGCAGGAAGTATTAAGCTGCATTTAAATTTATTTACAAGCTTCTCATGTCCTTGCAGACTGGTAGCACCAGTATAAACTATATATAAGTGGATTCTATAAAAACATAGTTTCACTACCTAAAGTGGATTCAATCAGCCTAAAACATAAGTGGTTTCAGGTTGTTCTTTGTTCTGTTTTTCAAGTTGACTGATGCAGTTTTTTGGTCTTGTTATTTTACAAAGAGTGGTCCTTCCTTAATAGACCACAAATTCTCCCATAATTTTAAATCAAAGCTGCTCTTTGTTTAGCCACCCAAATCTTTACTTTAAAGGGTTTTTTATTTTCTTCTTTATTTTTCCTACCATCTGTTTATAGTGTTTGCTACATCTCTGGCCTAGACAAATTTCAAACAGCCATGGCTCCCTGCTTTCAAACCTTTTCTGACTGGCTTAACCTTATTCCACTCTTTTTTCTTTGTTGTTGGTGGTGATTTGTTCATCACATTCCTCTAACTTTGATCTACTTGTCTCCCTCTTTCCTTTATAGATTGGGCCTTCACTCACCTTGTCCTGTTTACATGGTAACTTTGTCTAGACTCTTAGTCCTCTTGGGTTTGGATTCCAAAGCATATCAAAAGTCCATTTTACATTATAATTGATGCTGATTCAACCAAAAAAGGGTACACTTTGCAGACATAGTTTGAAGTGAGAAGAGTCTTTAAAAGGAATGTAGCTGCTTCCATTTTTACTAACGAAGGAAAGTATCTCATGCATTCTTTTTTTTTTTTTTTTAAGCTGTGTTCAGAGAATTTATGTGCAGAAAGATAAGGTTGGAGAAGGGAAGTAGACTACTTGCGAAGTCTTTTCATATATTTTTACTTATTTTAGAATCATTTAGCGTTTAACTCTGACTTTTCTGCTTTTTTAGTCACTATTGCCCTTTGACTCTAGCAGATTGTTTGGCTGGCAGTCTGCCAACACACTGGCTATTGGAGGTAAGTGATTCCAGGTACCTAGGGCTTTAGAAGGAAGTTTTTCAGGAATGTTGACAGTAGAAGGTTTTTGGTTTTTTGAGATTTTATTTATTTATTTATGAGAGACATAGGCAGAGGGAGAAGCAGGCTCCCTGCAGGGAGCCTGATGCGGAACTTGATCGCAGGATTCCGGGATCATGACCTGAGCCAAAGGCAGGTGCTCAACCACTGAGCCACCCAGGTGTCCCAACAGTAGAATTTAATTTATGTAAAGACAATCCATTTGTTTTCATTGATTTCTATTTTAAAAATAAAGATGCATTCTAATGACAAACATTTTAGAGTTGAAAACATGTTGCAAGTTAAATTATAGTAAGTCAGTAGCGCTGTTCTGTTCTTGCTGGGAAATGTGAGATGTACCTACCTGCTTAAATCTCTCCCTTTCCCCAAATTCCTGTTTGTTTGCAATATTATAAAAGTAAAGAGCATAGGTGTAGGCATTAGACAAATCCTGGCTCGACTATGTGATAGCTGTCTGACCTTGGGTAAGTGGTTTAACTACTCTTCAATTCCCTATGAAATAAGGTTAATAATAGTGCCCACCTCACATATTATATGAAAATGAAAGGATATAACACATTTAAAAAGCTTGTGTCGGGGGTGCCTGGCTGGCTCAATTGGTTAAGCATCTGCTTTTGGCTCAGGTCATGATCTCAGGGTCCTGGGATCAAGCCCCACTTGATTCTCTGCTGAGCAAGGAGCCTGCTTCTCCCTCTCCTTCTGACCCTCCTCCTGCTTATGCTCACTCACTCACACAATCTCTTTTTCAAGTAAATAAATCTTTTAAAAATGTTTAAAAATTAAAAGCTCTTGAAGTTTTTGGTGCATAGTAATCACCAGATGCATACACACTACTGTCCTCTTTAGGCTATAAGCATTTGTCTGATTGTCTTTTATGCCGATTCTTAAACTCTATTTCTTTTTTTACTTTTAAATTTATTTTTTTTTAATATTTCATTAATTTATTCATGAGAGACACAGAGAAAAAGGGAGAGATCTAGGCAGAGGGAGAAGCAGGTTCCCCGCAGGGAGCCTGATGTGGGACTTGATCCTGGACTTCTGGGATCATGCCCTAAGCCAAAGGCAGATGCTCAACCACTGAGCTACTCAGGTGTCCCTTTTAAATTTTGAGTTATCCTTTAATATCGTGGCACCTGTGGTGCCTCTGCTGAAATCACTCTAAAGTAGGCTTTAAATGAGCACTTTGCACATAATGTATACCCTGTAACTATTTACTGAGATGCGTAAAATGTATTTTCTAATATGTCAGTTTTTATAAGTTCAAATTTCAATATATTTAATTTACCCAGTGCCCAAGGTTCAGTGCAGTGCCAGGCCTATAGTAGATGTTCAATAAATACTTGTTGAGGGCTAAATAAAGTAGTGTGTATTGTATTTTCAAGTGAAAATACTCTTTCTAATTAATCTCTGTAAAGTTCTCCTAGAGTGTAGACCTCATCCCCATCCTTCGTGTTCTAGTGCTTCCAACTCCAACACTTAGCCAGAGTCCTGACCCTCTTGTGGAAAAGGAGCTCCATACTACAATATTAGAGCAGCAGAGAGGAAGTTGAAGACCTATTCCCTGCCTGGTTTTTAGAAGTTTAAAACATATTTGAGGAAATAAAGCACAAAGTAAATGAAACAGTTATGAAAACATAATGTGGATTTATAAAATTAGAGATTTGTATTTAATTGGAATATTTATTTCTTTTTTCGTGTGGTCTTACCATGAAAAAGAGATGTAGGATAACTGCGAGGTGATTTGGCTTCTGTGACAAGTCAGAGAAAAATTTCCCTTTGGGTAGAATTATTTCTTGTACATGCCCTCCATGCTAATTAGCTCCCAACTGCTAAGAAATCAGGGTCTTATTTGAATTAAAAACTCAAGTTAGCTCATTTGGCACGAAGCAGTGCTATATCCTTTACATGTACTCAGCAAATATTTAATGAATGAATGAACAGTTTTGTATATAATTATAAGTTACCATGGTCACTGTGATATCACAAAGAATAAAGCATGCAACAGTTTTTTAATCTCAGAGAGGGTGTACTTTTAAGTAATAGCTTTGTAAGTTGACAGACGCCTCTCAACTCTTCAAGTCTTTTTATCTTTTTTTTTTTTTAAAGAGCCAAGTCACAATATAAAAAGTCCTTAGAGGGATGCCTGGGTGGCTCAGCAGTTGAGTGTCTGCTTTCAGCCCAGGGCATGATCATGGAGACTCGGGATTGAGACCCGCATCGGGCTCCCTGCATGGAGCCTGCTTCTTCCCTCTGCCTGTGTCTCTACCTCTCTCTGTGTGTCTCTCATGAATAAATGAAAATCTTAAAAAAAAAGTCCTTGGAATGTCACAAGATAAAACTTTTTTTCAGAAATAAGCTTTGAGGGGCACCTGGGTGGCTCAGTGGGTTAAGCATCTGCCTTTAGCTCAGGTCATGGTCCCAGGGTGCTGAGATTGAGTCCCCTGCAGGAAGCCTGCTTCTCCCCCCTCCTTCCTACTCCTCCTCTCTCTCATTCTCTCTCAAATAAAATGAATAAATAAAATCTTTTAAAAATCTTTTAGTATTTAAAACATAATTTGAACTTTGAAAATAAGAGCGAATGTACTATTTTCCAGAACTTGTTCCTTAACAGTTCAAAATGTTATTTCTTTTTTCTTTTTCTTTTCTTTTTTTTTTTTTTTTTACAAGTAGTGAGTGATTAAGAGGCAATTAAAGATTCGGGTTCGGGCAGCCCTGGTGGTGCAGTGGTTTAGCACTACCTGCAGACCGGGGTGTGATCCTGGAGACCCAGGATCAACTCCCACGTCGGGCTCCCTACGCGGAGCCTGCTTCTCTCTCTGCCCCCAACGCCTCCCCCTCCCAAATAAATAAATAATCTTTAAAAAAAAAAAAAAGATAAGGACTTATACTAACTTATCACATCCAAATATCTCCTGACTTCAGATTTCTCTAAAGAGAGGAAAAAATGCTTTCTGCCTTTTTCACGAGCACAGAGGAACTTTAAGCTGAACTACCCTGCTGGCCTAAGCAAAGTGGTCATCATATAGATAGATAATAAGGTGCTCCAAATACAACACAGAAAGTATAACCAACAAAAGGAAATTGAAGGAGGGCATTAATGTGGAGAAAAGGATGTTCTTACACTATGTATTGGAGAAAGGTACAGGGTGTTGCCCCTGATGTACAGAGAACTCATAAAAATGTTAAGGGAATTCATTGTGTAATGAGCTCCATGAGTTAATTAAAAAGCTCCTTTTGCAGACCCTTAGCAGAGATTTTATAGCTAACGCATTATCGCCATTGTGACTTAAAGGATCATCAGATACAGAATTAAGGCATCTGAAATAACAAGTTGAATGAGGAAAAAGCATAATTTATAAGTTTTTATGGAGCTTCTTGGGTACATGTTTTTGTACCCAATATGGGAGGCTGGGGCATTAAGGTGGCTCAGGTAAGCATCTGACTCTTGATTTCAGCTCAGGCTATGATCTCAGGGTTGTGGGATTGAGCCTTGTGTTGGGTTCACCACTCAGCGGGGAGTCTGCTTAAGATTTTCTCCCTCTCCCTCTGACCTTCCCCCCACACATATGCACTCTCTCTAAAATAAATTTAAAAATAAAATTAGGGGCTACATCAACACATTAAAATGAACTATTATGTTTTGGTGGTTCAGAGTAATACACAGTGGTACAAAATGACTATAGCAACTGGTTTTTTTTCTTTTTTTAAGATTCATTTATTAGAGAACGTACGTGCAAGCAGGGGGAGGGGTAGAAAGAGAGATTGAATTTCAAGCAGACTCCCTGCTGAGCATGGAGCCCAACACAGGGCTTGATCCAATGACCTGGAGATCAAAAGCCAAAATCAAGAGTCAGATACTTACCCAACCAAGCCAGCCAGGTGCTCTGCAACTTGTTTTCTTTCACCATTGCAAAGTTAAGTTTTCCACGTACAGATTTGAAATTAATCATGATGAGGTGCAGAGGATTAATACTGCTTCACTTTCCCCCCAGATGCAGTGAGTCATCTCCCACATTTTTCTAGCCCTGATCTGGTTAATAAATATGCTATCATGGAACGTCTGAATTTTGCATATTATTTACAACATGGACGGCCATCATTTGCATTTGGTACTTTTCTGGTCCAGGAATTAACCAAGAGCAAGACTCCCAAGCAGCTGTGAGTATTTAAAACATAATTTGTATTTTTTTTTTTTTTTTTTAAGATTGATTCATTCATTCATTCATTCATGAGAGGTACAGAGAGAGAGAGGCAGAGACATAGGCAGAGGGAGAAGCAGGCTCCATGCAAGGAGCCTGATGTGGGATTCGATCCCAGAACTCCAGGATTACAACCTGAGCCAAAGCCAGACACTCACCCGCTGAGCCACCTAGGCATCCTTAATTTGTATTCTTAAAAGACATATCTGGGCAGCCCGGGTGGTTCAGCGGTTTAGTGCCGCCTTCAGCCCAGGGCCTGATCATGGAGACCTGGGATCAAGTCCCACATCGGGCTCCATGCATGGAGCCTGCTTCTCCCTCTGCCTGTGTCTCTGCCCCCCCTCCCCCATCTCTCATGAATAAATAAATAAAATCTTTTTTTTTTAAGGCATATTTATGTCTTTTACACATGCATTTGAAAAAAAGTATAGTGGAAACCTATCACAGGGGCAGCCCCAGTGGCGCAGCAGTTTAGCGCCGCCTGTAGCCCGGGGCGTGATCCTGGAGACCCAGAGTCCCGCGTCGGGCTCCCTGCGTGGAGCCTGCTTCTCCCTCTGCCTGCGTCTCTGCCTCTCTCTCTCTCTCTCTCTCTCTCTCTGCCCCCCCCACTTCTGTGTCTGTGTGTCTATGAATAAATAAAATCTTAAAAAAACAAAACAAAACTTATCACAGTTAAGTAGTTATACCTGGCTAGTAATTTGATTTTTTTTTTTTCTCCCATTTTGTGCTTTTCTGTATATTCCAAGTTTGGGGGATGTAATGTATCTTTTGTTAATGGGAAAAAGGAGAATAAAGATAATATTAAAAGATACTATTAAAAAAAGATACTATTTATATCTTTTAAAATTCTGGTTTTTTTTAATGACCCAGGAGATTGGCAAATATTAGCAGTTACTCTAAAGAGAGAATTGTATAATAAGATGTGAATGCTGTATTTAAGATCTGCATTTTTTTATAATTCATTTTTATTAAGCACAGAATTGGGAGGAGTATTTGATATAATCAGCTAAATATAGATCTGCTTTATTTGTTTTGTAGTTAAAGTAATGAATTTTTCACTATTTTTTTCTTATTTTTAAATTTAAATTCAATTAATGAACATTTAGTGTATTATTGGTTTCAGAAGTGGAGGTCAGTGATTCATCAGTCTTCTGTAACACCCAGTTTTCATTATATTATGTGCCCTCCTTAATGTCCATCCCCCAGTTACCCCATTTCCCCACCCACCTCCCCTCTAATGACCCTAGTTTGTTTTCTGTGATTAAGAGTCTCTTATGGTGGGGCAGCCCCTGTGGCGCAGCGGTTTAGCACCGCCTGCAGCCCAGGGCGTGATCCTGGAGACCCTGGATCAAGTCCCACGTCAGGCTCTCTGTATGATGCCTGCTTCTCCCTCTGCCTGTGTCTCTGCCTCTCTCTCTCTCTCTCTCTCTCTCTCTCTCTCTCTCTGTCTCTATGAATAAAGAAATAAAATTTTTAAAAAAAGAGTCTCTTATGGTTTCTCTCTCTCTTTCTCTCTCTGATTTCGTCTTGTTTCACAGTAATGCATTTTAATGATAAAATATTCAGGTAATTAAGAAGGGTGAAAAATGAAAGATAAAAGGTCCCTGAATCTCCTGTCGGCATGAGTCTACACAGTAAATAAAGATGGGTAATTTCTTGTGCAACTTTCCTTGAAATTTATCTATGATGTAAAACTACATATACTATATATATATATCATATCAAAATTTAATTAGCATTAATTTTCTTGGTAGTTTATTTATACACACTCATAATTGATAAGATCACAAGTTGTCAGTCTTTCAGAAGTTCTGTTCTGTGTTCCCTGGATGAAGTTGGAAACAAGAATAATTTGGCCTGTGAGTTGATGTTTTAGGAGAAGGTTAAAGATTGGGGGACGATGGAGACAAAACTACCAAGAACCTCAATGAATGTGTGCAGGGCTCAAAAACTGAAGGGAGAGGAAGCTAAAAATCACAGGTGTCTGATACTCCATGCATCACTGCATAATTCCATCTGCTTTTCCTGGTGAGAAACTGTTTTCTGATGTGATTTTGATTCCTTTCTTTTTCAGGATCCAGCAAGTAGGCAATGAAGCTTATGTTTTAGGGCTCTCCTCCTTCTACATTCCATCAGTAGGAGCTGCCTGTGTTTGTTTCTTAGAACTGCTTGGCCTCGATAGCCTCAAGCTCAGAGTTGACATGAAAGTGGCCAATATAATTTTGAACTACAAATGTAGAAATGAAGATGTTCAGTACAGCTGTATCAGAGAGGCTCTAGGTACCAGTACCTTTTCCATCTGGGGTTTGTTTTGTTTAGAGGACAAGGGATGAATAGGTTTAAAGTATTGAATCGTTGGTGGTTGGGGAGGAAACAATTGTCTTCCTGTTTCATCCTTTTCCTACAGAATGTTTGTACTTTATCTCATTTTCTGGGCCTTTTAATTAGGTTCTGAAATGGCCCTGGGCCACAGTCTTCAAACAGAAGAGTTCCTGACCCTTTCTCTTGACCATATTTTATTGTTTGTATTTCTTACAGCTGAAAAACTATCTAAACTGGCTGTGGGTGAAAAGGCCACCATAGAGGAATTGCTTATTCTCTTAGAAGAAGGTATATGGAACAACATTCAGCAGCAAGAAATAAAGAGGTTTGTTGAATTTCCACCTCATGCTCTTTTCCAGCAAGCTTTTTTCTTCCAGTCTGTATTTGCCTAGTCTTTCTTCTGACACCTCAGATGTTTTTACTAATCCCTTCAGGCCATCTTACTTGGACAGTATATAGTAGTTACTCAGTAAATGGACAGTGAGTTTTGATTGCTTCTTGCCATCAGTAAAGGAGGATGTAGATAGGGACGCCTGGATGGCTCAGTGGTTGAGCATCTGCCCTTGCTCAGGGCATGATCCTGGGTCCTGGGATTGAGTCCCATATCAGGGTCCCTTTGAGGAGCTTGCTTCTCTCTGCCTATGTCTGTGCCTCTGTCTCTTTCTCATGAATAAATAAATAAATCTTAAAAAAAAAAAAAGGGAGGATGCAAATAATCATTCACTCTTTAGAGATAAGAGTTTCCAAGAGATGGAGAACTCTGTCTCCCCACTGTCCTGCTAGTGAGAGAAACCTCTTAAGTGTTACATGTTGAAATCATTTAAGAAGATATGGGATGGGAGCAGCTGGGTGGCTCAGTTAGCTAAGCATTGACTCTTGATTTCAGCTCAGGTCATGATCTCAGGGTCCTGAGATCTAGCCCCACATTGGCTCCCTGCTGGGTGCAGAGACTGCTAAAGATTCTCTTTGCCCCTCCCTTGCTCTCTTTCTCTTTTTCTCTCTCTCTTGCTTTCTCTCTCGCTCTCAAAAAAAAAAAATATATATATATATATATTTTTTTTTTTTTATGAAGAAAAAAGTTGGGGGATGTATCTCACAAAATTTGACTCTAAGAATTGTCCTTAATTTTTCTCTTGCTAATATGTTAGTTGATAATGAAAGTTGAGGTGACCATCTATCCACAGAAATACCTCTACTTATACATTTATGCCATCTTTCCTCTGTGCTATGCCACCTGGGGTGACCTAGCCACCTAAGACCCTGGGAATGCAGCACTCTCCTGTACCTGCTATCAGTGACTCTGTTCTCAAGTTTTCTGCTGTGAGCAGGAATAAGTACTGCCCCTTCATGAGGAAGCCCAAGCATCTGTCTGGGCTCTGATACTCTAAAGCAAATCATGCGAAACAATTAAGCACTCAGGAAATTTCTTGAATGCTGATTTATTCAATACTCCTAAAGGTGGTATATAGCTAGTATAATCTATCTATGGATAGATTCTTGGTTGATAAAAGGAATGAATTCTGCCAGTATGCTAAGAAGACTTTTATACATTCTGGGTGCAAGAGCCCTCTTTTTTTTTTTTTCCCCCAAAGCAGCCTAATAAACATTTGGTATTTGTAGAAAGGCTTTTTAGAGAATATACTGCAGTTAAGTTTATTTAATTTTTACTAATTTTCCATTTAAAACTAAAGCTATATTTTAACAATTTTTTTCTCTACTGCCCCAACTTCCAATTACAGGTTATCTAGTGAATCTAGCAGCCAGTGGGCATTAGCAGTACAGTTCTGCAGGCTTCACAATGTGAAGCTGAGCACGTCTTACCTTAGAGAATGTGCCAAAGCAAATGATTGGTTACAGTTCATTATTCACAGCCAACTCTATAACTATCACCCAGAGGAGGTAAGCCACCATTTGTTGCCAACTATTCAAGAAGAGGAAATGGAAAACTTCAGGGAGGATGAATAGTGTTCTTTCTGTTGTGTGTACCTAGGCTTTTGTTTTATATGATACTACTGTTTTTACTAAGATTTCAGTGGGTTGGCTTCAGACAAAGAATTAGTCATTAGTACTACAGAGCTGAAGGAAGAGTTTTTGTGACTCCAGATTAAATATAGAAATTCAATCCTAAAAAAAAAAAAAAAAGAAATTCAATCCAAAGCAACAAATAACTTTGTAAAATGATATGGTCACTTCCCCCCACACAGTTCAAGGTGAGAAAGAACAATTTTACCTCTGCTTTTCTCTAACATTTTTCAGCTCCAGATAGAACTGGTCTTTTTAAATCACCTAATATGTTTTCTAGGTGAAATCTCTTCTTCAGTATTTCAGTCCTGTCCTTCAAGACCACTTAAGACTAGCTTTTGAGAACCTGACCTCAGTGTCTAACTCCAAAATGGATAGTGATGAAGTCTGCAGCAGGTCTCCCCAGGAACTCCAGAGAAACAAAGAAGAAATGGCTGATTTCTTTCAAGTTCTACTCCAGTGCTCAGAGGAACCAAACCCCTGGTGCTGGCTCCTAGCTGAAGCAATGAAACAACAGGCTCCTATCCTTAGTGTCCTGGCCTCATGTCTCCAGGTGAGGATAATAATAAGCCTAAATTAAAGACCCAGCAAACAATGGAAAAAGTGGAAAGGGACAGAGAAGGCTGATAATCAGAAAGGAAGTGGGGTGATGATGACAGTGAGGCTCCAGCATGTATTTGTAAGGTCACTGTAACTTTTACGCTTTTCTGGCTTAGGCTCCAAGCCATCTAGTATACTTCCTTGTACCTTAATATTCAGTAACTTAAGTGGTCAGAGCTTGGTTCCTGGTTGGCAGTCATAGAGAAAGGATTGTGCCTCTTGAGCAGACAAGTGAGATGCTCTAGAAAGTCCCTTGATCAGCATTTCTGTGGAAGCCAGTCTTGTTCCTTATACTTAGTACTTCCACGGTTTCCGTATATACCCATTCTGTCTCTTGGTCTTTTGATACATCACACTGCAGAACAGTTTATAATAGTTCCTTGTTGCTCATTAGAATTTATTTCAGTTTGAAAGCTTTTCAAGCTAGTTTAACCAATTTCTTGAGATGACTTGTTCTAAACAGGAAATATCTATCCATGTTTGTAGCATTGCTGGAAGCCTCCAACTCCCTCTATCAGGTAATCCAGACACAACTGTTTTTGAAAAGTTTTTATCCTGTGACAGGATGCCAGTACTATTCCTTGTCTATGTGTTTGGATCATCACATCTGTGGAGGACAGTGTTGCAGCTGAAGCAATAGAACACATTCAGGGCTCAGTGGAAGGCCACATATGGGACCTTCAAGACCTCTCAGTCATCTGGAGAACATTATTAACAAGGCAGAAGAGCAAAACTCTCATCAGAGGTTTCCAACTTTTCTTTAAGGTAGTAATAGTCACTTCATTTCTTTTCTGTGTTTTAAAGGGTTACTTCAGGATACACCTATTGGCTTTTTTAGTTTTTTTTTTTTTTTTAATTTTTATTTATTTATGATAGTCACAGAGAGATAGAGAGAGAGGCAGAGACACAGGCAGAGGGAGAAGCAGGCTCCATGCACCGGGAGCCCGATGTGGGATTCGATCCCGGATCTCCAGGATCGCGCCCTGGGCCAAAGGCAGGCGCCAAACCGCTGCGCCACCCAGGGATCCCTAGTTTTTTTTTTTAGCTGACAACAAGTGATGATAACTACCATTTATTTAGCAAAGAGCTTTATTATTTTTTTTTTTAAGATTTTATTTATTCATTAGAGAGAGAGTGCACAGAGGAAGAGGGAGAAGCAGACTTCCCACTGAGCAGGGAATCCAATGCAGGGCTGGATCCCAGGACCCTGGGATCATGACCCGAGCCAAAGCCAGTCACTTAACCAACTGAGCCACCTAGGCACCCCAGCAAAGAGCTTTATATATATTTTTTGATATAAAAGTTATCACAAAAATTATCACAATAGTCTTTTAGAAAGATAATATATTAGGATGTTATGAAGTGATAGTATTCTCATTTTAAAGTAATAAACTCAGGCTCACAGAACTTAAGTAACATGCCCAGGGTCTCAAAGTATGTTAGTAAGCAGTGTATTTATAGTTCAGATCTATACTTTCTCATTCCAAAACCCCTGTCTTCTGACTGAAAAGCCCCCACCAAGTGGTAGAAATGCTATAGACAGCAGTAGGTTGGGCAGCTCAGTGGAGTATCTCCAGCTCATGTGCAGTAACCAAGTAAAGAATAGACAGAAAATGGACTGTTGAGTAGGTGTACCTGGTCTGAATATCCTTCTTCTAAAAGGCAAAATAAATAGAAATTTAATCTCCTTTCTCTTTAACATACATGATTCATTTCTTTGAAATTGTTATTAATAGTACTTGTTTTTACTATGCCTCTTACATTAGTATTATTCATTAGTATTCAAATAGTATTGATTAGCTTCGCAATGTTTAAATTTCATTCAAACTCTTCCTCAAAGGATTCCCCACTACTGTTGATGATGGAAATGTATGAACTGTGTATGTTCTTCAAGAATTATAAAGAAGCTGAAGCTAAACTTCTGGAGTTCCAAAAGAGCTTTGAAACTGTAAGTTGAAATCCTATTGCTCTTTATCATTGATCTGAAATTGGTTAGAGTGGCCTGTTATCTGCTAGTAGTCAAGATATAACAGCAGACAAGTAGCTGGGTATGTGGCATAATTCAAACTAACTCATTTGTACTGTTCCAGAGGTGGGGAGACAGATCACGAGTTACAGTGGCTTTGCCAACAGCACCTCAGTTGCCAGGCATGACAGAGAAGTTTCACTTGGCTACTTTTAAGTAACTCATATAAGTGGAATTGTACAGTATTTGTTTTTTGTAAATGGTTTATTTCACTTAGCATGATGTTCTCAAGCCTCATCCATGTAGAATGCAGAATTTCTTTCCTTTTACATGCTGAATAAAATTCCATTCTATGTATATGCCACATTTGCTTATCCATTCCTCTATCTGTGAATATTTGAGTTGCTTCTACATTTTAATTGTGCTACTATGAACATGGTATACAAATAATCTCTTTAAGATCCTGCTTTTAATTCTTTTCGGTATTCTCTCAAAAGTGGAATTGCTGGATGATATGATAACTGTATCTTTAATATTTTGAGGAATTGTCATACTGCTTTCTATAGCAGTTGCACCATTTTACATTGCCACAGCAGTATACAAGGTTCCAGTCTCTCCACATCCTCTTCAGCATTTGTTTTCTGTTTTGTATTTTTGTTTTTTAGATTTTTATTTTTTTAAATTTATTTATTCATGAGAGAGACACCGAGAGAAAGAGGCAGAGACACAGGTATTGGGAGAAGCAGACTCCATGCAGGGAGCCCGACATGGGACTCAATCCTGGGTCTCCAGGATCACGCCCTAAGCTGAAGGTGGCGCTAAACCGCTGAGCCACCCAGGCTGCCCTCTGTTTTGTTTTTAAGTAAGCTCTGCCCAATGTGGAGACCCCAGGATCAAGAGTTACATGCTCTACCTACTAAGCCAGTCAGGTGCCCCCAGCCTATTTTTTAATAGAGTTTTTTTTTTTAAACACTCAGTTTTGGAGTTCTTTGTATATTTTGGGTAATAGTCCATTATTAGATGTATCTTTTGTAAATATTTTCTTGCAATCTGTGTCTAGTCTTCTAATTCTCTTGAGATTTTGTTTTGTAGAACAGAAGTTTTTACTTTTGTGATATCTAGGTGGCTCAGTCAGTTAAGTGTCTGTCTTCGGCTCAAGTCATGATCTCAGGGTCCTGGGATCAAGTCCCACATCAGGTTCACTGCCCAGCAGGGAGTCTGCTTCTCCCTCTGCCTCTCCCTGCAGCTCCCTTTGCTTATGCTCTCTCGTTCTCTGTCAAATAAATAAAATCTTTAAAAAGAAAAAAAAAAGTTTACTTTTATTTTTTAAAAATATTTATTTATTCATGAGAGACACAGAGAGGCAGAGACATAGGCAGAGGGAGAAGCAGGCTTCCCACAGGGAGCCCGATGTGGGACTCGATCCCAGATCCCGGGATCACGCCCTGAGCCAAAGGCAGACGCTCAATTGCTGAGCCACCCAGGCACCCCAAGGTTTTTACTTTTAATGAAGTCCATCTGATCAATTATTTTTTTCATGGATTAGGTCTTTGGTGTTGTATTCTAAAAAGGACCATGTACAAGGTCATCTAGGTTTTCTTTTATATTATCTCTTAGGAGTTTTATAGTTTTTCATTTATATTTAGGCCCTCCCAGATATCTTTTTACTCTGACCTCACTGTTCCCGCTCCAGCTTATCTCTTTGGAGGGACAGTGCACCTGTTCCATCCTTGCTTCCACCCTTTACTTCCACATATATTTTTGTTTTTGACTAATTCCATCACTTGCCTGCTATAGACCCTCTTCTTACAGCAGCAGGAGTACATAAACAAGTAAATAAAGACTAAGAACTATGCTCCAATTCAGGCTAATGCAGCCTGCTACTTGGGGTCATCTTCCAATTAATATTGCTAGCATTTGATTGTAATGACATAAATCCAGGCTTCTTAACCGAGATGCTTCCTTAACAATAGTATAAACTACAAGCAAACTGGTAGAAGAAGTTGGTAGAACAAGTTAATGTTAAGTCTTTCGAAGAGGTCTTGTTATATGAATCTCAGATCTTCTGGACTTGAGGGCAGGCCTCCATCCCTCTCCAAAGCTGTTAAGTAAAATGTGTCAGGTCAATTTCACAGCAACTCACAGGGTTATTAGTTTGGCAGTCGCTAACTTGAAGGTATTTGCTTCAGTTCACTCCATAGTTGGCATTCAGTCTGTAGGTCTCTTATCCATCTTTGACTTTGACACACACACAGCTCCCTATACAGTAGGACATCTCACAAAGAGAAACAAAGAGCTTATTTTTGCCACTTCTCGGACGCATACCTCTACTTCTTGTCATTTGGAAAGGACCTGAATAAGTGTTCCCCTTTGTGATAGGAAAGGACTTTTGAGGTACCTTGCCTTTCTTATATTTTCCCAAATTGGGAGGTTTTGATTTGCTATTCCTGAGAAACTGGTTTTCCTGACCCCCTCTTTTTTCTAGGTTGAAACAGCAGCCACAAGGGTCCACACTACCATCCCTGCCCCATGGCTGAAGGAGCAGGTGTGTTTTCTTCTGAAGCTTATGCTGCAGCAGTGTGGGACCCAGTATGAACTGGGGAAGCTTTTGCAGCTATTTGTTGGAATAGAAAATTTCTTCTCTGATGGTAAGACAGTCCTGACAGTTGAGTTGTTAAGAAATTAGATTCCTTAATCTTGAAAATATTTTAGAAGGGCATTCAGGAAATTAAAATGCATATGATATATAACATTACATTTACAGTCCATAATGAGGTTTGAAGAAGAGGTTGCAGGAAAAACTTCAATCACGGTCAAAGCATTCAAAACCTAGCACAACAGGGCATAACCTAAATAATACAATTGGCTGCTCCTTCTGAGGACTTGTCAGCTGCATTTCCCCCTGGCTAGTCTCTACCCTGTCACTGTCAATTTTTTTTTTTCTGACAAGTAGCCTTAAAGTGTTACCATTGCTCAGGGTCACAAACTGTTTCAGAAATGACTAATTCATTTTGAAGGTTTCAAAGACAAATTATGCTTATTTTTTACATTTCTCTCCAGACACTGGCAGTCTCTAAGGTTGTTGCTGATTGAGTGAAACCAATTATTGTCTTACCTTCTTTTCTACTTGATAATTTCAAGTTTTTGTTGAATGATTATGTTGTTGTTTTATACTAGATTCTGACATTTTCACTACTGGGGTTATTTGGAGAGCTCATATCTGCACAGAATGGTGACAGAATGCTAGGCTCAGTGCCTGCATTGTTGGCGGTCAGGGCTGAAGACTGGAAAGAAAGGGTGTTTCCAAAATTAAGTGTCTGTAAGATGGGACTTGTCTGTTTCTCTATAGACCAAATAGTATGTCCTTTTAACATACAGGTGTTTTTAATTTTTAAAAAAAGATTTTAACAGAGAGAGAGAGAGAGGCAGAGACACAGGCAGAGGGAGAAGCAGGCTCCATGCAGGGAGCCTGATGTGGGACTCGATCCCGGGACTCCAGGATCACGCCCTGGGCTGAAGGCAGGAGCTAAACCGCTGAGCTACCCAGGGATCCCACAGGTGTTTTTATTGATCTGTAGTAATTTTAATTTTTTTCAGAAATGAATTTCCTATTTTCTCTTTTTTTTGAATTCCCTATTTTCTTTTTTTTTTTTTTTTTTAATTTTATTTATTTATGATAGGCACACAGTGAGAGAGAGAGAAGCAGAGGCATAGGCAGAGGGAGAAGCAGGCTCCATGCACCGGGAGCCCGATGTGGGATTCGATCCCGGGTCTCCAGGATCACGCCCCGGGCCAAAGGCAGGCGCCAAACCGCTGCGCCACCCAGGGATCCCTGAATTCCCTATTTTCTTGCCAGAATTACTGTATCCTTGAAAAATTATAAGGATTGTCTATGTTGTTAACCATTTTACTGCTTTTATTTTATTTTTTTAAAGATATTTATTTATTCATTTATTAGAGACACGGGGTCGGGGGGGAGAGAGAGAGAGAAAGAGAGAGAGGCAGAGACACAGACAGAGGGAGAAGCAGGCTCCATGCAGGGAGCCTGACGTGGGACTCACTCCCGGGTCTCCAGGATCACACCCTGGGCTGAAGGCAGCGCTAAACCGCTGAGCCACCAGGGCTGCCCATACTGCTTTTATTCATATAATTTTTTCCCATTTTTATGGAATGTTTATATTCTCTGTGTATATAATATGTATGTGCCTAAAGAAAATATTTATAAGAAAAAAAACCTAGGTTTTATATGCTTTAACAAAGAAACCTAGCATCCCCCTACTGGTGGGTATTGTGCAGGGTGTCTCACTGTCCCTAGAACTACCTAAATCAGACCACAGCCCAGCAGGTGGCGTTGGGAATAGGCTCCTACAGAGTGTTTTTCATATCCTTCCTTTATGGTAGGACACAAGTCAGCTCTACATAGACTGTTTGGGAGATGGAGCAAACCCAGCCAGGTTTGGGTTTGGCACAGTCAGTTAGGGGTGGCATAGTCAGTTAGGTGTCCAACTCTTGGTTTTGGCTCAGGTTGTGATCTTAGGGGCATGGGCTTGAGCCCCACGTTGGGCTCTGTTCTTAGCACAGAGTCTGCTTACGACTCTGCCCCTCCCCCCAGTTTGCCCTCCCCCTAAGATGAATGAATAAATCTTATAAAAAAAAGAGACACTGCACTGAGTGTCCCTGGTTTAAGTAGTTGTCCAAAGGAGCAAGTGATGCTCCATTCTGAATACAATCTGCTGAATTAAGAGACTTGGCTATTGCCCAGTTTTAGCTGGCCTACTGGTTCTGTGTCTTAATCCACATGACATTTGCACTAAATGAGCAAGTGAACAGTCATAAAAAACAAATTTGTTTAAGGCTGGAGAAAAATCTAGAAAAAAATGGGATTGGCCTGAATGAATGGCCAGGTCTTCCCAAGGTTGACTGAGTTGCTACTACACAGCAGGCCACCAACCTCTGCCCTGTATATAAAGCCAGCTGTGTAGACTGAGTCCTGGTGCAAATCTTGAATAGTTCTTACTATATAGGGGATGGCTTATGACTTCATCTGCTAGCCAACCAGAGTAGAAAAATAGGTTTTTATTTTTTTCCTTATTACATTACGGTGTTAAGCATATATATTCTCCCTCTGATGGTGGCATTTTACTGATTAAATGTTTATACCCTCTTCTCTTTGGCACAGGTCCAGATGTGAAGAAGCTCTGTGTCCTTAGTGAAATTTTGAAGGACACATCCATAGCCATTAATCATGTAATTATTAGCAGCCACAGCCTTGAGAATTTTCAGCATGAATGTACATCTATTTTGGAAAAACTGGCGATGGAGGGACAGTTTGCTTTGGCCAGGAGAGTAGCAGAATTAGCTGAATTACCTGTGGACAACTTGGTTATTGAAGAGGTATCATTAGTCTTTTAAGTTATTTGAAATCTTAGCTTTTTGAACCAGCATTAAACAGAATCAAATGAGATATGTGATTTCTAGGAGAAGAGGCTTTTTTACTTTTGACACACACATCACTTTCAGAAATGGATGAGCATCAGATCCCTGTTAGTGTAGAATGTGTGTTTTAAACTAAGGTTGGCTTACAGGATATGCTACAGCTGTTGTGCTTTGAACAGAATTAAACATAGGGTGGCTTCGTCTTGAACCCCCTTCCCTAAGATAAATTCAGAATTAGCTTTTATACTTTAACTTTCCAGATAAAATATCCTGGATCATCCATAGCCAAGCCTCATGTTCCCTGACTTGATTTGGCTTTAACAAGTACAGCATACTTCGGGAGCATTAGCACATACTTCTTTATCCCAAAAAGGCTAAAGTGTTTTGTTCGATTTCACAGATGACACAGGAAATGCAAACCCTAAAACACATTGACCAGTGGTCCCTGAAACAAGCAAGAATTGACTTCTGGAAAAAATGTCATGAGAATTTTAAGAAAAATTCCATTTCAAGCAAAGCAGCTTCTTCCTTTTTCTCAGCCCAGGCACCTGAGTGCCCAACTGAAGAGGGTCGGAGCAGCAGTGAGGAGCGCCATCTGCTGCTCACATTGGCAGCACACTGGCTTGCTCAGGAGGATCTGGTGCCGGTGGCCGAACTGGAGGAGCTAGAGAAGCAGATCTGGCGCTGCCGCATTACCCAACACACCCTCAGAGAAAAACAGGAGCAAGTAGAGCTCGGGTTTTCTCAACAGATTTCAACTAGTGGGGAACTTTCCTTTGATGGGATAGCCAGTAAGTTTTCACTCTCCATGTTGGCTGTTCTGAACACATCAAAGTACTTAGAACTCAGTGGCTTTCCATCCAAAGAGACATGTGATAGCGGACTGGATTGGAAGGAGCAGGAGTCACTGAACTTTCTGATTGGGCACCTATTGGATGATGGCTTTGTGCATGAAGCAAGTAGAGTGTGTCGGTATTTTCATTTCTATAACCAAGATGTTGCCTTGGTGTTGCACTGCAGAGCACTGGCCTCAGGGGAAGCTAGTGTGGATGACCTGCACCCAGAGATCCATGCTCTCCTACAAAGTGCTGAGCCGCTTGAGGAGGAGGAAGCTGGCATTCCACTAAGAAAAGTCCAGAGCAGTAAGTAGAGGAGATCAAACTGCCCTGAGTCCTGAGCAGAGCTGTTGGCACTCTTTCCCAGAAGGAAAGGGTCCCTTTTGGCATACTAATTATACAAGTTAAGGGTAATCCATTAAACTAGGTAATTAACTGGTCAATGACAGAAACGTGTCTTTTAACTAGCTGTATATCAAAGTTAGAGGGAATCTATTTGACTTGTAGCTAGTTCACTGAAATTGATTCTATAACTGGTTATCATGTTTCCAATTGTACATTGATAGTATATAGAAATATGCTGATTTTTGTGTTAATCTTATATCCTGTGACCTTGCTAAATTTGCTTATCCTAAGGGTTTTCTTATAGATTCCTTGGGATTTTCTACAGATGATACTATCTGTGAATGGAGATGGTTTTATATCTTCCTTTGCAATCTGAATTGCCAATGATTTCTTTGTCTCGCTTTATTTACTGGCTGGGACTTTCAGTATGACATTGGATAGGAGTAGTAAAAGTGGAAATACTTGCCTTGTTGCTGATTTTAGAGAGAAAGCATTAACCTTTTTTTTTTAATTCAAGTATAATTAATATACAATGTTAGATTAGTTTCAGGTGTACAGTGTGATTCAACAATTCTATACATAGGGGCCCCTGAGTGGCTCAGTCAGTTAAGCCCCTGCCTTTGGCTCAGGTCATGATCTAAGGGTCCTGGGATTGAGCCCCGCATCAGGCTCCCTGTTCAGCAGGGGAGCCTGCTTCTCTCTCTCTCTCTCTTTGCCTTTCCCCTTACTTCTCTCCTCTGCTCGTGCACTCTCTCTCTCTTAAATAAATTTAAAAACAAATACTATACATTACTCAGTGCTCATCAGGATAAGTGTACTCTTACTCCCCTTCACCAATTTCACCCATCCCCCCACCAACCTCCCCACTGATAACCACCAGTTTGTTCTCTGTAGTTAGGATAATTTATTTTTTTCTCTTTTTTTTCTTTGTTCATTTATTTCTTAAATTCCATATATCAGTGAAATTATATAGTATTTCTTTCTCTGACTTCTTAGCATTTATACCCTCTAAATCCATCCACATTTTTTTTTTTTTTTTTTTTTTTTTTTAGTTTTTATTTATTTATTCATGAGAGAGAGAGAGAGAGGCTGAGACACAGGCAGGGGGAGAAGCTGGCTTCATGCAGGGAGCCCATGCTGGACTCCATCCCGGGTCTCCAGGATCAGGCCCTGGGCTGAAGGCGGCGCTAAACCGCTGAACCATCCACATTTTTGCAAATGGCAAGATTTCATCACTTTTTTGGCTCAGTAATATTCTATTTTATATATATACACACACATACACACACACACACACACACACACACCACATCTTTATCTACAAATGGATACTTGGGTTGGTTCCATATCCTGATTATTGTAAATAATGCTGCAGTAAACATAAGGGTGCATATATCTTTTCTAATTAAAGTTTTTGTATTCTTTGGGTAAGTATGTAGTAGTGGAATTACTGGATCAAGTGGTACTTCTATTTTTAATTTTTTGAGGAACTTCCATACTGCCTTCCACAGTGGCAGCACCAGCTTGCACTCCCACAAGGAGTGCACAAGGGTTCCTTTTCCTCACCAAGGGTTCCTTTTTTTTTTTTTTTTTTTTTAGATGCACCCTTACATTTATTGCAGCTTTACAACAGCCAAGAGGTAGAAACAACCCAAGTGCTTATCAATAGATGGATAAGTCAAAGGTTAGATTGGGCCACCAGGTTCCCCTATGGTGTATTCCTGACAGCTGGGTTATTATTTCCATAGAACTCGGGGTGAGGATTTACCAGGTTAGATTTAGTGGTTGATGAGAGTTGGCTTTAGCCGTGAGGGGATACAGTGCAAGTAACATTAGCAGGGTACATGACAACGATGCAGTCTTAGCTTTAGGGGATTGTCCTTGTCGGGTTGACTCTTCCATTCTGAAACAAAGTCTTTGAGGATGGCTTGTAGATCAGCTGGCCGGAGGTGAGGTGAATGTAGCAGACCCAGGGAGTTATCCCGTCGACCTTGAGAGTGGTGGGAGTGGTCAGGATTCTTGTGATTTTTTATTTTAGCCATTCTGACAGGTGTAAAGTGATAACTCATTGTGGTTTTGACTTGCATTTCCCTGATGATGAATGATGCTGAGCATCTTTTCATGTGTCTGTTGGCCATCTTTATTTCTTTGGAAAAATGTTTATTCAGGTCTTACTTTTTTTTTTAGTTGGATTATTTGTGGGGTTTTTTGGTGCTGAGTTATAGAACTTCTTTATATACTTTGGATTAACCCCTTATCAGATATGTCATTTGCAAATATCTTCTCCCATTTAGTAGGCTGTCTTTTGTTGATAGTTTCATTTGCTGCATAAAAGCTTTTTGTTTTGGTGTAATCTGAATAGTTAAATTCTGTTTTTTTCCCCTTGCTGGAGGAGATATGTGTAGAAAAATGTTTCTACGGCTGATGTCAGGGAAATTACTGCCTATGTTTTCTTCTAGGCTTTTTATGGTTTCAGGTCTCACATTTAGATCTTTAATCCATTTTGAATTTATTTTTGTGTGTAAGAAAGGGTCTAGTTTCATTCTTATGCATGTAGCTGTCCAGTTTTCCCAGCGTCATTTGTTGAAGAGCCTATCTTATATAAATCATTCAGTCTTCATAGTTAAGTATACTAGCTGTAGGTTTTTTTGAAGATAGACTTTGTCATGTTTGAGAAAGTTCCCTTCTATTCCTAGTTTGCAAGTTTTTATCATGAATCAGTGTTGAATTTTGTCATTTTTTCCCTATATCCATGATATGATCATGTGGGTTTTTTTCTTTAGACTATTAATTGATTATATTAGGTAGATTACATTGTTTTTAAAATATTAAACCAGGGATCCCTGGGTGGCGCAGTGGTTTGGCGCCTGCCTTTGGCCCAGGGCGCGATCCTGGAGACCCGGGATCGAATCCCACATCAGGCTCCCGGTGAATGGAGCCTGCTTCTCCCTCCGCCTGTGTCTCTGCCTCTCTCTCTCTCTCTCTCTCTGTGACTATCATAAATAAATAAAAATAAAATAAAATAAAAATAAAATAAAATATTAAACCAGCTTTGCCTTCCCAGGATTAATCCCACTTGCTCATAGTGCATTATTCTTTTAGATACATTACTATAATCAGTTTTCTACTTTGAAAATTTTTACATTTCACTTTTTTTTTATACTTTGTCTAGTTTATGTATCCAGGTAATGTCATTTTCATGAATTGGAAAGCACTCCTACCTCTTTGTGTGTGTGTTTTAAGACATTGTTATGGAATTGGTGTCATTTCCTCTTTAGATGTTCAGTAGAATTTACGAGTAAAAACCATGCACCTGGAGATTTATGTTTTGGAAGACTTTAAAATATAAACTTCTTTCTTAGTTATACAACTGATCAGGTTATCTTTTTCATCTTTGAAGAGTTTTTGGTAGTTTTTAGATTTTGAGGAAATAATTTTTCCTGCTTTGAGTTATTTGAACATTTTTTTAGTCTTCCATTTTAATTTTCCTAATTTTGACTATATATCTCTGCATATTTTTTTAAATTGGTTGTTTTGGGACACCTGGGTGGCTCAGTGGTTAAGTGTTTGCCTTTGGCTCAGGGCATGATCCTGGAGTCCCAAGTCCCACATTGGGCTCCCTGCATGGAGCCTGCTTCTCCTTCTGCCCATGTCTCTGCCTCTCTTTCTGTGTCTCTCATGAATAAATAAATAAAATCTTTAAAAATAAATAATAAATTGGTTGTTTTATGGATTACATTATATATTCATAACTTTTTATAGCCTACTTAAAAATCAATTTTTTACTACTTCAGCTAGAGTGTAGAAACCTTACCACCATATAGGTCACTTCTCTTCCATTATGACCTACTTTTTTTTCTTTTTTAAGAGAGAGAGAGAGCGCTCGCATGTGCACAAGCTGTGGGAAGTGGGGGCAGAGAGACAGGCAGAGAATTTCAAGGATACTGCAAACCAACTGTGGAGCCCAACATGGAGCTTGGTTTCACAACCCTGAGATGGTGACTTGAGCTGAAACCAAGAGTAAGATGCTGAGCCGACTGAGATATCTAAGCGCCCTTACTTGTCTTATTATATTTACATCTATATAATGTTGAAATCCCTATCAAACAATGCTAGAATTTTTACTTTCAACCAGAAATCATATTTTTAAAAACTCAAGAGAGGAGGAAATTTTATTTACTCGTATATTTACAGTTTTTTTGCTCTCCTTTCATTCCTCATATTTCAAGTTTCCTTCTATCCCTGTCTGAACAACTTCCATTAGTGACTCTGTTAAGAGTTGTCTACTAGCAACACATTCTCTTAGTTTTTCTTCATTACTTTTATTCATCTGAGAGAATATCTATTTCACCTTTATTCCTGAAGCTTCCTTTTACTGGAAGGAGAAAATTCATTATTTTCTTTCAGTGCTTAAAAATGTTGCACAATATTTTTTAAAGCATTCCTTTTAATCTTTGTGGTATCTGGTGAATAATCTGCAGTCATTTGAATCATCATTACCCTATTGATAATGCATTTTTCTCTGGTTGCTTTCAATATTTTTTTTTTTCTATCTTTAGTCTTTAGCAGTTTGATTATACATGACTGGGCTTGTATTTCTTTGGGTTTATCATGTTTGGGGTTCACTGAACAGTCTTGAATGTTTAGGTTTATGTGTTTCACCAAATTTAAGTACTTTTCAGACATTATGCTTTCAGATATTTTTTCAGCACCACACCCATAGTCTTCTCCTTCTGGGACTCCAGTGACACAAATGATAGAACTTTTGTTACTGTTTCAAAAGTCCTTTAGACTTTATTCTATTTTTTTTGTCTTTGTTGTTCAGATTGGATAATTTCTGTTTATCTATCTTCAGTTTCACTGACTCTTTCCTGTGGTATCTGCACACTATTGAATTTATTTCTATGATTTTAAAATTTCATTTTTCACCCCCAAAATTGCCATTTTATTCTTCTTTATACCCTCTGGTTTTTTTTAGGCTGTTTTTCAGTTTGCTTCAAGAACATTTATAATTGCTTGTCGGAACAATGTATATAATAGCTACTTTATCAGGTGATTTCAACCTTTATGTCATTTTTAAATTATTTTTTATTTTTTAAAGATTTTATTTATTTATTCATGAGAGACACAGAGAGAGGGAGACAGAGACATGGGCAGAGAGAGAAACAGGCTCCATGCAGGGAGCCTGATGTGGGACTCGATCCTGGGACTCCAAGATCACATGCTGAGCCACCCAGGTGTCCCCCTTCATGTTATTTTATTTTATTTTATTTTATTTTAAATTTTTATTTATTTTTATTTATTTATGATAGTCACAGAGAGAGAGAGAGGCAGAGACAGGCAGAGGGAGAAGCAGGCTCCATGCACCGGGAGCCCGACGTGGGATTCGATCCCGGGTCTCCAGGATCGCGCCCTGGGCCAAAGGCAGGCGCCAAACCGCTGCGCCACACAGGGATCCCTTCATGTCATTTTAGTACTAGGTGTCATCTATTGTATTTTCTCCTATGAATTGAGATTTTCTTGCATTTTTGTATGCTGAGTAATTTTGAGTTGGATCCTGGACATTTTGAATCATATATTATGAGACTCTGGGTCATGTTTAAATCTCTTAAGGAAAATGTTGATTTTTTTTAAATTTTTATTTATTTATTTATTTTTGGATAGCAGGCAGTTGACCTGGTTAGGTTTGGGCTACAAGTTCTTTTTTGTTTGTTTGTTTTTTGGGGTTTTTTTGGGGGGAGGGCTACAAGTTCTAACCCACTTTCTATAGGCTGTGGTTCTAATATCAGTTCGTTTTTCAAATCCTTTGTGATGCTGTTCAGATCCGTCCTGTGTATATGCAACATCCTGTGGTCAGTCTGCAGCCTAGATAGTCCTCTGTTAATTCATTGCTCAGGGTCTTGATATGCCGACTAGAAGCAGATCTATATATGCGAAGCCTGGGAGTGAGCCCTAGAGTTTATAAACAACTTTATTGTGTGGCTTTCTGAATCTCTCTCCCAAGGATTTTCTGGTTCCCTGAGGCTTCCCTTTTTTGATCTCCTGGCTAAAAGACGGACTTGTAGTTAGTTACCCCACTCTGGCATGCACTTCCCTGACCATGCCTGCATCCTGGGCCAGCAGACAGGAGGGTAATGCAAAAGGAGACAAAGGTTCACTGCATTGTCTTGAGACCAGAACACCTCGAGTCTAAAAATAAAGTTCTTGAGATGGGGGGGTCTTACCAGCTGCTGCCATGGCCCCTGCTACCATAGCCTCAGGGCTGCTGGGAGCTGAGAGGAGAGAGAAGGGGCATCAGAAGTCCCCCTTCCTGCTCCTTGAGCCCGTACAAAAGGGCTTCTCCTGGAGTGCATGCTCACTCTCTTTGTGCTGAGTTACGGGTTTCAGGCAGCATTACATTCAGGCTATAGAGGTTACTAGAGGGGAAGAGGCGGTGTCATTTAGTGCTGCGTGCTGCGTGCCAGCTTTTATATTGAGTTCAGTGGGGGAGACAGGGTAGGGTGAGCTGCTTCCCTAGAACCGGCATCCCAACAAGGGATTTTAGGCAGGGAATAACACAGTCTAAGTTGCTATTTACTTTTTTGTCCTTACAGCATATTTTTTCATGTATAATAACTTAAATGCAAAAGTATTACATGCTTAGAGTAACATCACAGCACGGAAGTGCATCAAGTACAAAGTGAAAGTCCGTTGCCCAGTCAGCACCACCCCTACCACGTTCCCTGGAGTAACATCTTCTGCTTGCTTGGTATGCATTATTTTCTCTCTGTAGCCTTACATGTGTACATGCGCACATACACACCATTTATTATTTTTTTTACAAAGGTAAAGTTATATCATTGTACGTTTTTCCCTGTCAGTACACGTATATTGACTTCCTTCTTTTGAAGGGCTGCAGAGTATTCTGTATGGATGTACTATTTAACAATGCTGTATTGATAAACTCTTAAAGTATAATTTTACTTAAAAATTTTTAACAGTACTTTATTAATATGTAAATTCTTCAGTTTTGTTTTTGTTATTAGGAACAGTATGATCTGAATAGTTTTTTTTCCCCAATAGAAACCCTTTCTCAAATTAAGACCATTTTCTTCTGTTTCTGGCTAAGAGCTTTTTTGTTTTTTTCTTTTATAAATTCAGGAATGGATTCTAATTTTTATCATGCCTTTCAGGCCTTGGTTCTTGTGATTGGCGTTTTGGACAGATTCTCCTGGGTCTGTGGAGGATTGACTTGGGGCGGGGGAGGCTGGCAGTAGGAGCTGGTGGCAGCCTCTTAAGATGCAAAGTTATGAACACTGTAATGAAGGCAATGACCAGGGAGATGTTTTGGAGACACAGTCAGCTAGACCTGGTGACTTCTGTAATATGAAAGGAAAAGGGGGAAGGTGCATGGAAGAGAGTTTAGCAGACATTTTTGGTGATGATCTAGAGTGTTCATTAGGTGGCTTGAAGTCTTCTGTAGCCTATGAAGCCTTTGAGGCATCCTGGGCTGAGATTTCCTGGAAGAGGGCAATGAAGTAAGTTTGAGTGGGATGTGGGTCCAGTCAAAAGTGGTCCCAGACCCAGAGGGAGTCATGGGGGTGCAATGGAGGAAGCTGTGGGAAGAGGGGTAGTATCATAAGGGACTGGGAAGAGGCCTTCACTTGACAGCTTAAAGCCGCCCCCCCGCTCCCCGCCTCAGACCTGTGTCTGCTTCCAGGTTCAAGTTTGGATAGTCAGTCATTTGTGATGCTGCCCCCCAGTGATGAAGTGGTGACTAATCTGGAAACTCTGACAAGTAAATGCCTCCATGGGAAGAACTACTGTCGGCAGGTCCTGTGTCTGTATGAACTTGCCAAGGTACGTGCCCAAGGGTAGGGCCTCCAGGGGAAGCTGAAGTGGGGGAAGCAGGAAGTTGGAGGTAGATTTTGGATACTGCCAAGTCAGCCGTTCATGTGATAATCATGATGAGGGAGCAGATCACTCAACAGGATGTTGGCCCCTGTAAATCCACCCCTGGGAATACTGGGGAGGATGCCAGCCAAGTGTCGGGCCTTTTGAGTCCTGGCTTTGGCCCAGCCAACCAGAAGTGAGGGCATGACATTTCACACCTCTAGGCTCCTGGTTCTCCATCAATAAATGACTTAACCATGAAGGTTCCTTCTAGCCCTCTGTTTTTGTCAGCTTCAGGATTGTTGGGGGATTTCCACAGGAGAAAAGCCCAAAATAAGTTGTAAAATAAAATAAAATGGAATGTGATGACTATAAAGACAGGAACCAGGGCAGCCAGGAATCATTTGTGACTTTGTGCTGATTGAGGGCAAAAATAATAGACTCTAAGAAGCAGAGGAGCACAAGAGAAATAATGCCAAGCACTAAAGCCCTTTGGAAGGGCTCCTCTGGAGATTGAGGGCTTTACTGCTGTTGTGGGAACAGTAGAGGAAGGGCTCTTGCTTTTATTCAACTTTCTTCCATTTCGTAACATTTAAAAAGCTCAGTGTTCAACCAGAGATGTCACCTGATGGCTTCTGAAGACAAGCCTTTTTCTTGCTTGGATTCAGCTCATTGAAGTGAAAGAAAGGACTAGAAGACAGTGCTTGCTGTTTCTAAGGTTCCTGCTCAGGGTGAGGGATCTTTAAGCTTAGCCAATAGTGGAGTCTGTCCACATGGGATTTCAGAAAGGCTACATTTTGCGAGCTTTTTCCTGGCTCCTAATGGGAACTCTGACTGTCTTTGCCTTCCTCTCAGGAGTTGGGCTGTTCCTACACAGACGTGGCCGCTCAGGACGGGGAGGCCATGCTCCGGGCAATCTTGGCTTCCCAGCAGCCCGACCGATGCAAGCGAGCCCAGGCTTTCATTAGCACCCAGGGCCTCGAGGCAGACACGGTGGCTGAACTTGTGGCTGAAGAGGTGACCCGGGAGCTGCTGACCCCACCGGAGGGAACAGGTGCCCCACCCTACAGGCCTCTCATACCCCATTCTCAAGTTCCCAGCAGTAAGGACTTGGATGTTATGCGCCTGTGCTCCTGCACACTGCCCTCTGCCCTCACCAGCTTGCACCTATCAGGGGAGAACATGTGGCATCTGTGTTGTGGTTGCTTTTTGTTTATTGTTTTATGATTACGCTTAGAGTAGCTGTGCCTTTCTCTGAGCTGATGAACTCCTGCTGACCTATAAGATGACCACTAGGCCAAGGAACGTGAGCTCAGCAGAGTAGAGAGCAGCACGGGGAGCCCCTTCAGCACCCGCTCCAGGTGCCCGAGCCTGGGCGGAGTGGGCCTCCTAGCCAGGGACTCTGGCCTCGCACCCAGCTCACAAGGTTAAAGCAGCACCTTCCTCCCCATCTTTCTCTATAGGACATCAGCAGATGTTTGCCCCAGCAGGGGAAAGCCGGACATTTCTTCAGCTGACCGCTCTGTGTCAAGACCGCACACTGGTAGGCATGAAGTTGTTGGACAAGATTTCGTCCGTTCCCCATGGAGAATTATCTTGCAGTAAGTTCACTGGCCATTTTCTTACGTGTTTGGGGCCCAAGGAAGTCTCCAAGAAGTCTCCCGGGGTTAGTCTTTCCAACTCAGTTTGGATCCTTGTTCCTGCTCTGTATCCCTACCCCTCCAGCATGGTTTATAAGTTCTTGGTAGAAAGCCATCCGTTTGTTGAAGAAAATTTAGAAAATATAGGTGGAAAAGCATCCCAAAATATAAAATCACACAAGCAGGTGACCTTCTAACATTTGGCAGTTAACTTACTCTTCCTCTTACATTACACTGCAAAGTGGCTACTTCAGACCCCAGTTTAGAAGCAGAGGAAGGGGGATCCCTGGGTGGCGCAGCGGTTTGGCGCCTGCCTTTGGCCCACAGCACGATCCTGGAGACCCGGGATCGAATCCCACGTCGGGCTCCCGGTGCATGGAGCCTGCTTCTCCCTCTGCCTGTGTCTCTGCCTCTCTATCTCTCTGTGACTATCATAAATAAATTAAAAAAAAAAAATAAAAAAAATAAAAAAAGCAGAGGAAGGAAACTGAAGCTCAGAGAAGTTGGATTAATTTGTAGCTGTTGGGCAGCCTGGGTGGCTCAGCAGTTTAGCACCGCCTTCAGCTCAGGGCGTGATCCTGGAGACTCGGGTCCCACATTGGGCTCCCTGCATGGAGCCTGCTTCTCCTTCTGCCTGTGTCTCTGCCTCTGTCTCTCTCACTCTGTGTCTCTCATGAATAAAAAAAAATTTTTTTTAATCTTAAAAAAAAATAATAATAATTTGTAGCTGTTAAGTGGCAGAGGTGTTACTGGAACTCAGACGATATAAGTCCAAAATCTCGCTTTCCACAATGTGTAGGCATTCAGTAGTCGTATGTGTCCCTCTGACCTTCTATAGAAGTCTATAGGCTTTTATTTTGCAAAAATGGCATTATCCTGTGTATATGGTTTATAATTTATGAACATCATTCCATGACAATATTCTATATAATTTTTACAGGTTACACAGTATTTCTCATAGAATGAAAAATTTTATACCCTAATTTGGGACCTTTACATGGCTTCCAGTTTTCTGCAGTTTCAAACACTGTGACAAACATCCTTATAGGCAAGTTTATATGCCTATGTGTGATTATTTCCCCAAGATAAATAACTGATTCAAGAGTATACCCATTTTTAAAGCTTTATATATATTGCCACTTTTACTCCAAAGCTGGTAAGGTCAAGGATCTCAGAGGACTAATGGGGAGCCCTCCCAGACAGGCTGTCTGTATTGGCCCCTTCACCTTCCTGCCAGGATTCACAATCCTGTCTTACCACTGCCTCACCTCCCCAGCCACAGAGCTGCTGATCCTGGCCCATCACTGCTTCACACTGACATGCCACATGGAGGGCATCATCCGAGTCCTGCAAGCTGCCCGGCTGCTCACGGACAAACACTTGGCCCCCAATGAAGAGTACGGGCTGATGGTATGTAACCCCCTGATCCCCTACCATCCATTCTGAGGAAAGTTTTGAACAGACAGGCTGGCAACCAGTTCAAAGCTGACAAGGTCTTAGGGAATTTGCCCACCTGGATACCACTACCTACTTGGGAGCTGGCTGAGCCACTCAATGCTCTGCTCCAGGTTATGAATTGCTGTCAAAATCAGAGATTGCTCTAAAGGAGCAGATGTCAGGAGGATCCCTGCCATGTTCCAGGGCAGGCCTACTCCCTTGCCAGGGCAGATCGTTTTTCTAGAGGGCTAAGGCAGCTGTTTCCCCCCAAAACAAGGCTCAGTGTTATCTCTGAATTGAAATGAGTGGACAGCTCATGCCCCCGGTGCCTCCCCAAATTCTCTAGGCTTGAAATAAACCCAAGTGACTGAGCAAGCCACTGGGCAGTAAAAGGAATGGTGGGGAGAGGAAGAGTGCCTGCCCACAATGTCACATTGGCACTTAAGAGTTACGTTTACAAACACAGGAGGCAACAGCCAGTGGTGTCTGTGTGACAAGCCTTTCTGAACCTTCCAGGGGAGATGCCTGCTAGGTACACGGGAAAGGAGAGGGGGAGCCTGGCATTAGCCCTTCTGCCTCCTGGAGCTTGGCATCTGGAAGCAACCAAACTGGTGAGGGTAGTGGTGAACTCCGGCTGATGCTTGATGCAAGTGGCCCTTGCCCTTTTCAGGTACGCCTCCTCACTGGCATCGGAAGGTACAACGAGATGACGTACATATTTGACTTGCTGCATAAAAAGCACTATTTTGAAATGCTGATGAGGAAGAAGTTGGATCCGGTAGGTGTACGGTATTTTGAGCTCCAGGATGGCATAGACGGTTGACATTCAGGAGTCTTAGGCTTCGTAGGAATAATCCTAATCAGGGTGGACCCCCTGGGATATGGAGGGAGGGAATTAAAGGAGTCCCCTGGACACACACGGTAGCTTAAGATTAGTTTCAGACAAGGCAGCAGTTATGCTGACACATTCAATAGTGAAGAAAACGAGTTTGTGCATTTGCACCTAAGCCTCTGTCCCATGTGTGAATGCTGGCTCTGGCAGGGGCAAAATCTTTCCTGTGAACTGTGTGGAAGTGGATTAACCAGGTCAGAAGCGGAGAGTTTTCAGGGGACCATGAGAAAGGGTTAGGATAGTGGATGCCAAAGCCTGGGCCTGGAAGGCTGTGGAGAGCGATTTATGATGACGACCAGGAAGGAGGCTTGGAAGCAGAGGCCTGACTTGGCAGGCCTTTAGGCTCTGGGCACTTGTCTGTCTCTGGGCACTTGTCTGTCTTCAGCGTGGTGATAGCAGGTGTGTCACTTACAGAGCTTCTGCTTCTAAGTCATTCATTTGGCGGATTCATTGCGTCAGCCTTTATTTCCTCTGAAGATTTGAAAACCAAGGCACATTTTTGTCTTCTGGGAACTTGGGCTTGGCCCAGCAGGACTGAGTCAAAGCACAAAAACCCTGCCCAGTGCTGGGCTAGTTTCAGGACAACCCAGTGCCACAGTCAGGAGGAGTAGTCCTGGACCTAGGTACACCCTCAGGATACCCTAGCGGGTTTTTAAGATTGCTTTTGAGGCATTTTTGTTTCTGCGTGTAAACATTCTTTTAATAACTTTTTTTCTGATTACAAAAGTAATGCATATTCAGTGTAAAGACACTTGGAAAACAGTCCACCAAAGAAAAAAGCCCTGTGTGTCTATCGACCATCTAGAGACCGCCACTGCTAACAATTTGGTACAGGCCCTTTCTCTGTACATGTACCCACAGAGATACATACATATATACATATTTTTAGCAAAACTTTTAACATGCTGTGTAGATATGAAATAGCCTGCTTTTCTCACTTAATAGGCAGGTCACAAATATCTTCCAAACCAACATTGCTTTTAATGGCTACATGGTATTCTCTTAATCCAGATGTCTAAAACAAGGGCATTTCTAATTTTTTGCTATTAAATACCTTTGCTACATCCATCTAAGCACTTCTCTCTTATTTTGTAAGGGACAAATTCCTAGAAATAACATTGCTGGAGTAATGCATATGTGCACATATTTTAAGGTTCTCCCCTCTGATCGGTTCTATGACACACATTCCCACCAGCACAGAGGATGTGCCTGTTTTCTTACAGGGTAGCATAACCTTTTGTACTCATTTTTGGTTGTTTTTTCCCGTTTTCTTGAGAGTTTTTAAGGAACTTTCAGAACCAAGGGACTCAGGCGTTCACGCCTGCCTCGCAGTCACTGGTTGACTTCAGTACTCCTTTTTTCCTGGGCAGAGTGGCTCCCTGAAGACCGCCCTACTGGACTACATCAAACGCTGCCGCCCTGGGGACAGTGAGAAGCACAACATGATCGCTCTGTGCTTCAGCATGTGTCGGGAGATTGGGGAGAACCATGAGGCAGCTGCCCGCATCCAGCTGAAACTGATCGAGTCTCAGCCCTGGGGTGAGAAGTCATGGCGGCACCCCCAGGCCAGTGCGGCCAGCCATCGAGGGTTCTTAGGGCTCAGAAGGGCAAGAACCCTTGAGACTAATATCCACTTCGGCTGCTAACACCCACTCGGTTGGGGCCCCATCTGAGCAGACGAGATGGAAGGGGATTTGGAAGGCACCTGCCCAGCTTGTCCCGTGTGCACCTAGGGTGTCCTCCATGAGGAAGTGGTGTGTGTGCTGAGGCCTTGCAAGCCTGCCTTGATGTCTGAGAACTAGAGGCCTCCTCCAGAGCATGTGCACTTCTGGCCCAGTAGCTTTTACCCAAGTGACATACCTGCCTCCCTTGTGAGCATGAGCTGGAATGTTTTAGTCCAGCCCACCATCACTGAGCAGGATGGGAGCAGCCAGCCTTGGGAGTCACACATCCACCAGATTTCCTTCTCTCTCCTACAGAGGACAGCCTCAAGGATGGGCACCACCTGAAGCAGCTGCTGCTGAAAGCCCTGACTCTGATGCTGGATGCAGCCGAGAGCTATGCCAAGGTAACCGTAGAGTCATTTCAGCCCGGCCTTAGGGCTTGGGGTCTGCAGGATGATTTGATTTTGTCCCTGGGCTCTTCCAAGTGAAGGGAGATGCAGCCTTGGGCCAACTGAGGGCAGAAGGGGTGAGTTCAGTTGCTGGCAGGTTCATAGCGGGGATGACGACAGTCTATCTGTGCCTCCCTCTACCCCCCTGTCCCTCAGGACTCCTGTGTGCGACAGGCCCAGCACTGTCACCGGCTCACCAAGTTGATAACACTGCAGATTCATTTTCTGAACACTGGCCAGAACACAATGCTCATCAACCTGGGCCGCCACCGGCTGATGGACTGTATCCTCGCTCTACCTCGGTTCTACCAGGTAAGCAAGGAAGGAAAATCCAGCCAGCACTGGTGCCAGCATCCTCTCTCCTGCCGTCCCTCTCAGCGAACCCGTATGTTGGGTGACTTGCCTAAGGTGTCAAGGCTAGTGACAGAACCAGGACATTTCTAAACTTTTAACTTTAGCTGTCTGATAAACCAAACAGCCTTTACATGGCAGTATTTATTAGCATATTGTTTGGACAGAGGTTGGAGAATGATGAGGTGATCTGGTCTCCCTTCCTCGTGCTGCCAGGCCTGCAGGAAGGGAGACCACCTTGCCCCTTAGCTGAGGTCTGGAAGAGCAGACCTGCTGGTGGGCCAAGCATCGCTTAGCCCCAGTGTTTCTAGGATGGTGCATCTAGCTTAGCAGACAGAGTCAGGGCTTCTGGCCTTGAATGAGAAATAGTTACCAGGGCATCAGCCCTTCCCTGTTCCTTACAGTTGAGTTAGTGGGGGGAAATATTGTTTCTCAGCAGTTTTTATTAATGCGTTGATGCATTGTGAAGACTGAAAACACTCAAGATGTTTGTGATTTAAGGGCAGAGAAATGCCAAACATCAAACTTTTCCCCAACCCTAATACATAAAGCCTTTCAACATACTTGGTGATTCTCATATTCACTGTGAATGTGCAGTATTAAGTTACTTTCTAGAACAGCATGCCTTCGGTTTACGTACAATAGGGCCTAATGGTATCTTCTTCTCTATCCTTTTAAGGCTTCTATTGTGGCCGAAGCCTATGACTTTGTTCCTGATTGGGCAGAAATCCTCTACCAACAAGTGATTCTTAAAGGAGACTTTAATTACCTGGAAGAATTTAAGCAGCAAAGGTTATTAAGATCCAGTATATTTGAAGAGATTTCAAAAAAGTAAGTATTAAAATGCCTCTGCTTTGAGGGAAGACGTGGGCAAGAATTTTATAGCTAAATAGGACATGCCAAAAAATAATAATAAAATAAAATAAATAAATAGGACATGCATGTAGCTAGCTACCTCTCTGCTTGAGATGGCAAACAGATATCAAGAATCCCCATTAAAAGATCCCTTAATAAAATGATGTAAACAGATGACTGAGGGAACAGTGTACTCACAGTGCTCCATAATTAAAATCGGAGGACAACTACTCAGCTTGTCTGAGGTGCCTCAAAACTCTCAACCTCAGAAGCCCCTTGGGAGTACTGCACTTACCCCAAATAAGGTGAGCATTAAGCTAACATTTTTAATGAAATAATTTCAGCGTTTAGCTCGCAACCCCTAACGCTAGTCTTAAATAATTCCTCAAATTCCAGGGTCCTCTCCTTTGTAAGTAGCTGTGTCAGAGCATCTTAACTTGTACCTTATGCCCCTTTGTCTTAGATATAAACAACATCAGCCGACAGACACAGCTGTGAAAAACCTGAAGAAGTTACTCACATACTGTGAAGATGTCTACTTGTACTACAAGCTCGCATACGAACACAAATTTTATGACATTGTGAATGTGCTTCTGAAGGACCCTCAGACTGGCTGCTGTCTAAAGGACATGCTAGCAGGTTAGGTGGATTCGGACACTAGGAGGGTGGCTCCTGCTGAGGTGTCCTGGGTGCTTGTGTTCTTGTACTGAGATGAGGTGCTGACAGGTGTTTGCGATCGGAGTAGAATAGACTGACCTGGTAACCAGTCCTCTGTGAATAGGGGGTAAAGAATGAATTTTCACAAGGCAATAAGTATTTAAAAGTGATTGTTCATCTACACCACTTTATATAGATACTGGTATTAAGATCAAAAGCTCCATCTTCCTATTTAGATATACAGTATTGATTAAAGAATACCTGTGCCTGCAGATTCCAGTTTCAAAGGAATTTAATATTATTTACACAGTTAAGGAACAGATGATACATTTCCATTTGTTAGAAACTGATCTCTATAATAAAATAGATTTTAAATTCACTGTATGTCATTATTACTGCCAAGGAAATCTTAGCCCTTGTCTGCCTTAAAACAATCTTTATTTGCTGTAATTATTGCTGCATAGTCACTGCATCCTGTTAATTCCTCCAAATCATCTAGATGGTCCTGTCTTATACTCGGTACTCTACAGAACTTTGAGGTTCCTAGTTCCTATTTAAGAGAAATTTAAAACATTTTTTGTTCTGTCCCTACTTTTGATTCTCTGGTTTCAAAAAAGACTCCAACCACAAATTTGGTTAATTGCTTAAAAGAAAATATACAATAAAGATCACCCAATCTATGCTTACAGCCATAACCTGAGTAACAAGCTCAATTATTCCAAATAAATAAGATCTTCTAGGTAATTAGGCCTTGGTATCTAAACAACCAAATAATTTGCCCAAATAAATAAGAGGAGGAAGGCAGCCCCATATCTTTGTTGCTCTAGGGTGACACTATTCAAGGCCTGGCATGTCATTTTTGTCTTAAAGCTGTAACTTCTTGTCAGGCATTATTTATTAAGCTTTATAAGTATACAGAGAACTCTAGTCCCAAGAGCCGTGTTCTATATTCTCCAAAAATACCTCTTGGGAGTTAACACAAATTTTAAGTCCTCACAATAGTGATTTTATTAAATTAGTTGCTTTATAAAACATTGCAGATGTCATAATTGTTAACATAACAATTTACCAAACTGTAGTCAACTGGTGCAGTTTGCTGAGCATGTTTTATAAAGGAAAGCAAATGCCAAAACCCTGTTAAAGTTGTTCAACTGCAGCTGAGGAGAACAAAGGAGAATTGTTTCTCAGACACTTAAATCAGGGAAAGAAAACAGGTAAAGAGCTTCCCTCCCCCATGTGAAGCACTCTGTCAGCAGAACGGTCTGATAAATAGAAAGTAGACAGTCTATGCACTTGAGAGATTCCACAAGTTGTAATGCAACACAACGGAGAGGTTTACCTTCTTCAGCTTCAAAGTTGGAGGGTTTTGGTCATTTTAATTTTTAAATATCAAGCTAGTGCTTTTCAGCCGTTTTATCTTCACTCTGAGATAAGCAGTCTTCTTCACCATGTAATTTAATATCCTCACGCTCAATTTTAAGACACAGCAATTTTAATACTAGGTGCACACCTCATGCCCTTGCTGCAAACTGCTTTTCTTGACAAGTTATGAAGTAGTTCAAGGAGGTATGGTTAAGGCTGTATTACTGAATGGTGCTGGTAAATACTACACAATTTTTGTCATGTTGCAACCTTTGTTTCCAAGTCAGTGACTGCTGCTATGGAATCAGATAGCAACAATGACAACATTATTAGGTTTGTTTTTTTAAACTATGATTTAGTAGCAACTGAGGTTCCCAATTTTAACCCCTTGGCAGCAAGATCCAAGTTCCCTCGTTCGCACATTAGCACCTAAGTGTCAAGGGGTTAAATAACCAGCACAAAAGATACTGCACTTCTGATTGTAGCATTTGGCAGAACTGAAAGGAAAGGAAGTTGTGCTACATGTTGAAGGGATTGTGGGCAACAGAAAGAAGACACCAGGAGAAGAGAAAATGTCACATGAAGTCTTCATAGTCTTGTACATATCCTCCGTCATAGCCGCCATAATCTGCCAGATCGTCTTTCATGGTGGCCTTTAATCCCCCTCCAGGGACCACACCTTTCTTCTTCTTTTTGGCTTTGCTTTGCTGAAGATAAAAAAAGTTTTAATTCATGAGACTACCTACTATGGGCACCTTTTCTGGTACAGAAACTCTCAGACACCAAAGCCTCTGGTACCAAAAAAGCTTCAGTTCTCAAAGGGAGATCTCAGACCTAACCCAGGGAAATCGCTACTAATTCCAAAAAGAAAACAAAAGGATGGTAATGGCACTCACACTCCTGGCTCTGTTCCAGTTTAGCTTTAGTTCAGGCTCCTACGACACTTGAAACTATTATGCCAACGCCCCATTCTCAAATAATTTCCCTCACATGCTTGCTCTTACCTTTTCTTGCTTTTGTTTTTCACTGCAAAGCACGGTCAATGAATTGGTAATCTTTTTCAAGTCATCAATTTCCACTAAAAAAAAAAAAAAAAAAAATCTAATTTGGCCATCATTAACTCCAGTAACTGAAAAGGCTATGAATTTGTCCTGTTAAACCTAAGATGGTGGGCAGCCCGGTGGCTCAGCGGTTTGGCACTGCCTTTAGCCCAGGACCTGATCCTGGAGACCCGGGATCAAGTCCCACGTCGGGCTCCCTGCATGGAGCCTACTTCTCCCTCTCTCTGCCTCTCTCTCTGTGTCTCTCATGAATAAATAAATAAAATCTTAAAAAAAAAATAAGATGGTAAAGAATCATTCTGGGGATGCCTGGGTGGCTCAGTGGTTGAGCGTCTGCGTTCAGCTCAGGGTGTGATCCTGGAGTCCCGGGATCAAGTCCCACATCGGGCTCCCTGAAGGGATCCTGCTTCTCCCTCTTCCTCTATTTCTGTACCCTCCCCCACCATGAATAAATAAAATCTTTTAAAAACATAAAGTAAAATGGCAAACTTAGGAACAAAAATTTATTTGTAATGACCTGTGATAACCAAGACACCACTGTTAACGGAAGAGAAACTACAAGTATCTTTAGAGCTCTCACAATGCTCCCTACCATACTTCCTTACTCAATTTACACAAGCAAAAGAAGACACATGGAGGATTAACCAGGCCTTTCCACAACACATCCTCAATGCACAGTGAGAAGTGGCTGAATGAACGTGGTACAATTCTTAAATTACAAATGACAACTCTTGGGCAGCCTGGGTGGCTCAGTGGTTTAGCACCACCCGGGATCGAGTCCGACGTCAGGCTCCCTGCATGGAGCCTGCTTCTCCCTCTACCTGTGTCTCTGCCCCTCTCTCTCTCTCTCTGTCTCTCATGAATAAATAAAATCTAAAAAAAAAAAAACAAAAAAACTCTTTCACCCCTTCTCCATTTTCTACCACAGAACCAGAATGAAGAGTCAGTGTCTCAGAAATGTCAGTGTCCTACTAGAAAAGAAGCCTGTTTATGGGAGAACACACCCTTCCATCCTTACAAAAATATCAAGCTGGAAACAGACAACAGTTTTTAGCTATCAAAAAAGTGTTTCAGTTTTGATTAGTCACCTTCACAAATGAAACTATAAGTTCACTGTATAGAATTCCTTTTTCTCAGTCTTAAAAACAGTCCCTTCCATAATTAGTGCCACACCACCCCTGGTTTTTAACTCCCACACACCCTGCCTCTGAAATGCATGACTCTTCTCAGGGCACGCACCACACCCACAGACCCAGAGAACAGGTACCAGCAATATTGAGCAACTTAAACCTAGTCACAGGCTTCCTTGTTTGTAAAATGAACAGATACTTGTGGTCTCGCTCTGCATTAAAATCCCATATGCTCAGGGATCATTTTCCCAAAAAGACACTTCCTAGTCTTTTTAAGATATAATTAGGTAAAAGAATAAGCTAGTGTTTTATTAGCTGCTGGGTCAGCAAAGCTCAGTTATCCCTTTTGGGAAGCCATTATAAAAACATTAAAAAGGCAGCCTCAAAAAACAAAACCACTCACACTATTTGCAGAACATTCCCAAGGTAACTTCTAAAAAGCAAATCCTAAGTTTATTATAGAATGCAAAAAAAAAAGTCAACTTCCATCCTCCTGAGTACGAATCCAACGACAGATTAGAAATACTTACATGAAATACACACATCTCGAACTAAGGCTTCCAAAAAACTGGCATAATATAGTGACTTTTCATATTGTGTAATTTTATCTTTTAGTAACTTCCCAAACTCTGTGAAGTCATCTCTTGAAGATGGGTTCATAGCATCTATTCCATAAACTGTATTATTAACACCTGCAAGAGAAGAGGGAGCACTAAAAATTCTAGATTTTTTTCAAGTTTATAAACCCACAGAGAGATCCCACATCGGGATCTCTGCAGGAAGCCTGCTTCTCCCTCTGCCTGTGTCTCTGCCTCTCTGTCTCTCATGAATAAATAAAATCTTTAAAGAAAAAAAAAAAAATGTACAGGAATGCCTGGGTGGCTCAATGGTTGAGCATCTGCCTTTGGCTCAGGGTGTGATCCTGGAGTCCTGGGATGGGTCCCACATTGGGCTCCCTGGATGGAGCCTGTTTCTCTCTCTCCCTATGTCTCTGCCTTTCTCTATCTCTCATGAATAAATAAAATCTTTAAAAAAAATTTACGGCTTTATTTTCACTAACCTCTAATTTACCATTTCCTTCCATTTTCATTACAGGCAACAAATCAGTGATATTAGCAAAACCTGTTACCAGTAAAGATTTTCATACCACACACATTACAGTTGTAATTACCATGAAATACTGTTTTTAAATTATATTACTTATTAACCTGCCACTAGATCTTATTTAATGCATTAATAAAGGAGCACAGTACTGAATCAAGTTATTTTAATATTTTGATATCCATTTCAATATAAAAGTAAAATCCTGTGTTTTATTCATTTAAAAACATTAAATTGGAAGAGACCCACAGTCTTCAGCAGACCACTGAAGGAGCCCCTGGTATAAAAGGGATTTTATTTAAAGTTACTTAAAAGTTATTTAAAGTATAGGTCTAAGAATAGCCCACAGTAAAGTGCGAAGAGAAGGAAAAAGCAAAAAAAAAAAAAAAAGTTCCTGAGAAAGTATCCAGCTGACTCCAGAGGCTAATAAGCAGGGGTAAACCATGTGTGAAATCCCAATAGAAAAATTAATCTAGCCTAAAAGGATTCTAGGCTAAGAGTACATTCTGTATCCTCTTCAACAGTATATTAGTTAACAATACCACTGATTCAGTATTTTAGTATGAGAAACACAACATTAAAATCCCATTAACCAAATGATGCCTGTATGAATGCATGTTTTTGCCTTGTAATCTGTAATTGTGGTCCTATATTAGAATTTATAGGTACCATGTAAACTCTTCTCTTTAATAAACACATGGGTGGCTTTTACCATCCTATGAAGACACTGGATAATGGCTGTATGCTCTCTGTAATGAGATGAGTGCAGTTAAGACATGCCAAGCACACACCAGTGCACAGGAGAATCACAGCAACTCTAGATTACTAGCAACTCGTACAGAGAGAAAAATCACACCTTCCACAGAAGGGAGAATGATCATTATGGCCCGCTTGATCCATTTAAAAAAAAAAGGATGGCCTCGACGGGATGAGCACTGGGTGTTATACTGTATGTTGGCAAATTGAATTTTAGAAAAATTTAAATTAAAAAAAAAAAAAAAGGAAGGATGGGGGGAAAAGTCAAGATAACCTAGATCCTTCTTAGCTCTAGGTTTCAATTTCAAAGTTATTTAACTGTTTCAACATGATCTTCTACTCTGATAAGTACTCAATAGGTAATGACAACAATGAGCTTAAACAAAGTGAAAGCTTTAAACTATTCCTCTGGTCATGTTTCTTATTTATTTACCCTTTACCCCTGGAACACTCTGAACTTACCTATCTATAGGACCCTGAACATGTCTTTTATATCACGTACCAACCACAGCTGCAGGGATGGCACATAGAAATAGAAGCCCTCCAATGACAGGGGATGGAGAAAGCCAAAAAGTCACAAAGAAATAACCCTGAGCAAAGGCACAGCCTTATAAGTCAGTCTAATATTTAAACCTCAAAGCTACATTTCATCCAATTCATCCAGCTGATAAATGTATTTAAAGCAGCAGTATACTTATTTTGGGTCCAATGACTTATCTTAATAATTTTTTACTTGATACTCATAATTATTCAAAACCCTAAGCATGTTTTTCACTCTAAGCAATGAAATCTCAAATATAAATATTAAAAACTCCTTTCTAGTATCTAAGTTAGCCAGTACTGTATTTATTTCAAAAAAGGAAGTGTCTTCTAAACTTTCACAACTAGTAACATTTTCACAATATTCACCTGGAACTTCAATATTTCACTGCAATCACCTTCTCAACCCCGCCCACTTACCAAAAGTTTCTTTTGCTAATTCAAGGTCTGACTCTTCCTGTAATTTCTTTAGCCTCAGTTTATCTGCTAATAGTTCTTCTGGTGTTAGCACTTTAGGTTCTTCAGGTTCTTCTAACTAAAATGAGACAAAAAGGAAGTTTTAAAACATCTGGCAGTGTGATGGACCAGTACATTTTTGTATTGCTAATATTTTTATTAAACATATATAAATAGGGACGCCTGGATGGCTCAGTGGTTGAGTGTCTGCCTTTGGATCAGGGCGTGATCCCAGGGTTCTGGGATCGAGTCCCATATCGGGCTCCCCGCAAGGAGCCTGCTTCTCCCTCTGCCTGTGTCTCTGCCTTTCTCTCTGTGTCTCTCATGAATAAATAAATTTTAAAAAATAAAAAATAAAATAAAAGATGGAACTGATATTATAGAAAAGGGAAAACCTGTACACTCATATCTGCTACTAAAGACTGTATTTTGAAATAACCTTTCTAGAGCAACTTAGTAAGATGTCTGAGTCTTAAAATACTTTTATATGGAATCAAAGAATTCCACTTCTAGTTATTTACCATAAGAAACCAAAGATGCATACAAACATTTAGCCACAAGGGTGTCCAATGGAGTATTACTTATAATTTCAAATACATTTAGAGACAACCCAAATTTCAACAGAATGGTTAAATATGACAACACAGATGATCCTCAAATAACATAAGTTGGAACTACATGGGTCTACTTATTCACAGATTTTTTTTTCAGTAAGATTTATTTGAAAGATATAATAAGCAGGAGGGAGAAAGGGAGATAGATCTGAAATACACTCCGCACTCAGCATGGAGCCCAACACGGGGCTGGATCTCATGATCCTGAGATCATACCTGAGCTGAAACCAAGAGTCCAGTCCAACATTTAACCAGCTGTACCACCCAGGCTCCCCATCTTTATGATTTAATAACATTTTCCCCCTCTATTTTACTTTACTGGAAGAATACAGTATATAATACAACTACAAAATTATGTGTTGACTATTTCTATGTTAGCAGTAAGGCTTCTGATCAAGAATACACTGTCATATGCACCCCAGGTGGCTCAGTGGTTTAGCGCCGCTTCAGTCCAGGGCCTGATCCTGGAGACCAGGGATCGAGTCCCACATCAGGCTCCCTGCATAGAGCCTGTCCCTCCCTGTGTCTCTGCCTCTCTCTCTCTTTCTCAGGAATAAATAAATAAAATTTTAAAAGAGTACGCTATCAGTAGTTAAGTTTCGGGGGAGTCAAATTTGTATGTGGATTTTTTTGACTGTGCAAGGAGTCAGCACCTTAACCCTCATTTTGTTCAAAAGTCAGCTATACTATGTAGACATAAAAAAAAATGTCTTCTTCCAAAGAATCATAAAAAGAACTTATCTTTTTATATTTGTTACTATTACAAAAGTAACACATTGTCATTTGTTAACAAATTTAAACACATACGATGGAAGTTGTCACTTATTTCCCAGTCCTACTCCTCTCAGATGACTGTTAACATCTTTATACTGTGATATTTCCTATAACAAACGCATTATTTTACTATAAGGGAAAGTCTGTGACAGTACTTACTGAAGTGGGGAAAAAAGTAAAGGAAGCTTGTGCCATTTGTGATCATCCATGTCTATGCAGTTTGCAAATTCTGATTCAGAAGTCTAGTTCTGTAATACATAGCATTCTGTTTCTCATGGAGAAGATGAAATGAGAAACGTCATTATGCCAAGTTAAAGAAATCTCAGAATACTTTCTTGAAAAAGGGAAATATCTTGACTTAACCATCTTAGTAGATCTGGACATCATGAAGTATTTCCTGCATCAGAAGTGAATATACTGAATACGCTATCAAACTAAGGTTTCTTTACACTGGAGACTAATACCAAGACACAACAAAAGCAGTATAAATTTCAACTTCAATGACCAAGAAAAATCTAATCAAGATGGCTTCTTAGACTGAGTTATAAGATCCTATTGCTTGTCCTGATCATAGAAACACACATGTAGGGATCCCTGGGTGGCACAGCGGTTTGGCGCCTGCCTTTGGCCCAGGGCGCGAACCTGGAGACCCGGGATCGAATCCCACATCGGGCTCCCAGTGCATGGAGCCTGCTTCTCCCTCTGCCTGTGTCTCTGCCTCTCTCTCTCTCTCTCTGTGACTATCATAAATAAATTAAAAAATAAAAATAAAAAATAAACCACAGATGTAGCTATTTTTAGATACACAAATATAAATTATTAAAAAGTATCTAAAATGTTCCAGACTGGAGGAAACAGGCACTTTCATACATTGTTGGCAAATGCAAACTGGTACAACCCCATACAGAGGGCATTTTGTGAACATTTATCAAGACCACAAATATGATTTGCCTTTTGATCCAGCAATATCTCGCCTGGGAATTTATCCTGCATATATGACTACACCCATTAGAAATGACCCACATGGGATGCCTGGGTGGCTCAGTGGTTGAGCATCTGCCTTCGGCTCAGGGCATGATCCTGGAATCCTGGGACCAAGTCCCACATCGGACTCCCCACAGGGAGCCTGCTTCTCCCTCTGCCTGTGTGTGTGTCTCTCTCTCTGTGTCTCTCATGTATAAATAAATAAAACCTTAAAAAAAATGACACACACATATGGTTATTCATAGAAGCACTGTTCATCAAGTAAAGGACTGGAAGAAAAAAATCTAGCTGTCCAACACTAGAAGACTGATGAAATAAAATATGGTGCATCTAGGCAATGGAATACCATACAGCTACCAAAAAAAAAAAAAATGAATAAACCAAACACTAATGAAAATGGTTTATTATAGAGGGTGACAGGGAACAAGATGGAGAGGCTAGAACAGGAATGGATGTGTAAGACTTTTCTGAGTATACCATTTTGGTGTAGTTTTGACTTCTGAACACATTTCATGTTTAAAAAATTAAAAAAAAAAACTTTAAAGTGAAAACAAATGACTCTAAAATGTATATTAAAATACACGGGGGGGGGGCAGCCCTGGTGGCGCAGCACCTTGGCGCCACCTGCAGCCCGGAGTGTGATCCTGGAGACCGAGGATCGAATCCCACATCTGGCTCCCTGCATGGAGCCTGCTTCTCCCTCTGTCGTTGCCTCTCTCTCTCTCTGTGTCTCTATGAACAAATAAATAAAAGCTTTAAAAAAATAAATAAATAAAATACACAGGGGAAATAATACAAATGACTTTAGAACCCAGGATGTAATTCTACATCCTCAGTAGGATATATTCTAAGCCCAAAAAGAACTGCAAGGAAATCCTAAACTTTATTCAGTAGCTTTATGTTACTGGTATCATAGAAAAGCAAATAAACAATTACATTATTATACCAGTATTTTCAGAATAAAAGAAAACGTCAATATGAACTAATGCTTACACAACACAATGCTTATACAACACATACACACAACACAACACATTTCTAGCTTCACCCATTAAAAAAGGTCTAGAAGGCAAGGCCACCTCAGTAACACTGAGTAACTACTAGCAACTAAATTTGGCCCCTATCATTTCCAACTAAAAAGAACCATAAAGAAGTAACTGATTCAAGGCCTAAAGAGAATTTACCAGGTGAGCTCAACACTTCTTATTCTGCCAGAAAGCAGGGAAGTTTTCAAAGACTAATGGGATTCTGAAAAAAAAAAGGAAGAAGAAAGAAGAAAGAAGAAAGAAGAAAGAAGAAGAAAGAAGAAGAAGAAGAAGAAGAAGAAGAAGAAGAAGAAGAAGAAGAAGAAGAAAGAAAGAAAGAAAAGAAAAGAAAAGAAAAGAAAAGAAAAGAAGAAGAAGAAGAAGGAAGAAGGAAGAAGGAAGAAGGAAGAAGGAAGAAGGAAGAAGAAAGAAGAAAAGAAGGAAGAGGAAAGGAGGAGGAGATTGGGACATCTTAAAGGGTTTCCTACTGGCCAAAGCTGGGATAATTTGAGCATCCAAAAAATAATTACTGTATCTAAGTAAAACACAATAAATTTATAAAAATCTGTAAATCCATAAATTCACTCAGAAAAAAAAAACCTACAAAAATCCCTCATTTTTCACCATTGAAGTTATGATTACACTCTCTCCTTACTCTGAAAAACTGGCAATTAAAAGAAAACAATTGGGACGCCTGGTTGGCTCGGTGGTTAAGCGTCTGCCTTCAGCGCAGGGCGTGATCCTGGAATCCCAAGATCCAGTCCCACATCAGGCTCCCTGCATGGAGCCTGCTTCTCCCTCTGCCTGTGTCTCTGCCTCTCTCTCTCTCTCTCTCTCTGTCTTTCATGAATAAATAAATAAAATCTTTTAAACAAAACAATTAAGTTTTTACTCTTTCAGCACAAATCATATCCAGAGTAAGCATAAGAAGAAAAAAAAAAGCCAGCCAATAACAAATGGAAGAGAAGTCATAGGATGAAAAAAATCACCATTCTGCAATCCCTAATTAGGCAACAATCATCATTAACACTAAACAAACTGGTGAGAGGCTGACATGAAACAAGGATTAGGCTGTTACCACCTTAATCCACTGATCAACTTTAGCATCACTAATAATAGGACACACATGATGTGACTCCTGGTGTGATGTGATACAATATAAAGCACACAGCATGACCTCTGAAGCGTTCCAATTAGAAATGTTTAATCTGAATTTGGAAGTCAAATCTGAGAAGTCAAACTTTTAGACTTATCTGCCAAGTTACAGAAAATTCCAAATATAAGTAATCAAACAAATCAAGAAGGTGGGATGTTTTATAAAACAAAGGGGCTCCTCTCTTCAATAAGTCAATGTTACCTTAAAGAGAGAGAAAGACACTCCAGGGGACTTAGGATATCTTAACCACCTAATGCAATGCAAAGTCCTTGTCTGAACAAACCATACATAAAAGACATTTGGAGACAATCAGGAAAATGCATATAAACTAAATACTAGGGCAGCCCGGGTAATCCGCTCAGCGGATTAGCGCTGCCTTTGGCCCAGGGCGTGATCCTGGGGACCCGGGATCGAGTCCCACATCAGGCCCCCTGCATGGAGTCTGCTTCACCCTCTGCCTGTGTCTGTGTCTCTGTCTCTCTCTCTCTGTGTCTCTCATGAATAAATAAATAAAATCTTTAAAAAAAATTAAAATTAAATAAACTGAGTACTAGAGGACATTAAAAAATTATTATTCACTCTAATAGGTACGTAATCATGTAAGAAATAGCCTTGATTTTTCAGAGATGCATACTGAAGTATTTAAAGGTAAAATGCATAATGTCTGTTGTGGACTTGATTATATTTTAACAACAAAAGAGATGAAGCAAATATGGCAAATATTAGCAACTGTTAAATTTAGGAGACAGATGATTATTCATTTTCTCTATTTTTACGTTTGAAATTTTTAATGAAAAGTCAAGAAAAAAAACTAAAAAGCTCTCTATGGTGATATGAAAAGATCTCCATGATATATTAAAGCAAGGTGAAAACTATAAAAGTAAAAAAACTTAAGAAAAGCAAGGAATAAGAATATATAGTTATATCCAAAGACACCTCCGCGATGCAAGAAACCAATATTCACTTAGGAGACAGAGGGAGAAAAAAACAGGATGTTGGGAGTTCTTAATACTGTTTTGACTTTTGAATCATGTAAATGTACTTTCTATTAAAAAAATTAATATAGAAAAAAAATTAATATAGAGTTCCTGATCTTCCTCCAAGTAATCAGGAACACCTACATAGTACATGGCAGAGAAATGGTTACTTTTTTGTATTTTGCTCAATATGTACAACTGCAATTAATCACAACTACAAAGAACTGCAGGGACTGGCAAAAATCACTGATGGTAGTACTACACAATCATGACTGTTCCTGAACATTTGTGGAAATTTAAAAGGCATTCTAATACATAAAGCTTCCAGGTTAGCTTTTTGCAAAACCACAAATTCAGTTTGGGGATTCACTTGGTGGATAGTATCCATGGAGTCTTTACAAACCCCTTCAGATTGCGATGTAATACTTGCTGTCTATTAAGACACTGTACCACTACTGATGTGAGAATTCTGTATTGCAGGAAACGAATGGTACTTACCCTCTTTTTAATTTCTTCTTGCCTTTTCTTCTGTTGCCGTTCTTTCTCTTTTATTTTCTCTGCTATTTTTTTCTTTTCTGAAATTTTTACTTCTGAAAGAAATGTTTTAATCACAGTTATCCTGAGTATTTTCCAGTTTATGGAAAGACAGATATATAATACTTGTATACTTCAAGAGACCAAACTTCTCCCAGCTCCAGTTTCACATGGTGACTTCCTGGCAAATAAGAATGGGAAAGTTCTGGGACTCTTCCTTTCTCCTCTCTGATATGATTCCTAGGACCCAAACACCTCCCTTCCTATTTCCCTAGCACCTGCAGCAGGATTTAGTGAGGTCACACAACCTACTCTCTCCTAACAGCAGCGCTCCAAACAGAAAGCAGTAGGTAGTATCCAATAGGATTATGATTTGAGGGGAAAGAAAGGAATAAAGAACAGAAGAATGTTTGGCTTCTAAACACCAAAATTCTCAATTTTGTGAGCTAGATTCTATCATATGTCTTAACATAAGCACTACATGCTCACCAAGACAGAAAACCAAAAATAAAGGAACCCCAGTGGCTCACCTGGTTTTACTTCTGCTTCCTCTTTTTTTTCATCATCATCATCATCCCAGTTATCCTAAAGAAAAGGATCTCTATTAATAATTCTTGCATAGGATGCCTGGGTGGCTCAGCAGTTGAGTGTCTGCCTTTGGTTCAGGGCACAATCCTGGAGGCCTGGGATCAAGTCCCGCATTGAGCTCTCTGCATGGAGCCTACTTGCTTCTCCCTCTGCCTACCCCTCAGCCTCTCCCTCTGTATATCTCATGAATAAATTATTTTAAATAATAATAATAATTCTCGCATATTTACTTTTCCATGTACACCTTATTATCAGCTTGTCTAACTCCACAGAAACAAGTTTATTAGTATTTTTTTGATATTGCATTAAAATTATTAATTAATGTTGGGAGAACACACATCTTCATGATGTTGAGCCACCCTAGCCAAGGAAAAGGTCTGTCCTTCCATTTGTTCAACTCTACTTCTGTATCTTTCAAGTAAAGTTTTAAAGTTTCTCTCTTAGGGGCGCCTGAGTGGCTCAGTTCATTGAGTGTCTACCTTCAGCTTGGGCCATGATCCCAGGGTCCTAGGATGGAGCCCCATGAGGCCACATCTGGCTAACTGCTCAAGGCGGAACCTGTTTCTCTCTCTTCTCTGCCCTCTCCACCCCTGCGCATGCTCTCTCTCTCTCATGCTTTCTCTCAAAATAAATAAAATCTTTTAAAAAAGTTCTCTCTTAGAAGTTTTGTGGGGATCCCTGGGTGGCGCAGCGGTTTGGCGCCTGCCTTTGGCCCAGGGCGCGATCCTGGAGACTCGGGATCGAATCCCACATCGGGCTCCCGGTGCATGGAGCCTGCTTCTCCCTCTGCCTGTGTCTCTGCCTCTCTCTCTCTCACTGTGACTATCATAAATAAATAAAAATTCAAAAAAATATTAAAAAAAAAAAAAAAAGAAGTTTTGTGAATTTCTCTTTAGGTTCATTCCTAAGAATTTCTACATTCCTACTGTAAAAAGAGTTCTTTTCCTGTTAGTCCTCTAACTGGTTATTATTTATGTACATAATTGGCTTTTATATGTTAATTTTACATCCTGCTACCTTACTAAATTCATTTATCACTTTTCATGGATGCTCCAGGATTTTCCAGGTGTACTACCACATCATATGCAAACGAGAATGGCTTCACTTCCATACCAATTACTTCTTTTTTTTTTTTAAGATTTTATTTATTTATTCATGAGAGACAGACAGAGAGAGAGAGAGAGAGAGAGAGAGAGAGGCAGAGACACAGGCAGAGGGAGAAGCAGGCTCCATGCAGGGAGCCTGACGTGGGACTCAATCCAGGGTCTCCAGGATCACGCCCTGGACTGAAGGTGGCACTAAACCACTGAGCCACCCGGGCTGCCCCCATACCAATTACTTCTTAAAGACTTATTTAGAGGGCAGCCCGGGGGGCTCAGCAGTTTGGCGCCGCCTTCAGACCAGGGTGTGATCCTGGAGACCAGGGATCAAGTCCCACATCAGGCTCCCTGCATGGAACCTGCTTCTCCCTCTGCCTATGTCTCTGCCTCTCTCTTTCTCTCTGTGTCTCTCATGAATAAATAAAATCTTGAAAAAAAAAAAAAAAGACTTATCTAGAGAGAGAGCAGGAGGAGGGGGAGAGGAAGAATCTCAAGCAGATTCCCGGGTGAGTGCAAAGCCTGAAGCCTCTGATCCTCTGACCTGGAGATTATGATCTGAACTGGAACCAAGAGTCTGACACTCAACCTACCGAGCCACTGTACCCCGCTTCATTACCAATTCTTATGCCACCACAACAGATTTATCTAATTGCACTGGCTAAACCTCTAGTACATTGTGAATGGTAGCAGTGATAATGATCATTGCCTAGTTCTTCTCTTAATGGAAATGCCTCTAGTGTTTCCTCATATAGTGTATGCACCCCAGCACATTTATGCAGTAAAATTTATCAGTATTTTCTTGCCCGCGAATTTCAGGTCAGTTTCTTCCAGAACATACATGCTTTCATTATTTTTTCATTTAGATCTTGGTCCATGTGGAGTTTTTTTCTCTTGTGTGGGATGAAGTAGGAATCTAATCCTCTTTCCAAATGGTTACCCAGCTGTCAGTTACTAAAAAGTCCACCTGAGTCCTGTGATTTACTGTACCCTAAATTTTCACAGGTACTTGGTATATGTCTGCTTTCTATTCCATCCCGCTGTCTATTGTCTCTTCATACATCAATACCATACTGCTTTCATTACTTTATAGTATATTTTTATATAGGCTATGCTTAGTCCCTTCCTTATAGGTTTTCAGGTTTTTAAGTATTTTCCTGGCCATTCTTGCATTTCTTTTTCCATATTAACTTTTATATCAACTTGTCTCATTCTGTAAAAAGCTTCTCAAAAGAAAAAACAAAAAGCTTCTCCGTTAACAAAACACAAGACAACCAAGCCAAAACTACTTCTCTTAAAGTAATTTGCAGCTGTTTTAAATAAAAAACTGAAAGGCCTTCATATCTTTCCCAAATGTGAAAGTATCCAACATTCTAGTCAATAACTCAATTATTTCAAGTAATATTCCACTCAACATGACCCTGGTTAATGAATTAAATCTATATAATATTTAAACCCAGTATTTAAGAGCAGTCAAGAGCTGATCAATAGCTACTTGAATCCACTCCCTAACTTGGGCAGGGCACTTTAAGGTGGATCTATACTCTGTCTTTTCTTCTTTTTAAAAAAAATTTATTTAAATTCAATCTGCCAACATATAGTATAACACCCAGTGCTCATCTCATTGTGTGTCCTCCTTAATGCCATCACCCAGTTACCCCATTCCCCCACCCACCTCCCCTTCTGCAACTCTTTGTTTGTTTCCCAGAGTTAGGAGTCTCTCATGGTTTGTCTTCCTCTCTAATTTTTCATCCCTCAGTTTCCCCCCTTCCCTTATGGTCCCTTTCACTATTTCTTATATTCCAAATATGAGCAAAACCATATAATTGTCTTTCTTCAACTAACTTATTTCACTCAGCATAATACCCTCCAGTTCCATCTACATCGACGTAAATGGTAGGTGTTCATCCTTTCTGATGGCTGAGTAATATTCCAAATTCTTTATCCATCTATCTGTCGAAGGACATCATAGCTCCTTCACAGTTTGGCTATTGTGGACACTGCTGCTAGGAACACTGGGGTGCAGGCGTCCCATGGTTTCACTACATCTGTATCTTGGGGGCAAATACCCAGAAGTGCAATTGCTGGGTCTTAGGGTAGCTTTATTTTTAACTTCTTGAGGAACCTCCAAGCTGTTTTCCAGAGTGGCTCCACCAGCTTGCATCCCTACCAACAGTGCAAAAGGGTATTCTTTCTCTATATCCTCACCAACATTTGTTGTTTCCTGTCTTGTTAATTTTAGCCATTCTCACTGGTGTAAAGTGGTATCTCATTGTGGTTTTGATTTGTATTTCCCTGATGGCAAGTGATGTGGAGCATTTTTTCATGTGCTTGTTGGCCATGTGTAGGTATTCTTTGGAGAAATGTCTGTTCATGTCTTCTGCCCATTTCTTGACTGGGTTGTTTGTTTCTTGGGTGTTGAGTTTTGCAAGTTCTTTACAGATCTTGGATACTAGCCCTCTACCTGATATGTCATTTGCAAATATCTTCTCCCATTATGCAGGTTGTCTTTTAGTTTTACTGACTGGTCCCTTCGTTGTGCAGAAGCTTTTTATCCTGATGAAGTCCCAATGGTTCATTATTGCTTTTGTTTCCCTTGCTTTTATAGATAGGTCTTGTAAGAAGGTGCTGTGGCCAAGTTCAAAAAGGTTGTTGCCTGTGTTCTCTAGGATTTTGATGGATTCTTGTCTCACATTTAGATCTTTCAACCATTTTATCTTTGTGTATGATGTAAGAGAATGGTCCAACTCTTGTCTTTTCTATACCTAAGAGAGTCTCTAAATATAAACTGATTATCAAATAATTTTCCAAAGGCTCCACAGACTTAGAATGTTTAATAGGGACAGACACAGCCTTGTATTTTGATAGGGCTTTAATCTATAGGTAGCCTGGCCATTGTCTCAGCAACTACCAGGCACCCTATGACATGCCATTTGAAGCTGAACCACAGATTACAGATGCAAAGCAGGGGGCCCTGATGCCACTGCAAGATGCAGAGGATGACTAATGTGCCTAAGTATGACACCAAGCTTCTGTTTTATAACAAGACAGGTCATAATCTGAATCAGTCTAGACATTTAAACTAACCAAGCCTTGACTTTAATAAAAATCTCTAAGTCCACCAAAGGACTAAAAATCCTGATTAAGGCTGCCATACAGTCTGCAAGCAGAATAGAAAATAGTTTGTATGAAAGTAAAATATTTTTATAATCACCCTTACCTTGGCAATTTAGCTCAGAGTTCAAGGTTAACAGACTGAAAGCAAACCTGCTAGTCATTGTTTGGACATCTAAGGCACAAGAGTTAGAAATTAGAAAGCAGATGTTTGTATAATCTCACTGGTTTGCTTAAGTGCTTGTTATCAATATAGCACAGTACAAAAGGAATCCTAGAGCTAAAAATAAAAAGTAAACACCAGGAGTTTTTGTTGTTGTTTTAATCTTCACAGAACATAGAAAGCTGGGTCTGTGAATAATAGTCCACTTAGGCAGTGCTTCAGACAGGAAGACCACTTGTTTACTTGAAAGGGGTAGATATTCACCACTTTCTACTAATAATAGTGATAATGACAACAATGATGATGATAAAGCATTTGCCAAGTACTTACTTTGTACCAGGCACTGTGCAAAGGGCCTTACATCTAGTAACAGAGTTAACCCTTACAAAAGTTCTGTAAGTAAGGTAGTGTTACCCTCAATTTATAGATAAGAACATTAAGGCCCTGAGATAGCTATTCCAAAATCTCAGTGAAATATAATGAAAGAACTAAACAACAACAACAAATGAAGGAACCAGTTCTAAATGGACCAAAGTTCCTTTATAGTGTCACAGTAAACGTAACTTTACACCTGAGTCCTGAATTACATAATAACTCTCTGAGAATTAGGTCTCTCCCACACCAAAATTTGTTCTTTCCATCAGTTCTGGAACGAGTTCCCCTGGAATTACAGGAAAGCTGATCAAAGAGAAGTGTATGGCACATAGTATCATGTCCAGCTGCAAATCTATCTAACTCAAATTGCCTGTGATGGTTTTCTACTAATTTTAAGAAACTAGTCTAGCAGCCTCTAGTAAGTACTAAGTGGCCAAGACTGGAGAAGTATGGCTAAAACTGAAGAGCTCCATCCTGATACCTCCAACATGAAGAAACAAACATCAGAGGAGCATTTCTCAGTTCCCGTTCTCAGTAAAACTTCACCCCCATCCATATCACTCCTCCCTCAGTATCTCATTTTTATCAATTCTACCCACCACCTCTATCCCTGTTCCTGGTTTCCCCATCAAAGCATAAACCTTATTCCAGACACTCAAACTGTCTCATCAATGCAGACATAATAAGGCTACTTAGAATTCTACCACAGAATGGACTGTAGAAGCAAAAGCAGTGGTTCCTATTAACAAGTCCTGGGAACAGCTATGGCATCTGTTCCTATGTTCATAAAAGAACCATTAAAGGCAAGCCTTGCCTGTCACCCTCACCTCATAGTGCTCAAAACAAGTCTGCCCTGAAGTTTCCGCCATTCTGGGGACAAGTCCCTAAAGAAGGGAGCATAGTGATGTTAACAAAGAGACTGGTCACCCTTCCAAATAGATGTAATCCCAAAAGCAGGTCAGGTAGTTTTCCCCAAGAACTTAAACCTTTTGTTTCCTTAGTTATAAAATTTGCAAGTGCCTAAAAAATACACATAAGGTAGAATGTTGAAATCTGCCCAATTTTCTGTAAATACTAGGACTTTATAAATGCTGACAATAAATTCAAATAAAATTCAAAAAAGGTTCTTAGAGGAACTAAAATTAACACATTTAAACAGCAAATAAATCTGTAATTTAGTAAACTCTAAATGGTTATTTAGTTCCAGAGAATACCTATCAATAACCAAGTAAATTCCTTACCCAATTATTTTTGGTAGGTAATAAATCTTCCAGGTATAATATTCAATTTATCTTCAAAAGAATTACCCTGGTTGCTCTCGTAAAATAGCTAGCTTCCATAAAACAGAAGCAGTATATAAACTACTTACTTATCTATACTCTTCTACAGATACACACCCAACACCATTGGAATAATTTTTCTGAAAGAGATGGCTGCTTTTCAAGTTTAAAACCTGCTTCCCAATTGAACATGACTGAGAACTGAAAACAAAAATTTTAAATCCTGCTTTTTAAAAATTTCTAATAATATAGCCAGTAGTTGGCTAATCTATCATCTTCAAAATGTACAACTACAGAATGTCACATGCAGTGAGAGAACACATTTAGGGCTGAAAATGCTTTCCAACTTAAGCAAGATATATTTATAGATCGTCAAATAGAAGTAGCTTCAAAGGAAAGTAAAATTCTTCTGCCTCATAGAAAGAGTCCATTAATTAACATATACCCTTTTACTTTTCTTTAAGTAGTTTGGTTTAGATAAAGAATAACCTTTTGCAGGAAAAGAGCCTTCTGCCGACTTTCTGTGAGCTGTACCGACCTGCTCTGAGAGGCCTCAGAACTCTGTAACAGTCTTCTTGCATGGCTAGACCTCCCAGCAAAGTTCAGTTTTTAAAAGAAGCCCAAATGTTCTTCCATCATCTCAGAACTATGCTGGCTTCTGGAAGCCAAGGTACCTGCTTCAATAAATTCTACTTCATTTAATTCAATTCATTAAGTTTTTAACATCCTACCATGTATTATGGCTCAGCACTCAGTTGAGTTTTTATTGAATTCCATCTCAATGCCTACCTGTCTCATATTTGGAACTGTGATTAATCAATTCTACTTTAAATACTTAGCTAAAGCAAGATCAAGATACTGAACACTAAACAAATGGCTTATTTAATTCCAGTCATCCGGGGATCCCTGAGTGGCGCAGCGGTTTGGCGCCTGCCTTTGGCCCAGGGCGCGATCCTGGAGATCCGGGATCGAATCCCACGTCGGGCTCCCGGTGCATGGAGCCTGCTTCTCCCTCTGCCTGTGTCTCTGCCTCTCTCTCTCCTCTGTGTGTGTGTGTGTGACTATCATAAATAAATAAAAATTAAAAAAATAATAATAATAATAATTCCAGTCATCCATCAAGACAAACATATTAAGTATTTTTCAATAACAAACATGCTTCCTAACTAAAAACTTACTAGTTGATTAAAACTTTCAGGGAACTGAAATGATATAATTGAGATTTTCCTCAAAATAATCTGGTTAGGGGAGGAGAAAAGCAAGTGAAGATATAGAAGAAATAAGATCGCTCATAGGTTTATTAAACTTCTTTTTACCTCTGTTTATGCTTGGAATTTTTCATAAGAAGTTACACACACACTTCAAGATACCCATTTCCTGGCAAAATGCCCACCTTCTGAGTATTTCCCAATAATCTCCCATTTCTCTGAAGTAGAGATTCCCTTCTTCAGAAGTGCTATTTCCAATGCTGGAAAAATGTCCTCACTGGGCACCTGAGTGGCTCAGTCAGTTAAGCATCTGCCTTCTGCTCAGGTTGCAATCCCAGGGTCCTGGGATTGAGTTCTGAATAGGGCTGCTTGCTCACCAGGGAGTCCACTTCTCACTCTGCTCCTCCACGCACATGTTCTCTCCCTCTCTCAATAAATAAATAAAATCTTTAAAAAAGAAAAGAGGGACGCCTGGGTGGCTCAAGGGTTGAGTGTCTGCCTTTGGCTCAGGGCGTGATCCTGAAGTCACACGATTGAGTCTCACATCAGGCTCCCTGCGTGGAGCCTGCTTTTCCCTCTGCCGGTGTCTCTGCCTCTCTCATAAATGAATAAATAAAATCTTAAAAAAAAAAAAAAAACATAAAAATAAATAAATAATAAATAAATAAATAAATAAATAAATAAATAAATAAGAAAAATGTATTACTCTGGTATATTTATTTATTTATTTATTTTAAGATTTTCTATTTATTTATTCATGAGAAACACAGAGAGGGAGACAGCGAGAGGCAGAGACACAGGCAGAGGGAGAAGCAGGTTCCATGCAGGGAGCCCAAAGTGGGACTGGATCCCGGGTCTCCAGGATCACACCCTGGGCCAAAGGCGGCGCTAAACCGCTGAGCCACCCGGGCTGCCCAATACTCTGGTAGATTTAAACTATTAAGCTGGATAGGATCCTAACAGATGCTTGAATGGGTAGAATGAGACAGGTGGTTTTCAACTAAGTTCATTCTCAGATCTTTTAAAAAAAAAACTCTATAACAGCATTACAGGAAAAAATGCCAGAGATGTTTGAACACAGCCAGAAGTTTCTTCAATACAATTTTACACACCTTGAATAAATCCAGCTTTTAATCTATTCTATATTGAAATGTTAGAAGACTAGTAAAATGGAATAAAAGTTATATTGCCTCTGTTTGCAGCGGATAGCTAGCTACACACTTCCTTCTTTGTCACCACAGCCTGTACATCACTCCAGCAATGGGGAAGGAGTCCAGTGATATATGCTAAGTGAACAATTGCTCCCACTAACTCTGCATAAGATCAGGATAGTAAGAAAGGTAAAACAAAGCAAGTACAACAGGAGAGTATGCTTCCCAGTTCTCACCAGTTCTCATCTTTTTTTTTTTTTTTTTTTTTAAGGATTTTCTTTTTTAAGTAATCTCTACACTCAACATGGGGCTTGAACTTACAACCCTGAGATAAAGAGTCGCATGTTCTACCAAATGAGCCGCCGGGGACCCCTGGTTCTCATCTTTTTAACTGGGAAGAAGCACAGGCTTCTCTCCTCATGAATATTAACAATTCTACGCTTTCACCTAAATCCATTTCTGTCATTACCAGACAGCTATCTGAAAAGTCTTCAGGGAAGCAAAATGTTATAATGTCTACTGAAAGACAGTAAACTACTGAAGCAAATTACTGTAACAAAGACCTCAGTTTTCTCTTCATATCTCAGGACATTACACATGACACTAAATCTATATTCTTAAAGGTTAAACACTAGATGATGACATAAATCGAAGAACTTACTGTTTCTGCGTATCTTACCTTTGAAGACTTTAAAAAATTCATACATTGTACTGTTTAAAGATTGCGATTATTTGATCTCATGAAAACTAAGCCTTGTTTTTGTATCCTTACAAAAGGATTAAGTACTAAATTATCAGAATTCAGAAATTTGGTATTGACAAAATTCAACTTCTAGACTGGTAAACTCAGAGCAAAAACTTGCTTGACAACCAAGGTCATTCCATTCAAAACACAAAATTCACAGAAAAATAGCCACTGTGGGGAGAACTTATTCTGGAGCTCAGGAAATCACAAAATGTGGTACAAAATAAACCCCAGATACTAGAGGTAACCGGTATATTTTCCTTTAGCCAGAAAAACTAAGACTACATCTCTATGTAAGAGTATTAACACTGGGATGCCTGGGTGGCTCAACGGTTAAGCGTCTGCCTTCAGCTCAGGGCATGATCCCGGAGTCCCGTGATAAAGTCCCACATTGGGCTCCCTGCATGGAACCTGCTTCTCCCTCTACCTATGTCTCTGCCTCTGTGTGTGTGTGTGTGTGTGTCTCTCTCATGAATAATAAAATCTTTAAAAAAAAAAAAAAAGAGAGAGAGAGAGTATTAACATTAACTGAGTGCCTCAGAAGTGCTAAGCAACTCTGCTTAATGCTAGACATTAAATCATCTAAGGTGCAAAATAGGGGTGTCTGGGTGGCTCAGTTGGTGTTGGACTCGATTTCAACTCAGATCATAATCTCAGGGTTGTGAGATCAAGCCCTGTGCCTCAGACTCCGCAATGGGTGTGGAACCTGCTTAAGATTCTCTCTCTCCGGGACGCCTGGGTGGCTCAGTGGTTGAGTGCCTGCCTTCAGCTCAGGGCGTGATCCTGGAGTCCAGGGATCGAGTCCCACATTCGGTTCCCTGCATGGAGCCTGCTTTCTCTCTGCCTGTGTCTCTGCCTCTCTCTGTCTCTGTGTCTCTCATGAATAAATAAATAAAATATTAAAAAAAAAAAAAAAAGATTCTCCCTCTCCCTCTCCATACCCTAAGTAAATAAAATGTAAAACAACCCCCCGAAGTTATCTCCTATAATGAAAACTTAGACTGGGAAACTAAAAGGAAAGATTAAAAAACTTGTTTGTGACCACAAATAGAGAAAATGTCAAGGCAATATAATGTACACCCATGTCTGTCTGATTCCAAAGCCTAAGAATCAAACTACTCCATGAATACCATAACCTGGGAATCTTGAAGAAATTCAAAAGAAACCAACATTTCAACTCAGAAATAAAATGGACAAGTTGAGTTTTTCTCCAAGATCAACTTCAGTGTTTATGTAAAAGAAATAAGATATTTGAATAAAAGAAAAGAATCTGCACTGATAAGAGTGACTGGACAAGATGACCTTTATGGTCTCTTAGCATCTGTAAATCTCAAACTTAGTTACTTCATTTTCTGGTACTTCTTTCCTGATTTATCCCATCTTTTCTTCTCATTTGCTAAATCAATCAATTTTCAGAACAGATGTCCTAACTGCTGCACCCAGTAAGCATTTCTTCTCATTTGCTAAATCAATCAATTTTCAGAACAGATGTCCTACCTGCTACATCAGTAAGCATACAAAAAGTCAAAGGACAAATCTGAACTGAAGGCTCAAAACAGAAAGTCCAAGACAATGCAGGGAAGTAACTAATATCTTGCAATGAGACTGATACACAATCCATTCCCATATATATACAACATGTAAATAGAGCATTTAAGTATCTTCACAAGAGTACTACTCACTTATTAATCTCAATGTATGCAAAGCTCACATTCTCCCTGAACCTCAAGGAGTTATGTTATGTTCCATAAACTGGACATCTATCTCATTAGACTCTGAGGAGAAAAAGGTAAAATCCAAACAAAAGTAGTATTAAGTTCATAGTGATTGTCCAGCTTAAATTTTTTTCAACCCGAGCAGGACTTAACAGGGCTCCCAACATGTATTGAAGGATAGAAATTAGGAAAGTAAAAAACATACACTAATTGAATCAAAACCAAAAGAAACTTTTTTCTCAATTCATACAAAACTTTATCTGCACCAATATATAAATATTTTGAGAGTTCTGTTAATAAGAATCTTAACATTCTGGGGTTGAGAGGTGTTTGCTACTTAAAAACAAATACCCCTAGTCATACTGTGTCATCTGAAGCCATTTGATAAGTCCCCAGGAGTTTTCAAAAACAAAACGTACATCTGGTTTAGATCAACAAAGCACAGGGGAAAAACACCGGCCCCTCGTCTATTCCAACCAGTATTTCCTTAGGAATCATTTGTATGTAGATAAATAACTCAGTCTATCAACTGTCCATTTCCAGGTCGCTGTGTGGACTACCTAGGTTTCTGGCCAGTAACTCCTGGCTACCTCAGTACTCGGTTCATCTCTTTACCACAGGGCGGGGGAGGGAAGCCTAAAGTTATTTCACTTTACTGCTTCTATTGGTCTTGTGTTTAAAAAAAAAAAAAAAAAGACTGAAATTAAACCACAGTATTTCATTCATCTAACTGCTCGAACACACTCTACAAATGGGCCTTTGGAAACGTAAATGAGTTACTGCCCCAGGGAGATCTGAGCTCAAAAAGGCAGGTGGGTTGCAAGACTTTCCATATGGGATAAACCGTGGGGCTCAACCCCCGACTTCCCGGATCCTTCCGGCGAGCGGCTCCAGACCGCGAAGTTTGCACGTGGGCCGGGCCCTGCTGCTGCTGTCACCTCCCGTCGCCAGTTGGCGGATGGGATCCGGGCCGGGGCGCAGACCCTTAAGAGGGGCTGGGGCCGGGGCCGGGGCCGGGGCCGCCACCGCCCTCTGCGAGGAAGTCCAAAAGGCCACGCTGCTAGACGTCGGCCCATACGGCTGGCGAGCCGAGGAGAGAAGGGCAGCGGGAAGCCCTACGCTTGCGTCTGGACCCGTAGCCCCGCAGGCCCGGGCGGCGCCCCTGGGCCCAGAGTCCACCCGCCCGCCTGTCGACGGGCATCCCCGCCCGCGACAGCGCCAGTCCGCTCCCGCGCTGCCGGGAGCCCCGGCCCGCACCCACCTTGACGTCCTCGTCCTCGTCCTCGCCTTCCCAGCGGTCCCCGCCGGCGGTGCCGCCGCCCCCCACCTTCCGCACCGGGTCTTCCACGGAGAACGTGTCCGCGTCTACGGAAGAGAGCGAGCCGCGTTAGCGCCTGCTTCGGCTTGAGACCAGCGCCGGCCCAGGCCCTGCCCCCGCAACTTCTCCTCACCCCAGGAATCAGAGTCCCCCGCCGCCGCCGCCGCCGCCGCCATCTCGAGCCGGGCGTGAGCGTGTGTGAGGGGAGAGCTAGCGAGGAGTTAGCGCGGCGGAGGTGAGTCACTGGCTTTGCTCTCGTTGGCCGGCGCGGGGCAGGCTGGGACCGTGGCTGACTGCGCGCCGAGGCCCAGGCCCCGCCCTCCCCGGAGGAGGTGGCGGGGCGACGCGCGCGCGCGCGGGCGGGAGAGGGGCGTGGAAGGCGGCCGCGGGCGCCGGAGGCGGCGGGAGGGTGAGACCGAGTGTTCCGCGCCACGCGGTGTGGAGAGAGTGGTCTCGGAGGCGGCGGGGCGGGAGGAGAGGAAGCGGCCCGGAGACGGCTGCCCCCGGCTGGGCCCCGGGGAGGAAACAGTGCGAGGAATTAGGAGGGCGGCCCCTTGCCTGGCGCCTGGCCCCCGCCTGCCCTCGCGGGCCCTCCGCTGCCAACTCCAGCCCCTCCCCGTGTTCATTTCGGTCGCGGGCTGTGAACGCCACGCCCGCCCGTGGGGGCGGCGGACCGGCGGCCGCGACCCGACCCTCGCAGCGGGCGCCGCGCGGGCGGAGAGCACCTCTCTGGAAGCCAGCGCGGGCGCGGCGCCGGGGAGGAGCGAGTGCACCGGGCCGCGCTCTTGGCCGCCGTCCCGGCCTGGGTGCTCGAATTCAGCTCCCGGCACGTTTGCTTCTCGGTAGTCACGAAGGGATCGAAGATCGCCCCAGAACTCGAGGATTGTCCCTGCTTGGGAGCCCCTTGAAGCCAGCACACGATTCTTTGGCAGAGTAGTTTCGGAACCTGGTCTGCGCTAGGCCTAACCTCCAGCCTTGTCCTCAACGAGCGCACGGTCGAGTAGCAAAGAGACATGTAAACAAAATTTCGACACAGTGTGATGACTGCAACAACAACAACAAAAGCATTATGAGGTTGAATGTAAAAAGGTAACTTGAACGGCTGCCCGGCACGGGTAGGCACGGGTAGCGGGAGGATGCTTGAAAGGCTTCCTGGGGCAACTACCACGGAATCCGGAATTTGAAAGACCGAATGAAACGTGTTTCAGTACATTTCCGGTGGAAGGAGTGCTCCGGTCCTCGACCTGACTGGCACAGTCTGGAGATAAGCTGAATAGGGAAACTAATCAAAATAAAGGGTTTCAACCGGGCTGCACTCTGCCCTTTGGGCCCCTGGGCTCCACTGCAGGGTATTAAGAGGGGAACAGTTCCAGATAGTCTGGCTTTCCTTTTGTTAAATTAACTTATGTCTGAATGTGTAATATACCTACATGGTATAAAATTCAAGTTCTAAAAGAGCATATACAATAACCAGCCTTTCGATTCTTTCTAGGAACAGACGTTCCTTGTTTCTTACGAATCCTTTCAGGAAGTCTACAAATACACAATTTTTAAAAGTTTATTTATTTATTTAAGCAATCTCGACACCTGATGTGGGGCTCAACGCTCAGGACCTCAAAACTAGGGAGTCGCAGGCTCTTCCCACTGAACCAGCCTGGTACCCCTACAAAAACACCTTTTATAAACATGGTCTTTTAAGAGATTTTCTACAGCCCAGTTACTCATAGTTTATTCTTGATCTATAGCAGTACTTGGGAAACATTCAAAATGCGGAATCTCAGGCCCCATCCCAGACCTACTGAATCAGAATCTGCCCTTATACAAGATCTCCAGATGACTGCAGGTTAAAGTGTGAGAGGCAAGGATATACAGTCCTCCATTTATAAAGATAGATTAAAAGTAGGCAAGCAGAAGGCAGAGAAAGACTGGAATGCAAGATCCCTAGGGCACAATCTATCTTTTATTCACATTTGTATCTCCAGCATTTGGCACAGTATCTGATACTATAAAGCAACCATTTTATGAATTAATTAAAAGAGAACACAAGCCCAAAATAAGGCAATGGTAACAGAGGAAAGACTTAATCAGCAATATTTAAGGCTCAAAACAATTTTATTGATTGTGATGGTTAATTTTATGTGTCAACTTGGCTCAGCCATCATAACCAGTTTTTGGTCAAACACTAGTTGCTGTGAATATACTTGTGTGTGATTAATATTTAAATCAGTAAAGTTCCAGTAAAGCAGATTTTCCAAAATATGGATGGGTCTTACTCAGTCAGGTGAAGGCCTTTAAAAAACACACTGAGAAAAACGGAATTCTGCCTCCAGACTACCTTTGGACTCTGCAGTAGCAGCTCTTGCCTGGGTCTCCAGCCTGCTGGCCTGCTCTGCAGATTTCAGAATTGCCAGTTTCTACAATCTGTGAATCAGTTCCTTAAAATCTCTCTCTCTCCCCCACCCCCCTCTCTCCACACACACACTATTGGTTCTGTTTCTCTGGGTAACCCCAACTAATACAGTGACTGATTGGAGTGGGGGAGTGGGGAACGGCAGAGGTAGAGGATACTGCTTTTGAAGACTGAATAAATTGTGGTGACAGCACCATGGGTGTTAGTCTCTAGGTGCTGAAATAAGAAACCTGAGAGCTATCCTTGCTTCCTCTCACATCCTAAATTCAGTCACCAATTCTGTAATTCACTTCCACTATTAATCTTGAATCCATTTACCCCTGCATCTCTTGCTGCTACCTTTGTCCAAGCTTTCTCTAGGCTCTTCCTATTTATTCATTCATTCATTCATTCATTCATTCATTCATTCATTCATGAGAAACACAGAGAGAGAGGCAGAGACACAGGCAGAGGGAGAAGCAGGCTCCCTTTGGGGAGCCCAATGTGGGATTCAATCCCAGGTCTCCAGGATCACGCCCTGAGCCGAAGGCAGATGCTCAATTGCTGAGCCACCCAGGCGTCCCTCTCCAGGCCCTTCTATGATGACCTCCCAATTGTTTTTGCTTCCGCCCACCCCACTTTCCCCTCCACAATCCATTCACTACACACCAGGCAGTTTGCTGATTTAAAAATGTAAATCGGTGGATTCCTAGGTAGCTCAACAGTTTAGTGCCTGCCCAGGACGTGATCCTGGGGTCCTGGAATCCAGTCCCAAATTGGGCTCCCTGCAGGGAGCCTGCTTCTCCCTCTGCCTGTGTCTCTGCCTCTCTCTGTGTGTCTCTCATGAATAAATAAATAAAATGTTTTTTAAAAATAAAAATGTATATCAGAGACACCTGGGTGGTTCAGTGGTTAACTGCCTCTGGCTCAGGGTGTGATCCTGGAATTCCAGGATTGAGTCCCACATTGGGTTCCCTGCAAGGAGCCTGCTTCTCCCTCTGCCTATGTTTCTGCCTCTCTCTGTGTCTCTCATGAATAAATAAAACAAAAAAAAATAAATAAAATAGAAATGTAAATCAGATCGTGACACCCCTTTCTTCCAGTTCCATTTAGTGGCTTGTTCTTTTTTATTATTTATTTATTTATTTATTTAAAAAGATTTTTATGTATTTATTCATGAGAGACAGAAAGAGAAGCAGAGACAATCAGGAGAAACAGGCTCCATGCAGGGAGCCTGACATGGGACTCAATCCCAGGTCTCCAGGATCAGGCCCTAGGCCGAAGGCAACGCTAAACCGCTGAGCCACCCAGGCTGCCCTGCTTGTTATTTTTAAATTCCAACTCCTGGGACTCCTGGGTGGCTCTGCAGGTTAGCTCCTACCTTCAACCCAGGGTGTGATCCTAGAGTCCAGGGATCGAGTCCTGCATTGGGCTCCCTGCATGGAGCCTGCTTCTCTCTCTCTGCCTAGGTCTCTGCCTCCCACTCTCTCTCTCTCTTATGAATAAATAAATAAAATCTTAAAAAAAAAGAATCCCAACTCCTTGCTGTGGCATACAACGTCCTGCATGGTCTGACCCTACCTCCCATTAATCCCCTATGTCATTTTTCCTCAGTAACTTCATTGCTACTAGCCCTCTAAGGCGACTAAGCCTTTTCCTATTTTTGGACTTAGTACTTACTGTTCTGCCTAAGTGTTCTTTCCACACCTCTTGGCTTGGTTGGTTTTTCTTCTTTCAAATCAAATGTTACCTTTGCAGAAAGTTCTACCCTGATCTCCCTCCTGCTAGAGGCCTCCCCCACTTACTCTATCTCATCGCTCTTGTTTTTATCACAGCATTTATCATAATATCTAATGACCTTGTTTACATATTTAACGTTTGTTTGGAGTACAGGGACTTTGTCCATGTTATTACTGTATTCCCAGTCCCTGGCACATAGTAAATGGTCAACAAATGCTTTTCAAAATGACTGAATGGTGCCTCTCATCATAATAAGGAATAAGGATAAATTAACTTTTGGCCACACAGACCTTGACATTCTTGCGGGACATACAAATAGAAATGTCTAGTACATATTTGGAACCAGAGAGGTCTGGACTATAGATAGAGGATTAGGAGTCATCTGATGGTAGTAGATGGAATCATGTGAAACTAGAGGCTATCTGATGATAGGATAGAATGAGAAGACTCTTTGAAGGACATCAACTTTTAAGGAGCAGCCAGAGAAAAGAGGTGTAGAAAGGATAGTAGGTTAGAAAAAATATATATCCTTCCAGTTCTACCAGTTTTTTTGTTGTTTTGTTTGTAAAATATTTAATTTTAAAATACTGTGGAATATATTTGAAAATTCATTTTTGGAAGTCAAGAGACCCAGGAAGTCATTCAAATAATCGAATTATATTGAACTAAGCACTGGACACTTCTGGTGAAGAGTGGAGAAAGCTCACAATGATTCCTCCTTTAATGAAAATTGTTGTATTATGCAAGAGCAGGTGGGCTCCCAAAAGCTGTGTTTCTTTCTTACCATAGTTGATTTGGGAAGGTCAAAAGCAAATTAACTGTGAAGCTAATGAAGCTTTAGCTCCAGGGCCCTTCATTGCATGGACCCCTTCCACTCTTTAAGATAGCCCTCCAAATTGTATATGCTTCAAACTATATAAAATTAAGAACTGCCCCTGGGTGGGATGTAAGTAACCTAATGGACCTGTCAGTTCTCTTTGTGGGTAGTCTCCAGAGATGGCCCTTAAATGAAGAATATTCAAGCTGTTATGCAGGCTCCCTTTGAGTCTAGGCTAGCCCTAGATTCATTTTTAACCAGAATAGGGCAGAAGTGATGGGGAAATGCTAGGCCATAACAATCCTTGTAGCTTCCACCTGTGCCTTTTGGAATGTTCATTCTGGTGGAAGCCAACAGCCACTTAAGGAGTCTTACTACTCTAAGACCACCATATGGAGCTAAGCTAACCATATGAAGAGGCTGCCTAGGGAAGGAGCCAGACATGAGAGTGAAGAAGACATCTTGGACATCCAGCTTAGTTGAACCTTCAGATGATTCTAAATATTTGAATGCAAGTGCCGAAGACTGAAAGTAAGACTTGCCTAACTGAGCCCCATCAACTCCTAGATGTCTGTCTTGCTTTCAGTCTTCTGTAAGTTATCTTAGGCCTCTTAATTTTTGAGGTGAATTGTAAATAGTGTTAACAGAAAGATTCTCTTTCCCAGGGCTTTAGAAGTTGGTGTCTGATGATAGCACCCTGAAGGGAAGACCACAAACTCCTGGTGAAGTGGTGATTTTCCAGGCCACTTTACTTTCTTCTACCTACCCTTGAGGTCCAGTTGTCCAGCTCGTCTTTAAATGTCATGAGGTACTCCAGCATCTTTCCAGTGTATTTCATTCTTGGCCTTAGCAAAAAATTTAACAAATACATCCTACTAGATAATAAATCTTTAGAGGCTAAGCTCTGCTCTATTTAAGTCTGTGTTTGGCACATAGGAGGCACTTAGTAACTGTTGAATGACTGCATGAATAAATTTCTATACAGAACTGGGTTTTCTTTACCAAGAAAAACCTACCCATCAGGTCATTCTTTTTCCTCATGAAAGGTGCTCTAAAAATTAATTTGGGTCCTAAAGACACTTTATTACTAGTAAACCCATAGCAATATAGTAGTAACCTGAACTAGGAAATAGTAAATAAGTGGTTAAGAAGGGGCCATATGCAATCAACAACCTCAAGATGGACTCTCAGGAAAGCAAGACTATATATTTCTGCAATAATGGTTATAATTTGTCATCTATCATTAGTAATGTAGTCATCTATATTAACTTGCCTGAAGATGTTCTAAGACAATGTATCTTAAAATGAACAAAAAAGGGTTAACAGAAAGAAGGTGAAGCATAGGGAAGGTAAGACCAAAGAATAAGATTTTGAGTCTAAAAAGGGTAAACTAACCTACAGCCTTTGGCAGATACCTAGTAGAGAAGTGAAGTGTCCTGTTGAATTAATATTAGCCATTATGATTTATTTTCAGTAGCCTCTCTTGCTCCGCCCTTACCAAGCAGACATCTGATTTTAATTTAGTTTCATAGGGAGAAATCTTGCTGCCAATAAGTGAAGGAAATTGAAATCTGGCTTAAAAACTAGTGTGTTGTGAGTTTAGTTGGTATGAACCCAATTCCCCTGAATCTCATCAACTCTGGATTGAATTGAATCAATCAGTTTTCTGTACATATAAAAAGTTTGGACTTTGAAGTGTGAGCTCATTCAGTTATTCAGCAAATAATTATTGAATGCCTACCCAGTACCAAGTACTGTCCCAGGTTCTGAGGATATTAACTTCAAGGTATTAATCTACATGCAACTGAAAATGGGTTTTGGGGGTTGGGGATGCTATGGAAAAATATATGGGCTATATGTATGCAGCACTGATAAACTTTTGAAGCAGAAATTGGGAATTTACTCACAGTGTTATGCATATGCTTTCTGAAATGAGGAAGCAGGGAAACAATTGTCTAGAATTATGTGCTAGAAAATTCAGTCCTTAAAATGAATCTATGGTTCGCTTTAGTCTCTAGGGGAACCCTATAATATAATCACATAATAGTATTCTTATTTTATAGATGATCAGAATAATTGATCAATGTTGGTTGAACAAAGCGGTTGAGCATCTGCTTTTGGATCAGGGCCTGATTGTGGGGGGTCTTGGAATCTAGTCCCACATCGGGCTCCCTGTGAGGAGCCTGCCTCTCTGTCTCTCATAAATAAATAAAAAAGGGGGAAAAAAGAAAATAGAAATTAAAAAAAAAAGAAAGAAAAGAAAAAGATTTCATTTATTAATTTGAGAGCACACGCAGGGGGGAGGGGAAAAGCAGACTCTCCACTGAGCAGGGAGCCTGATAAGGTGCTTTATCCTAGGACCCTGGGATCATGACCTGAGTTGAAGGCAGACGCTTAACCGAGGCACCCAGGTGACCCTCTATGTAACTCTTAACTGGCCTCCCACCAACCCATTCTACTCTGTCATCCAAAGTGATCTTTTCAAGACAAATCTGATCATACACTCTCTTGCTTGATTTTACTTTCTCCCCCCACAACCATGCCTGGCTTTACATTCTTTCAGTGAATGTTCTACAGATCTCAATGCTTTTTCAGCCAACCTAAGCCTTGCCTCCAGACTTGTGTAACTGGCATTCTCAAAGCCATTCTTCTCCTCCGTGACACTTTTCCCAAAATTATCAGTCTGCCCTACTGGACTATAGGCTTAGGGCAGTGTCAGGTTTGCTTTCTCCTGCCACTCGTAGAGCCTGAAATAGTGTCTAAGACATACTAAGGCAGTGTTTTTTTTGTTGTTGTTTTTTTAAGATTTTATTTATTTATTCATGAGAGACACACAGAGAGAGAGGCAGAGACATAGGCAGAGGGAGAAGCAGGCTCCATGCAGGGAGCCCAATGTGGGACTCCCAGGACCCTGGGACCACACCCGGAGCCGAAGGTAGATGCCCAACCTCTAAGTCACCCAGGCATCCCAAAGCAGTGTTTTAAAATGGCTTTTGCCGGGATCCCTGGGTGGCTCAGTGGTTTAGCGTCTGCCTTTGGCCCAGGGCGCGATCCTGGAGTCCCGGGATCCAGTCCTAGTCAGTCCCACATTAGGCTCCCAACATGGGCCTGCTTCTCCCTCCTCCTGTGTCTCTACCTCTCTATGTCTATCATAAATAATCTTTAAAATAAAAAAAAAAAAAGACTTTTGCCTTCACTAGGAAGGCTACTTATAGTTACTTTCAACAAATATTGCCATATATTGAATCTAACTTTAAGGCTCATTATGTCTAGGTACTAAAAGCTGTCTAGTTCATTTGGTTCACCCAAGATGGCAAATCATTTATATCAGCCTGCTATCCCAACTACTTACCACATCTGCCAAGCCATTCAGTAATGTTTCCTCATCACCCACTTTTTCCTTAACACTCAGCGTATTTTCATCTAACATGTTAACATAGGTGACCTATTATTACTTCCTGTCATTTGAATGTACCCTACTGCCCATGTTCTCCCTTAAAAAAACAAGGACATGTAGTATTACAATATCTTGATTTTCCACTGCCCCTTCCAGCTTCAGACATCTCCCCACCATGCATATGTACATCCTGCATATCCTCAAGAGAACTAGCTGCTTTAACATTTCCATTGTGGTAGTTATTTGTATATTCCCTTACGGTTTATAACGTCTTGATGTTTCATCTTTGTAATTCTGATAGACGTTGGTGCACCCTTTGCACAGGTAACAAATCAAGGCTCAGAAAACTGTCTATTAAGTTAATGGATGACCCTTTTCTTTTATTAACCAAACTCCCAAGTCAACTATTCAACTGAAGTCCTGTCATTTCATATTTAAAGGCAGCAGAGGTACTCCAGTGACTCTGAAATGTGTATGTATGTGTTAAATTCTATTGGAACTTAGGGAAAATAGTTACCAAATATCCCATCACAGCCAGGGGCTGGGGAAAATGAAGAGATGCTGGTAAAGGAGAGACATCCAGTTGGATGAGGATCTAATGTTCTGGGGACCTAATGTACAGTATAGTGACTAACAGTACAGTAAGTGTGTTCTTGAAAGTTACTATCAGAGTAGACCTTAAATGTTCTCATCTCACCCTAACAAGAATGGTGAAGGATGTGTTAACTTTATTGTGGTGAACATTTCACAATATATGTATCAAGTCATCATACTGTACAACTTAAACTTACACAATGTCAATTTTACTCAATAAAGATGGAGAAAAAGTCTCACCAGAGATTGTGGCGGAACCAGAGTGCTGTTCTGTAGTTATGTTGGTTCATGTTATTTTGCCCATTATATCAAGTATAAATTTCTCATCTTTGGCTCACCGTAATCTGGTTCTTTGCTATCATATCTCCTTTTCAGAACTTGCCTCTTTATTCAGATTTTATTCCACTTCCTCACATGCTAGTTCCAGAGATTGTGATTTCTCTTGTCTGTAACCTACTCTGTGTTCCTTACATGTATGTCCTGAAGATATCAAAGGGGAGAGTAATGTGAAAAAAATCATGTAACTGTTAACAAAAAAAGCATTATACAAATATAAGCTGTTAGATACTGTTTGTAATGGCTGATAAAATATCATCAAAGAAAAGTGCTTCCATAAAAGTTTTATTTATCCCCACAACAACCCTGTGAGGTAGGGTGATCAGGGCATTTGAAGATGAGAAAACTAAGTCTACATTACTTGTTCACGGCTATACTGCATAGTAAATATGTAGAAATTAAACTGAGATTTTTAAATATCCATGACTTTTATATTGATTCACATGGAAAAAGGCAGAGAGAATATTAACTCCCCCCTACCTTAATGCCAAAAGGACACTGCCTTGAAAAATCCCATTTCAAAAGATGAAAGTAGTATTTCATTGCTTATTTCTACAAAGATTTATAAAATAAAAAAATAGTGAAATATTTTACAGTTAATATATATAATGGTCTCATTCAGGGATGTCCTTCAGCTGTATATATGATCAACTATTCCAAGTGCTAGAAATGCAAACTCTTAAAAAGTATGAGACGAGAATGAGAATGAGCAGTAGCCTCAATCTTCTTTATTATTCCTCCATGTATCTTGAATAAGTTCTGTGAAATCTGGTCCCAGTTAAAAAACAAAAAACCAAAACCCCACAAACCTACCACAGAGAGATGCCTGGTATTAGTTGCCTACTCTCAAACCACTGTCACATTATTTAAAACAGCGATTTCCCAAAGCTGGCTATTAGAATCACTTGGAGAGCTTTTAAAAAAACACAGAACTCTGAGGCCCCACTCTAGGTCCATTGAGACAATTCTGCAGGGGCCAGGCCTCAGGAATCTATTTTTTAAGCTCTTCAGAGTAACTCTAACAGGTTTGGGAAGCTCTGATGTGTTTAAAAATACTAACTAATATAAAAACCAAAAAGTAGTATAAACTTGCTGCTCTCTTATCCCCTTTTAAAAAATTTCTCAAAACACATTATATCTCTGAACTCTTGCCTCTGGGCAAGTAATTTCAATTCAAGATACAGAGAAACATTTTATAAAAATGTATCCTAGTGAGTGAGAGTTGGATTCCAATAATAATTTAAGTGGCATTTAAATATAAGATACTGAGTTTTGTGGTTCTTAATCTGAAATTTTTAAATGTGTTTTTATACAGGTTCCTAGCAGGCTTTTCACCTTGGGAAAATATGAAAAGTAATGACATAATCAAGCATATCAGCACTGAAAAAATACTATACTCAAATATAGCTCATGAGAGGAATAAGAAAGTGAATGAATGACAACCTAAGGCCTTTTGGCCCATACATTTTTGTTCCCAGTCCACTCTTCCCCTATAAGGGGAAATAAAATAAACATTCTTTCCTAGTTGCTTGGCATAGTTATTCAGTGGGTAACTATAACTAAGTTAATTTAGATACACAAGATTAAAAGAGATAACAAATAAATACCTAGGAAGACAAAGAGAAGTCAGTTCAGAAAACCTTAACTAGCTAATGATGTGGTATATAACACCATTATGTTAGTACAATTAAATGAAGGCTTCAGTGTCCTTTACATTTCAGCTTTATGTGATTGACACAAGAAGTGGAAGAGATCTGGTCCTTATGAAGAATTCTGTGCTCGTTGTAAAGATTTGTAGGAATAATGAAATGCTTTCTTCTTTGATGAGATGAAGTCTCTGTTTTCAGGCAAGTTGACTGAACAAAACAAAACAAACTTCTTTAGAAGGTTGAATGAAAGTAATATCTAGCTGAAGAAGTCATTGGCCAAAGGTAACTTTTTAAAAACCATTCTATGTTTAACACTAAAAACAAAAACAAAAACAAAAAAAACCAACAACAACCAAACAAACCAGAAAAACCAGAGAAATATAAAAAAACAATGTACACATCCATTTTCACTGACAGGTACAAGAAAATAGCCATTTATAGAAGTTACAATGCTTTCAACAACCCCCCCCTCCCAATTTTGGGAAACAAGATAAAGCCATTGGGTAAATAAATATACATACTAGCTAATATAAAACAATTATGGTTTCAAATTGTTATCAACTCTTTTAAGACTCAAAGAGAAATATGATGATATAAATCTGATTAGGGCTACATATATTACACAGAATTTAAAAACACAACTGATTTAAACATCCTAACAACAATACAAATATTTAAAAGAATGTCTTAAAAGCCAGACATTTATCACTGGAAATACCACAATTATAATATGTACTTCAGATATGTAATGTGTATATAGGTCACTTTTGCTGTGTCTTATCATGTATCCATCTCTCCTGCATCTCCTACAGTCAGTTTTTAAAGAGTTCATGTTTCCTGTGTGAATTGAAGGGGTTGGGCACATCTCAATTCACAAAATATACACCTCCACTTAACTAAATGGAAGTGTTTAAGATAACATTTACCAAGAGTTAAAGAAAAGGGATAATGAGAAGGTAAAACATACTAAAGTGGAAGGAAACTGGATAATTCTCTTAGCAAATTTAAAATGACCCAAATCAAGTAATGAAGAAAACTAAATTGTTCTCAAGAAATTTTCTCAGTCCATATGAAATTTCTCTTTATTTCTTGTTATGCTAGATTCCTTGGTGGCTGACTTAAAGAACTCTCCTAGCATAGGACTGAAAACAGCTTTACCATTAATAAAAGATGATTAAAAGTTGGTGTTTATTTAAAGTGCCCAAGGCACAACACTACAGGTGCTTACATTTCCCTTTGAGTTATGGGAAAGCCCTTTGAGACTGTGTTTACTTAATCAGAAAAGCTTTCAGCAATTATAATGCATGCTGAAAGCTTAGATCTTGTATAGGTTTTGGGTTTTACGGTTTGAGCAAAAAAGGGAGCAAGGAGAAATGTAACTAGGTTCACAATTTTGAGCAAGAGCATATGTAAAGGTAACGTATGTACATTTTATTTCAAGAAAGACAGGAGACAAACAGCATAAAGATGCCCAGATGCCCTAAAGATAAATACATTTCAAAGATTCTCATTAAAATGAATCTGGAGAATTTTTTCCTGCAAGCAAAATACCTTTCTTTAAATTAAAACAAAAACAACCAAAACAAATAATAATAATAATAAAAAAAAACCAGTATTCTGAATTGCAAATGCTTTTGCTTTTTTTTTTTGCAGAAAATCTGCCATGATTATTTTTTTAATGAATAAGGATTTTCCACAAAACAGGCTTGCTCTACATGCTAGATTTTTTTAAACAGTTCAGTGACACAATATGCTAACTACATACACAACAGATAATATAGTAAGAAAACACTCAACCTGATGAAAAGTTAAAATCTTCATTAATACACTGAAAATTGACATAACTCATGCCTTTAAAATCAAAAATACAAAAATTAAATGTTTTCCTAAAAAGATTTCCTTATTTTAAGGATTCATTTGAAAATGAAGCTGCATGTAATTTGTACAATAAGTTGTACAAGTAAACAGGTAATATACATAAAAAATTAAGTGACATACTCCTCAATTATCAGTTGTCCACCTTTAATTTCCAATACTGTACTTTCTTAACAAGCATACAAAATATCAAACTTCTCTTTAGAAAAAGTGCCGTTCTTTGACATCCTTTACACAAAAACAGTCTGAGCCTGTGGCATGTTAATGCAGTCGAGAGGCAAAGCATACTAACTTTTACAAATTCTACCTTCCATAAAAAGCCTCCCGAAAAGGAGATTACACGCCACTATAAAAATATCAACCTCTTGTGGTAGCTGCATTAGAGAACCAAGGCTTGAAGACTATTTTCATATAGCATAGAAAACCACTATGAGAGCATATTAACTGCATTGGTGGCTTGGGAGTTTACTGTGCCACAGGATTATGCATAGCTACTGTAAGGTACCAAGACTGTTACACAGAGTTTTAAATTGATTGTAACCAAGAGCATAACAGAGGTACTACCAGCCCATGCAAAATAACTAAAAATACTGAGTCACTGTGCTGAATACTTCATTCCTGGAGAAAACCAAAGGCAGCAGTAACCAAATCAAGCCCAACAGGTGACCAAACTCATTCTCCTCAAAGATTGGTGAGCACAGTGAAGTCTGAGGTATACCTTTATCCATTAAATCTGTGTGCCATTGCAAGATATTACCATTTGGGAACACATGCCATCACAATGGTTTAAATCTTTTGAATATTAGTCATTCATATATTCTTATCTACCCAGTCCTTTGATTTTTTTTTAAAGATTTCACCTACAGTAGAATATTACAGAAACAAAATATAAATGCATGTCTTTCTAAATGAAACTTACATGGACTAAAAGTAGAGAATATTTTTAAACAAATATACAATATGCAGGCAGACAAAGCAGGAAAACGGCCATTCAAATGTATAATAAAAAACTAAAAATCAACTATTTCCAGAAAACTATGAAGCGCCTCAACTAAAAGGAATGCATAATGAAAATCTAATCTAATACAGGTCAAAAATGTAAAAAGGTTATAAACCTTAACAGGAAAAAATAAAACAACTTTTACTGGCCATTCCTGTTGAAATGAGAATCTTAAAGTAACAGAAAAGTGGCTACAAACCCACTTAGAGCACCAAACAGAGAGAAAATAAAAGTCCATTTTCATCTCTGTTATTATCATAAAATCCTGTGTGACTACAGGTCAAACTGCTGGTGGCAGAAACAGAATTCTTTATAAACTGCAGATGTCCTGTACATAAAAAAATTTCACTGGAGTTGCACTAGTTCTAAAGACTCTTCTGTTTTAGCCTACCTACTGTATGTATTCAATCTGAGATAAAGTCTCTTTCTGTAACCCTTGATTATTATTGGGCACCAAAGATAAGAAAAGCAAGACGGGGTACAAAAATGCAAAATTTCAACAGTAATGGCAATGTTTTTGTCTTAGTCCAAAAGGGTCCTGCATTCTCTCCCCCTTCAGTGATTTGACAAGTCTTTGTACTTAATCTGGGGGCAGCAAATCATGCAAGCGAAATCTGTCTCTGATGTGAGGTCGAACATCTTCATTCTGTGTGGAGAAAAAGACATTTTAAAAACCATATAATTTCAAAAATATGATCCTCGTAGCATTGTGAACATTCCTTTGCAGAGAAAATATACCACTATTTATTTTTACAACATACGTTAATATTGTTTGCCAAATATAAAGATACTATATGGAAGGTGATAACTTAGAATTCAATTTAGATTAAAGAAACCTGTCATTCAAGTTTTAATTCTGTAAAAAACAATTATGCAACTAAGAGGCAAAACCAAAAGACAGGTAAAAGTGTTAAGCCACTGAACTCTACTTCATATATTAGGAAAAAAAATCACCCCAAAATAAAGTTTCAGTAGCATAAGCATAAATTCTAGACCTGAACTATGAAAGGGAAGTGAAATCAGTTTAATACTACTAGTTATTGATGTGTAAGAAGCCCAATGAAATAAAAACATTCAATCTACAGTATTTTTAAATACCGATAAGCATGATTTTGATGTAATTTACAAGGTTAGAAAAATACTTGTAATCCTTTTCAACTTTTGCCCTAATTTCACAGCATGTTCACTTAAAATGTCAGTGCACACAAAATAAAGCAATTAGAAAGGTTTATTTCAATAGAGTTGAGGCAATAAAAGCAAAACAGAAAAAGAAAATTAAGATATACTTACCAGTTCTACAAGCTTCTCCAGAAATGGAATCAATTTTAGGAGTTCATTGTCATTTTTATCCATAAACCAGCTTTCTATAGGGATTCCATTAGATAGCTAAAACAATAAATAATTAAATCCTATTTACATTTTGCCTACTTTGTAAAAGCATAAAAGAGAAATAACAGATAACCTAAGAGACACTGATCTATATAAGTTCCTCTGAAAAGGAATGCCATCAAAGTTTATGCTTGTCATATTCCAACAACTCAACGGGGCAAGAGACATATGTTAAGGAATACATCAAAGCCTAATTGGTTTTTTAACATAATGTGTCTTCTTAGTATATATGAAACTAAACAAGAAAGATTCACTGAAACAAGTTTTGCATTAATGTAACTACAAATATTTCTTGACTGATTCAAGAAATAGCTACTATCAGTAAGTGCAAGGTGCTGTGAATTAAGGCGTACTGCCAATCTAAACAGAACGCTACTAGAAAGCCTGTCCTTTTATACAGGGACGGTATCACATTCATTGTTTTATTCCCAACAAATAGTAGGATAACCTGAAACAGCACGAATATAACAAACAGATGCAATGGTATTTCACTGAAGAGGAGTCTAGAAACAAGAATGCAAAACGTATTTGTTTTATAGTAAATAACCTCTAGGTTGTCTTTAACATTTATGCAGAATACTAAGTTTAAGATGGAAGATAACTGAAATGATTTTATCCAGAAACCAATACGAAATTCTTAAAAACATATTTCAAAATGTGAGCAATGACCTAAATTGAACATAGGTCAATACCATATGCAGTTTTCCCCTTTTACATCTTTTTACTTGTTTTATATACACACTCAATCCAATTTCCACCATCCCTAATCTGCACTGACTTATTGTGAAGGAAATCTCAGACCTATCACATGAACATTATTCATAATGTAAAACATATCTTGCAAGGATGGCTCATTTCTAGTCCAAGTTATATTTCAAAGAAACACTGACACGGTATAAACATATTGACAAAACAGTCTAAGAAATTATTTCAGAATGTCAAAGCAAACAGACTAAAACATGGGTAAGCTATTTATAATTCTCAAACATGTTTACAAATAATTATTTAACAACTGCTAGGAATGCTATGAATTGATGTGTGTGTGTGTGTATGTATATATATATATTAAAGATTTTATTTGTTTATTCATGAGAGACAAAGCAAACAGACTAAAACATGGGTAAGCTATTATAATTTATAATTGTAACTATTTATAATTCTCAAACATGTTTACAAATAATTATTTAACAACTGCTAGGAATGCTATGAATTGATTGTGTGTATGTGTGTGTATATATATATATATAAAAGATTATATATATATATATATATATATATATATATATATATATATATATATATAAGAGATTTTATTTATTTATTCATGAAAGACACAGACAGAGAGAGAAGCAGGGACACAGGCAGAGAGAGAAGCAGGCTCCATGCAGGGAGCCCGATGTGGGACTTGATCCCAGGACTCCAGGATCACTATCTGGGCTGAAGGCAGGCACTCAACTGCTGAGCCACGTGGGCATCCCAAAGATGTATATTTTATACTCTTCTCTCTCTCTTTTTTTAAGATTTTATTTATTTATTCATGAGAGAGGGAGAGACAAAGGCAGAGGGAGAAGCAGGCTCCATGCAGGGAGCCCGACGTGGGACTTGATCCCGGGTCTCCAGGATCATGCCCCGGGCTAAAGGTGGCACTAAACCGCTGAGCCACCCGAGCTGCCCTTATAGTCCCTTCTTATTCAGACTTATTACTCAGATTTTTTAATCTGTGTTGTACTTCATTTAAAAGAAAACTTTCCACAAGGAATACAGCGATTTGGCCTTTCTAATTCTAAAAGATAACACTTAACAGGGAAATTTCACCAATGAAAATTCTGTTCACCCATCATATACTGTTTGGCAGCATTTGTTCTCATTATATATATATTTCCCAATCTGAAATTTGTTTAGCAACCCTTTCATCCTACCTGATATGCAAAGGCTTGTGGTGAGTTGTCAATTATTATAGTCTTTGAAAGATCTCTTCCAAGGATATTTAAGTCCTTTATATAGTTTCCTTGTACACAAACACAATGTTCACGAAAAAGCCGATGCCTAAACATAAAAATAAAAACAAATTAACTTAAAAAAAAAAAACTCTGAAAAGTACAACATATATTGAAACATACAGACATACCATAGGCTTTAGAGTTTAAGCCTTATTATTTTCTCTCACAAAGGAAATTCAAATACCAATGTGAGCCTAAGCTTTGGGCTACAGTTTTACTTTAAAAAATGTTAGCAATTATTGAAACCTTACAACCAAATATTACCATGCCTTTAAGAACTTTGGCTTATCCCAAAATGTTATATTAAATTATAAAGAGGGATTAAAAACTCTGTAAATTGTTTTTGTAATTTATTTACCCAGGAAAGCTCAGTTCAGATGCAGCATCTGGTTGTCAGCGAGGTCCTGCTTTTTAACCAATTTTCCAGATGGTTGACTGAGGCACAAGGAGGTCAAGTGACTTGCCCAAGGTCACACAGTAAGTCAGTGGTTAGCCCCGCATTGGAACCCAGGATCCTCCTGGCTCCCAGTCCTTTGCTCTAACCAGAAGACCACACAGCCTCCCTATCCCTGTACATGCCAGAATAGAAAATATAAGAAGGAATGTTTCTGTGTTGGCATTTTTAAAAAATGTTTTTAGTTTCCCTTATAGTTTTGAGAAAAGATGTGGAGGCCAAAACATTCCATCATTTCAACTTTTCCCAAACCCATCTTTTAATTTAGTGAGTGTGTATATGATCATTTGAAAAAACAAGGATTGAATGAAATGATGAATTCAGATTTATTACAAATGTAAACTGATGTTTTACACCAATGATACTTAACTGAAAAATGTTATATCATTTTTAAAAAGCTATTAAAGGCTTTATAATAATACTTATATACTGTCATATTATATCAACTCATTTAGCACTCAAAATGTTAGTCTGTGAATATTACTAATCATTAATATAGATCACCTTGAAATATTCCCTTTGCATACATTAATAATTTGGTAGTCTGGCTTCCTTGTGTCTTAATCCCACTAAACAGTTTTTCAGCAGCTAGGGCCTACTTATACCTGTAGTTTTAATTATGAAATTTCAAGAAAAGGGCATTTTCTACCAATAAAATGTGCCATAGCTCTAAAACAACAAAACTCAACCTTAAAAATATCAGTGCCGGTGGTGATGACAGTTTTACAACCAGACAAAATGTAGTAAAAATAGTTCTCTTCCTCCCTTTTATAAAGAAGACTTTTAATTAAGTGATCATCTATTTCTGTATGGTTTAAAGACCACCCCACTTTGAAAAGATAAGACCAGACAAAAGAATTTAAGACCTGGTTGGGCCTATAAAAGATTCCATTTTTTTAGTTGTATAAATATTTATGAATGTGGAAACTGGAGAGGCAAATGCAGCGTGTACATGCAAGTTGCTACTAATGTTTCTTCCCCAATAGCAGCAAACTCACCCAAGACAGGAAACAAATGAATATGTATGTGGATACTAATGATTACTTCAATTAAATTACACTAAAACTCCTCCCAGTTATTCAGGAGAGTGAGGATCTGTAGTAGGTATTTCAGTTTTAGAAAGAAACTACTTTTGCCAGTCATCAGATTTGCATTTGGACTCATGAGATTCAGAGATTATAGAATTTCTGAGTCTACCTTGTCTTCAACATAATTCCCTTTAGCACTAATGAATTCAATCATTCAAAAAGTTTCTCCTGTTTTAAATTATTCAAATGCAACTACATAAAACAAATTTAAACTTCCAAATGTGTAGATTTTATAAAACTAGTTTAAAAGAGGGGTGTTAATTTGTAACATCATAATTCCGTAACTATGACTTGCTCCCTGGTAAAATGAAAGCTCTAAAGGAGAAAGGCATGTATTGCTCACCACTGTTCATGGAACACTGGAGTTGCTAAATAGAAATCTTCAGAATGAATGAAGTCATCAAAACAAAATCATTTGTGTACTTTTTAAAAGTTAGGTAAAATGAGCATGTATTATACTTTCATGAATAGAACACCATTTTCATTTTTGTGTCTGATGCTTATTTATATGGAAGATTAAAATGGAAAGTGACAAGGACAAATTTTGATCCTTTAGGTTAAAAAAATCAAAGTTCTATTTACAAGAAAGAAAATCTGCTAAGCAAGACATCAGAAAAAGTCTCAGCATAACTGCAAATACTCAATAACAAAGGTACTACTGTAACAGTAGAAACTAGGATTTTCCACTAAAAAATATGGAAGAAAGTATTCAAGAAAATGAATTCCCAGCTATTAAAGTTCTTTTTATGAGCCTTTTCTGGCATCTCTCATAGCTTTTGGTCAAAAAAATCCAAGATTAACTCGGGCATCTTAAAGGATGCAGCAAGACTGCTGGCAGTCTTAATACCTCACTTCAGTTGACAGAAATAATGGAACTTATTTTCAAACTGTTTTAAAATTACCCAAGGCACTCCCACCTAACCAGGAACACACTGCATCTGCTGGCTCAGGACACACACAAGGAACTGAGTCCAGATCAGGATAACTTGAGTGACTAAACCAACTGCAATTTCCAATTAGATTCATGTAATGTTTTCTTTCCATGGAGGACAAATTTGCTCTTGAAAAAAGCAAAAGAGTTTAATTTATCCTTTCTGTTAAAATTAACCTTTATTTCTCTATGCCATTAAAAAAGGTGACATAACATGCATTATTTCAGAGACAGGAAGTGAAAATATCATGCACACAGTGAAAAATTCCACATACCCCCAATCTCCCCCAAGTCCCAAAAGAAGTGAGGATACAAATATAATTGTGAGTGAATAAATACATTTGATCCTTGTATCCTTTAAAGAACGTCTGTCTGAAGTTAAATCATTAGGCACTCTTAAAGAGTTTGGGGGCTTAAAAAAATTCATTTTACCATTCAACACAACCAATCTCTATATATGCAGCCAACTGAAAATGGCCATCAAAATTAAATAGAATCATAGTAATTTCATAGATCAGTGTGACAGACATTTCCACTATTTCTTAATTAAATTTACCTGACCAGTTGCTTTTTAGGGTCTAGTATGTTCAGTAACTTGTCTGCATACACCTTCTTAGAAGCAGTAAAAAGAATGATCTACAAATTCAGGGGAAAAGAAGTAATCATTATACATGATCTAAATATGGGTACTATATTGAATAAAATAAAAATACTTATGTAATTAGCTTAAGCATGTTTACCTCATACATCTGAGACATTCGTTCCAGGAATTCCCTGAAGAATGGTCTTAATCTCACATAAACCTAAAGAAATAACAAAGATAGGCTTCACTAAATAAACACATAAAGTAGAAACAACATATTTATAAGACATGTTGTGTTCTAACTTTGGATATATTATAATTAAGAAGTTCATATTTTAAAGTAATAGAAAAGTACGCTAAGTACCGCTCAACCAAACAGATTTCATATACAAAAAATCACTTAAAACAATCTTTTGGTAGGGTAATAATCATCATTGGTGATGTCACTTTTATATTTAAATAGCAGCATACAGTATAATTTTAATACACATTTCAACTAAAAATGGAAGGTTTCCCTTTGAGATTTTGATCCACCAATCAGCTCCATCTTCCAGCCAGGTAGCATCCATCCAATAATTAGGCAGGCTGTGTGTCCACCTCTAGCTGACCTGTCTCAATGACCTTCCTCTAATACTCAGAATTTCTTCTCAACAATCACCTGCTAAGAATACTTTTATTTTATTTTATTTTTTTGAATACTTTTATTTTAAATCTCTATTATTAAGATAAATAATGTTCAAGAAAGAGATGTCTGGATTGGTGGGTTTAAATAACTGGAATTTTTCAGAATTCAATCTTCTTCAACATTTACTGATTCAGACGTGGCATCTAAATTAGCACTACTGGTCTACTTGATATTAAAAATACAATAGTCAAACACACCGGTTATCAAAACCTACTGGCAACATCAGAAAAAACTACAGTACCCAAAGAACTGCCTTATAAATATTATTTTCTTATTTCTGTGTTCTTTTTGCCTATATTTAATGTAGTAGCTCTTATAATACACTCCAGAATTAAAAAAGCACAGAATTATAAGCCACAAACAGTTAAAACAGATTTATAAAAGATTTTATTTTTATTTTTTTATTTTATTTTTTTAAAGATTTTATTTATTTATTCATAGACACACAGAGAGGGAGAGGCAGAGACACAGGGAGAGGGAGAAGCAGGCTCCATGCAGGGAGCCTGATGTGGGACTCGATCCGGAGTCTCCAGGATCACACCCAAGGCTGCAGGCAGCGCCAAAGCGCTGCGCCACCAGGGCTGCCCTATAAAAGATTTTAAATACTATTCTTTTTGTGACAAAATTAAAAAAAAAAAAAGAAATATTTATACTTTACACTCAAAAGTGATGATTAACTTCAAATACCATGAACAACAAATATTTACAGAAGACCTATGTGCCACATTCACTGGATTTAGATTTAAAAAGAAAACCCACTAGTGACAACAAATTCAAAACCTACGCTTCATGAAAAAATTTTTTTAAAATATTTTATTTATTTATTCATGAGAAACACAGAGAGAGGCAGAGACAGAGGCAGAGGGAGAAGCAGGCTCCCTATAGGGAGCCCAATGAGGGACTCAATCCTGGGACTGCAGATCATGCCCTGAGCCAAAGGCAGATGCTCAACTGTTGAGTCACCCAGGCTGTCATCAACACACATCCACACAAAAATGCCCTCATGATAAAAATCTTGCTCTGGGAATGTTTTAGGGAAAAATAGGGAAATCATGCAAAGGATTCTAGGAAGTAGCAACCATGTACTACCAATCTTTATAGTTTCCAAAGTCCTCAGGCATAAGAAAATGCCAAATATACAGCAAATACTTGATTAAAAAAAAATAACACAGTTGAGTAAATCAAATAGAACTATCCAAAGTTAAGCACTATAGACCAAACAGAGAGAGGCAAGCCAGCGTGACTATACAAGGTCAATTACTGAGTTTCCTTAAACACTAACCACTTGTTTCCTTAAATACTAACCACTTGTAGAAGACAAATTTTGAACAATTGTTATAGGTTAATAATACCCCTACCTCTAGGCTAAAATAATAAAATATACTTGTTTTTAATCCTATTAGGCACTTTATTTTAATCCTGACTAATCAAAAACAAACTAATGCCATATGCTCCTACCTCTAGAGCAAATAAAAATTACCAAATCCTTGGTATTCAATAACTATCATTTAGGATGAGGCACAAGAAATTTAACTAGAGCTGCTCTTCTAATTAATTTTAACATTTTTCATCCATCCTTGTGGCCAACTCAAGTAACACAGATTTTTTTTTTAAAGATTTTATTTATTTATTCATAGAGATGCAAAGAGAGAGAGAGTAGCAGAGGCACAGGCAGAGGGAGAAGCAGGCTCCAAGCAGAGAGCCTGACATGGGACTTGATCCAGGGTCTCCAGGATCACGCCCTGGGCTGCAGGCGGCGCTAAACCACTGCGCCACCGGGGCTGCCCGGAAATAACATTTTTTATTAACTACGGGTCTTTTCAAAAATAGATTGGTGATGATTAAAAAAAAAAAAAAAAAACCCATCAATTTAGTCAACACTTTTTTCCAATGACCTCATCTCAAGGATGATAAACTATGAACCATCAGAGCCTTTTGTTTGTTCCTAAGAAAGCTTATCATTTACATGCATTTAAATAGCCTTTTGTTTGTTCCTAAGAAAGTTTATCATTTACATGCATTTAAATAACCAAAATACTTTATTTTTGTGTTTGTGTAAATTATTTCATTTGTTCTCAATATCTCTGTTATCACTTGTTCCATATTATAATTAGGCTAAGTAAGGTCTCTAATTGGGATTTGTTTCCTCTGAACCCTAACATACTTCCATTTTAGAGAAATACTTCTACATAAACAGTATTATCCAAGCATAGCAAGTGGAACACTATACAAAGATGACATTTCCAACCTCTTATACATGACTTCCAAATTAAATCAAAAGTATAACTTCACTATACATTCTACTACTTTGACTATTCTTAATATAAAAATACATCTTAAAATCTGACATTACTTTGAAAATGTACTTGTTTACAGGGGATGAAAGGTGGCAGTGAAGATGGGGGAGTATATTGCTAGACTGTTTCCTTACCATAAAAACAGAATAATTGTTAGCTATAAAAGTTCTAGCCTCAAAACAGATACAGCATTTGAACAGGATTAAAATATATACACAGAAACTAAAGTTGTTAGTGAAAAAAAAAAAAAAAGAATATAGAAAGGTACAAGGTAACAATGGGCAAGGGTAGAAGTTCTGCTATGTGCTGCAAAGGCAAAATCTCAGAAAGAAAAATTAAGAGACACAAGGCCAGGAGGGTCTAAATCATTTGGATGGATATATTAAAGCAGAAATATATAAAAGTCAAACACTAAGTACTATCTAGTAGGAAACAGAAAATTGTAAGTAAGATATATATAATACAAAGAGACAACAATCACTTATTGTGTGAGGTAAAAGAAATACAGAAATGTACAAATGCACAGAGGCATGCCATTCCAAAATGCTTCCAAATCTATTCCACAGATGCTCTTAACTACATTTATCTTTTAACTTTCTCATCACAAAGATTCCTGTCCTGGGCTGCCTATTTCCTATTTTCCACATTCTTTCTCTACTTATTTCACTAACCATCCTTCTCCTAACAACTCTTTACAAAGTTTTAATCTTCTACCACTAAAACAATACACATTCTGAAAAAAGCCAAAAGTTTAAAAATAATGCAGAATGCTATAAAGAAACAATTATATAAATATACCATACCCAAAGATATGTCTTAAAAAGGACTACTACCAAAAGATAGGGATTTTTAAAAAAGATTTTATTTATTTATTCATGAAAGGGGGGGGGGCAGAGACATAGGTGGAGGGAGAAGCAGGCTCCATGCAGGGAGCGCGACGTGGGACTTGATCCCAGCACTCGGGATCACGCCCTGAACCGAAGGCAGACGCTCAACCGCTGAGCCACCCAGGCATCCCCAAAGATAGGGATTTATGAATATGTTAAAAATACAAAACTTTTAAAAACAAAACCTACTAGAATAATACCTGCAAAATCGTGATAATGGAACTAATCTTGTGAACTGATTTTACTAAAATTTAAATTTTATATAGAAATATAATGAATATATATATATATATATATATATATATATATATATATATAATGGAAAACATTACATTAACAGTACATCAACATTCCTTCATATGAACAATACCTGATAGCATGTACTTTCTTTGCTATTAAGACAGTAAGGACATCCTATAACTGGTGTATACACATAGTCCAACCAGGCCATAAATGGTTAACAAAACTAGATTTAAATAAGTAAAGTCACCAAATAAAAAGCTAGTTAAAAATTGATTATAAATATTTTGTGATAGTCTGTCTAAATTCAAATTCATGACTAAGTATGTAATGTCAAGCTATATAAACTGAATAATTTCTATTAGTTTACCAAATCTTTTTTTTTAAAGATTTTATTTACTCATAGGGATGCAGAGAGAGAGAGAGAGAGAGAGAGAGAGAGAGGCAGAGACACAGGCAGAGGGAGAAGCAGGCTCCATGCAGGGAGCCTGACGTGGGACTCAATCCCAGGATGCCAGGATCATGCTCTGGGCTGCAGGCGGCGCTAAACCCCTGCGCCACCAGGGCTGCCATAGTTTACCAAATCTTATCTAATTTCACAGATAACTTTAACAGCATGACCACAAAAAAGAAAAAACAGAAGAAGAGGAGGAAGATGGGGAGAAAAGGAAGAAGAAAACACCCAAAGCAGCATTACTTTGTGGGGAAGTAAGAAAAAAAATTTATTACATGTAAATCTTTTAAGGAAAAATATCTTTAAAAAAATATTATTTATTTTATTTGAGAGAGTGAGAGTGCAAGGGCGGGGAAGGGCGGGGAGTGGAGAGGGGGGGGGGGGAGAGAGAGAGAAAATCTCAAGCTGACTCTGCTGAGTGCGGAGTTTGACATCAGACTTGATCCCACGACCCTGGGATCATGACCTGAGCCAAAACCAAGAGTCAGACACCTAACCAGATGCTTAATCCACTAAGCCACCTAAGGTACCCCTAAGGAAAAACATTTCTAAATGGTTTTAAGCACAGATAATATAACCTTAACATATTCAAAAAGAAATATCTTTTAATAGTTTTTCTATTATAACCTTTGAATTTATTGCTATATTGATAAAGGTTTTTAAAATTTTTTAAAGGTTTTAATTTTTAATTAAAAAAAAAATAATCTCTACGCCGAACATGGGACTCAAACTCATGACCCCAAGATCAAGAGTGGCATGCTCCACCAACTGAGCCAGCCAGGTGCCCCATACTGATTGATATGGGTTTAAAAAAAAAAAAAAAAAAGTCAATTTAATGGGACTTCCCTACTTAAAGAATATGGCATCTTTAAATAAGATGATGACTGGTAAATGTCATTTACTGAATTAGCAGTAAGACTTAAAAGCAGTAGAAAAAAACAACAAAACTGGGGAATGTGAAGAATGAGATGCTACAAATAATTGAAAAATCTTACCATTAGTAGATGCCATAGGTGTACAAGTGACTCTGCCAATTTGTTAACCCTTCTGTACACCTCAGTCTCCTCATTTATAAAATGAGTAAAATAATAGTACCTACCTCATGGGGTTGTTGTGAGGATTAAGTAAGTTAATATATATAAAGCATCTAGAATAGTGCCCACCTCACTGAGATTGTCAACACCTATTATTACCATCCACCTTATTATTTACAAGTAATTAGTCATAAGGAGAATAGTTGGAATGAGTATGATCTATGGGGCAGAACTGGCTACCTCAACTCAAAGAGAAAACTGTATAGCTGCAGTCTATACTTTTAAATCACGAATTGCATCAGTTGATAGCTTAACTATTTAACTTAGTTATCATTTTCTTAGCATCAATACTAGAGCACAGAGATAGAACCTAAACACTCTTCAGAGAAAGAGAGATGCTCAGGTAGGACCTGCGGACCTCAACTTTATAACCCACTGGCTGACATTATAGTCATCTTTTGCTTTAACACAGTTCTAACAAGAAGTAGATGGCTGCTAGGGATAGTATTTGTAGGCAGATCAATCTGGAAATGAGTAGGTAAATACTAAAACATCAAAAGAAAAAAAAAAGTAAAACCAAAAATCACCAAACTAAAAGATTCTGCAAAGCATTAAACTAAATAGAAATAAATTTGAAAAGGAATTTTCCTTTAGAGTCTACATGGGATAAAGTGAAGCTTATGGTATTCATATAGATAAGTTGGCAATGAAGCATAATTTTCAAGTAAAAATTGGCCATTATATATATATATATGGTTTATATATATATTATTTAAATATATGCATATGTATTTGTGTGTATACATAAAATATATTTAAATAAAATTCAGCCATTTTATTTTTTAAAATTCAGTCATTTTAAAAGCAAAAAAAGTCACTTTAGTAAAACAAAAATATGCTGTTTTAAAAAATTCTAAATTGACTAAACAATTTAATATGCTTAGTAATCATCTGTCACCTCTCCTAAATTTGCAGAACATTTTTAGCTGAACAAGAATTTTCCATGCATTTAAAAAATGAACTGCCTCTAATTTTAAGATCCATTTACAAAAAATACAAAGAATTCCTCATGAAATACATTTTATCGCCTTTGAGAAGTAGGTAACTATAGGTTTCAGCTCTTTTTTAATCTTAATAATAATGAATAATTACAATGAAAAAATTAGTATCAATGTCTAACTAAACTTACTAATAAGGCTAGGAAAGTTCCTTTATTTTATTTTTTTTTTTTTTAAGATTTTTTTATTTATGATAGACAGCGAGAGAGAGAGGCAGAGACACAGGAGGAAGGAGAAGCAGGCTTCATGCAGAAGCCCGACGTGGGACTCGATCCCAGGTCTCCAGGATCGCGCCCCGGGCTGCAGGCGGCGCTAAACCGCTGCGCCACCGGGGCTGCCCGGAAAGTTCCTTTAAAATTACTTTTATATTAACCTACAATTATCAAAATATTGTTCCCTACCAGCTAAAATATTAATCATCAAATACTAAGTGTCCATGACTCCAAATGTTTTATTTAAGGCACAATTATACACATTACTTTATACTTTTATACAACAAAAATTATGCTTTATGAAGGTCAAAACAAAATGCCTCTTGGTTAGTATCTAAGTCAGAGACTGAAAGAAGAGAAACTTAGATATTTATTATAAAACTCTTCAATTATATGATTGCTTTTTTCTTCATGAAGCAAAAATAATCCTCACTTTTCCAAGAAAGACTAGAGAGAAGAAAGAAACCACTGACCCTCTATGCCTCTTGTTCTATAGTACAAAATATGAGATGCTTGTGAAAATTATCCTAGGCTGTAAGGTTCCCAGAAAACAAACAAACTATAGTAATGGGGAAGAGATGGAACTTTGCTAAACATGGGGTTTCCCACCCACCTCTCCCCCCAATTTTCCCCATAAAAGCAACCTCTACTAATAAAACAAAACATCCTTTAGCAAGTAGCTCCCTAAAGATCCTATCTCTCCTTGAGTGCTTACCACAATCTGATTTCTGGACAGCTGACCCAAAGTTTGATGATTTTACTGATCTTCAGAAAGCCACTGACTGGCTAAAGTCTTATTGGTGAACAGAGTCAAAAATCAGATGCCCCTGTCATACTTTACAGAATGAGGAGTTGGACAGCACAGTTACGTTTGGCTGCACTGTGGTGAAACATATGAGGCATCTTCTTTTTGTCTTCAATTAGCCACGTTTGGGCTGAGTAGCTCTATTACATCTTCAAAAAACTGAGCTCCAGTTCTTGATGGAGATAGAGGAAGGTCATTGAGGAGGTGGTTCAGCTCAAGAGCTAAGTGAAAAATCTGTCTTTTGATTCAGTCCTGCTTGTGGATAGAAGTCATCTTCTGGATGGAAGAGGGAGTGAGATGACCTAGAGTCTTGAATTGGTGGATCTGCAGGAACAGAAACTAAATACAGTGGAGACCTCTTAACTAAGTAACACCATGAGATGGATTTCCTGACAATGTGTCAAATAAGCTAAGTATAAAGATTATGTATGTGCATTGGTACTGATCATGCACTTGTTTTTCCAGATATCAAATGCATTTGCACCACTCTATGAATAAATATGTTTTCCCAATAACTAGCTATAAAATAATTTATGGAAAAACAACCAATTTAAAGGGAAAAAAAAGACCCATTCAAACAAAAATCCATATACTTTTGCCTTTGTGAGTCCCACACCCTCACTTTAAAAACTCAGTTCTTTTGAATGACTTTTTCTCTCCATCTTCACAAACTACAATCTATCCATATGTGTCAGTAGTAACATGTATCAAATTTTAATTTGAGTTGGATCTTTTAGGATTTTTTATCCCCCAGAGAAATGGAATTCAAATACACTCAATGTACTAAATTGAGGCTTGAATAATTGACCTGCTCAATAATTCTGAGACCTGCATTAAGTAAGCTGAGTCCTACTTATCAATCAAAAGGAGAGTATATACCATGAAGTCAGGCAATCTTTAAATATGAGTAGTGGTCCCCTTAAATTTCCCTTCAACTTTCATCTAAAATAACTAAGAAAGCCCACAATCAGATTATAGTGGATCTAGTTTTAAATTTCTCTATATATTAATAAGAATTTTGATGAATATTTGATTACTTACTTCCACTTAGAATTTGAATATGTAAATTTACTGTATATACTCTCATAACTATTAGACCAAGGGTCAGCAAACTATGGCTTATGGGCCAAATATAAACCCTCACGTAGTTTTGTACGTAAAGTTTTACTGGGACACAGCGATGCTTATTTGATTATGTACATATTGTCTATGACTACTTTCACGCTACAATGTCAGAAAAAGTATTGGGAACATAGACTGCAGAACCTAAAATACTAAAAACTGGCCCTTTTCAGGAAAAAGTTTGCCAACCCCTGATATAGAGAATTTCTGAAACATATGTAAAACAATTTACACTTTAAATTGTTTTGAAAGAAAGAAAAATAACAAGTAGAATTAAAATTAGATATAGTTCAACCATAACAAACTTACCACAAAAAGAAACCAAAAGTAAAATAAGTCCCAAGAGGACACTTTATTTGGTTTTGATTCAGATGAAGAATTTGATCCTACCTTAACATTATCAGTTTATTTTTAAGAGTATATACATAAATGCTATGCAACTGACATATTCAAGAGTATATAGATAAGTGCTATGGAACTGTTCACTTAAAAATGGTTTATGTTGTGAATTTTACCTAAATAAATAAATAAATTATTTTTTAAGAGTATATACAGTATTTTACAGGTTTCTACCTTTAAGTGGGCCACATTATATTGCAGTGGTTAAATATGTAAGTTACATCTTACCTAATAATGTGGTTTCTCCAAAATCTCTTAGATCATCTCAGACCCTTGTGTATATTTCTTCTTTGCCAGTAGATGGAGACAACACCACTGAAAGTTTAAAAGACATCATTCCCTGTTTAAAGGGAGCTTGCTGGTCTGAAAACTAGGGGATCCCTAACCCAAGATTTCTTCAAAGTTATTTTTAAAAAAGCAGACAGAACGGCTATGCCAAAACCAGAAATCCAAGGGAATATACCCAATATTAACTATGGACATCCTCAAAAATTTACTGGAGGGAGACTAAACTCTGTACATGATGTAGTAAACTAATAAATCGCAATATTAAAATGCAATCATCTCTTAACTTATAAGATTAAAACTTCCTGCTCACACTGCTCCTAATTTAGGCTAGATCATTTATTTTTTAGTTTCAGAAAATATAACTCAGAATATATAAGAAAAAGAGTTCTTTGAATTCCACAGAAGTAGACGCAGTACATATATGGTTTTTATAAGTATTAGTCGTATGCACCGCCAGACGACTTTTATTCAAAATAAGACAACTATCCAGATCCACATAAAAATAATAAGAACTTTATTTAAAAAAAGAAGAGAATTAAGGCAGAAATGGTGGAAGCAGTAAGAAAAAAATTCAATTTTATAGTCACAATAAAAAGAAATGCTCACGAAAGGGAACAATCAAACTCATCTACTTTCCAAGTTTCTTATTTCACTATCAAAAATGACATAAACAAACCAAAACTATTTCCAAGAAATAAATTTCAAATCTGAAAACTTAAGAAGTCATCCAAAAATAATTTAGTATTTTTCAAATAACAACTTTCCTTTCCAAATTCAAAGCCTGAATGCATTTTTTCAACAAAAAACAAGGTTATCAAGCTAAAGAGAACTAAGACATTGCTATATTATTTATATTTGCCACAAGACTCCTGTCCTTGATGTGAACTAAATAAGAACAACCTATTTAGCAAAAAAAGTCTTCTTAAGAAAAAATGATTACCTTAAATCAAATAACATCCAGTTAAAAAAGAAATGTTAAAATCTTAAAATCCTTTATTTTTATGTGTGTTTTGCTCATTCTCTAATCAAAAACCAGAACTAAAATCAGCTTTCATAGAAGGGAAATGAATATAGTACTCACATAATAGCATGCCTATAATGCCTATCTATGTTAAACCAGAACTGACAATAATTGCTAAAGTAAATCCTCTTATGACTCATTAGAAAGTAAAGTAGGTAAAGCAGATCCTGAACCACAAACTTCTATTTAACTCTGAAATGTTATGATTCTGAAAAGATAGTAACTATCATGTGCCAAGAAAACTATACCCACATTCTAACTGCCTATTAAGCGCACAAACAACCATGAACACCTGTTCACCATTCACAAAGTAATTGTTCTGTGGCTTTATTTAATCCTTAGGTTCGCTTTCTCTTGACAAAGAACAAACTTTTTGACCCTTTCTCAATCCTTCAGCAACTGGTATGTATGAAGGTAAAGCTGATTAAGTAACAACCACCATCACAGAAAGGCACTTTGCAATTTTCAAAGCGTATTCATATGAATTAATTAATTCAAATTTTATGACAGGAAAATATCAGATGTGAAGAAAAACTACAGCCAACACAAATAATTCACAGTGAAATGTAAATGATATTTGCATTTCGCATGGTTACCTGTCCATCAACACAGATGAGGGAGAAATGCTTTTACCCAGATTTTTAAAGCAATAACTGGAAGAGTATCCTGGAATTCTATGATTCATATAAAGTAGATGCATAAACTGCCATCTACAGACCATATTACTACAAAAGGATATAAAAATGACCAACAAGGAATGAGTTTTCTTTATACTAATTGGATTTTGGGAGGAAAAAAAAAACACAAAAAAACAAAACACCAGGTGTTAACCTGGCAAGTTCTTCTTGGGGATCTATGATGTCAGTGCTCCTGCCTCCACCTGCTGGCAAACAGATTATGAAACTAGCAGAGATCACTGGATTAAAAACTTGACATTTTTGGGAACATTAATGTTTTATGTAATTATTTTGCATGATGCTACTTTGTGTTAATAAATCATTGATATATTGATGAAATCAATTAGGAAAAAACACATTAAACTTTACACACACAAAATTATGAAAGATTTCTTGGTTCAGAACATTATCTAACAGGCCAAAAATCAAGTTAAAAATTTTTTTAATTACCTGATAAATGACATCTTGGAAAAGGACTGGAAAAGTAAGTGCTGCATCTTCTAGCTCATTTAGACTACAGTGTACTAGTGTTTCATCCTTAAAATAAAAAGCACATACTGAATGAACCAAAATGTTAAAAGAAATTTCATATGATAATTTTATGTACCCATGACCACCAAAAACATTTATGGAAGCACTCATTCATATGTGGAATTTTATATTTATCATACATTCCTGTGTGTGGCATAGCAATCTGGGATAGAACTTTCAAAGCCACTGGTTCTCAGGTATGGTCCCCTGGACCAGCAAGTAGTATCAGCATCACCTGGGTTAGAAATGCAGATAAATAACTAGTTAGAAATACAAAGTTCTAGCTAGTTAGAAACGCAAATTCTCCAGCTCCACTTGTGGTAATTCAAAAACTCAGAAGACGATGAGTAAGAGAGGAGTTCAGCAATCCATATTTTTTTAATAAGCCTTTTAGGTGATTCCAATGTAAGCTCAAGTTTGAGAACCAGTGTTCTGAGTTCTGCAGTTGCCAACTTCTGTTAAGTGAAATAGATATATACTCCTTTTAAGAATTAGCAAATGGAAGTTTAGAATCTAATTATTTTTAAAAATACATATATTCTATTCACATAGCTCCTTATCCTTTAACCTTTAACAAAGATTTTTATTTTATAAAATGAATGCCTTAGTATCTGTGGAATATGTTTCAGACATAAATATTATTTAGCTAATAAATTAGCAGTCAATGAAGACTTGTCATTTTTGATTATCAAACCCTGTTTTCTCATTAAAATGATAAAAAGGTGAGGATCACTCAATCTAAGATATGTGTAAATATATTGCTTAAATAAATGATTAAAAAACAGTTCTATTTGTGTTAAGTGACAAAATGCTTTTTTAAAAAGTTTCTAATGACTACCCCCAAAATTTTTCAATGCATTTAAAATGAATTAAAATGAAACACAAATGTTCATACCTTGTGATTCCACATCTTATTAGCTGGAGTGTTTCTTTTAACCTAAAGTTAACTCTGGGGAGGCAAAGAGCAAAAAATACTCTAGATATGCCTCATTTTCTTTTAATAGCATATCAGTCTACACATTTCAAGGTATTGTCTTAGTATCTTAAAAAAAGGTAGTCTCTTTCCTTCAACTGAAACACAACTAATTCTACTACTTCTTCATCAACAGACTATCTAAATTTTTATCATTCTTCATTTACTTCTATAAAATGACTCATTTATGCTCACCCAAATCCTACCTTTCCTTTTCTATTTACCTTCACATTGAATTAAAAATTACGTGGTCAAGCCTGCTATCATGATCACATTAACTCCTAACACAAAAATCTAGCAAAATCTCTTTCCAGTTTCTCCACTAACTTGCACATCAAATCTAAATTACTCATAATCAGTTTCAAAATTTTTCTCTACTTATTCTAATCAATACCTAATAGTTAGGAACTCTGTTGATTTCTCTTACATCTCTTTGGCTAGACAAAGGCTAAAAGTGCTTAACTCTCCAAAAGAACTATACATGCTAATTAAGATTTAAAATAAGCTTTTCCTCAAGAAAAAAATTTTAGGAGAAATAAAGCACATTTCCAATTATAGAATACCAGTAACAAAGGCTAAATAATAAAATGCTTTCAAATATTATGTGCTAGGTAGGTGTTCAGTTCTCAAAACTCTTCTGGTACCCTAAAACATATATTTTTTAACACACTGAGAGCACATTAAAGGTTTTATTAGCATTAAGAGATCATATTTTTGGGAGTCTATTAGTAAGTTATTAGTATTAGATACTACACAAAAATAAAAATAGGAAAAGGATTATAATCTTATATAAGGTTAATTCATTGGGACCCAGATGATATTTGGTCCTTCAGGGGACACATAACCCTGACTGCCCTCCCCCTCTCTAAAAAGGTGAAATCTATAAATGAAATGAAATAGAACTTACCGGGAAATTTATTAGGAATTTTTTTTTTAAAGTCACAAGGGTTTCAGAAATATGGGGAAAAGAGCTAATTTAAATACAATGATGACCTAATTTATTTTCAAAAGAGTACCTGATACCAACCAAACTGAGGATCTTGGCATTAGACTATGCTTCCAATAAAAACATTTCAGAACATCTAAGATATGTTTAGTAAATGTGTAAAGACTATTCAAATTCACTTTTATCCTTTTAGGCATTTTGGGCTAGTGTTTTAAAAAAGAAATTTAACTATTTTCTCTACCTGTACACATAATATACTTACCAGGTCTAAAACTAGGGAGAATTCTGGTGTGCTTCTTGTTTTTAATGGAAGAGCAGGTTTCCTATTTAGTTGTTCTTCTGTCAGCGGTGGAACATGTTTGATGAAGTAATACCTATAAATCAAATTTTAAGAAAATCTCTACATTTCTACATTTTATAAATATAAAACATGTTACCAAATTCAGCTCATGTTTAAATCTTTAATAATACACTTTTTACCTAGTAAACCAAGCCTATGAAATGTAATAAAACTGAAAATATATTAGTATTTCAGTAACCCAGTTAAAGTATTAATACCTACGTTTATGTTCTTTGCAATATACCATTCAGCCACCCCTCCACACACGTTCCTTTTTAAGATATTTATAGCTTGTGCTGCTTTATTTTTAGAACATTATTAGGGAATTTAAAAGGTGTATTGAATGACATATAATAACAATGGATTGCAGAGACTTTCTTAATCTCTAACATTGATACAACTGACAACCTCAAAGGATATAATTCTTGCTATCAAGACCAGAAAATTTGTGGGTGCATGATGTGAGAGAAAGATGGAGATTATGCTACAAAACTCATCAAATATTGAAAAACAGGCTTTAAAATATACTATCCAGGAGTAACAACCATAAAAGCAAATATAGTCAACAATCTGATCTTTCCCTTGGTTAACTGACATCCAAATGTATTTGGTGGCCACACATGTCTTTCATTCTGCTCCAAGAGGGAAAGGAAAACAAAACAAACTCACGGGTCAAATACTTCCCAGTCTTCTTCATAGGTGGCCTCTGCATGAGCTGATGAATAACCACTATCTGGAGTTACTGGTGCTATTTAATAGAATGAAAACAAAATGTTACTTTTACTCACTATGAAGCATATATTTTTACTGTTTTTATGTAAGATTTTCTCTGGGTATTTTAGATCAAAATATGACAGAAATAACTTATAAACAGTATTGCAAAGCAAATTTATTAACATATAGTTCTAACTCCAGATCCAAAGGAAGAAATTGCCATTACTGATAAAATGGCAAGCTAGATCACAGCTGGCAGAATTAAAATCCCGCACAGCAAAGAGAAAATTTACTACTTATTACCAGAAAAATACACTCCACAAAATTTTAATTTTTTTAAAGATTTATTTATTCATGAGAGACACAGAGCAAGGCAGAAACACAGGCAGAGGGAGAAGCAGGCTCCCCATGGGGAGCCTGATGCGGGACTCAATCCTGGGACTCTGGGATCACTCTCTGAGCCGAAGGCAGATGCTCAACCACTGAGCCACCCAGGCATCCCACAAAATTTCAATTTCTAATTAGAGAGTGCTACATGTAAAGCCATAAAAATTTCATGGGCTCTTATAGGCAGTAACACTTTGCAAAGTACCTTGTACATACACAAGAGGTCAATATATATTTGTGCTGACCTTAGAACCAAAGGTAGTTTTTAACCTGAGATTTATAAACATTCTTTAAGAGGTTCATGAAACCCCCTTGAAGACTTATGAAAAAATGCTGTATGTACATTTTTCCAGGAATCTTAAGGTTGTTTAAAATCTTTTAAAAATTTAAAAAAATGCTGTCTGTATAGAAACCATTGCCTTAGAAGACGCTTTATTTTACTTCTAATTAACAAGCAGCCTAAAAATAATCATGAAGCAATTCTATATTCCATGACACATGGTTCATTCTACATTTAAGCTAAAATTTTGTCAACTGACAGAGCATTAGAAATTATGCCGGGAGGCAAGCCTGGCTGGCTCAGTAGAAAGAGCATGCAACTCTGGATCTCAGGGTCATGAGTTCAAACCCCACAATGGGTGCAAAGATTACTTAAATGAAAAACTTAAAAAAAAAATTATACTGAGAATTTTCTAAGATAATAATTGTAACTTAAATTCAAGTAGAGGACAAAAGATTGTAAGTTAGAGGTAATGTCGCAGAGATAATAATTTAAGATCGATACTAGAAACTGAATGTTTGTGTCCCCACAAAATGGTAATTGGAGGTGGAGACTTAGAAGGTTGGAGCCCTCATGAATGGGATTAGTACCCTGAGACTCCAGAACTCATATAGGTTCTACCATGTAAGGATGCATGAGAAGACAGTTGTTATGAATCAGAAAGCAGGCCCTCACCAAGCACTGGATCTGCTTGTGCTTTGATCTTGGATTTCCCAGCCTCCTAAACTGTGACAAATACGTTCCTGTGGCGTATATGCCACCTAGTCTATGGTAATTTGTTAGTGCAGCCCAAAAGGACTAAGATAGTAGAACTCAATACAAAGTGTTATAATCTATCTACAGGGGACGCCTGGGTGGCTCAGTGGTTGAGCATCTGCCTTTGGCTCAGGGCGTGATCCTGGAAACAGAGGGGGGGGTGGCGCAGAGACACAGGCAGAGGGAGAAGCAAGCTCCATGCAGGGAGCCCGACGTGGGACTTGATCCCGGGTCCCCAGATCAGGCCCTGGGCTGAAGATGGCGCTAAACTGCTGAGCCACCCAGGCTGCCCTAAATAAAATCTTAAAAAAAAAAAATCTATCTCCAGAAATGGCGTATTGGGTAAGTCAGGACAAAAACAAGTTTTGTTATTATTAATAAAAATTTGTTATTAATTTTTAAATGATTTTATTTATTTGAGAGGGAGAGAGAGAGACTAAGTGCACGCACAGGTCAAGAGAAGGGCAGACAGGGAGGGAGAGGAAAAGGGGAGAGAATCTCAAGCAGACTCTACACTAAACAAGGAGCCTGACATGGGGCTCTATTTCATGACTCTGAGATCATGACCTGAGCCAAAACCAAGAGCTGGACACTTAACCGACTAAGCCACCCAGGTGCCCCCATCATGTATTAATTCTTTGTGTATATATTACCTTATAACACAGTGTGTATGTTCAGTGAATGACAACAGATGTAAAGCATAATTTTTGTCCATCTGTAACAACTTTATGCCAGTAACAGTTCATTAGCACAAGAAGTAATGGAAAAATATATCTTCTAACCACTTCTGTTTCAAATTCCTATTAACCTCAGAGAAAGGGGGAAAGGAAGCAATATTTGAGTGCCTTCATGCTAAACTTTTTTTCTTTCAAAACCATGAATTATTTCTTTTAAAGCTTGGAAAACTACCTCAGAGAGCTTAAGTTGTCTAAAGCCACAAAGCTAAGAGAATGGCAGAGCCAGCTTCCTTCCTTCTTATTCTCTTTGGCTAGTTTCTTGAAGTTAAGGATAAGTAAAAACCTTTGTCACTCATACTCATCTTCTAAGATCAGCAAAAATTTTACTTCTATCCTGTCATGATCCAGAGTAAGTGTGCCACCTGAACATTTTGCACGTTTATTTGTAAAAGCACTTACCACACTGTACAGTAATTTTTTGTATACTTGGCTTGTCAATTAGATTATATACTCTTTAGGATCAAGGAGCATTTATCTTATTCATCTTTATAAATAACACCCATATCAGAAAATAGGTGTTCAACAAATGTTAGGGGAATAAATGAATGAGACAACTGGAGTAAGTATTACTTTTTCCCTCTAGAAACCACTAAGGTTATAGAAATCCCAAAGGATCTTCAGTTATCAGAAAAAAAAAAAAAATTACATGGGATCATACAGCAGCACACTTTGTGAGAACCAATAGAAAGGAGCCTGAACTGCTGGAATCCATTACCTATTAATTCATGGCATGATAAATGTAAAGAAAATAAAAGACCTCAAGATTGTTAAAAAAACAGAACAAATATCAAACAGGAAGCCCAAAGCTCTGGACTTAGTTTATACTTAGTCTATACTGGCAAAGTAATGAGCATAAAATGACAGATGAAGAGTAAGTTCTTTTGCAAGTCTTATCCACCCAATAATTAACTGTGTATATAATCCATGTTGATTTGCTAGATTCAGTATTATTCTTAAAAAAATATAACATTATAATTTAACATAGATATTAACATTATAGATATTTTGTTTAACATTATAGAAAAATCTTTTATGTGACCAATTTAAAATAAATCTTTCCTGTTATGTGCTTTTCTCTTCATATTAGTGTTACTGGGTTACACTATATAGAAGTTTCATAATTGTATGCATTTTTTCCTCAAATGATTTCTGCCATTTTAATTATATTTTTTCATGGTTCCCCTTTATATTCAAAGGAAGGACATTATTCTACTTCCTTACACAAAACTACATTTCTGAACCAATACATATGTACTACGGTCTCTCAAGTATCTGGCATTTTAAGAAATAAAAAAACCAAAAAACAAATCTAAGATTAAAGCTAAGATCTTGTCCCTCTGGGAAAAGATGACCATTCTCAATTTTATTTCTGCTTTTAAGCATCATGGCACAGTTTTATCTTTTAGCTTTATATGTCTATATACCACAACCCTCAGAGGTAATAAATTCTGATCTCATATGTTCTACATTTCCATGACAACTGGCTCAGGGACTCAACAATTATGTTAGGCATTTATAAGGATCCAGAATTAGGCTGCAAAGTTTGGATGCAGGGAAAGATCTAGGAAAAGCAGCTTCTTTTGGGGAGATGTCATTTATATATCCAATAAATTTGAAGGCTGCCTTTAGGTGCGGACTTCAGACTGAAAGGTCTGAGACTGATGCATCTATAATTGTGTTAAAAAAAAAAAAAACATGAGCATGTTTTGCTATTTGTATTAAATTTCTCTAAGTACGGGCTCAGCAGTTTAGGGCCTGCCTTCGGCCCAGGACATGGTCCTGAAGTCCCAGGATCGAGTCCCATATCAGTCCCATATCAGAAGTAGGGAGCCTACTTCTCCCTTTGTTTCTGCCTCTCTCCCTCTCTCGTCTCTCATGAATAAATAAAATCCTTAAAAATAAATAAATAAATAAATTCACTTATTTATTTCTCTAAGTAATTAGATTAGTACAAATAAACTGTAAAATGACTAGTGCTCAGTCAAAACAATCTTTTAAAAAATTCAAATTCAAAATGAGCAGATTTTGGGGGAGAAAGTTTTATTTCCAATTCTAATTGTTTTATGTTCAAGAAAGAAAAACTTATGCATTTGATTGATTAAAGAAAAAAATAAGATTGCATTTTTATAAATTGTTCATGAATATGCATTAAGAAAAGGAATTTTGTTCACCCGTAAGAGGTGGGATATCACGATTAACTGTTTCTTCTGCTTCTTCTAAACCATTATTTATCGATGGCCTCACTTGAACTGCTTGATTTGAGTAAGCCGCTCCATTAGTTGACGTAGTAGTACTGGTAGTGATCTCATCCACCTGTTCCATATCAAGTTGTTTTACTATTTCTTCAGCTTCCACAGCCTGTCCTGGGGAATCGGATCCTGATGTTCCTATAATCAAGATCCAGGGTATTGACAACCATCATATAAAAACTCAAAAGGGGGTAGGGAATAGGATAGATATTTTTAAGGGTACAGACTTATAGCAGACAAACATAAGCCCTACAGACCTAATACACTGTAGAGTGAATATAAACAATATTGTATTATAATCAACAAACTTGCTAAGAGACTAGAGCTTAATTGTTCTAACCACTAAAAAGGATAATTATGTAATGTGATAGAGGTGCTAACTATTGTTACACGGCAATCATATTATAATATAGAAATGTATCAAATTAACTTGTTAACCTTATATATATATTTTAAGATTTTATTTATTTATTCATGAGGGACACAGAGAGAGGCAGAGACACAGGCAGAGGGAGAAGCAGGAGCCATGCAGGGAGCCCAATGTGGGACTCAATCCCAGGTGTCCAGGATCATGCCCTGGGCTGATGGTAGCGCTAAACCGCTGAGCCACCGGGGCTGCCCAACTTGTTTACCTTAAATTTACATAAATGTATGTCAGATATATTTTAATAAAAGTGAAATACTGAAAAATAAACTCAAAAAACAGAAAAAAAAAAAAAAAAAGGGACACCTGGGTGGCTCAGAGGTTGAGCATCTGCCTTTGGCTCAGGGCATGATCCTGGAGTCCAGAGATCAAGTCCCACATCAGGCTCCCTGCATGGAGCCTGCTTCTCCCTCTGCCTGTGTCTCTGCCTTTCTCTCTCTTTCTCTGTGTCTCTCATGAATAAAAAAATATTTTTTAAAAATGAAAATAAACTAAAAAATTTGGAAAAACCAAATGCAACAGAAATAGAGCTGAGGATACTACTGTTTAGTGTTTTTTTTCTATACATCTCAAATAATCAGGAATAAAGACTATTATAAGGTAAAGTGATATTGATGAACAAAATTTTAAGAGTGTTCGAATAGTTTAGGAACACCTATTTAGAGCTTTTATAACTTAGAACTTTAAAAAATTTTTTTTAAGATTTTATTTATTTATTCATGATAGACATGGGGGGGAGAGAGAGAGAGGCAGAAACAAAGGCAGAAGGAGAAGCAGGCCCCATGCCAGGAGTTGACACAGGACTTGATCCCGGGAATCCAGGATTGCCAAAGGCAGGTGCCAAACCGCTGAGCCACCCAGGGATCCCCAGAACTTTAAAAATTTTTTTATTGAGGGATGGCTCAGTGGTTGAGCGTCTGCCTTGAACTCAGGTCATGATCCCAGGGTCCTGGGATTGAAACCCACATCAGGGTCCCCACAGGGAGCCTGCTTCTCCTCTGCCTATATCTCTGCCTCTCTGTCCCTCATGAATAAATTTTATTTATTTATTTATTTATTGTTTTTCATGAATAAATTTTAAAAATTAAAAAAAAATTATGGAGATATAACACATATAACTGTTTAAGTTTCACGCTTATTCACGTGTTGATTTAATACATTTATATATATATACTGCATTAAGACTACTAACCTAGCATTAGCTAACACCTCTATCCTGCCACATCATTATCATATTTTTGTGGTGAGAAAATCTAAGATCTAGTCTCTTTGCAACTTTGAAGTATACAATACAGTATTGTTGACCATAGAACTTATTTTCAATATAGCAAATATCATTTATTAAGTGCCTACTATGAGCTAGGCATTTTATATGTATTTTTTTCCATTATCATTTCCATTAAACAGATCCTTATCCTTCCGTACTAAGCATCCTAGCCACTGTAGGCAGTTGTAATTTTAAAATCAGAGGTAGTTATGCAAGAATGAGCTAAATGTTCCCCTAACCATCAGAATATTTTTATTCAGAGACACAACAATTTCCCAACAATATTCCATCTTAGTAACAAAGATTGAAGTTAGTTTCCTAATCATACTCAGCTACCACCTAGATGAACCTGTTGCCCTATTCTTCCACTACTAGATAAACCCAACTCTTTTCTTTCTTTATGGAATTATCCAAATGTCTTTTTGTTTCTTTTTAATTTGATTTATTTATTCATGAGAGACACAGTGAGAGGCAGAGATGCACGCAGAGGGAGAAGCAGGCTCCATGCAGGGAACTTGACGCGAGACTCCAGGATCATGCCCTGGGCTGAAGGTGGCACTAAACTGCTGAGCCACCTGGGCTGCCCCCAAATGTCATTTTCAACAACAAAATCAACCTCCTATACTCTCAACTTTCTCACAGAATGTTCTTTCTCCATCATAGCTTTAAATGTAACTCCCTTCCAAAAAAACCTCTTTTCCTGACATCTTTCCTGCAAAGCTCTTTATTCTTCCATACTCAACATACTAACTGAATCAGAATTCATTTATCTCCATTTCTGCTACCAGATCATTGGTTTTTCCACTGAATATGCAAAAAAATACCTGTTCCTGAGACTGATGTCATCTAGCTATATAATTCTTCACTTATCCCACTGCTGCCATCTACTAACTGCTGCCAGCATCCTCTCTCAATTAGAAGAATTGAACACCTCACCAGCAGTCTATTAAACACCTCCTAGTTATTATAGTAATGTCAATGACTCATCCTAAGACTAATCCTCAAAAGTCTTGCCTTCTCTAGCTCTATCTTCATTCATAACTGCTCTCTTAAGTAACTACAATGACCATAACCTGGATATTCACACTAAGAAAAGTTTCATCTCTGAAGACAAAAGTTCAAATATATCAATCCCCTACCATAACTTCCTAATCTTTTAATTATCGATCTCATATTCCTATTACATGTCATTTCATGTTTGATAAAACCCAATCTCTTTCATTCTAAACAATCCTTCAACAGCTCCTTCCCCAACCTTCTCAACTAGTTAGACTTCATGGTATATCACAAATCACTCTCAAACCAGTAGTTTCAGGATCCTTGCTCCCTTGTCTTTTCACTGTCAACCATCACAGAAATCTCTCTTGAATCAATGTAACTTACAGGCTTACTGGGATTTCTTTTAATTATACCCAAAAGCAAACATTTCACTGTTCTCTTCAATCCCTGCCACCAGGAATCTCAGCACATGGCACCATCTCCTCCTTCAAAGAAAAAGTTGTAACTATCAAACATCAACTACTTCTGCCCAAATATCTATTCCCCCAAGATCTTAGTTTGTTGACCATATAGACCATTTACTCCACTGGTTTCAATACCTATAAGCTGATAATACAGTTAACAGTCTACTGCTTAAACCCAGATTTCTTTTGAGCCAAAGGCAGATGCTTAACCACTTAGCCACCCAGGTGCCCCTCTCTCCCTACTGTAAAAAAGCAAGCTCCTTGAGGGCAAGGACCATGTGTTAATCATCCTTGACTCTCCAGAGACTAGTACAATGGTTGGGATATGGCAAATATTGATTTGAATAAACTGAAATCTTCAAATTGCCTCTGACCCATACTCAAGTATAATTATCCTCTCTCATAGGTTAAGATGCTCAATTTAAAGAAATGGACCAAGATATCATGTTTTAAGAGTGGCTGAGCTGGAATTTTAAAACAAGTTTCTCTAATTCCAATGCTTATTCTTTTTCCACTATACCACCTATTCTGAAAGATGTTCTAAAAGGCCCTAGTTTAGACAGAACATAGAGACTCCTAACTCTGGGTAACGAACTAGGGGTGGTGGAAGGGGAGGAGGGTGGGGGGTGGGGGTGAATGGGTGACGGGCACTGAGGGGGGCACTTGAGGGGATGAGCACTGGGTGTTATTCTGTATGTTGGCAAAGTGAACACCAATAAAAAATAAATTTATTATTAAAAAAATAAAAAAAAATAAAAGGCCCTAGTTTTACAATATATTAACAGATATTCCATAGAAAAGGATTCTTGGAGGCAAATATGTCTAGGAAATAGAAAGCTAAAGTTAAATACAGTTTTTGTTTTATTTCTACTATAGGACTTCACAAGTCCTTTCATGTGCCAATATGCATTATTTTAAGCCCCCAGAGCATCTAAATTTTATAGTGCACCATTCTGCCTTTTAAAAATTGTATTATCCAGGACCATAATTCATACGAGAATTTAAATAATCAGCCGATAAGCATTTAATGACTATTTTCCATGTGCCCCATACTATATCAAACAACTAGGTAGATGTAAAAATAAAGGCATGATCTCTTGCTCTCACATAATCTAGAGACTACATTATCGTTTATGAATTTAAGAATTAATCATCAAAAAAGATAGGACACTAGTTAAATCTTTAAAAAAATTATGTTGGGAGGGACATCTGGGTAGCTCAGTTGGTTGGGTGTCCAACTCTTGGTTTCGGCCCTGGTCATGAGCCCAAGTTGGGCTCCACACTCAGCACAGAGTCTACTTGGGATGCTCTCCCTTTCTCTCCTTCTTCTAGCATGCATGCTCTATCTTAAATAAATAAAATCTTAAACAAATTATGTTGGGAGGGGCACCTGAGTGGCTCAGTGGTTGAGCATCTGCCTTCAGCTCAGGGCGTAATCCTGGAGTCCTGGGATCAAGTGCTGCATCAGGCTCTTCGCAGGGAGCCTGCATCTCCCTCTGCCTCTGTCTCTGTCTCTGTGTCTCTCATGAATAAATAAAGTCTTTAAAAAAAAAAATCCCTAAGGGGGGAAAAAAATCAAGCAAATAATATAAGATATATTTTTTAAAAAATGACCTAGGGGATCTCTGGGTGGCTCAGCGGTTTAGTGCCTGCCTTTGGCCCAGGGCATGATCCTGGAGACCAGGGATCGAGTCCCACATCAGGCTCCCTGCATGAAGCCTGCTTCTCCCTCTGCCTGCCTGTCTGTCTGCCTGTCTGCCTGCCTGTCTGCCTGTCTGTCTGTCTCTCTCTGTCTCTCAGGAATAAATATATAAAATTTAAAAAAAAATGACTTCGTTTCAGCTCACTTAAAATTCTACTTTATTGATCTAGAATATTAAAGTGTTTCTGGATTCTCTCCTGTACACACTAAAGATTACAGAAGTTATTCCAACATAAAAGACATTACTTTCCCTCTGGCCCAGTTTATCATATAACTTTTCAGATAGTGAAAGTGGAGTTCATGCACTTCAAGAGAATTAAATATGACCTAAATTTATTTGTCACTTAAAAAAAAAAAGGTCTTGGGCAGCCCGGGTGGCTCAGCAGTTTAGCGCTGCCTTCAGCCCAGGGCCTGATCCTGGAGACCCGGGATCGAGTCCCAAGTCAGGCTCCCTGCATGGAGCCTGCTTCTCCCTCTGCCTGTGTCTCTGCCTCTCTGTCTCTAATGAATAAATACATGAGAGACATGTATTTTTTAAAATCTTTAAAAAAAAAAAAAAAAAAAAAGCTCTTTTAGGAACTGTGTATTTTTTTTCTTCAGGAGCTGTGTTTTTTTGTTTGTTTGTTTGTTTTTTTAAAGATTTATTTATGAGAGACACAGATTGAGAGGAGAGGCAGAGACATAGGCAGAGGGAGAAGCAGGCTCCTCACAGGGAGCCTGACGTGGGACTCGATCCTGGATCCGGGGATCACGACCTGAGCCAAAGGCAGGTGCCCAACCGCTGAGCCACCCAGGCGTCCCAGGAGTTGTGTGTTTTTTAATGAGGCTGAAAACAAACATAAGCTGCTGACAAAACAGCCAGTAAAATCAAACAGATCTTTTAAAAAATTAGGAGAACTATTAATTTTTAAACCCAAATTATAGGTAATAGTTTATACTTACCATTTTTATTTGCTGGTGAAAAAAAGTTGAAGACAGGAGAAAATATGGTCCCCAACAATGTAGTCCTTGGAGGACTGCCAGAGGAAGGATTATCTTCTAATTTTCCATTTTGTTTTACATGTTGATTTGTCATTTCATAACTACCAGCTTCTAAGAAACAAGAAAAAAAGTTGGAATCTAGAAAACATGACTTAAAGAAATGTTTAAAAAAATTTCTTTTTTGCCTCAAAATACTTTATAAAAACTGATTAACATTTAATGTTAAAAAAAAATTTAATGTTAAAGCTTATTACTTTAAAAATATCCCGAGGTAAATAAATTGTAAATCAAATGATCTTTATAACAAGTTTATTTATAATGCTTTATAACTGCTACAAAGCTCATTTGAAGCTAGAAGTATATAGACTGAAAGGCTTCAAAATCCACAGTATAAGTGAAAATGAAACTCTTTGTAAGTAAAGCAAGTTACATCAAAAAGATAAATGCAAAATCCTGTCCTTTTTTACATTCTGGGAGGCTGTCTACATTCACAAAACCTACCTATTAGTAATGAATAACAGCTAAATAAATAGACAACAGATCTATTAAAGCAGAAGACTATGTATAGCAGTATCAAAAATTACTTATGTATACCCAGACATCATTTCAGAATGGTTAAGAAAAACAAACAGGTTTTTTGTCTTTTGTTTTTTTTTTAGTTTCTTATTAATAAAAAAATTTCATGATCTTTTGGAAAATATACAGTAAAAACAAATTCAAACAAATGTGTTTTGATTAATCATCCTTGACCTTCCATAACTTTAGTTGGTATCTACCAGATTTTTTCCTTCTTTGTAATAGGTCTTTTGTTTCCTTTTCCCTATTAGTCCATTCTAACAATAGAGATACAACACTGAATTGAGAGGAAAGAAGCAAGGAATTATTCTTGCTGTTGTGTTTAAAAGAGCAATGGTTAAAACGCACCATTCCATGCTCTGAAGTGTTGTTTTTTATAGCTTTTCTCTGCTTGTCCTTCTTGTTTTCTTCCTTTTTGACTTTGAGGAGCTTCCTAGCAATATTATACTGACCTAGAACAAGATTTATCAACAGCAGTACTATTGACTTTTGGGCTGGATGTTTCTTTACTGTAGGAGGACGTCCTGTGCACTGTAGGATGTTTAGCAGCATCCCTAACTTCTACCTGCTAGAAGTGATGTAGCAACCCTTCAATAGGTTCTGACAACCATAAAGGTCTCCAGACATTAACAAATGTTCCCTGGGGACAAAACCACCCCTAGTTAAGAACCACTGTCCTGAGTGATCCAGGCCCTTTCTGAGCTCTGAAATTCCATGATCCAGGAACAGATTCTTTGTACATATTTCAATAAATTAGGTCACAGTTATTACTGCTTTAAGAATTGAGCTTATTAGAGGTTGAAAATGCTGTTCCATATATATTTTCATGATAAATAGTATAAAGCTAGTTGCTCTGCCTTTACTTATCATTTTAATTCATCAAAGTAGATTTATATTAGATAAATTTTTATTTCATTTCATGCTATTAATAATACAAAGGGTTACAAAAATAGGGAAAAATTTCAGAGTCTATTTTTAAAAACAAAAAAGAAACATGACAGGTGAGATCTATGCTTACACCTAATAAAACAATATCTAAATATTAACAAACCTCCATTTACTTGACTTTTCCGTCTTACTCGAGATATCTGTTTGTTAGGCTTTTCTCCTGCTCTTGGTGTTGATGTGATCAAATTATTATCTATATCACGTTCAATCCTACTTCGTTTCGAAGGATTTTCTCTCTCTTCCTTAAGATATGAGGAAAAAAACATGCATTGAGCACAGGCATTCCACCTTATAGAATATACTTATAAAAATGTATGTACCTTCTATGTTCACTGCAGCATTATTTACAATAGCCAACAGAAACAACTTAAGTGTCCATCTGTTGATGAATGGATAAAGAATACATGGGGTGTACACACACACATACACACACACACACACACACACACACACACACACACAAATGGAGTATTACTCAGCCATTAAAAAAGAAGGAAATTTTGCCACTTATGAAAACATGAATGTACTAAGTAAAGACAGTGAAAATACCGTATGACCTTACTTCTATGTGGTCAACAAATGAGAAAAAAAAAAACAAAAAACAAAAAACCTGCTCAAAGATACAGAGAATGGATTGGTGGTTGCCAGAGGTGGGGGGTGAGGGCTGGCAAAATGAATGAATAGAGTCAAAAGATTCAAATTCTAGTTATAAAATAAGTCAGAGAAATGTAATACACAGCATGGTAACTATAGCTAATACAGTACTGCATATATGAAAGTGGCTAAGAGAGTAAATCTTAAAAGTTCTCATCATAAAAAGAAGCTCTAACTATGGTGATGGGGATGTTAGCTAGGCCTGTTGTGATGATCATTTTACAACACACACACACATATAAAAATATCAAATCACTGTTGTATGCTTAAATTAATATAATGTTGTATATATCAATTATACCTTAATTTAAAAAAAAGATATAGTATGTGTAATATATTTTCCCATTTTTCACATCCAGGAGAAACAAAATACAATTATATAATATCCAACAGTGCTAAAAAAAATATGACAATGTTTTAAGAGTATTTATTATTAATGCACTTATAATACACAAATATAACTACAGCATCCCCAAAATTCAGATTCTTATTCCAGGGTCCACTAAACTGTGTGATTTAAATACTCAATTGTACAATATGCTCTGAATTTTCAGCAATTTTCCCCTATGCCTAGACTTGTCTGAAAGAACAGTGGTTGTTTCCCTGAGCACTCAGGGTAAGAGAAAGAACTCCATTGGAATTTGCTGGCATATCACATATTACCAAAAATAACAGGGTCTGCCACTGCCACACCCCAATGCCATCCTCAATTCTTTAAATGCCCAAATTAACACCAAGGAGTCTACTCCCCGATAAAGCTTTCTATTCATTTCCTTATATGAGGCAAATCCACACCACCAGTTTACACTGTTTTTGCAGTACTAAAAGAGTATACTCCAAGTGTACTCTTAGAGAACACTGATTTTTTTCATTTGTACATCTATTTTTCTCATTTGTAAAATTTTTCTATCACCACGTATGTGATTTTCTTACATTACTGTAATACTGACCTTTAATTCCTTGGTGGATTCTTTTGTTTATCTTTTAGTAATCTCTACACCCAGCGTGGGACCTGAACTCACAACCTCAAGATCAAGAGTCGCATGCTCTACCAACTGAGCAAGCCAGGTGCCCCAATTCCTTGCTGTTTTAATAAGACTGCCTGCTATCTTTTGGTAAGGATTAGATTAGATTTTTAAGTCTATATTAAACATAATCTGTATGTATAATCACTATTCTTATTCAATGGGGAATAGTTCTTTTATTTCTACTGAACATTTGTATTTAATGCTTTTATATCGTAGCAAATAAGATGGTACCGTACATTCTCTAAGGCTGAATATTGTTTTATTATTTCTAAAACAAACCCTAGTATTGCAAATTGCCACAATTATAATTAGCTATTTGGATCAATTCTACTCCTGAAACCAATACTACACTATATGTTAACTAACTTGAATTTAAATAAAATCTTAGAAGAAAGAAAAAGATATTAAAGATTATTAAAAAGCTAAGCTTTCTTTTAAAAAAAATTCCCTACTTGGATCAAAACAGAACAAAAATAATATAAAAATACATCATTACATATCACACCATACAGAATTTTACTTTTGCTTAGTAGTTTCTCTAATTTAGATACCTCCATTAAAACAATGTCATTATTTTTTAAAAAATGTCATTATAGCACAAGATAACACCTCAGGGATCCATGACAAAATTCTTCAAATGGTTACTATTTATCATTCCTCTGCATTTTAAAATGAATAGTAAGCTTCATATCCCAAACCCTGGATTCCCAATGCCAGAAAACAGGATTCTCTTTATAAAGTCCTTCAAGAAAATAAATAAATAAATAAAATAAAGTCCTTCAAGAACAGAAATGCCTCAAAGCTAAACACTAAGCTCCAGCATCTTCTTGAAGAAATCTCTTAGTACATCTGCTATAACATAAATACTTACATTCTTGAAAACCCTGCATTCTGCAACACTAAAAATAACAAGGCTTAAAGAAAAAATAATTGGTCCAGGAGGGTAGAGAGGGGTTATACAGAGCAGATCAATCAATGCCCTGTTAATTCTTTTAACCACAGCATTCACAAAAACAATGATTGGGATACTTCAGAGATAACTTGGACACCCCAGCAAGGCAGCGAACAGAAGGTGAAATGCTACCTTAGGGCTTAAAAAAAAAGTAATAAAAACAGAGGAGAAAAAAGGGCTTATGGGAACGGAGAAGTGGAGCTTTAACACAGTTGGTCTAAGATGGACACAAAAGGAAATGCAGGGCAGCCCCGGTGGCACAGCGATTTAGCGCCGCCTGCAGCCCAAGGTGTGATCCTGGAGACCCAGGATCGAGTCCCACGTCACGCTCCCTGCATGGAGCCTGTTTCTCTCTCTGCCCGTGTCTCCGCCTCTCTCTCTCTCTATGAATAAATAAATAAAATCTTAAAAAAAAAAAAAAAAAAAAAAGGAAATGCAGACTGCCACATGAGAAAAGTCCCTGCTAGACCAGAGGGTACTTCTCTAGGAAGGAACTCTCCTCCCTGATACTGCTAATTATCACTTCTAATTAAAACCTCTGCGTGTATGTTTGTTTGGGAGGGAGTTGTTTCTGTAACAGCTGAATTGAAAGTTTTTTACTTTCCTGATGAAATATAAAATTCAACTCCCTGGGGCACCTGGGTAGCACAGCCAATTAAGTGTCTGACTGTTGGCTTCAGCTCAGATCATGATCTCAGGGTTGTGAAACTGAACTGAGCCTGCTTAGCGCAGAGTCTGCTTAAAAGATTCTCTCTCTACCCCTCCAAACCCTCTGCACTTGTGCTGTCTCTGCTCTTTCTCTCTCAAATAAATAAATAAATAAATAAATAAATAAATAAATAAATAAATAGATAGATAAATAAATAAATAAATAAATCTTTAAAAATTTCAACTCCCATTAATTCAGGATCCCTTTGTCCAGTTTAGGAAAAAGTCATGTATAAAGCAATGCACCACCCATGTTATACTGACACTATTCTCCCGTTTACCAAGAGTCTATAGGCTAACTGATGTTGCACAAGTACCACATATTTACTGTAGCAGAATAGACTGTATCGCGGTCAATTAAAAATACATATAATATTTGGGGTGCCTGGGTGGCTCAGTCATTTAAGTCTCTGACTCTTGATTTTGGATCAGGTCATGATCTCAGTGTCAAGCCCTGAGCCCCATGATGCCAGGCTCCGCACTCAGAGGGGAGATCTGTCCCTTTTCCTCTGACTCTCCCCCTGCTTGTGCTAAAATAAATAACTCTTTTCTTAAAAAAAAAAAAAAAAAAAGTATATAAATACATAAAGTAAAAATATTTTAGCTTACATCTCTAAGTGGGAAGAGGAAGCTATTAAAATCAAGGTAAGGGGATCCCTGGGTGGCGCAGCGGTTTGGCGCCTGCCTTTGGCCCAGGGCGCGATCCTGGAGACCCGGGATCGAATCCCACATCGGGCTCCCAGTGCATGGAGCCTGCTTCTCCCTCTCCCTCTGCCTCTCTCTCTCTCTCTATCATAAATAAATAAAAAAATTAAAAAAATAAAATAAAATAAAATAAAATCAAGGTAAAAGTTCTGCAGTCATTGATAAGACAATTCATCACCTAATCCTAGCCCTTCTTGAACGTTCAACTATGTAATTTGGGGAATTTCTGAATGTGGCATGATTTTTAAAAGAACTAGAAAAACCAAGATTCCTACATTACTGTACAGGTTGTTTTAATAAATTCATTAACCCTGTAATGTCTTCTCTGGAATTTATATTTTTCACAATTGTCCCTAAAATAGGCTTTTAGAGGAATATCTTGGGAAGGTAGTATGTTCTTATGTCTGAATCCCAAGGGAAACACAAAGAATTAAAGAGGCAAAAAAAACCCAATGGTGAATTGGGAGACAAGATTCTGTCTCTCCTAAATTCCAAGCAGATAAGGACAAACCAACAGCCACCATACCCTGAATGCCCACATGCACTAGTGTAGAATAAAGCAACGGTATCAGCAAGGTGTGTGATACACCTGAGAATAAGAAAAGCCCAAAATAGCTAAAAAGGTAGGTATTCAATGGAAAGCATGACAGGACAATCTTAAGACAGGAGAGAAAGCTGCTTTCTAATCTAACAGTAAAGGGGTCCGTGGTGAGAATGAAACATCTACTATAAACTCTTGAAAATGACCAACTAGGGCTCTCTTCTTGAATAAGGCTACACACTAAGGGGAAACTACTGGGAATGGAATCAAAACTGAGTTAACAAAGGCACAACAGAGAAGAAGGAAAGATGGTGCCTAGGTGGCTCAGCCGGTTAAGCATCTGACTCTTAATCTCAGCTCAGGTCTCGATCTCAGGGTGGAAAATTCAAACCCCGCACAGGACTCCACGCTGGGCATGGAGCCTACTTAAAAAGAAAAAAAGAGAAAGGGGGGAAAAATAAAAGGAAAGTGAAGTTTCAGATAAACATGGAGTAGTAATAAAGAGACAGGAAAACTCCAAAAGCAATCACTATATTTTTTAACATTACACAAAAACAGAAAAGATACCCTAAACCACACTACCTTCTAAAAATTTAGAAAAACTAATACACAAAAATGAACAAGTATAGATGTTAAATCCACACAAAAATTATTGTAATAAAATATACAAAGAATAAAATAACATCTTTACAGATGCATGTTAGAAATGTATATTAGAAAAATATGCATACAGAAGAGATCAAAATTATAACCTATTTCAAAACACAAGACTTATTAAGAAAATGAGACACATAAGTTAGAAAAATTCAAATTGCAGATAAAATAATTAGAAATAAAAAAATCATATCAGAAATAGTCTGAACAAGAATAGACATAAAAGTGAGTAAACAATAGATTATGACTTTTAAAAGAAATAGAAGATAAAATGGGAAATTTTTAAAAGACATCAAATATTACAAATAATGAAGATACACAAAGATCCAACAGGCAGAAAATAGTAGTCCCTGGGGGCAACCCAGGTGGCTCAGCGGTTTAGCACCGCCTTCAGCCCAGGGCCTGATCCTGGAGACCCAGGATCGAGTTTCCACATCAGGCTCCCTGCATGGAGCCTGGTTCTCCCTCTGCCTCTGTCTCTGCCTCTCTCTTTCTCTGTCTCTCATGAATAAAAAAATAAATAAATCTTAAAAAAAGAAGAAGAAGAAGAAGAAGAAGAAGAAGAAGAAGAAGAAGAAGAAGAAGAAGAAGATAGTAGTCCCTGAAGAAGGAAACCAAAAGCATGGCAAAAAAAATGAATATTAGAAAATTTTCCTCAAAGAAAAGAATTTAGGGGCAACCAGCTGGCTCAATCAGTTGAGTTTCTGACTCTTGGTTTTGGCTCAGGTCAGGATCTCACAGTTTTGAGACTGGCCGTGCTTTGGGCTCTGTGCTCAGCACAGAGTCTGCTTCAGATTCTCTCTCCTTCTTCCTATACTCACAGTCTCTGTCTCTCTCTCAAATCAACCAATCGTTTTAAAAAAATGATTTTGTGTTATATATTGAAAGATATGTCTAATTAAAACTATCAATCCATAAAACAAACAAGATATAGCCTAAACTTCATATAATTTAAAGAAAAAAAATCCTTTGGAGACCAAAGAAGATCGTTTAGTATATGTGCTGCTGAAGCCAGCACTCAAGGAAAATCATTTATAAACTAAAAAATTAGATCATCATCAAACTTCAACAGTAATGACTTTTTGTCAGAAGAAAATGAAGTAACATTTAAAATAAAAGAAAAGTCTAATCAAGTATTTTATATGCAGCAAAACTGGATTTTCAGCCTTAAAGAGTACTATTATCAACGTGCAAGAATATTGTTCCCATGAGTACTTTCTGGGGCATCTAATAGAAAATGAGCTTCAGACAACAAAAATGACTGCAGACATGACATGAGGACTAAGGATAAGCATTAAACATACTGAACATATGCTGACCCTGTAAGACTAAGATAAAGATTAAAAGATAGTAGGTAATGACTATAGGCTCAGTATATACAGATATAAAGCTGTAAGAAAGCTGGTAAGAGATATAGCAAGTTTTTAAAAAACTGTTCATTTTAGTCATTCTGAGACAGAAAACAACAGAATTCATTTCCAGCTGATCTATACAAGAAATACTAAATGAAGATCTTCAGGCATAGAATAAATAATACCAGATGGGATCCTAAACCTGCAGTAGGGAATGAACATTACTAAGGCAAATATGAGGAAATATAAAAGATCTTGGTGTTCAATACTACTGTACTCTTTACCAGGTATTTTCAACAGTCATACTTGCTATCATACAATCTATGTGGCATCATTATAATCCAGTAAATTACTATTTTGAAATCTTAACTTTTTAATATATGTATTTGTGGAAATATAGTAAGAGTACTCTTAATATTTTGCTTTGTAATAATAACAGATTCAATTTAAAAAAAATTTTTTTTAATTTTTTTTATTTATTTATGATAGTCACAGAGAGAAAGAGAGAGGCAGAGGGAGAAGCAGGCTCCATGCACCGGGAGCCAAACGTGGGATTTGATCCCGGATCTCCAGGATCGCGCCCTGGGCCAAAGACAGACGCCAAACCTCTGCACCACCCAGGGATCCCCACAGATTCAATTTTTAAAATTCTGGGCAGCCTGGGTGGCTCAGCGGTTTAGTGCCGCCTTCAGCCCAGGGCCTGATCCTGGAGACCCAGGACCGATCCCACATCAGGATCCCTGCATGGAGCCTGCTTCTCCCTCTGTGTCTCTGCCTCTTTCTCTCTCTCTCTCTCTCTCTCTCTCTCTCTCCCCCCCTCTCTGTCTCTCATGAATAAATAAAATCTTAAAAAATAATAACATTATTGTATCTAAAATAGCTATTTTGAAATTTAGTAATATTTTAAAGTAAAATTCATAAATTTATAATTATGAATGGATTACTGGATTAAAAAAGGAAGATTGGATGATTTGTGTTTTCAATTTATTATCACACTGAGGCAGAAACTGATTGATCCGAATTCTCTGACTCACAAAAGGAGGAAAACCCCCAAAGAATCTGGATCATACTGTAAGTTACAAATGAGAATATGATGAAGCTATTTTCTCTTTGGCTGCATAAATACCATTAAGTTGTTTTATCATGCCTTATGTAATAGAACATATTCAAATAAAGTGATGGTGCTGATTCAGTTGCACTATCATTTGAGAACAGTCATTCAGCATTTAAAAAAGAATAGTTTAAATGTACACATGATGAGTTCCTTAAAAGCCAAAAATCATTACAGCTTTTCAAACTAAAAATAAAAACAATGAAATATTTTAAAGAATAAGTTATCATACAGCATTGGTTGAAAAAGGGTAATAATATCTGAAAGACTTATAAACTCTTGCACAGTATACTGCTGGAAGCCTCCTGGATAAAGTCTATAAAAGAAACAACCCCTTCTACTTCCCAAAGTCACTCACTGAATTGAAAACTTATCTGCAAATACTGGAAATGAGTTAATATCTATCTGGTCTATAGAATTACACTTTTGCCTTACGGATATGGCCAACTTTCTGTTTTGACTCTATTTATCTGACACTAACATCAACTAATCACTAAAGATCTTTTTTACTGTGAATGCATAGTAGCAAACACAAGTGGTGAATAATTTTGCATCTCAATTTACCCTGAAATAGCTTGTAATGAATATCTGTACTAAGCAAAAACAATGATAGATATAACTACTGTCACTTAGCACATTAAAACAATGATACTCAATAGTCACTGTATTATTTACTGCCATGCACAAGCAGGGGGAAAAGACAGTTCGGCTTAATAATGTCCCCACTGAAGTTGTAAAATTAATTAAATCTCAATCTTTAAATATGTGCTAACATTCTGTATGATGGGATATTTAGTATAATAAAACACTACTGCTGTAAACTTCTGCTTCCACAGTCATCTTGAGAAAAAGCATCTGAGAGCATCTGCATGGCTCAGGTCATGATCTCAGAATTGTGAGACTGAACCCTGCCTTGGGCTCATGCTAGGCACAGAGCCTGCTTAAGATTCGCTCTCTCCCTCTTGCTCCGATTCCCTCTCTTGAAGAAAAAGAAAAGAAAAAGAAAAAGCATATGAATTAATTATAAGCTGGGTCAGATAACTTTTCCAAAGGAAAACTATTTTTACTTGAAGTAGGTATTTTCTGAAAAGTGAACAAAGCAAGTCTGTCACTTCAAGAAAAACTTTTTGTTGCCAATAATAAAATTTGAGAGCTTTGGGATGCCTGTGTGGCTCAGTGGTTGAGCGTCTGCCATCGGCTCAGGGTGTGATCCCAGAGTTCCGGGATCAAGTCCCAATTGGGCTCCCTTCGAGAAGCCTGCTTCTCCCTCTGCTTGTGTCTCTGCCTTCTGTGTTTCTCATGAATAAATAAGTAAAATATTTTAAAAAATTGAGAGCTTTGAAGCAAAAATCATAAGTTTAGAAAAGTTGGACCCAGCACCATAAAGTTCACAGCTTTCCAGTACTTAAAAACTATCCTGTTGTGGAGCACCTGAGTGACTCAGTTGGTTGAGCACCAGACTCTTGGTTTCAGACTTTTGGTTTTGGCTCAGGTCATGATCTCAGGTTGTGAGAGAGAGCTCCTATGTCAGGCTCTGCACTCAGTAATGAGATTCTTTTTTTTTTTTTTTTTTTAAGATTTTATTTATTTACTCATGAGAGACACACACAGAGAGGCACAGACAAAGGCAGAGGGAGAAGCAGGCTCCATGCAGGGAGCCTAAAGTGGGACTCAATCCTGGGTATCCAGGATCATACCCTGGGCCGAAGGGAGCACTAAACCACTGGGCCACGAGGGCTGCCCAGCAATGAGATTCTTTCCCCTAATTCCCCCTCCCCTTGCTCCTCCCCCTGCTTGGCAAGCAAGCCTGCACTCTCCTTCTCTCTCTCTCTCTCAAATAAATAAATAAATAAATAAATAAATAAATAAATAAATAAATAAAATCTTAAACAACAACAAACAACTATGCTGTTGAGATCAATGAGGATATTCACAAATGTGATTTTTAAATACTGAATAATGAAATATATCAACATGTCAAAGATCTACATAATTCAGTGAACCACTATCTTCTAAATAACCAGTGCACAGGGATCCCTGGGTGGCACAGCGGTTTGGCGCCTGCCTTTGGCCCAGGGCGCGATCCTGGAAACCTGGGATCGAATCCCACGTCGGGCTCCCGGTGCATGGAGCCTGCTTCTCCCTCTGCCTGTGTCTCTGCCTCTCTCTCCTTCTCTGTGTGTGACTATCATAAATAAATAAATAAATAAATAAATAAATAAACAAATAAATAAATAAATAAATAAAAAACAAAACAGTGCACAGTGTTAGAAAATCATACGTAGAGCATCTCACTCCAGGTGCAAGACAAAAACAATATATTCTACAACACAAATGCACACTGAAAACAAGATCATTGCAGCACTTTCAAATTCCATCTTGGAACAAGAACCTAAGAAACTACCTTTGTCTAGTATCAGTATGTATCAAAAGACTATCACAATTATTTAAAAAGCATATTAAAATACTCCTCCCTTTAACAGATACATGTGAATATGGTTTTCTTTAAACACTTCAATAAAAGCTACTTTGTATGAAGCCACCATTAAAGACATCTGCAAAATTATAAACAATGTCACGCTACCCACTAATTTCCTTTTTGTTTTTAGGAAATAAACTGTTATTTGTATTAACATTCAATGAGGTTATAATTGCAATTATGAATATTTTCAAAATTCCTCAGTTTTATTTTTTTTTAATTTTATTTATTTATTCATGAGAGACACAGAGAGAGGCAGAGAAGTAGGCAGAGGGAGGGGCAGGCTCCATGCAAGGGGCCTGATATGGGGCTCAATCCCAGGAACGTGGGATCACACCCTGAGCCAAAGGCAGATGCCTAACTGCTGACCCACCCAGGTGTCCCAAAATTCCTCAGTTTTATTATCTAATGAGATGTATTTATAGATACAACCCACATAAACAATAATTTGTAAGGAGGTAAAGGAGCCTGAGATCAAAAAGTTTAAGAACCACTTGCTCAAGAGATTACTAATGAAATCACAAGAAAAAAGTTAAGAAGTCATTCCCTACGAATGGGAAAATCTGAACTGTCAGTTCACAAAAGAAAATCCATATATGGATGAGATGAGCCCTGGGTGTTATATTTTATGTTGGCAAACTGAATTTAAATAAAATTTTAAAAGCCAAATAAAAGAAAGATAAAAAAAAAACAAAAAAAAAAAGAAAATCCATATACAGCCAATAAGCACATGCAAGGATATTCAACCTCATTAATCAGGGAAATGCAAAATAAAAATGCAATGAGATAACTACTCCACTCCTATAGAAAGGCTAAAATTAAAAAGACTGACAATACCAAATATTGCTGAGGATATGGGCAACTGGAACTGTCAGACATTGCTGGATAGAGTGTAAAATGGTACAAATATTCTGGAAAACAACTAGGCAGTTTCTTAAAAGTTAAACAGTCTTTCAACAAATGGTGGTAGGACCAATAAATATTATTAGCATGCAAAAGAATACAGTGGGACCCTTACCTCACGTCACCTACAAAAATTAATTCAAAATGGATGAAAGAGCTGAACATAAGAACTAAAACTATAAAACGTATACGAAACAAACTTAGCTTATAAGAAAAAACTTACAGAGAAAACTTAAGGCTAAAATTTTATCAAGCGCCTGGCTAGCTCAGTCGGTGGAGCATGAGACTCTTAAAATTTTATCAAACCTTGATTTTGGCAATAGCTTCTTGATATGACACCAAGAATATAAGCAACAACAACCAAAAGTAAACAAATTGAACTTGATCAAAATTTAAAACTTTTGTGCTTCAAAGGGGTCTGAAAGAATGGGAGGAAATACCTGCAAATCATATATCAAATAAAGGACTTGTATCTAAATAACAACTCTTTCAATTCAATTATAAAAATCCAAAATCCTATTTATTTATTTAAGATTTTATTTATTTATTAATGAAAGACACAGAGGCAGAGACATAGGCAGAGGGAAAAGCAGGCTCCCTGTGGGGACCCTCATGTGGGTTTTGATCCCAGGACCCCGGGATCATGACCTGAGTCAAAGGCAGACGCTCAACCACTGAGCCACCCATGCATCCTCCAAAACCCAATTTAAAATGGGTTTTAAAATCCTTTTAAAAAGGATTTAAAAGACATTTCTTTGAAGAAATTACAATGACCAACAAGCTCATGAAAAGTCTCTCAATGTGGGCAGCCCCGGTGGTGCAGCTGTTTGGCGCCACCTGCAGCCCAGGGCGTGATCCTGGAGACCCTGGATCGAGTCCCATGTCGGGCTCTCTGTATGATGCCTGCTTCTCCCTCTGCCTGTGTCTCTGCCTCTCTCTCTATGAATAAATAAATAAAATCTTAAAAAAAATAAAAAAAGTCTCTCAATGTGACTTGTCATTAAGGAAATGTATATCATGGGATGCCTGGGTGGCTCAATGGTTGAGCATCTGCCCAGGTCTGATCCCGGGATCCTGGGATCCAGTCTCATATCAGGTTCCCTGTGGGGAGCCAGCTTCTCTCTCTACTGTGTCTCTGCCTCTCTGTGTTTCACATGAATGAATAAATAAATAGATAGATAGATAGATAGATAGATAGATAGAAAATGTATTATCAGAATCACAATAAGAAACCATTTCACATTCACCAAGATGGCTAAAACTAGTAAGACAATAAACAAGTGTTGTTGAGGATGTGGAGAAACTGGAACCCTCAACTTTGTTGGTGGAACTGTAATATAGTACAGACATTTTGGAAAATAACCTACAATTCCTTAAAAGTTAAACACAGAATTATCGTATTATCCTGTAATAGGTTTCCACAGGGTGCCTGGGTGGCTCAGTTGGTTCAATGTCTGTCTTCGGCTCAGGTCATGATCCCAGGGTCTCCCGGGATCAAGTCTGACACTGGGCTCCCTGCTCAGCGAGGAGTCTGCTTCTCCCTCAAGCCCTTCCCCCGCTGCTTGTGATCTTGCTCTCAAATAAAATCTTTTAAAAAGAAAAAAAGATTTCCACAAAAAACCTTGTATGTGAATGTTCATAGCAGTCATTTTCATAAAGCCAAAATGTGGAAACAACCCAAATGTCCATCAACTGATAAAATGGGAGTATATCCATACAATGGAATATTACTTCACAATAAGAATGGTGAAATGATATATTCTGTAACACAAATGCACACTGAAAATATGCTAAGTGAAAGAAGCCAGACATAGAACACTATATAGTGTAGAATTCCATTTATATGAAATGTCTAGACTAGGCAAATCTATATGGACAGAAAGTCAACTACTGGTTGCTCAAAGAAAGGAGACTTGACGGGTGACAGCCACTGAAGATGACATAAATGGTATAAAATTGATTATGGTATCAGTTGTAGAACTCTGTGCATATACTAAAAGCTCCTGAATTTATTATACCTTACATGGGTGAGTTTTATGGCATGCTAATTATATGTCTCAATAAAGCTACCACAAAAAAATAAACATGCATTTATTATAGGACCCAGCAGTACCAATCTTATTTACCCAATTTTAACTTAAATATAGGTCCACACATGGACTCAACACAAATATTCATAGTAACTTTATTCATAAAAAACCAAAACCAAAAACTGTAAATGGATAAACAAATTATGTTATGCAGTACACTCATACAATAGAATTCTAGGTGGAGGGGTGAATAAAAGTAATGAATCCATGCAGTAATACAAGTAAGCCCAAAACTTTTATGCTGAGTGAAAGATACAAGAGATGCTGAATGATTACAGTCATATGAATATGAAACTCTAGAAAAATTCTATGTGATCTATAACAAAAGTAGATTGATGGTTGCCTAGGGTGATGCTGTGAAATTGTCTGCAAAGACTGTAAAGGTACTTTTTGGTCATTAGTGTATAAATATGTTAAGAATTTGTGACTATATATCTTAAATAGGTATTTTGTGTATAACTGTAACTCCATAAAGTTTTTTTTTTTTTTTTTTTAAGATCTTATCCATTTATTCATGAGACACACAGAGAGAAGGCAGAGACATAGGCAGAAGGAGAAACAGGGAGCCTGATGTGGGACTCAATCCCGGAACTCTGGGATCATGCCCCGAACTGAAGGCAGATGCTTAACCACTGAGGCACCCATGAGTCCCTCCATAAAGTTAATTTTTCAAGTCAATATAAGAAATAGAAGAAATTCTAACAGATAACTAGTCTGTGAAAACGAAGGCAGGATAAGAAAAACAGAAAAATAAAGAATAAATGTGATAGATACAGAATAAGATTAATAAACTCAACCATATTAATATTCACTTTAAACCTAACTGAACATGTCAATTTAAATATAAATACACAGAGTATATTTATTCATGGGAGGGAAAGAACCGTATCATGCAAATGCTGGGAAAATTATGTAGCTATATTAATATTAGGCAAAGTAAATCTTTTTAAGATTTTTAAAATTTATTCATGAGAGACAGAGAGAGAGAGAGGCAAAGACAAGCAGAGGGAGAAGTAGGCTCCTCTCAAGGAGCCCGATGTGGGACTCGATCTCTGAACTTCAGGATCATGCCCCAAGCCGAAAGCCGAGCCTAACTGCTGAGCCATCCAGGCGTCCCTAGGCAAAGAAAATCTTACAGCAAATATTACTAGAGATGAGAGACATTTCACAGTGGTAACAAGAACAATTTATACTCATCAAAAACGTGTATACACCTAACAAGAGAACTTCAAACACATGAAGAAAAAAACTGGTAGAAATGAAAGGCAAAGTAGACAAATTCATAGTAACAGTTGGAGATTTTAACATGCCTCTCATAGTAACTAATAAAACAAGTTTAAGGGGGATCCCTGGGTGGCGCAGCGGTTTGGCGCCTGCCTTTGGCCCAGGGCGCGATCCTGGAGACCCGGGATCGAATCCCACATCGGGCTCCCGGTGCATGGAGCCTGCTTCTCCCTCTGCCTGTGTCTCTGCCTCTCTCTCTCTCTCTCTGTGACTATCATAAATAAATAAAAATTAAAAAAAAATAAAAATAATAAAAAAAATAAAACAAGTTTAAGATACAGAAGACTGAAATATTATCAACCAACTAGATCTAATTGTTACAGAATACTGCACTAAATAATTCTGGAATACACACATTTTTTTCAAATACACATGGGACACTCACCAACATAGACTACATGCTAGAAAGTATTAAAAAAAATCAAAGAAATGAAATCATACACAGTATATTCATAAATCACAATGATATTAAATTAGAAATCAACAATTAAAAGACATCTAAAAATTGCCCAAATATCTGGAAGTTAAACAACACATTTCTAAATAGTCCATGGGTCAGAGAATAAATCATACACACCCACAAAAAAGGTAATAAAAATATAATCAGATGAGTACCAGGTAATGTATGTATGGAATTGCTGAGTCACTGTACTGTACACTTAAAACTAATATAACACTGTATATTAACTGAAATTAAAATAAAAACTTAAAAATATATACAATCAGAATGTGTGGGAAAATAATACTTTGAAATTCACAGCTTTAAAAATTATATTGGAGGGGAGTGTAATATCGACGATCTAAGTAAACAAGGGGCTGGAAAACTACAATCCAGAAGCCAAGTCCAACAAGCTGTTTTTGATGGCCAGCAAGCTAGGAATGGGTTTTTTGTTTTTGTTTTCAAAACAAAACTTTTTTTAAGTAAGCTCTACACCCAATAAAGGGCTCAAACTCATGACCCAAGACCAAGAATCACACGCTCTACTGACTGAGCCAGCCAGGTACTCCAGGAATGTTTTTTATTTTTATATTTGTAAATGGGGATGTAGGAAGGGTTGGGGAGGATCAAAAGAATAACGTTATTTGATGACACAGAAAATTATATGAGGGACGCCTCAGTGGTTGAGTGCCTGCCTTTGGCCCAGGGCATGATTCTGGAGTCCCAGGATCGAGTATCACATCGGGCTCCCTGCATGGAGCCTGCTTCTCTCTCTGCCTGTGTCTCTGCCTCTCTCTGTGTGTCTCTCATGAATAAGTGAATAAAATATTTAAAAATAAAAAAAGAAAATTATATGAAATTCAGATCAGTGTCCAAAGTCATGGTCGGTCATTTATGTATTATCTGAAGAGGTGAGTAGTAGCTGTAATACAATATATTCCACAAAGTCTAAAATATTGTTTATCTAAAATAGTTACAGAAAATGTTTACTGATTCCTTATCTAAGCTCCCACTTCTAGAAACTAAAAAAGTAAAATTAAATCAGACAGAAAGTATAATATTAAAAACAAGTAGAAATCAATTAAATAGAAAATGGAAAGAGAAAATTAACAAAGATAGACGCTGATTCTTTGAAAGAGTAATGAAGCTAAAAAAGCTCTAGTAATACATCAAAACAAAGATAAATCATAAATTATCCATATCAGGAATGAAAAGAGGTACATCATTATAGATACAGCAGACATTGATATTTATGTAAATATCACAAAACTTTATACCAAGTAATTCAACAACTTGGATCAATGAACTAATTTTTTGAAAAACACGTATGACCAAAACTGAAATAAGAAATAGAAAAGTGCCCTTTCATGAAGATGGCTCCAAAGGCGAAGGAAGCCCCTGCCCCTCCCAAAGCCGAAGCCAAAGCAAAGGCTTTGAAAGCTAAGAAAGAGGTGCCAAAAGGCATGCACAATCACACATAAAAAGAAGATCCGTATGTCACCTACATTCCGACAACCCAAGACCCTGCATCTCTGAAGGCAGCTCAAATATCCTCGAAAGAGCACCACCAGGAAAAACAAGCTTGGTCACTATGCCATCATCAAGTTCCCCCTGACTACTGAGACAGCCATGAAGAAAATAGAAGACAACAACACACTTGTGTTCATTGTGGATGTCAAGGCCAATAAGCACCAAATCAAACAGGTTGTGAAGAAGCTCTATGACATTGATGTGGCCAAGGTCAACACCTTGATCAGGACTGATGGAGAGAAGAAAGCATATGTTCGACTGGCTCCTGACTATGATGCTTTGGATGTTGCCAGCAAAATTGGGATCATCTAAACTGAGTCCAGCTGGCTATAAATCTAAATTTTTGCACAATAAAAAAAAAAATAGAAAAGCTAAACAGCCTCATATATATTACAAAAATCAAATTTACAATAAAAGCTCTCACAAAGAATTCTACTACTTATGTAAAGATAAAATAATTCTAAGCCAATATAAGTTCTTTCCAGAAATAAGAAGCAGAGGGAACAATTCTTCACTTGCTTTATGGCCCAAGCATAATCTTGATCCCAAAATCTGGAAATATTAAAATCAAGGCAACTATGGACCAAAACTCTCATGAACACAGATGTGTAAAAATCCCTTAAAAAAAAAAACCCATACACACAATAAATCAAATCCAGCAATACAAGTTTGGTTTTCCATTAAAAATATTTCTGCACTACTCCACATTAAAAGAATAAAAGAAAATCTGAAGACCATCTCAATAGGTGGAGAAAAAATCTTCGACAAAACTCAACATAAGAATTTTAGTGAACTAAAATAATCACTTCCTCAAATGAGTAAAGGATAACTAAGAATAACACTTAGTTAACATCATATCTAACGGTAAACAAACTATTTTCCTCTAAAATCAGCAACAAGAAAAGGTATTTCCTCTCACTAATTCTCAGAACTTTGTACTAGAGGCCCTAACCAAAGCAATAAGTAAAGAAATAGAGGTAAAAGGCCTACAGATCAGGAAAAAATAAGTAAAATTTTAGTTATCTGGTATATGCTATGATTATGTATATATAACCATCCAATCTGAACTTTTAATTTTTTTCATTCCATAATAAATGGTAGAGTACTTTTTAATCTAGTCATTAAAGAAGACATCTAGAGAGACTGGCTTATGTTAACTTTTGTAAGAAGGAAGAACGTTCCAAAGAAAACCATGAAGCTTGGTAGTAGTACAAAGTTTAGAAAACAAAGTTTTCATCTAAACATGTTTTTAAAACAAGGGGTACAACCCACCACTGAATCAAGAAATTAAAGTATTAAAATAACCTTTAAAAGGAGAATAAAAGGGCAGCCCGGGTAGCTCAGTGGTTTAGCGCTGCCTTTAGCCCAGGGCGTGATCCTGGAGACCATGGATCGAGTACCACGTCAGGCTCCCTGCATGAAGCCTGCTTCTCCCTCTGCCTGTGTCTCTGCATCTCTCTCCTCTCTGTGTTTCTCACGAATAAATAAATAAAATCTTTTAAATAAACAAACAAACAAATAAATAAAAAGAAACAGAAAAGAAAAATCAGAGCACATCAAATATATTAAGGGTGAGTTCTGTTGCCCATGTATGAATGTAGTAAAAGATAGATTTCTTTCTGAGGGTTATACTTAAAAGATCTTAAAACACTGATTTAATGTAGCAGGTAAGGATTTGATTATTTCATTAGAATTATAACCATATACAAATTGGTGACCCTTAACAAGAGCATAACAGTATTTAGATAAGAAGAGAGGAAAGATCATTTTATTACAGGAAAACTTCAGTAACCATCTATTTGGAAAGGAGTAGAGAGATTTCTGATATAAAATAAATATATTTTAGCTGTGAGGCCTTCACTTCAAATATATATCAGAAATCTCATTATGCTGGGGCCCCTGAGTGGTGTAGTCAGTTAAGTGTCTGACTCTTGGTCTCAGCTTAGGTCATGACCTTGGGGTTATGAGATCAAGCCCTCCATTGAGGTCTGCTAGATTTTCTCTCCTCCTCTCCCTCTGTCCCCCCCCAGTTGATCTCTCTTGCTAATAAATAAATAAATCTTTAAAAAAAAATCTCATTTTGCTAAATGCAGAAAGAATGCATGTCAATAATTCCTAAGTGCTCTTACTGACAATTTCATAATTCCGAAATCAGAGAAGTGATAAATGTTTGAATCACAAAACCTGTATTTGAAAGAGAACAGAGATTTCATTTACCCTGTTATGGGCTGAATTTGTGTCCCCTTCCCTATCCCTAAATTCATATGTTGAAGCCCTAAACCATGGAATATAACCATATTTACAAAGTCAGCTTTTAAGTAATAATTAAGTTAAAATCGGTTCATTAAGGTAGGCCCTAATCCAATTATGAGTGGTGTCCTTACAAGAAGAGATTACAACACAGATAACACAAAGGACTGATGGGCAACTATGAGAGGACACAGCAAGAAAGAAGCCATCAAATCAAGAAAGGCCTCAGAAGAAATCTACTTGCTGTCACTCTAAATTTGGAATTCTAGCTTCTGGACTGTAAAAACATTTATTGTTTAAGCATTCAATCTCTGGTATTTTCTTGTGGCAGTCCTAGCAAACTAATATACACACTTATATTCATAAATTAACCACCTATGTTTGGTTTACCTAAATATTCTCATGGCTAATTTATACAAAATTAAGACCAGAATACAGACTAGAACTTGTTAACAATATAAAAATATAAAAATGGGTCAGTGATGGTAAAATGGCAAGTACCAACAGACACTAATCCTAGAAATCATAATATTAACAGTAGAGCAAAAAAGGAGGGTGATATGAGACCATTTCAAAAAGATTCCTGAAACAGGCATGAAAGCAATGTCAGATACCTTAGAAAGGACTACAGCTCAAAAGAGAAAGCAAGAAGGCTTGTCTAAAAAGTTCAATTCTAGCCACATAACTTGAAAAGTCCAAAAGTAGACACAAAGAGGGAAAGGTACCAAAGAAACAAAAAAGGCAGCACAGGGAGTTGTCTATCAGACTTGGTTTTAAAAAGGACACTTGTGGAGATAAGAAATGTAGTTTACCATCCAGTTAGACTAAAGACAGAAGATGAAGATAGATGCAAAAAAATACTAGGGGGGAAACTTCCTATAAAAAAAATAAGCTTTAGAAGGCTTTAAAATGATGATAGAATATAAATATAAATGACAAAGTATAAAAGATTGTACTCTTATTTGCTTTAATCAAGAAAAATTTTCAATGCTTACACAAGATAAGTGATGCTATTAAGACATTATCTAGCTACTTGAGACAGAATGGTATAGGAAAAAGAGCACAGGTATCAGAGTCAAATGTACCTGGGTTTATTTTATTTTATTTTATTTTAATTTTTATTTATTTATGATAGGCACACAGTGAGAGAGAGAGAGAGACAGAGACACAGGCAGAGGGAGAAGCAGGCTCCATGCACCGGGAGCCCGACGTGGGATTCGATCCCGGGTCTCCAGGATCGCGCCCTGGGCCAAAGGCAGGCGCTAAACCACTGCGCCACCCAGGGATCCCTGTACCTGGGTTTAACTCTCAGCATTATCACTTATTGTAGAGGCAGTACTGCACAGTGGGTTAAAAGTGCAGGCTCTGAAACTTTTGGGTTTCAATTCCAGTGTTGCCACTTAAAGCTAAGTAACCCTAGACAAGTTCTTTAACCTTCCTGTGCCTTAGTTTCCTTAAGTGTAATATAGAGATTGTAATATAAAGATGATAGCACCTACTTTATATGGTTCATATGGCTTACAGAAGTTATTACACTTAAAACACCGAGAACAGTGTATGACACATACTGTTTAATAAGTGATAGTAATTACTGTTCTATTTGTTCTTTATTGTTCGTTTTTATCCTGGACATCTATTACAATTATTGTTGTTACGGACATTGTACAAGTTATCTATATTCATTAGGCCTAAATGTTTCTTTCTATAAAATATCAAAAGATAGTAGTTAAGGAACTACTAAATATAAAGCACCTAACAAATATACTCAATAAACATTACTTGCCAACTCCTACCCAAATTCTGAAATAAACAACCTATACTTAAGATACTGAACATAAGAAAGATTGTACAGATTCTCAATAAAACTTTAGAATATATTATCAAAGAGATGATTTAATGACAATGGGATAAAAAAAACAACAATTAGAAGACAGTATAAGCTCAAAAGGAATAATACATGACAAGCTAATCATTTAACTTCTAACAGGGTTAGTAGCCTGGGAGGAGAAAAACAACAAATAGTATACCTTGATCTTAGCAAGACATTCCAATACTAATTTTCATAATAACCTTATAGAATACAGTAAAAAAATCTAGATGATTAACAGTACAATTAAATGAATTTGTAGCTGGAGGAAAATTCTTGCCCCTCAAAATTCGTGAATAAAAGGTCAGCTTGCAAACAGGTTTTTACTGACCCTATCTTATTTAAACCTTTAAGTAGATATTAATGAAAATTGCAAGATTTTGAAATTTATACAAAGAAACTTAAAATTTTCTGTAGGAAAACCCTGAATGTGTAGTTGACATGGGCAAAAATTTTGCTAACCAACAAAGATAGATCTTACTACTAAGGGATAAAAAAGCATGATATGCTATGCTATGGTGCCAAATTAAGAGAAAAATGCCCAGATCAAAAGAATATAAACAGAAGTCAAAAGACAGAGGAAAAACCTATCTATCAAGTTTCTTTCTTTTTTTAACCAAAATCTTGTATTTTTCATTAATGTCTACATTATATAATAACACTATTTATAGAGTATATATTTTTTTATTTTTATTTATTTATTTTTAATTTATGATAGTTAGAGAGAGAGAGAGACACAGGCAGAGGGAGAAGCAGGCTCCATGCACCGGGAGCCCGACGTGGGATTCGATCCCGAGTCTCCAGGATCGTGCCCTGGGCCAAAGGCAGGCGCTAAACCGCTGCGCCACCCAGGGATCCCACAACACTATTTATAGAGTATATTAAAATTTCTCAAACTCCTTTTTCTGTTTGCCATCTAATGTAAAAACTATGAACAAAAAAGTAGTTAGAACTAGTCCCATCTTACTATTGTTTTCTTGAGATTCAGAGGGGTATGTGAGTTTCCTCAGATCAAGTTGGTCCAAAGTATGAATGTGGAGCATGTGATCATTTTGTCTTTAATAACTTTTCCTCTTTAATAAAGTAATATTATTGTCATCATACACGTGTTAGAATTCAGAGAATTTATTTCCCTAATTAGACACTGTATTAAAAATATTAACAAGAAAATTTAAATTTTCTTTGATATGAAAAAAATGGAAGTAAAAGAAACTCACATAAAATAAAGAAAAATTTTATTTTTCCTAATACTATGCTAAAAAGAAAAAAAAAAAAAGAAGGCTAAATGGATCAGTTAAATAGAATAAATAATGCTTTCCTGAATGGCCATAAAATGTTTTTCATGTTATTACTCTTAAAGTAACAAAATGTAGACATTTCTTTAATCTACTAGCAATATTACATTTCTCATCTCTGCATGCTTAAATAAAACAATCTATACTTTAATTTTAATGATGTAAGTACAAGGTAAAACCATTACCTTGGGTGTGCTTCCTTTAATGAATTTTTTAATTGAAGACAACAAGCCGGTTTCATTTTTCGGTGTTTTTTCTCCTCCTGAAGGCAGGCTATCATCAACCTCTGAATATTTCCTCTTTGCTCTAGCAGTGCGTTGTGTTTGAATTTGATTTGATTGCTGAGAAGCCTTCCGTGTTCTCAGCCTCATCTTTTATGAGTGCCACATATAAAACTGTAAGAGAAAAATAACAAAGGTTATTACAATTAAACCTAGCATACCCAAACATGCCAGCTTACGTAAGAAAAATCTCTTGCTCCAAGTCTCTAGGGATTAAAGTAAGAAACCAACATTTTTAAGTGGAAAATTGCTTTGAACTTTTACCTTCCCAACAACTTCTAAAATATTATACCCTTTCCAACATTTTCTAAAATATTATACCCTATGATCTAATAAAAATGGGAGTAACATCAGGGTGCCTGGGTGGCTCAGTATCAAAGGTTAAGCATTCAACACTTTTCTCTTTTTTATAAAGATTTTATTAGAGAGAGAGAGAGAGAGAGAGAGGGAATGAGCAGTGGGTGAGACAGAGGCAGAGACAAAGAAGCAGACTCCCTAGGAGCAGGAAGCATGACTCCGGGTTCAATCCCAGGACCTAGAGATCATGACCTGAGCCAAAGGCAGATGCTTTACAGGCACCCAGGCACCTCAGCATCCATCTCTTGGTTCTGACTCAGGTCATGATATCAGGGTTGTGAAATCAAGTCCTGTGTTGGCCTCTGTGCCAGGCATGGCACCTGCTTAAGATTTTCTCTCTCATTCATACATACATAAATATGCATACTCTTTCCACAGCACTATGCTGCCACCACTCATGCTGACATTATCATTCATTTAATCATTCAACAAATAATTATTAAGCACTTAACATATTCAAGACACTGGGCTAGGTTAAGTACCTAGCAAAGAATAAACAACATATGGAAGGTTTTTGACTTCTGGAGCTCACAATGTAGTGCAAAAATCCTCAATGAATGAATGAATTACATGAGCATGATTCTAATGATCAACAATCATACAAGTGTAAGAAGAGCAGTTCGATCATTTAATATTTTAAAAAATATTTTACTTAATTTGAGAGAGAGTATGAGAGGAGCAGAGGGAAAAGCAGATTCTCCGCTGAGTGGGGAGCCTGATGTGGAACTTGATCCCAGGACCCTGGGGGTCATGACCTGTGTTGAAGGCAAACACTTAACCAACTGAGCCAATCAGGCACCCCTGGATCATTCAATTTATAGGATCATTTGATCTTACCACACATAATGGTACTTTACTTTTTTTAAAAAAAAAAAGATTGTATTTATTTATTTCTTTGAGAAAGTGGGAGAGAGAGCAAGAGAGAGCACCAGCAGGTGGGGAGAAGCAGACTCCTGCTGAGCAAGAAGCCCAAAGTGGGGCTCGATCTCAAGACCCCAATCATGACCTAAGCTGAAGGCAGATGCTTAACCAACTAAGCACCCAGGCGCCCCCATAATGATACTTTAAAATTTGAATTCACACTAGAAAGAAAATATGAGACAATCCACTTGGAACTCTTACTTTCTCGATGAGAAAATTAATGGCTGACAAAACTGTATCAAGACACAAATATTACATACCCTAAATTAGAATCTGAAACAGAATATAAAAACTACCAAACTAAGAATTAAGAAAAGTGAATTCTAATCTATTTCAATCATAGCTAAACTATAGTCACTTGTTTTCTCACCTGTATAAAGAATACATTCATTTACCATCCTGAGCCTCAAAATGAAAAAGGAATTAGAAAAGTCTAAAGTGCAAAGAACAATAATGCTACTAACAACAGTGAAGGCATTCACAGAAATGTCTAACCCCATTTAAGCATTCTAAACTCCTAAAGATGCAGAAATTCCTGGCAAAAGTTAGAGTCTTCACCGACCAATTAAGAAGCTTAAGACATTGTGTCTTTACGAATTCAATATAACAGTCGCAGAAAAAAAGTTAGAAACTTTTAGAAAGTTATGTATACAAAATCTACTCTAACAAAAACCCCAAACTCAAAGGATTCACCAGAGGAGTCCCTAAATATCTTCACAAACAACTATTTTTTTCCTGTCAGCAAATAGTGTTCAGTTTTAAGTTGCTATCCCAAAATAAAAAAAAAAATACTGTCTTTTCTCCTACACAGTCCATGTTAACTTCAAAGGTGTTTTTATCATTCAAGGTATGTATTATTTACTTTAAAACCCTATTTAGAGTGCATAAATGTTGACTTAATGCCTTAGTTACCGAACACAGCACTCCTTAGAAAAGGAAAATGCTCATATAGAAAATGCAGGAGGGAATTTCTCAAAACTGTTTTTAACCAATTGCTGTAATACTTTTTAAAATTTTTTTAAATACCCAAGAACCAATCTATCTTAAACCCAAAATCATTAAATGGAAATGATAAAATCTTATGAAATAATACATTGATATAAAGTAGGTCTTAAAAGACTAAAAGTGTATACACACACACATACACACACACACACACATATAGGTAAATCCAGTCTCAGCAAGTTTGGTTGTTTAAAACTTAAATACTTCTTGGTCACCTGCTACTAGAACATTAAGGATAAAAATTATAACCTATGCCCACGAGAATCAAAAAGTCTGCCAGATAAGGATACATATCATAATGTACATATAAAATACTAGATCATTCCCCATGAAAACAATGAAGATAGTCCTGGGAAAGCTTAGGAGAAAGGTCCTTTGAGTTAAAAATAACCAGCAGGCATTTACTGGAAAAAAGACAAGAGCATTTAAAGAAGGACTTGAAAAGTAGGTTTTTGTCCATCCCAACAGTGAATTGTAAAAGGTGTACTTGATATGCCTAAAAGGGCTCCACGGGGCAAGATGGCTGGACAAGGAGGGCCCCCAGAGGTGACGCAGTGCCAGACCATATGCCGTTCTGGAGGGCCATGCAGGTGTGAGCAAGTAAGCTCACAGCCCCACCCAACAAATGTGTTTTGGCTTTTCTCCCCATGGCCATGAGGACATGCCAATAAAGCCTGTGCCCCGATAGGCAATTCTAGCATTTTGCAGCCCTGACCTGGAACCTGCCAGAGGGCTGTCGGAGGCATGAGGCCAATCAAGTAGGTCCCTGTGTCCAGAAAGGTACAACACTAAGCACTCACTGCCTATGGGCACAGGGAAGCATGGCCTCCCCCAGGGCAGCCACCTCTGCTGGTTGCCCTGTGCTTTCATCTTAAAGCTCTCCCAAGCAGAGGCTCTTGTGTGGGCAGAGCTATTGGTGAGCACCTCAAATTTGCTGTGCTGGCTGCTGCGGAAGAATATGCTCCATGTTCTAATTTTCAGGCTAAACCCACCAAAGTGTGTTTCCACAGGGTATGGGGAGAAAGTCATATGCAGCTCATCTAAGAGGAATGAATTCAAAAGCTGCCGCTCAGCTCTGATAGAACAACACTTATTCTGGGAACCTGAAGGTGCCATCGTGGGTATGGCCTTGGTCTTCCCTTGCCTTGTTCATCAATGACAGGAGGATAGAAAAGCTCTGGAGAGGCTCCTGGGTAGCTCAGTCCATTGGGCGCCTACCTTCAGCTAGGGCTATATTCCCAGGGTCCTGGGGTGTGGCCCAGCAGAGGCTCCCTGCTCAGCAGGGAGTCTGCTTCTCCCTCTGCCCCTCCCCACTGCTCATGTTCTCTCTCTCTCTCAAATAGGTAAATAAAATCTTAAAAAGGCAAGGCAAAGCATGAGAAGAGAAGAGCAGAGCAAAACAAAGCTAAGCTAAGCTTTGGGAAAAGTCTGGGAGCAAATTGAGTCCATATAACTACCTTCTACTCTTTCATAGTAGTTTTAGGGATTGTACCTCAGATAGAGACAGTAGAATAAATGGACTTGTGCCTCTCATTCTTGGGAACTTGCAAGGGCACTTCCCCCTCCATGTCTTACCTAGACTTTAACAAGCAAAATAAAGAATAGCTCCCTTCCCTATTATAATTTGGTCTATAACAGGAAGTCATGGTGGCAGAAGTAAGATAGCAACTTTAGGTCCCAGTTTACCAACTACCTATCTTCTCCATCTTCTACTACTTATTTAAAATTTTCAGTATGTAATTTCAGCAAAGAAGTTTATTTCTCAGCCAAACCTCTGTTTCCCCTCAACTCTAACGCCAAAGAAAAAATAAAATTGCAAGTGTGTTAAAAAAAAAAAAAGGCAGTTAAAAAGGCTGGAGCAGTTAAGCCCTCATGAACTTTAAAAACAAACTACTCACACAAGAGATGAAGAAAACATATACTTTTCAATTTTTCATGAAATACTTACCAAGACACACCACATGCAGAAATGTAAAACAAGTCTAAATAAATATAAAGAAAATTTTAAAGAATATATTCTCTGACCACAATTATAAAATCAAAAACAAAGAATCTTAAAAAGTACCAAATATTTGAAAAATGCAAAATATATTTATTAATAAAATCGTTAGTAAAAGAAGAAAAGAAAGAAAAGAAAAAGAAAACCACAAGGGAAATACAAAATATTTTGGACAAAAACAACAACAACAAAAAAAAACAGCAGCATATCAAAATTTGTGGGATGTAATAAGCAGCATTTAGAGGGAAATTATAAACATATATGCACCTCACACCAGAGTCTCAAAATACAAGAAGTAAAAACTGCCAAACAAAAGTGAAAAATGGACAATTCCACAATAGGTAGATATTTCAATACCTCACTTTCAATAATGAATAGAACTAGACAAAAGATCAATAAAGAAATCAAAGACATGAACAATTCTCTAGACCTAAGAGACACACATGGAACATTCCATTCAACAACAACAGAATACAGAACATTGTCCAGGATAGACTACATTTTAGGACACAAAACAAGTCTCAATAAACTGAAAAGGACTGAAATCATACAAGTATCCAGTTTCCAACCACACTGGAATGAAATTAGAAATCACAAGGAAAGAAACTTGAAAAATTAACAATCATGCAGCAATTAAACAACAAACTCCTAAATACGTAAGCACCGTGTCAAAAAAGAAATCACGAGAATTAGAAAATACTTCAGGATGAAACAAAACAAAATCAAAACACACCAAGACTTATGAGATGCTCCCCAAACAGTGCTTAGAAGGCAATTTACGTAAATGCTTATATTAGAAAAAGACCTCAACTCAATAACAAAACTTTTCATAAGAAACTATAAAGAGAAAAGCAAACTAAATCTAAAGCAAGCAGAAGGAAATAAAAAATAAAACAGAAATTAGTCAAATGGATGATTTAAAAAGACAGAAAAAAAACCTTAATGAGGCCAAAAGTTTTTTCTTTGAAAAGATCAACATAATTGACACACCTTAAATTAGACTAGCCAAGAAAAAAACTCAACCTACTAAAGTCAGGAGTGAAAGGTGGGTCATTAATACCAAACTACAGAAATAAAAATCATTTTAATGGAATACTACGAACAACTGTACACCAACAAATCCAGTAACTTAGATGAGATGGATCAATTTCTATAAAGACATAAGTAAAATGGGCTCAAGAAAAATAATTCAAAACACTCATAAGTAAAGTTGAATAAGTAGTCATAATTTCTTTAGAAACTTCTCAGAGGAGGGCAGCCTGGGTGGCTCAGGGGTTTAGCGCCGCCTTTGGCCCAGGGCATGATCCTGGAGACCTGGGATGAGTCCCACGTCAGGCTCCCTGCAGGGAGCCTGCTTCTCCCTCTGCCTGTGCCTTTCTCTCTGTCTCTCATGAATAAATAAATAAAATCTTAAAAACAAAAACAAAAACTTCTCAGGGGAGCCTGGCTGGCATGCAATTCTTGATCTCTAGGTTGAGAGATTGAGGCCCACTTTGGGTGTAGAGAATACTTAATAAAACCCTAAAGGGGGGGCAGCCCCGGTGGCACAGCAGTTTGGCGCCGCCTGCAGCCTGGGGTGTGATCCTGGTGTGATCAGGCTTCCTGCATGGAGCCTGCTTCTCCCTTTGCCTGTGTCTCTGCCTCTCTTTCTGTGTCTATGAACAAATAAAAATCAATCAATCAAGCAAGCAAGCAAACCCTAAAGAGAAGAAAGAAAAGAAAAGAAAAAAGAAAAGAAAAGAAAAGAAAAGAAAAGAAAAGAAAAGAAAAGAAAAGAAAAGAAAAGAAAAGAAAGAAAAGAAAAGAAAAGAAAAGAAAAGAAAAGAAAAGAAAAGAAAAGAAAAAAGAAAAGAAAGAAAAGAAAAGAAAAGGAAAGAAAAGAAAAGAAAAGAAAAGAAAAGAAAAGAAAAGAAAAGAAAAGAAAAGAAAAGAAAAGAAAAGAAAAAAAGAAAAGACGGACAAAAAAAAAAAAAACTTCTCAAAAGCAAAGTCCAGGACCAGAGCGTTTCTTCACTGGTGAATTTTACCAATTTTTTTTTTTTTTTTTTTAAGATTTATTTATTTATTCATGAGAGAGAGAGAGAGGCAGAGACACTGGCAGAGAGAGAAGCAGGCTCCATGCAGGGAGCCTAACATGGGACTCGATCCCCAGACCGGAATCATGCCCTGAGCGAAAGGCAGATGCCCAACTGCTGAGCCACCCAGGTGTCCCCCAAATGTTTAAAGAATTATCACCAGGACACCTGGGTGGCTCAGCGGTTTACCACCTGCCTTCCACTCAGGGCTTGATCCTGGGGTTTCGGGATCAAGTCCCACATCAGGCTCCCTGGAGGGAGCCTGCCTCTACCTTTGCCTATGTCTCTGCCTCTCTCTGTGTTTCCCATGAATAAATAAATAAAATCTTAAAAAAAAAAAAAAAAAAAGAATTATCATCAATCCTTCTCAAATCCTTTCAAAAAATTGTGGAACACCTCCCAACTCAATCTATGAGGTCAGCATTACTCTGATACTAAAGTCAAAGACACTACAAGAAAAGTAAAACTACCAGTCAATATCCATTAGGCACATAGATGCAAATATCCTCAATAAAATACTAACAAACCAAATCCAGCAGTTTTATAAAAGGATTACATATCATGACCAAAATGAGATTTATTCCAGAGATGCAAGACTGGTTTAACACATGAAAATCAATCAGTAATAATACACTCTATCAAAAGAATAAAGGAAAAATCCCATATTATCTCAAATGATGCAGAAAAAAAAGAAAGCATCTGACCAAACTCAACACCCTTTCACAATAAAAATACTAAAAAAAACCGGCAATAGAACAGAACTTAAATCTGAGAAAAGGCATCTACAAAAACCCCACACCTAACATCATACTGCATAATGAAAAACTAAATGCAAGGCGCCAAAGCGTCTGTTTTTGGTTCAGGTCATGATCCTGGAGTCCCGGGATGACACTGGCCTCCCCACTCAGCAGGGAGTCTGTTTCTCCCTCTATCCCTCCCCCTGCATGTGCAAGTACACATATGCTCTCTCATTCTCTCAAAGAAATAAATAAAATTGTTAAAAAGAAAAGAAAGAAAGAAAAGCTAAATGCTTTCCTAACTAAGGTCAAGAATAAGACAAGGCTGTCTACACTCACCATTTCTATTCAACATTTTACTAGAGGTTCACGTCATGGAATTAGAAAGACAAGTAAAAAGAAAAGAAATTCACATTAGAAAGGAAAAAGTAAAACTATCTCTATCCAGAGGATATATATATAAAGAATAACCACAAAAGTAGAAACCATAAAAGCAAAAACTAGGTTACTAGACTTCATAAAAATTAAAAAGACCTGAGAAGACACTTCATAAAAGCTAGATGTTTGGCCACAAACATATGAAATGATGCTCAATATAATTCCCCATCAGAAGTGCAAATTAAAAAAAAAAAAAAAAAAAAAGAAGTGCAAATTAAAATCAAAACAGCATACTAATCCATATCTACTTGAAAGGCAAAAATTAAAAAGACTGACGATAATACATGGGAGTAAGGATATGGAACAATGAGCACTCTCATATTCTACTAATGGGATGTTAGGTTTTTGGTAAATTTCTATTAAACAACATCTTGCCCCTTGATACAGTAATTTTTTCACTTCTATGTTTTTATCTTCTGTAAACGTGTCCACAGCATACTTTACAAAAATGTTCCTGGTAGGCTTTATTTATAGTAGTCCCAAACTGGAAACAACAAAAATGCTCAGGGACAGAAACATGAATACTGTGGTCTTTTCACACAGTGGAATAAAAATCAAACAATTATTATCATCAACATGAAAGAATCTCTGACATTATGCTGAGCAATGGCAGACACAAAAGAATACATACACATTTGATGATACCATTAAAGAGAAATTCTATTAGAGGCAAAAATAATCTAAGGAGAAACAAATCAGAATAGAAGCTGTTTGGGGGAAAAGAAATTACATATGTGATGGAATATGGCTCTATTTGTCAAAACTTATAGCTAAAATCTATGTATTTCAAAGTATGTAAATTTTACCAAAATAAATACCTACAAAAAGTTCCTATGAATAATACCAACCAGGTAGCAAGAAGGTGGAATTAGGTGGGGACACAGATCCAGAAGATGGACAAAATGTTAGTAAGTACTCAAACTGAGTAATGGTCATATGGGCTTCATAATACCACTCTGTTTACTTTGTGCATATGCTTGATATTTTCCATTACAAAGTAGCAGAAACAACAAAAACCCTCACTACCAGAGCTACCAACAGGGTTCAACACTAAGAAACTATATTAAGTAAAAAACAGTGTAGGACAGGATCAAATGAGAAAAGCAAAGAGAACATCTAGAAAAAAGGGGGCAGAGAAACATAAACTTAAGCAATCTCAAGAAAGCAATCCTCCATGTTTTCAAACATAGTAAGAAAATAACAGAAAGCTCCATTTAAGTCAAAAACTGTCTTGCACTAAATCTCCTCTTAAAAGTTCAAGAAAACAAATTTCACATTAAAAAGTAACAGAAATTAGATCAGAGCCCATACAGTCATCATAAGAAAAAAAAAAAAAAAAAAAGGAAGCACGGAACAAAACCTCTACCTTTTGGGGGCTCGTTGGTAGAGTATGTGACTTTTTTTTAAAAGACTTTATTATTATGTTTAATTTATTCACGAGAGACACACAGAGAGAGGCAGAGACACAGGCAGAAGAAGAAGTAGGCTCCCTGTGAGGAGCCTGATGTGGACTCTATCCCAGGACCCTGGATCACGACCTGAGCCAAAGGTAGATGTTGAACCACTTAGCCACCCAGGCGCCCCGAGTATGTGACTCTTGATCCTGAGGTCATGAATTTGAGCCCCACGTTGGGTATGGAGCCTACTTTAAAAAAAGAAATAGAATATTATTTTTTGAATTAATTAACTAATTAATTAATCCCTAACTTTCTACAGACAAGAAGACTGCAAAAGATAAGTCCACAAAAACAGATCATAACTACACACTATTTCCAAGCAAGCTTAAAGACATTAATACTAAATTTTTATTTAAAGATTTTATTTATTTTTGAGAGACACAGAGAGAATAGAGAGGCAGAGACACAGGCAAAGGGAGAAGCAGGCTCCATGCAGGGAGCCCTATATGGGACGGACTTGATCCCAGGACTCCAGGATCAGCCCTAGGCCGAAAGCAGACACTTAACCCCTGAGCCACATAGACGTCCCAATTTTATTAACAATTTTAACCAAGATTTGAGGAGAGAGAAATGAAGTAAAAGAACACAGAAAAAAATTTTTAAACTCATTTTAGAAACAGACCAAAAAAGAAGGAACAACGAATTAAATAAACATAACAAAGAAGGAATATTTTCACACATTAAAAAAGATTCAAGAGGTACCTAGCTGGCTGAGTTGGTGGAGCATGCAACTGATCTTGGGGTTGTGAGTTCAAGCCCCATGTTGGGTATAGAGATTACTAAAAAATAAAAATCTTAAAAAAAAAGATTGAAGAGAAACTGGTAAATATTGGAAATGGATCAGATACTCAAGAACAAGAGAACTTATCAGAAAAAGTGTGAAATTATATATTGAAAGAAACAGACCTGAGAATAGCAAATGTGAAGAAATAGTCTGATAGAAATTACTAGGACTTTTCTGAACTTTAAAGGGGAAAAAATCCTTTGGGCATCTAAGCCAGATGTAGGCAAACTTTTTCTTATAAAAGTATACAGTAGGGACACTTGGGTGGCTCAGCAGTTCAGCTTCTGCCTTCATCTCAGGGCGTGAATCTGGAGTCCCAGGATCGAGTCCCACATCGGGCTCCCTGCACAGAGCCTGCTTCTTCCTCTGCCTGTGTCTCTGCCTCTCTCTCTGTGTCTCTGATGAATGAATGAATGAATGAATGAATGAATAAATAAATAAATAAATAAATAAATAAATAAATAAATAAATAAAACAGTAAATATTTTAGGCTTGCAGACCACAGGGTTAAAGTTAAAGACAAATATCAATGTCTAGGTCATGCTCATTGGTTTCAGTATTATCTATGGCACTGTACAACAAAAGCATCCAAAACAATATGTCAGTGAATGGGCATGGCTGCATGCAATAAAATTGTGTTTAGAAACATAGGCAGTCAGCCCATGGGCAGCAGTTTGCAGACCTCTGATATAGGCATGCACTAAGCGACTTTATAACGGAAAAAAAAAAAAAAACTTCTAAATTTTCCAATAGCAACACTGACATATTAAAATAATCAAGAAAAGAACATGAAACCAAGAATTTTATATTCAACCAAGATAACAAGAATAATGGCCACAAACTATTATCAATGAGCAAGAACTCTAGCTATACTGTGTTCATGGAGCCCTTCTTAAAAAATCAAACAGCCCTTAAGCAAACAAAATTGGGGGATCCTTGAGTGGCTCAGCAGTCTGGCGCCTGCCTTCAGCCCAGGGCGTGATCCTGGAGTCCCGGGATCAAGACCCGTGTCAGGCTTCTTGCATGGAGCCTGCTTCTCCTCTATCTGTGTCTCTCTGCCTCTCTCTATCTGTGTCTCTCATGAATAAATAAATAAAATCTTAAAAAAAAAAAAAAGAAAAAGAAAAAATTGACTACAGATATTGCTTAAGAACTGATAGTGTCAAACATACAACATGTAGTTAGTTACTCATTCAGCAAAAATAAAATGAAGGATGAAAGGGAGAGTATAGTATGTATATTCTCTGACAATGTAAATAAATATACTTAACTATTTAAAAGTGAGGGATGAGGGCAGTCCGGGTGGCACAGCGGTTTAGTGCCCCCTGCAGCCCGGGGTTTGATCCTGGAGACCCTGGATCAGGCTCCCTGCATGGAGCCTGCTTCTCCCTCTGCCTGTGCCTCTGCCTCTCTCTCTGTGTGTGTTTCTATGAATAAATAAATAAAATCTTTAAAAAAAAAAAAGTGAGGGATGAATAGAAAGAACACAGCAAAAAGAGTATACATATGGCTTCAATAATCATATATATGATAACAGCACTGGCACTGATATTTTAAGACTATTGTGAAATAAACCTAATTAATATCCAGATTTCTAATTCCAGGTCTGTCATCTACTGGATCCTGAGGAACCTAGACACAGTAGGGAACAAGGCGACAGAGATTCTGAGTAAGTTAAGATAAAATCCCTGGAATTCTGACTCTGGCCAGGTTAAGAGGTCAAAGATCTCCCCAAAGAGCAACCATTCAGTTGGACAAAATAATAAAAGCCACCATTTCAGTACTCTAGAAATCAACCAAAGGCATGTAACAATCTGAGAATGTTTATAAAACTGCTCATATTTGGGTAAGAATATTAAGAGTCTGTCTGTGTCATTCTTATCTGGGGCTGCTCTACTCCGGTATCCTCTACCTACCTGCAAGCTCAGATGGTTTGTCAGGCTTACAGGACTGCCAATTTTGAGGTCATCATAAAAAGAGACTCGCATGATTTAAAGCAGTTGAGCAATGACCACACTGAGTGGTGTCCTCAGTTTAAGTGACAATTTTGTTATAAGTAATCATTTCTGTGGCAGGCAAACTATTAGGACCAACAGCTGTAAGAGTCTAAAGTTGCAGGAGTGCTGGGACAATCATATTCCTGGCTGAGGTAGCACACATGTGCAGAGACTTAAAGAGGGCCCCACCTGTCCATATACCGAATCTTGCACATCAAAATTTCTTTTTGGGGATCCCTGGGTGGCTTGGCGCCTGCCTTTGCCCCAGGGTGTGATCCTGGCATCCCGGGATCGAGTCCTGTTTTGGGCTCTTGGCATGGAGCCTGCTTCTCCCTCTGCCTGTGTCTCTGCCTCTCTCTCTCTCTCTATGTCTATCATGAATGGATGAAATAAAATCTTAAAAAAATTTTTTTTAATTTTTAAAATGATTGCTAACTGAAAGAAAAAATGACTTTAAATTGTAGTAATGACTGGTTAAATTAAATGTTTTAATTATATTTATAGGCTACCTCTAGTTCTCATTTCATTAAATGCCTATGTATGCCCTTTCCTCATTTTTTTCTAAGGATCAAAACACTAAAGTTGAAAAAGACTTTAGTTCAACTTCCCCAAAGCAGAAATCTTTCAGATAGTTTTCTTGTCTAACGGTACCTAGAATGTGCTCAAATGCTTAAGGAGACTTGAAGTTCACTACTTCCCAATGCAAATATTTATAAATGTTAAATGTTCTAACCAAAAAAATTTTAAAGTCAACTGAATAAAATCTATATTACACCATCAATTCCCTTACCTAATAAAGAAGAATTTCTAGGGGTACCTGAGTGGCTTAGTGAGTTGAGCATCTGACTTTTGATCTCAGCTCAGGTCCTGATCTCAGGGGTCATGAGTTCAACCCCTGCACTGTGTTGGGCTCCACACTGGGTATAGAGCCTACTTAAAAAGTAAATAAAATAAAGAAGAATTTCTAAGAAGAATTTAATTCTAGCAACTTAGTTAAGCATAATTTTTCTTGTTTTAAACTCAAAGCTTGTAAAGTTTTTTCATTTTATTTTTTTTTAATTTTAAAAAGATTTTATTTATTTATTCATGAGAGACAGAAAGAGAGAGAGAGAGAGAGGGGCAGAGACACAAGCAGAGGGAGAAGCAGGCTCCCTGCAAGGAGCCCAACGTGGGACTCAATCCCGGGTCTCCAGGATCACACCCCAGGCCGAAGGTGGCGCTAAACTGTTAAGCCACCAGGGCTGCCCAAGTTTTTTCATTTTAATACTTAAAAACAAATATAGGGATCCCTGGGTGGCGCAGTGGTTTAGCGCCTGCCTTTGGCCCAGGGCGCGATCCTGGAGACCCCGGATCGAATCCCACGTCGGGCTCCCAGTGCATGGAGCCTGCTTCTCCCTCTGCCTATGTCTCTGCCTCTCTCTCTCTCTCTGTCTCTCTCTCTCTCTGTGACTATCATAAATAAATAAAAATTAAAAAAATAAAAACAAATATAACTTTTTTAGTTTGCCAATTATGGCTTAATTTAGAGGAAGATATTTGCATTATTTGCCCCAACTCCCCAAAAGAATGGAACTATGCCTAACACTTCAAAAATACTTTGTATTTCCAAGGATCTCAATAAATATTTGCTAATTTAGTCTCCTGGCATTTCTTACAGATTACTAAAATCCTAAAATAAAGGTCCAAATGCCCATGCTTAACTGAATACTGAAACATAATCCAAACAAGCACACTACTATTATAGCACATTACAAGCATAATCCAAAAAGCATGGTGTAAAAAGTATCGTATTGGTTTTCTAGTAAGTTTGCTATCCACTCCAGAAAACCAACCCTTAACCTATCCTTTTCAAAAATAAAGTACCTATCTTAACTACATGGATCTGAATATGGAAAATGTTAAAGTGATATAATAACCAACAGCCATCCTTTATTAACTGCTAGGTACAAGGGACCGTCCTAAGTGCTTTGTAAACACATTATTTCACTTAATCTTTCAACAACATAAAGTAGTGTCCATTATTTCCATCTTACAATGGAGGAAAATGAGGTGGAGAAAATGGCAGAAGTGTTTTAAGTAACAATTTCCAGGTAATTTCAATAAAAAATAACCGACAATATAAAAATGGTATATTTATCACCAACAAAAAGCTAATTAAAAAGGTACCAAAAATTCTAATTTCCATTAGCCCCTAAAGTTTGTTCTTACTTCTGCTCTTTTCTAAATACATAGTCATTCACAAGTGATTTTCCTGCTGAACCCCTATCTATACAAAGCCTTAAAATAGGGTTAACTTACAAACAGCTGTGTTTACAAATTGGCAGTTAGAAGCTCAAAATAAAACTTCTCATTGAAATAGTGTTACAAATGGGGGGTTACAGTTCCAGGGTAGCTCCTATAGTATATTTTTACCCATAATGTAACTGAATAGAAAAACCTAGGGGCACCTGGGTAGCTCAGAGCCCTGGTGGCTCAGCTGTTTAAGTATCTGATTCTTGGTTTTGGCTCAAGTCATAATCTCAGGGTCCCAGAACCCAGCCCCAAATCAGGTTCCATGCTCAGCGGGGAGTCTCTTTCTCCCCCACCCCATTTGCCCCTTCCCCGGCTCTAAAATAAATAAATCTTTAAGAAAGAAAAGAAAAATCTAAAATCTCAATCATTACACCAACCATGTGGAAAACTATACTCCATATTTCTACACCAAGCCTATCGATAGCAAAACTATCTCTAGTGCTGGGAAAACTGAATATTCAAATGCAAAAAATGAAACTGATCCTTACCTTACAGTGTACAAAAAAACTAACTCAAAATGGATCAAAGACCCTAAGAGTTAAAGTCTCAGAAGAAAACAGGGGATGAGGGACGCCCGGGTGGCTCAGCGGTTTAGCGCCTGCCTTCGGCCCAGGGTGTGATCCTGGAGTCCTGGGATCGAGTCCCACGTCCGGCTCCCTTCATGGATTCTGCTTCTCCTCCCTCTGCCTGTGTCTCTGCCTCTCTCTGTGTCTCTCATGAACAAATAAACAAAATCTTTAAAAAAAGAAAAGAAAACAGAGGATGAGCTTATGACACTGGATTTGGCAATGATTTCTTGGATAGGACACCAAAGCAACAAGCAACAAAAGAAAAAAATGATATACTGGACTACATCAAAGTTAAAAACTTTTGTGCATCAAAAGACACTATGAACAGTGAAAAGGTAACCTATGAAAGAAAAGAAAATATGTGCAAATCATCTCTCTCATAAAGGTTTAAATATCCAGAATATATTTAAAAAACTCCTACAATAACAACAAATCAAGCAACCTGGTTCAAAACTGGGTAGAAGATTTGAACAGATATTTCTCCAAAGAAGATACACAAATAAGCACATCAGAAAATGCTGAACATCACTAATCATTAGAGAAATGCAAACCAAAACCACAATGAAATACCTCTTCATATTCATTAGGATGGCTATTATCAAAAAACAGAAAATAAGAGGTATCAACAAGGATGTGGAGAAACTGGAATCCTTGTGCACTGTTGATAAAAATGCAAATTGATTCAGCCACTGTGGAAAGTACTATGGCAGTTCCTCAAAAAATTAAACATAGAATTACCATATGATCTAGCATTTCTACTTCTAGGTATATACTCTATAAAGAATTGAAAGCAAACAGATAATTGCATAGCCATTGTCACAGCAGCATTATTCACAATAGCCAAAAGGTGAAAGCAAAAGTGTCTATCAACAGACGGATGAGCAAAATATGATATACATATACAATGGAATATTATTCAGCCCTAAAAAAGAAGAAATTCTGCAATATGCTATAACATGGATAAAACTTGGTAACATTATGCTAAGGAAAATAAGTCAGTCACAAAAGGACAAATATTGTATGATTTCACTTACATGAGGTTCCTACTCAAATTCAGTAGAGACATAAAGTAGAATAGTGGTTGCCAGGGCCTGAGGGAAGGAGGGGAAAGAGGATTATTATTTAATAGATATGGACTTTCACATCAGGAAGAAAAAGTTCTAGAGGTGGAAAGTGGTAATGGCTGCACAAGATGAATGTACTTAATACCACCAAATTGTACATTTAAAAACAGTTAAAATGGAAAAAAAAAAAAAACACAGTTAAAATGGTAAATTTTATCTTATATATAACCACACTTAATCTTATAACCACAATTAAAAAGGAAAAAAAACTACAGATCTCCACCTAATCCTTTTTTCTAAGCCACTAATGATAGTGTAAGGTAAAGGTTTCCAAGAGAGTAAGAGAAGGGAGACTCTGGAATGGGAAAACAAAATCTCTTTCTAAAAAAATTTTTAACAAACTTCCGTATAAAGGGGAAAAACAACAGTACAGAAAAGGGAACTAAGTAAAATTTGCCCTCCTATTCTGTTTATATATTTACTACTTATAAGAACTGACAAAATAACCTGTAGACTAAAAAATGGCGGATTGTCAGATATACAAAGTACAGAAATTTTTCATCTAAATTTGAGATAAAAAATTTTAGTATTTCCTGGTTTTTCTGGGCCTTTCAGGAAATGGAATGGAAAGATAAGCAGGGTTGGGAAAAAGAGGGGTTTGGGGAAAAGATAACAAAAACTGGAAAGGATGGGAGGGCCTGGGTGGCTCAGTCAGTTAAGTATCTGCCTTTGACTCAGATTATGATCTCCAAAACCTGGGATCAGGTCCTGGGATTGAGCAGCAAGTCATGCTCCCTGCTCGTCTGGGAGTCTGCCTCTGCCCCTCCCCCTGCTCATTTTTTTTTCTCTCTCTCTCTCAAATAAATAATCAAATCTTTAAAATAAACAAATAAACAAACAAGACCTGAAAAGATGCAAGGCCTGATTTAGCACAGAGGGGCAATTACTGAAAGAGATCCATTCTGATGTCCAGATACACAGAGCCTACTCTTGACTTAGACTGGACTTGGGACAACAGAGATATTCCTGAGTTCATCACCAGGCTAACAAGCACAGATCAATAACTGTAATCTACCATGGGAAGAGAATACATTTACAGTCCGCATAGAGGTACAAGTACCCAAGGACAGCCAAAAATTGAGAGTCAATCAGGAAAACTGAAAAACCCTTTCTCTCCTGCCTTCATTTCTAGCTTAAGCACAAAGTAACACTAGAGAAGTTTGAAATCAATCAATGATGCATTTAAAATACTCTTTGCAAAGAAAAATTCTTTGCAACAACAAAACCAAAACTCAGCTTATCCGGACTGCTACACTAAAAAAAATCCAGGTATGCAGTTTTCCAGGTATATATATTCTATCTACTCAGTCTTTACTGTCCTATTTATGATATCTAGTGTTCGATAAAATATTGCAAGACACACAAAAAAAGAAAGAATATACAACCCACTGTCAAGAGACAAAGCATTCAGCAGAACCAAAAATCAATGAGGTCAAAAACAGAAAACTCAATGAAATCAAAAGCTGATTTTTAAAAAAGATCAATAAATTGATAAACCTCTAGCAAGACTAAGGAAAAAAAGACACAAATTACAAATATCAAGAATGGGAAGGTGAAAATCACTACACACCCTGCAGACGTAAGAACAATATTGATTGGAATGTTATAAACTTTATGTCCATATATTCAACAATTTAGATGAAAGTCAAATTCTTAAAAAAAACATGAACACAAGAGATCACACAATAGGTAACCTGATCAGCCCTATATCTATCTATAAAAATTCAAATTATAGGAAAAGTGTTCAACACAGGGGTGCAGATGAGTTCACCGTAGAATCCCACCAAACATTTAAAACAAAAACACCAAATCTACAAACTCTTTTAGAAAACAGAAAGGAACACTTCCCAACTCATTTTCATGAGGTCAGCATTACCCTGATAACAAAATTAAATGGTACATATTAACTGGGCCAAATACCAGTCAGATACTGCCTACTCAACACTTGCAATAACCTAATATTATTATTTAAACTTAAAATGTAAAAGGAAGAATTTTGAATATGCACATACTGCCTCATCTTGATAATTCTATTTATGTTAGAATTTAACATATCCTTTAAGTTCTCTGGAGCTCCATTACTAGATAAGTTCTTTCCTATTATCAGTAATATAGAATAAAACAAGATTGGGAAATGAGTACACTATGGAAATAAATACTACTAATGAATGAAAATGGTACAATTTAGGTAGATTACATCATAAAACATAGCAATGGGGCAATGACACATTAAGGGTGCAAACTCCTGATGTTGCAGAAGGGGGTGAGTACATAATGTAAAACGTTTCCACTTCAACATTTAAACCAGATCTCATTTCAGGAATAGAAAAAGCTGATTGCTCATCAATCTAAAACTGGGCAATGAACTTCGCTTTCTATTTACCTGCAGGCCAGTTAAAAGGATTGGGAAAGTTGTGAGGGTGTGAAAAGAAAAGCCTCTTCCAGGGATGCCTGGGTGGTTCAGTGGTTTAGCATCTGCCTTCCGCTGAGCGTGATCCTGGAGTCCCGGGATGGAGTCCCACATTTGGCTCCCTGCATGGAGCCTGCTTCTCCCTCTGCCTGTGTCTTTCACGAATAAATAAAATCTTAAAAAAAAAAAAAAAAAAGCCTCTTCCAAATGCTCACTACCAATTACAAAGTTAATTCTGCTAGTTTCTCTATCACCTCTAAATTTCAGATTCACATCCAACAGCCTTCTCAACACTTCTCAACACACTCAACATGTGGCACCGCAAATTCAACTTACCCAAAACTGAACTCACTTTTCCACCCTCATTTACAGACTTGCTCTTCCTACTATATATTTCCTACTATATTCCTATTTTAAAAGCTTATTTATTTAAGCAATTTCTACACCCAATGTGGGGCTCAAACTCACAAAGCCAAGATCAAAAGCCACATGCATGCTCTAACGACTGAGCCAGCCAGGACCCCCTCCTACATTCTTGATCACAAGTAATGCTACTGCCATCTATCTAATCAACCAAACCAGAAATCATCCTAAACATCCTGCTCATTCCTCCTCTCCCTTGTCCCCGAGAGTCAATCGTCACATCCTGATGATTTTACCTCTAAATCATTTCTCAGTCTGTCCCCTTTAAATCCATCCTCCACACTCCACAAATCTGCCTATTCCTTCTCATTAACTGCCTTCAAAATAAAGACTGAACTCTGGCATACATATATATACAAAACCCTACACGATCTACCTCTCCAACAAGCCTTTTTTCATTGCTACTTGCTGTGCCACTCTTTGCAGTCCAATAGTAATAGTTTCCTGCCACGTTGTGCTGTATGTATCCTGCTTCTGCTTTTCTCTTAACCACAAACATTCTTTCAACTAATTCTTATCTTCATCACCGAAAGCTTGGCTCAAGTATCATGCACTCCAGTAAGTTAAGTGACCACCTCCACATCCCTAAGCCTATGTAAACCTGTGATTATCGCTACCTAAGCTCTTAACAAATCCTATTGAAATAATTTATATATCTTTATACTAGACTGTAAGAGTCTTGAAGGCAAAAGTCTTATCTGTAACTCCAGTAACCTGGCACAAAAGAAAATTCAATCTCTGTTGAACTACACCATAATTTTTCTCATTTTCCTCAGAGACCAGAGAAAAAACTATGTCACTAAAACATAAACAATCCTCACTGCAGTAAAAAAAAAAAAAAAAAAATCCTCACTGCAGCAATCAATTCTTACTCACAAAAAAGAACTATAAATAAAATTAAAAATGTTCCTTCCTCATAAGATTTCCTTCCTCTTCACAAAATCCCTGATTCCAAGCAATATCTGAAGCAAACAATTACAGTTACAAATTATCTTGTGTTAACAAGATTATAGTAATGCTACAAGCATAAATTCAGTTAATAATTTGCTACTGAGGTCTTTAGTGCACAAATTTCTATCAAAACAACAAAACAGCACACTACATATAAAAGATTCTTAACAAATTATCTAGGACTAGCCTGATGTACATCCTTTAAACAAGTATTTGCTGAATGAAGCAGAGAAGAGGGAAATAAAAGTGGGTAATAAGTATAAAAAAAACTATAAAAAGATTAGATATCAAGCTTTAAAGGAAAAGTCTGGGTTTTCCCATTAAATCTAGATATACGTAATTTTATAAGTTGGCTATATAAAGAATATATGCATGCAAGGTTATGGAGTAGCCTCCTAAGGGAGTTACTGAAGGGATAATAGGGAAGTATCAGTCCTGAATCTTACCGTTAGTTAACTGTGACACTGATCAACCAATGATTAAGTCATCATGCAATCATTCTAGCATTTGATTTCAACAGAAGTTTTGGGGTTTTTTTTTTTAAGGTTTTATTTATTTATTCATGAGAGACAGAGAGAGAGGCAGAGACACAGGCAGAGGCAGAGGCAGAGGCAGGCTCCATGCAGGGAATCCGATGTAGGGCTTGATCCCAGGACTCCAGGATCACACACTGGGCCAAAGGCAGACATTTAACCGCTGAGCCACCCAGGCATCCCTGATTTCCTCAACAGAAGTTGTTACTGGACATCAGTTCTATGCATTTCACTACATGTAAATTTTACCTTAAAAAAAAAAAAAAAAAAAGAGCTGCCAAAATGGGAAATGAGTCATTAATTAATCTGAGCTGTTTTCATCCTTCCATTACATACAACTCATCCCACAGCACCCTAATTAAGACAAACATTTACTACATGTTAAAAAGTCTTCAGAATGGCTCATCATTAATAAAACAAAGACTTTACTGGACTAGATGACCCCTTTGGTCTCCTCTAGTTCTAGATTTCCAAGGGTTTGTTAATTTATAGTGTTATAAATGGTATCACTACTAAATTTATACTCATGAGAGAAAAAGCTAAAAATCACTGCCTTCATTGATACCAAATAACATTTTCAAAAGTGTCAGCATCTATTTTCATGATCTATATTTCTAGCCTGACTAATCTGAAATCAACAGCTTCAGATATTGCAACTGTCCACTTTAATCTCCACTTCATCCCTAAGCCTTCATTAAATGACTTCAGAGAGGAAGAGATTTCTCTGTCCCTCCTACTTAACACCTAATAAAAGTCAAAAATCAATTAGAGCAGAAAGAATAAGTAGAGGAGTATTACACAAGCATCAACTCTACTACAAAAAGAGTTTTCAGGGCAGCCCGAAAACTCAGCTCAGCTGTTTAGTGCTGCCTTCAGCCCAGAGCCTGATCCTGGAGACCGGGGATCGAGTCCCACGTCGGGCTCCCTGCATGGAGCCTGCTTCTCCCTCTGCCTGTGTCTCTGCCTCTCTCTCTCTCTCTCTCTGTATCTCTCATGGATAAATAAATAAAATCTTAAAAAAAAAAAAAAAAGTTTTCATCAAATACTTCCCCCAAAAAAGCATGTGATAAAGACAGGTGGTCTTTTGGAGTTATTACTATTTTTGATGTATGACTTTCTCTTTTTTATTAACATTGTAGAATTCTTCAAAAACTACTAAATATAATAAACTTATAACCAAAAGCACTTATCAAAATATAGAGAATATATAAAAAATAGAAGAGCTGCTGAGTTAGGTTGATAAAATTATGAGGATTTTTTTCCTCTCAAAATTTTCTTTGATGAACAACAACAAAGAATGCTTTTTCTAAATCCATGATCAATTATTTTTCTCTAGAGAAATAAAATATGTGGACTGTTAAATTAGTGATGACTGAAACACTGAGAATAGAGGGCATTATTCAGTTTGTTAATCACTGAAAAAACTTACTAAGGCACAGTCATTCAGATATATGTTTTAAAATACTACTAGTGGTACCCCACTTAAAACCTTGTATGTCCTCAGTAGAAACATCCTTAGGGCAAAATCAATATATATAATATGTCAATATATGTCCTGCTGAGGACATTTTTATATTTCTTTTTATTTTATTTTATTTATTTATTCATGAGAGACACACACACACACACACAGAGAGAGAGAGAGAGAGAGAGAGAGAGAGGCACAGACACAGGCAGAGGGAGAAGCAGGCTCCATTCCATGCAGGGAGCATGACGTGGGACTCGATCCTGGGTCTCCAGGACCACACCCGGGACTGAAGGTGGCGATAAAGCCACTGAGCCACCCAGGCTGCCCTGTATTTCTTTCACCTAATCTTTAACAACAGTAATTTGGAGATTGTTTTAACTACCATCAATAAATATGATTTAAACATCTTGTAAAAAGAGCATTGGGGCAGCCCAAGTGGCTCAGCAGTTTGGTGCCGCCTTCAGCCCAGGGTGTGGTCCTGGAGACCTGGAGATCGAGTCTCGCACCAGGCTCCCTGCATGGAGCCTGATTCTCCCTCTGCCTGTGTCTCTGACTCTCTCTCTGTGTCTCTCATGAATAAATAAATAAAATCTTGAAAAAAAAAAAAAAAGAACATTCAACTACATGGTATGAAAAAAATTCCTATCAGTAACACTTGATGGAGTGGTTCTCCACTCAGCAGGAGGTCTGCTTCCCCCTCCCTCTGTGCACTCTATCACTCTCTCAAATAAATAAAAATTCTTTTAAAAAAATACATTTACAGTACCTGAAATAATCCCTACTATTATTATACCACATTCCAAGGAATAGTTAGTCATTTTGATTGAGATAAACTAAAGACAAGATCTATGGGGATCCCTGGGTGGCGCAGCGGTTTGGCGCCTGCCTTTGGCCCAGGGTGCAATCCTGGGGACCGGGGATCGAATCCCACATCGGGCTCCCGATGCATGGAGCCTGCTTCTCCCTCTGCCTGTGTCTCTGCCTCTCTCTCTTTCTCTCTCTGTGACTATCATAAATAAATAAAAAAATTTAAAAAAAAAAAGACAAGATCTATAAAGAGTGAACTTTTAAGTAAACTCCACCCCCAACATGGGACTTGAACTCACACCCCAGGATCAAAAGTCACATGTCCTATGGGCTAAGCTAGCCAGGTGCCCTGACTAGTGATTTCAATAGAAATTCACTCTGGGCACCTGGCTGGCAGTCGGTAAACTCACGACTCTTGATTTTGGGGTCGTGGTTCAAGCCCCAGGTTAGGGGCAAAGACTACATAAAAACTAAAATCCAAATAAACAAATAACTTGTCAAAGACAAGGTATAATCATAATTCTCTAAGAGAACTACATTTTGTTTGCTATAACTAAAAAAATAACAAGGTAGACTCTCAATAAGGAAAAGTGCTTGATTGTTTGAAATGTGATTGTGAATATTTTTCAAATAATTTTTATTAGTACCTCAGAAAATTAAAGGATTATATAATTACCTTATTTAACAAAATATACTAAAACAGGTACTTGTAAGGTCAGTGAAAGGGGGATGCCTGGGTAGCTCAGCGGGTGAGCGTCTGCCTTTGGTTGAGGGTGTAATCCCAGAGTCCCAGGATCGAGTCCCACATCAGGCTCCCTGCAATGGAGCCTGCTTCTCCTTCTCCCTCTGCCTATGTCTCTGCCTCTCTCTGTCTCTCATGAATAAATAAAATCTTAAAAAAAAAAAAAAAAAAAAGGTCAGTGAAAGGTTAATCATTTTCAATGAAACAGGATAATCATACATATTTGGGGAATACCAGGAAGAAAGCAATTATTACTAAAACAAATAATCATAGTTTTTTTTCCTCAACTAAAAAGATACTTATGTGTTCTGGATATTTTTCTTTTAAAGAGTAATATACTTCTGGGAGCACATGGGTGGCTCAGTCAGTTGAGCATCTGCTTTTGACTCAGGTCATGATCTCTTGGTTCTGGGATGGAGCCCCCCCATCTGCTTCTCCCTCACCCTTTGTCCTCCCCCACCCCGCAATTGTGCAGTATCTCTCTCTCTCACAAATTAATAAAATCTTTTTAAAAAAGTAACATACAAAAAAAATAAAAATAAAAAAAATAAAAATAAATAAAAAAGTAACATACTTTTTTCAATAAGGCATACTTCTAAATTCCTAATTAAAGATTAAACTGGTCAACCTGAGAAACTTAAACTATCGTTATGCTGCTAATAGGGTCTTAATCTTCCCCCTCTTATTTACTTTTAGCAATATCTCTGCTTTTTTACTTCCGAAAGAATTTTTTTTAAGATTTTTTTTATTTATTTGAGAGAGAGAGAACATGAGCAGAGGGGGCAGAGGGAGAAGCTGAGCAGGAATCAGATGCGGGACTCGATCCCAGGACTCCAGGATCATGGCCTGAGCTGAAGGCAGATGATCAACTGACTAAGCCCCTCAGGTGCCCCTCAAAGAATTACTTGATACGGAAGAATTTAGTCCAAAAAAAAAGAAAACATTCTTCCTGAAAGATATAAACAACTATTACTAAATATTAATCTCTATTATCTATGCAGTATTCAAGTGCCTTTATTTTTAAAAAGATTTTATTTATTAGAGAGCATGCACAAGGGGGGGGAGTGGCAGGCAGAGGGAGAGGTAGAAGGGGGCTCCCTACTGAGCAGGGAGCCTGATGTGGGGCTCCATCCCAGAACCTTGGGATCATAACCCAAGCCTAAGGCAGATGCTTATTAACAACTGAGCCACTCAGGTAGCCCTTAAGTCCCTTCTAATACTACAGCTTTAAGTTTCTTTAAAGTAGTAAACACATTTCCTTATACTAAAATTATTATAGCTCTTATGAAAACATGATTGCTAAAACCTCAAGTTAAAGTACTGCTGATGATTCATGTTTAATCTAGACATACTTCCTTTCCTACAATCTCTCTAAATAAATACAGGAGAATTTATGAATACCATAAAACATGGGATTCAAAATATACTCAAATGGTCTATTGTGACCTTATGATAAAGTTAAAAGACTTATTACGTAAAAATTTTACAACACTACTTTTTTAAAATGGCATATTAGTGTTTCCCTACACTCTTTTTTTTTTTTTTTTAAGATTTTGTTTATTTATTCATGAGACACAGAGAGAGGCAGAGACACAGGCAGAGGCAGAAGCAGGCTCCATGCAGGGAGCCTGATGTGGGACTCGATCCCGGGTCTCCAGGATCACGCCCTAGGCTGAAGGTGGCGCTAAACCGCTAAGCCACCCAGGCTGCCCTCCCTTCATTCTTCTAAACCGTATTAACTGGGGGACCTAGAGATGAGGGAAACAAACAAAAGGGCTAGCCAAACCAATAAGCCATATTTGTCCTTAAGATTCTACCATTCTTCTTTAGCCCACACTTAGTCTTACCCCTCATTACTGTCAGATTCACAAGATTCGTAAAGGACCCCAAGAAACCCAAGCTTCTCACTACAACTCAACCCTTTATCATGCCTTTTTCCGCTAAACAGTGTTCCTATATGCCACACCTCTCCTGATCAGTGAGTGCATAAAATCTTACTTCTACATTCCACTGCCTCTGAACCCTCACCTGTTTGTGGTATCAGCAAATTTATTTGATAAACTAATATGGGATAATATTACCAATAAAAGACAACAGTTTAATTTTTCTCCAGAGAATTTGTGATTTTATTTTTTTTTATTTTTTATTTTTTTAGAATTTGTGATTTTAAACATATTATTTTATTTATTTATTTGAATTTATCATTATATGGTTTCACTCATACAGGGAATATAAGAAATATCAAAAGGTCATTTTTAAAATGAATTCCATAACACAAGACAGACACAAAGTTTGGCACTGGCAATTCTCAAATTATGCTACACGGTCAACCATCTAATCTACCTATCTGTAATGTAGATCCAATTACAATTTAATACAGTTTAAACTAAAAATTAATGTAGTCATATACAACCAGTAGGGAATATATGTCTGGCTTAGATATATGCCTCGTGGCAAATGTCAAGTAAGTGACAACTAAAATTATGACTGCATGGTTTTATCATAAGTCATATATCTGTTAAATCTTCTCACTTTCAAAGTAGAGCAAATGACTCTCTGTAGCTAATCCAGTTCAAACAGGTAACTTTCTTCTTTTAATTTCTTAAAATTTTTACGTAATCTCTATATATCTCTAATGTGGGGCTTGAACTCATGACCCCAAGACCAAGAGTTGCGTGCTCTACCAACTGGGTCAAGCAGGCCCCTAAAATGGTCAGGTAACCTTTTAACCCACCCAGAATAATTACCTTAGCACACCATATATGAGGACTTTTTCAGAACATTTGATACTTATGACTTTACAGTGTCTTTTCTACTTTATGATTTTCCACAACTTGGTCAATTACAAATATAATTACACACTGTTTACTTCAAATTCTAACAAACCACTTTATTCTTTATTGCATTAATCCAAAGTACAGTCTCTTATGACTGAGATAATTTAATACCATTTCATTCCATCTGCAATTAATCCTATAGTTAGTTACAAGTCTAGAGCCTCACGTGTCTTTCTGAACAACAGATCCAGGTTTTTTTTTAAAACCAGAATAGGAGCAGCCCCGGTGGCTCAGCGGTTTAGTGCTGCCTTCGGCCCGGGGTGTAATCCTGGAGACCCAGGATCGAGTCCCAGAGTCCCATGTCCGGCTCCCTGCATGGGGCCTGCTTCTCCCTCTGCCTCTCTCTCTCTGTGTCTGTCATGAATAAATAAATAAAATCTTTAAAAAAGAAAAAAACCCAGAAGAGTATGGATTTTGTATTATAATAATCTTGTGAAGAAACCTCTAGACAGAATCTCAAACGTAAGAATAGCTAGATAAATTTGGGGGAGAGCAAACTTCTCCAATTCTTAATTTCTTAACAGTGGAAAAAGAATAACATTACTAGCTCAAATGAAATGCCTGAGACATTATACTGAATGAATAATTATAAAACATACCAATCCTATTCAGTTTTTCCATACAATCCTATTTGGAATTTCTATACACCTACAAGTCCACAGAGATTATTAAGGTCTATACCACTTAGAGCTTTTACTTTCTTTCAACTCCTACTGAGAAGAATATGAAAAGAGCACAGGTACTGTATGAAAGCAGAATTAAAACAATTGGGAGAGTTTTTTTTTGTTTTTTTTTTTGGGGGGGGAGAGTTTTTTAAGACAAAATCTACACACAATCCTTACTCAGCTATCTGTAAACCAAATTTTATTAAAAACATTAATGCTTTATAAACTACCCAAAAAGGTCATTAGAGATTAAAACCTACACAAATCAAATAATTTATTCTACATTCTTTTAAGTCACATATTTGGCCCTATTCTTTAAACAAATAGGCTCAGCAAGTATCCAATATGCCCTCATCTCCACTTCCCACCCACTCTTCTTTTGCTCCTGGAAGACAAGTGTGAGGTTCAATTCAATCCTAAAAGACTGCTTCACCTAAGAGCTACTTTTGCCTTGACTTTCTTTATGACCTTGGGGGAATCTACCAAAAGACAATTATAATGATGTTGTTTATCACTGAAGTTTAATCCTAATATGCTAACATTAGTAAAGTCATCTAAACTAAACCTAGAAAAGTGAAAAAAACCTTTGAGTTATAAACATTGATATGTAACATAAGCCACATTTAAAAAATTTTAGCTAGTTAAGGGGGAAAAATACGAAGGCCTCAAATTCAACAATATTGAAAAACAAATTCTGAAAAACACCAACTCTCTACTTTTCTCTATGGACAAATGGTTTGCAATATAAGAAAAAAGGGGGGGGGGGGGCCGGAATGAAACTAGCCTTAACTACCGGTTCCTTGCTTTTTATAAGGATTACAGGTGGACAACAAACGAAAAATTTTAAACTTGGCAAAGAATGGGGAAACTGTATGTAAAGAAATCTACAATCTGAAAATTACTAAGATAAATCTATCTTTTAAGTACTAATTTGTATGTCCATATTGGGCAGTAATCATGGTACCGCTTTATTAGCACTAGAAAGATAAATCCTTGCCTAGGAGGAACATTTACTAAGTACATTTCATTTCAAGATCTTAGGGCAGTTTACGAGCAGTATCTCTTTAGGCTTCCCTAAGGTACTCTAAAGTGCTTAACATCATTCACACATCCAGCCACCGCTAGGGTGAGAAGTAAATAAACACGATTTACTTATGCAATTATTTACCACAGAATTCTAGTCAAGAATGAAAAAGTAAACATCCACACAGTCATTTAATACCCAAGGAAAGCGGCGACTACTACGGCCGATAAGATTCACCCTTAATTGACCACTACAGAAACCACAGGCCTTCCACATGGGCTGTCCTTTACTACCACTCCTGATTCGAAAAAGTAACAATGTCAAGTCAACATTTTAATAGTACAGAAGATAAACAGAACTTGATGAAATATCCAATTCCAGATCCTCGAAAGATGTTTATAAAAACTGAGATAGAGCAACGCCCCCCTAAAAGCACCCTACTAGAAAGAATGAAACATCGAAAACATCAGGTGGGCCAAGGTTAGAAAAGCTGATCTAACCCAACTACCCGGAGGGACCACAGGGTTTGGGACTAGGAACGTGAGATCGGGGTGGGGGTGGGTAGCAAAGTGAAATCTAACCCCAGAAATCACAACACAGGCCGCAGCCTGGGAGCTGAAGCTGGCGGGAAGTGAGCTCCCTTTCTGTTCCCAGGGGAAAGTCCAGAGAAGAGCGGCTCCACACCGCGCACTTACAGGGCGCCAATGGTGCATGCCTACCAAGGCGCCGAGCCGCTGGAGAACCCGGTTAGGAAGGGGAGGAGACCCCGGCAGACGGCCCTGGAAGAGGAGGACTAAGGTTGGAAGCAGCGGCAGTGTCTGGACGAGGGGGATTACCTAACTGTGACGACAGAGAAGTGTCCTCAGGCTCCGGCGATGGTCCCGACTGCGCAATGTGTGGTGTCTTTCCCGCTTAGCCCGCAGCAGCAACAGAACCAGCTCCTTCAGCCAGTCGCCATTTCCCGCCTACCGACCTGCTGCACCGCACGGACAGAGACCCGGATGGAAAGCGGCCTCTCCGCGCAGGCGCCTTGGCTTCCTCCTCCCCCTCCCGCCACAATTCCGCGAGGTGGGAGGGAAGGAATGCGGGAGGCTTCAGCGGCAAAAAAAAAAAACAAAAACAAAAAAAAAAAAAAAAACCAAACCAAACCAAAAAACAAAAAGCCCCCACAAAAACAAAAACAAACAAACAAACAAAAAAACAACTTTTAGTTCCGTAAAGGGCCTTGGAATTCCTGCCGCCAGAAGAAACTCACAAACCCGATTCTTGACAAAAATTGAACGCAGACCCTTAGGACCGAATGGAGGAACAAGGACAAAACCTATCCGGCTACCCCAAGGCCCGGGGGATATTTGTACTTTAGGGGCCTCCGTAGCTGGCTGTGTAGTGATTGCAGGAGGAGTAGGGAGTAAAGCGTTGGGAGTGAAGAGGCGGGGATCCGAAGGACGGTTTTTCCTCCCGCTGCTAACGGAACTGCTTAGGCAGGGCTGGCAGGGGGAGCGCGCCCTCGCCCGGGAGGCGGGGCTTAGGAACGCGGCGCTCACCCTGGCGGCGAGGGTTTAGCAACCCGGCGCGCCAGGTGGGTGGGGCCAGGCGGGACAGGGTGGGACTAACGCCTTGGCGCGCTGGAGGAGGTAGTGTGTAGGGAGCGCTGCCGGAGGCCGTGGTGAGACGAATCCTTCCTTCTTTCCAGGGATCCGGGTGGCCGTTGAAGGTCCTCTTTCCAGCTCTCTGCCTAGAGAGCATAGCAGTTGCTTGTGGATCTGCCATGCAAACCCACGCCATTGGACTCCACGCGATGTCGGCGCTGGTCCTTCCGAGAAGTCAGATCGTTCAGGCAGCTGGGGTCCAACCTGCATTACTGAGTCTAAGGACCGGCCGTCAGCCTCACGGGGTGGAAATGTATCAATCCAAGCGTCCAGCCCTAGTGGAATATCAGAAAACCGAGTGTAGTGGTTGGAAGAGCATCATCTCTTTCCTAAAACTCTTGGGCCATTCACATTATTCAATCAAGAAATATTTACTGGGAAAAAAAAAAAAAAAAACACAGGGTGTGAGGACCATACTAGATGCGAGGGATACAAGGCAGACGTGGACCCTGCCTTCCCAGAGTTCATGGTCTATTGAAGACAAACAAGTAAACAATTTAAATACAGCTAAAATGACCACAAGGAGTTCTTGACAGGCGTACAACTGAGTGAGGGTTTGAGATGGCTTTCATGAGATGATGGCAGGAAGAATCGATGTTAGAAGGGAAGTGTCCAGGTAAAGGAAACGACAGATCGAAACATCCAAAAATGAAATTGCATTGAGCAATTAGGGAAGTGGTTCTGTGCACCAGGGATACAGGAGTTGAGGGGAAGATAGTGGAGAGAGATGACACGGAGGTAAGCAAAGAACCCTTGTGAATCTGGTGGTTTCAAAGTGTGGAGGAGGTGGGTTGTCGCCTGATAGCCTTATATACTACAGATCCTGTCAGAGCTCAGAGTTCATTTGTACCAGGTCTCTTCCTAATACAAGGATGCTCTAAATGAGACATTGACAGGACGTGGTGTAACTGTGTGCAGAACTGGTATTAGTCCACAAAATAATAGATTCCTAAAAAACTAATTGAAAATCAACAGACAGTTACTGATTATCCAGTGTGTATCACGGAAAGCAATGGAATATAGACTAAACAATTACCCCAATTGATTACCAAAATAATTTTTAAATCAGGTAAAAATTGGAAATATTTCTGAAAAAAGTTGTTCCCAGTAGTAGTAACTTCCAGTGTTCACTCTTCTAAAACAAGTATGCCATTTACAAAGTAGTTTTATATGCATTTTGATTTCCCCAACAACCCTAGGAAAAAAATAAAATAGGTGATATTAGTCCCCAAACTCTTCAGCTGAAGACACTGAAATTTTTTTAAGGTGAGGAGAGGGGAGAAAAAAGAAAAAACAGATGTATTATCCAAAGACAATCTGCCAGGAAGAAATATACTCAGGACTCAAGCCCCCCTTCTCCTCATTACAGCACCTCCTACTGTCTCCTGTGGCAATGTTAATTGTTAGATATTAAGTTTAGAAAGGCTGCTGGTAGCAAGTCTAAGTGCTTTTGCAATTTATTTAATATTTCAATACCATTTGTTCACAGATGACTGTATTATTTCTGATTTTCACCTTCTTTTACATCTAATAGTCTACTAGATTCTTTTCTGCAATATCTAAGTGGATTGTTTTGAAATCAAATGAGATATTATTTACGGAAAAACATTCAATAAGGTGTTTTCCTTGCTCCTTAAATAATAGTTGTTAATGTCATTAAGCTTCAGTAAAAATTCTGTCCAAGATTTTAGAATGAAATAAAGGTTTAAAAATATGAACTTTTTAAAGATTTTATTTATTTATTCATGACAGACATTGGGGGGGGGGGGGGGGCGGAGACAGGCAGAGGGAGAAGCAGGCTCCATGCAGGGAGCCTGACTTGGGACTGGATCCTGGGTCTCCAGGATCCCACCGTGGGCTGAAGGCAGCCCTAAACTGCTGAGCCACCGGGACTGCCCAAAAATATGAACTTTAAAAAAAAACCCTGAAGTATATTAAGATGCAAAGCAGTAGCCATAGGAAAAAAAATTAATGCAAAAACCTAGCGACATGCATGCCTTCTAACCTATACAGAACTATTGCTATATGAAAACATTAATGAAATAGGATGTTCACTAAGTAATGTGATAAAGTGTCTTGGATATTCAATAGAATCCTTCAAAAAGTTCCTTATTTCACAGTATATGGAATATATTTACCTTTGATATGTAAGGCATATGCACTTCACAAACAATTCTTAAAATTCTCTATGAGATATATTTTTTATCACTCTTACTACAACTCATTAAGGAAGTAATACTTAAATACTGAAATATCAGAACTGCATTTTGCTCTAATATTGCAATCACTTGATGGCAATGATCATCTGAAACATGGTCAAAACAAAACTTCATTTTCTCTCAAATCTGCTTCTCTCAGTATTCTGTACCTTATAGAATACAGTTTGTTTCTCATATTTTATCCAATCCATTGTAAGTGCAATAAGCTAGACCTTGAAAATATCTTGAATCCAAACACTTACCACTCTAGCTATGTCCCTAGTTCAAGGACCATAATCTCTGACCTGGAATACTATAAGTGTTCCTGTTCTGTTCTTGAGCCTCCTTCAACCTTTCTAACACACAGCCAAAGTGATCATTTTAAACCTCATTATAAAATCTCCATCACCCTTAAAATCTAAAATCTTTACTGTGACATGCAAGTGAGCTATTAGCTCACTCTTGGATACCTTACTAACTAAATTCCCTACCTCTTGTTATTTGTATTTCCATCATACTGTCCAACTAACTATTCTTTGAAAAAGTATATTCCTGTATCAAGGGCTTTATATTTATTGTTTCTCTGCTTCTAATTCTTTTTCCCCCTAGACCTGTGCTATTCAACAGCCACTAGCTACAAGCAATGTGTGGCTACTGAACACTTGAAATGTGGGATTGTGGTTGAGGAAATCAATTTTTAATTTTATTTAATTTTAATTAGCTTAAACTTTAAAACTAAGACCCGAGTGCTTAATAGAGCTTCCATTTGGGGTAATGAAACAGTCCTAGAACTAGTTAATGGCAATGGTTGCACAACATTGTTAGTGTATACTTAATGCCACTGAATTGTATATTTTACATGTAAATGTAACAATGGTAAATTTTATTATGTGTATTTTACTACAATAAAAAAAATTGTTCCTTGGTATTTCCCCAAAGAAGCTGAACTTGTGCCCACACAAAAATCTACACATGAATATCAATAGCAACTTTATTCGTAACTGCCAAAACTTAGAGCACCCAAAATGTCCTTCAATAGGTGAAAGGTTAAACTGTGATATACCCATACAACAGAATATTAATCAGCTAAAAAAGCCAATCTGAAAAGGCTATATACTATATGATTACAATTATATAATATTTTGGAAAAGTGGCTGCCAGGGGCTTAGAGGAAAGGAAGGAGGAATAAGTCGACTATGTGTGATTTTTAGGGCAGTGAAACTATTCTGCAGACTATAATGGTAGATACATGTCATTATACATTTGTCCTAATCCATAGAATTTACAATACAAAATGTGAATTTTAATGTAAACTGACTTTGGTTGATAATGATGTGTACAGTGTTAGTTTATCAATTGTAATAAAAAATTTTAGCTTGTGTGTGTGTGTGAATGTAGTATGTGGGAATTCTCTACTTTCTACTTAATTAGCTGTGAACCTGAAAGTGCCTGAAAAAGTAGTGTATTGAAAAACATTAATACTTTGTTCAGTTATTGGAAAACTTTTAAGTATGCTTGGAACATGGGTATGTGAACATACTTGCTCAAACATAAATTTTATTAATGCTAAATACTAATCAAATATTTCCAATGACAATTTACTGTCCAAATTGAGATGCATTGTAAATGTAAAATATATACTAGATTTAAGATTTAGTACAAAAGAAAATATAAAATATCTCATGAGTAGTATTTTATGTTGATTACATATTAAAATAATAATATTTTGGATATATTGGTTAAATATCAAAATTTCACCAGTATTTTTAAAAGTTATTACTAGGGGTGCCTGAGTGGCTCAGTTGGTTCAGTGTCTGCCTTCAGCCCAGGATCCTAGGATGGAGCCCTGCATTGGGCTCCCTGCTCAGCAGGGAGCTTGCTTCTAACTCTCTCCTCCTTGCTTGTGCTATCTCGGACACTATTTCTTACTCTCTCCCTCTCTCTCATATAATTAAATAAATATTTAAAATAAAATGTGGTTACTAGAAAATTTAAAATTACATAGGTAGTTTGTATTAATTATATTTTTATTGGATAGTATTGCATAGAATATTCACATGGCTTGTTCTCATACCCCTTTTTCAGAAAGGCCCTCCCCGATCATCCTATCTAAAATAGTACTCCTCTAGGAGCACCTGAGTGGCTCAGTCAGTTAAGTGTGTCTCTCATGAATAAATCTGACTCTTGATTTCAGCTCAGGTCATGATCTCAGGGTTGTGGGATTGAGGCCTGCATCAGGCTCTGCACTCAGCAGTGAGTCTGCTGGAGATTATCTTCCTCCACCTTCCCCTACTTCCAAGCATGCTCTCTCTCTCTCTCTCTCTCTCTCTCTCTAAAATAGACAAAATCTTTTGAAATAGCACTCCTACATCATTATTCCTTTTTTTTCTAACTTATTTTTCTTATAGCATGTATCAATATGAGTATAGAAAATAATATCTCCCTCTGGCATATAAATTCCACGAAGGCAGAGACTTTATCACTGTTGTATCCCTTGTATCTCCAGACGTATTAGGTACTCAATAAGTAATTGAAAGAATGATTTTTTTTAAAGATTTTATTTATTTATTCATGGGAGACACACAGAGAGGGAGAGAGGCAGAGACAGAGGCAGGCTGATATGGGACTTGATTCCAGGACTCCAGGATCATGCCCCTGGGCCAAAGGCAGGCACTAAACCCAGGGATCCTGATCATTGTTCTTTTATGATGAAATCTTTAGACTTTGTGTTAGGGGGTGGGGTGAACAACATCTTGAGCACACAATAAATATTGAATGAACCCCAAATCCACATTTCTGGGTCTCTCAACATTTCAACTATTTTCAAATACTTATAGTGCAACTACATTTATATATCCTCAAATTCATTCTACTATCATTGCAATTTGCAATGAAACCCACCCAATGTGGGTAGCCCGGGTGGCTCAGCGGTTTAGCACCGCCTTTGGTCCAGGGCATGATCCTGGAGACCCGGGATCAAGTTCCACATCGTGCTCACTGCATGGAGCCTGCTTCTCCCTCTGCCGGTGTCTCTGCCTCTCTCTCTCTTTGTGTCTCTCATGAATAAATAAATAAATTTAAAGAAAAAACAATAACAAAAACCCCCCCACCCAATGTATTTTTCATTTCAATTATTATACTTTGCAGTCCTAGAATTTCCTTTTGATTTTCTGTAATTTTCATTTCTGTGCTGAGACTCTGTTTACTCATTTAAAACATTTTCATTTGATCTTTAAATAAACTTTTAATACCTGCATTAACAAACAACTAATAGGGCAGCCCAGGTGGCTTAGCGCGCCTTCAGACTAGGGTGTGTTCCTGGAGACCGGGGATCGAGTCCCACGTCGGGCTCTCTGCCTCTCTCTGTGTGTCTCTCGTGAATAAATAAAATCTTTAAAAAAAACCCACAAACAACTAATATGACAACAATAGCTAATTCTTTTTTTAAAAGATTTTGTTTTATTTATTCTTGAGAGACAGAGCGAGAGGAGACAGAGGCAGAGACACAGGCAGAGGGAGAAGCAGGCTCCATTCAGGTAGCCTGACATGGGACTCCATCCCGGGTCTTCAGGATCAGCCCTGGGCTGCAGGCGGCGCTAAATCGCTGCGCCACCGGGGCTGCCCTATCTTTTTTTTTTTTTTTTTTTTATTTATTTAAGATAGTCACACAGAGAGAGAGAGAGAGAGAGAGAGAGAGAGAGAGAGGCAGAGACACAGGCAGAGGGAGAAGCAGGCTCCATGCACCAGGAGCCCGACGTGGGACTCGACCCCGGGTCCCCAGGATCGCGCCCTGGGCCAAAGGCAGGCGCCAAACCGCTGCGCCACCCAGGGATCCCCTCTATTATTATTATTTTTTTTTTAACTATGGATTACATTTCAAGTCTTTGTCTAGCAATTTATTGAATACTGGACATCATTGTGTAGATGCCGTAGAAATTATATCTTCTGAAAGGTGATGTTTCTTGTTTTAGCAGATTCTTCAGTTACTGAGTGGTCACCTTAAACTACTATAGGCTTGGTTTTATACTTTGTTAGCTCATATCTGTGAGATGCCCAAGGAATTTCGTAAGTTTTAACTTGGCAGGATACGATCTCCATACTCTATCTCCCCTTGCCATCTTGTCAGAGCTTGTTAGGGCAGGCCTGGGGAGGTCTTACTCTAGGGCATTGTCTTTACTCCCAAGATGCAACCTTTCTAATGTTTCAGCTGGATGCCACAACTGTTAGAGATCGCTACCTTGGCAGGCCCAGAAACTTAGTGCTCCTTAGCACTGCTTTTAGGCCAACACTTCTTGACCACTAGTATCTACATTCCATTCTCAGCTCTGTAACAACTGCTATCTGGTAAGCATCAGGTGGTCTTGCTCTGATTATGTACAGCCCAGACCTCACCCATGGAGTCGCGGGCATCCCCAAGGATTTCGCGAGCTACCACTCTGTATAGCTCCATCTTCTCTGGCGCCACCGCACTGATTCCAACTGCTTCAGCTGTTCTCCACTCTTATCTCTGTATTCTCAGCTCAGCCTCTTTACACCACAGGAAGCTGGATGATAGTGGGGTTCAAGTGCTAAAGTTTTTATTTCAGAAGTTTCAGTTTTGTGCAACCCAAAACAGTCGATTAATATGTATTGTTCAGTTTCATAGCTGCTACTAATTCTGGAGGACTAGTCAAATTAATCATAGCCAGAAACAAAAGTCTCCGTTCCCTCAGATTTTTTGCAGTGGAATTAAGGAAAGAGGAGCAGCTGCTTTTGGGTGGCCAACTAAGAAAATACGACCTGCTGGAAGTCATAGGTAGAGGTTTGAGGGGAAAGCTGGTCTAAGTGAAAGAAAGTAGCAAGTAGAGAGAGGCAGAAATGGGAGTTGGTGAAACAAAGTTGATGGAATTGAATTGCTCCACAAGTCCGGGAGACTCCTGTCCTTTATGCAGTTTGCTTACATGGACCATTAAAATTTCCCCTTTTTCTGAGATAGTTGTTTGAATTTTCATTTGGAACCCTTAGTGAGGAGAGTCTTAAAAAGAATTGTGTAACAGGGATCCCTGGGTGGCTCAGCAGTTTCAGCACCTGCCTTTGGCCGAGGGCATTATCCTGGAGTCCCGGAATCAAATCCCACATTGGGCTCCTTGCATGGAGCCTGCTTCCTCTGCCTATATCTCTGCTTCTCTCCTTCTCTCTGTGTCTCTCATGAATAAATAAATAAAATCTTTAAAAAAAAAAGCCGGGGGACGGGGTGTTGGGGGGCAGCTCGGGTGGCTCAGTGGTTTAGCAACGCCTTCAGCCCAGGGTGTGGTCCTGGAAACTCCGGACGGAGGTCAACATCAGGCTCCCTGCATGGAATGGAGCCTGCTTCTCCCTCTGCCTGTGTCTGTGCCTCTCTCTCTCTCTCTGTATCTGATACAGATAAATAAATCTGTATCTGATACAGATTAATAAATAAATAAATAAATAAAATCTTAAAAAACAAAAGAATTGGGTACAGCCCAATTAGAAGTGAACGTTGATGTGAAGACTCAATAACCTGGACTTTGGAAATGTATTAATGCCACATGATTTGATTATCTTTTTTTTTTAATAATTTGTTTTGTTTTTAAAGATTTTATTTATTCATGAGACACAAAGAGATAGAGGCAGAGACACAGGCAGAAAGAGAAGCAGGCTCCCAGCAAGGAGCCTGATGCAGGACTTAATCCCAGGACATCGAGATCACGACTTGAGCCAAAGGCAGATGCTTAACCACTGAGCCATCCAGGTGCCCCTGGTTTGATTATCTTATTGAAACCATCAGATATGTATGTAGAGATTAGAAGTTTCCAAGGCTAGCCATTATGGGAAGTGACTATCCCCCTCCTATCTATGCAGGTTCTGTTTGGTTTTGTTTTCTTGCAGATTCTCTGTCCTCATATTCTAGCAAATTTTGTTACAGGCATATAAATGTCAAATTAAAAAGGTACACAATCTTAACATTTTTAAAAAATAAAGATACATATTCTAGAAATGATTTTGAAGTCGCATTCACATTTTCTCTGGAACCATCCCTCGATGTATATTTTAGTTTTCATTTTCTCTTTATGAATCAGTAGCAAGTGACTTGAACTCACAAGGTTCTCCCTACCCTACCCTTTCCATACCTCTTCAGCCTCATTTCTCTCCCCCTTGCTCTTGATACTCTTGCCTCACAATTATGTTTCAGTTAAGTGAAAACTAGTTATATGGAAACTTAGAGATCTTGAAACCTTTGAACTTTGTTTTATTTTAATTTTTAAAAATATTTTATTTATTTATTCATAGAGACAGAGAGAGAGAGAGAGAGGCAGAGACACAGGCAGAGGGAGAAGCAGGCTCCACACAGGGAGCCCGACGTGGGACTCGATCCCGGGTCTCCAGGATCAGGGCCTGGGCTGAAGGCGTGCTAAACTGCTGAGCTACCCGGGCTGCCAAAACTTTGTTTTATTTTTAATAGTTCTTATCATTATTTAAAATTAGCTGGTTCATGTGTTTACTTATATATTGTCTGACAGCTCCAACTTGGAAGCTCTGTGAGAACAGAAACCTGGTCTGTCTTATCCACTACAGTATTGTTACATAAGACAATGCTGGGCACATAGGAAGCACTCAATATTTGTTAAATAAACCAGCACTACAATAAACTACCTTAATATAAATCTTTCTGCCCTTCTAGTTTAGCTTAGCCTAAAAGATATTCTTCTAAATTTGCTCAAATTTTAGTGTTAAAATGTAGCTATTTGCATCACAAGTGTGATGTGTGTGTATGTATCAGAATTAGCAAAATAGTAAAACAAGTTTAATTTTAATTTATTAGAACCCAGTAAGTGTGATTTTAAAAGCAGAGTTTCCATCAAATTAACACTTAATTCCGGGCAAAAATACATGTAAAAAACCTAAATCTTAAGGCAGAAGTAAAATATTATAAAAACCAGCATGTCTAATACAGACTATAGAAGGTCAGAATTTTAGAGATTCACATAGTATTTTATAACACTAAAATGTTAATACAGTCAGAACATCAATTGGTCCAAGATTTCTCAGTTTACAAAATATCTAGACTAATTGAAGAAATTTTGCTGTATAAGTAATAGCTACCATATAATTAAGTGATTGTTTTTATGACAAACATAGGCAGGAAATTTCATGGTTTTCATTTGTAAAGATTTTACAGTATTAAATATAAAGTATTACTAGAAGTATGTTTTAGATTCATCTTCCCACTCTAATGCCCAAAAGGTGTACATCAATTTTCTTTAACTCCATTTTTATAAATTCTGTGAATTATCATACCTATTCATTATAGGCCTGACTATACTCAGCAAAGGCATGAATTGCTCACTTATTTGGTAGAAATAACAATTTCAGTAGATCACTATATCTTTTCCTGGTCACTAAATAATTTCAAACTGAAGTCTAAGAATTTTTGCACCTCCGATAAGTGAACAGCTTTTTTACTTCTGTAAGTTTGAATTTTTTATTAGAACCTGAGCACAAAGGGGGGAAAAAAGCATTTCATGTTTATGTGCAACTAACAGTAGTCCTTCTGAAAAACAGAGTTAACAACTTTAAATTTCTTCTTATGACCAAAATCTTTTGTTTTGGAGAGGGGGATAAAATTTAAAAGATATAAATCCAAAAACTGGGGTTAATTATAACTAGCTTATGCATTCTATGGAATAGTGTCAAAAAAGACAAATGTATTTAAAATAATTTCACAAGTCTAGCAAATATGAGGTTTATGGGTTCTTAACAACATATTAATTACAAAGATTCTTCATCTTTATTATAAACTTTTAAGCTATTTTGATAAAACGCCTGTAGACCTCACTGTACTTCTACTTATTTGTGCATTAATAAAAATCTGTTAAAACTCCTTATTTAGTACTTCCGAAAAACTCTAGTCAAATAAGATCACTATAACTACCAGAGAAGCTTTGAAATACTGATTGCAGATTCATTTCAAAGTTGATTTAGCTTCTTTCAGAATCTGGCATTTAAGTCATGAATGTTTTCACCAACTTGGACTCTGAAAATATAAAAATTTTAGCCAATGATGGTTATAAAGTTAAGCAGTACTAGTATTATATGAAAAAATAAAAATTGAAAATATATTGTCAATCATGCATTTCACAATTTCATGAACTAAGGAAGGTATAACTTATATTGTTATGTCTTTGCAGGTTACTTCAACTTCCATCAGGCAGCTAATCTGCCAAAACACATCAGCATTCATGTAAAATAAAAGAAGGAATGAAATGATTTTGCACACATGCTGTCCAGTGTTTGGCTTCCAAGTTCCAACCCCTCCTTTATGTAACTATTGTAGGTGTAACTCCATGAAGAGCATGAGATGAGGAGTAGATAGAACAGAACACCTGTTGGGCTAGCAAGAATATATTAATTTATAAAAAGTTTTTCAGCTGAGTGTTTTCACTGGAGTTATGCTATGTGCAACATATAAACTGTACAACCAATTTTTCCTATTTGTCCATTTGTAGAATTAGGCTCAATAAAATGTAAAATATACATTAGTTCATTTTAAATGCAAAGATTACAGTTTTGCTTACTTTGTTTTTGGCTCAACTGTAATAACATCAAAAAAAATCTCTGCTTTAATAATACAATATGAAAAAGTTCACCTATGTACATGGGTACATTTCTTCATTAAAATTTTTCTTAAATCTATCTCAATGTATCTTTACAACTGATCTTTACAACAAAAGTCAAAAACAACAAAGTAGAAATGATTCCATTTTACAGCACTTTAGGTTTTCTGAAGTTTTCCTTTTAGGGCTTAAAGGACATCATTGAAACGTTGCTTTCCATAGTCTGCAGGATCCATCTGAAGTTCTCGTTCTTCATCATCTGTAAGGGAAATAATTATGTATCAAGAATATTATTTTTAAAATCACCTGCAGAAAACCAATTAAATAATGCCTCAGTTTTTTTCTCAGGCTTAAGGCAGCTTTCTGCTTGTTATTTTACGCCTCCAAAATAGGGTTCTACTTCTTAGTTGCTTGGTTAACCAGCAAAAAGTCTGCCTTCCAAAGTATTCCAATATATCGGAAGATTATTTAATTTTAACAAATCTTTTGATGATAGGTAGATAGAAAGAAGTAGAACTAGATATAGTTAGCAAAACTTTAGGAACTTTAGGAATCCACAAACATAATATATATTATTTCTATTAGATTAAGTAGTCCTTTATTTTTTATTTATTTATTCATGAGAAACACAGAGAGTGAGGCAGAGACACAGGCAGAGGGAGAAGCAGGCTCCCTGGGGGGAGCCCAATGTGAGACTTGATCTCAGGACCCCGGGATCACAACCTGAGCTGAAGGCAGACGCTCAACCACTGAGCCACCCAGGCGTCCCGAAGTAGTCCTTTAAATCGAAGTTTTGGGGAGAAATCATTGTGTAGACATTTTCATGCCTTTAAAAATCAGCATTTTTTCTAATTACAAAACAAATGCATATTCATCACATAAAAATAGAAAATAAAAGACAGGAAAATAAAAATTACTCAGAATCCCAATATTTAACATTATAGTGAACTTCTTTGCTCCTCTGCAAAGAGCTTATCAGCACCTTCTTAAATGAAATGTACTAACCAAACTTAACTTTTTCTTTACCAAAAAGAAAAAAGTATTATATAGTATGCTAGTAAGATCCTCAAAGTCAGGATACCTCGGTGGCTCAGTGGTTGAGCATCTGCCTTTGGCTCAAGTCATCATCCCAGGATCCTGAAATCAAGTCCCACATCAGACTCCCCACAGGGAGCCTACTTCTCCCTCTATGTCTCTGCCTCTTTCTCTGTGTGTCTCATGAATAAATAAAATCTTAAAAAAACAAAAAAAAAAAAACAAAAAAAGATCCTCAAAGTCACTTTGAGCAGCTATAATAAACAGCTCCATATAATATTTTGGAGTTTGACTTATTTAGCCATTGGCAGGTATTTCTGGATCCTTCTTGGGTATCATCTATCACTTCACATTATTGTTAGCTTATCTGGCAGTAGCAATCCTTTTCTAATTTCATTACAAACTACAGAATTTGAAATAAGACTGCTCAGAATTTGAAATAAGACTGCTTAAAATTATGTTAGAACAAGAATGAAAAGTAATTTAATCAAAGCAAAGAAGCTTCCTTTTTAGTATATGGCTTTTAATGACATCTTGTGGCTCCTCCACAGCCTTAAAAAAGTGACTTTTCATACTTTTTTGGTTCAAACTAACCCAAAAGCTTAGTTTTTGATAAACTGAGCTGTTACTATCGTAATTGACCAGAAATATAATGTTATATAGTTTAAAGAGTTATATGTTAGAATTCAAATTCATGTGTATACTGTAACTTTCTGAAAACTGTTCTTTTAGATTTGATAGGTTTTCCAGGTAAAATTTTGCTCAAGAAAGATGCCATATGGTGTATGCAGTTATGTATTAACTTTACATAATGATGTATTCTTATTTCTTCTTCACGTTTATTCACAAAAATGCCAAATAAACCAATTTTCTTTTTCCTTTCAATAACTTTCCTGTTAAACTTATAGCAATTCTCATTTAGAATTGCAGGCAACCATTCTGCATCATAATCTAACAAAACGATCTCATATCTTCAATAGAGTAATCCACTAGGTATGATAGTGTCAAATCTGTTACAGGTAAAGGCTGAAATTATATCCATAATCACACTGTAATCTGAAAATATGCTAATCAATCTCTTATGGTACTCTTTGTACTTTAAAAACTATCTTTGGTTTTAAAAGGAAAATAATCACTGGCACCTCTCCAGAAAACTCTCCTTAGGATCCAGTTATAGGACATCACCTAATGACTATAAACATCTTTCAGGACTTAAGTAATTAAACGAAGATTTAATCACCATGGAACAGTGGGAAAAGCAGCTATACAAAAGAGAATTCCTAAAAATTTAACAGGAAAATTATTAAAGGGAAAAAGCAGGTATGTCGGAAGGTTTTTAACTAAATAATTGTAAAGACAAAATAAAAGCAAGGCTCTAGAAACAGAAAAACTGAATTCTAGTCCTGACCCAGGCACTTAACAAACCTACCTGATCCAGTTTCTAAACCCCTTTAGACCTTTATTTCCTCAGTAAAGTACAGATAGCAACTGTTTTTTGTATCTCAAAATAAAATACTGCATATGAAAGCAGTCTTTACTTCCAAAGTCTTCTATAAATATAAGGAAGAGTTTGTTGGTTCTATTGATTTATGCTTTTAATCAATTTTTAATATGGTACCTTCACATTATTTTTCAGAATTCCAGAGGACATTTGGACTATTGAATATTTCTTACATTGAACTACCATTTACATTAACTAGAGTACATTTTCAGTGTAGCTATTCTAACCAGAATTCAAATTTCTACTGACAATCTTTTTGCATGTATTTATAAAGTATGATGAAATTACCTAACCAAATCTGATATAGAACAACAGAGAACCACTAAATAAAATTATATTTTATTTCATTTTACAAAGCAGCAAAATCTATAAATACCTCATTAATATAAAATGACTAGTAAAGGAAATGAGCATTCCTAATTTATTAAATAACTCCTAAATTCCTTCTGAAGTCAAGAAAGGACCACCTTCATAAAGCAAGCTCTACCAAGCAAGAACATTTTGGGATAACAAGGCAGTGAATGTCTCCACTAAAATGTACACATTAATCCACAGGCTAACATGCAATTATCCTCTAAAGCAGGCAGTCCTTGGGGGATCCCTGGGTGGCTCATGGTTTAGCACCTGCCTTCAGCCCAGGGCGTGATCCTGGAGTCCCGGGATCAAGTCCTGCATGGAGCCTGCTTCTCCCTCTGCCTGTGTCTCTGCCTCTCTCTCTCTGTGTCTCTCATGAATAAATACATAAAATCTTTAAAAAAATATTATTCAATAAACACTTTAGTGCTTGCAGTGTGGAAGACATATTCTAAGTGCTGAGCAAGGGATCCCTGGGTGGTGCAGCGGTTTGGCGCCTGTCTTTGGCCCAGGGTGCGATCCTGGAGACCCAGGATCGAGTCCCACGTCGGGCTCCCGGTGCATGGGGCCTGCTTCTCCCTCTGCCTGTGTCTCTGCCTCTCTCTCTCTCTCTCTCTCTCACTGTGTGCCTATCATAAATAAATAAAAATTAAAAAAAAAAAACAAAAAAAAACTAAGTGCTGAGCAAATATCTGAATCATATAATCCACATAACAACAGGTAAATACATTTCTATTTTACAGATAAGGATATTGAGGTATAGAGGGTAGGTAATTCACAAGGTCATAGAACTGCTAAGTGGTGGAGCTATGATTCAAATCCAGGCCATCTGGCTCCAGAATCCAGGCACTTAAGCTTCCTTCCATAAATAAACCCAGTTATATGCAGATCATATTCTGTCAAGCAAACTTGAAGCTTCTATGGGACTAAAGATAAGAAAAAGAGAATTTGTAAACCTCCATCTCCTTAATACAATAAAGAATGAATTAAAAGACATATTCATCAGATGTGTAGTGTTTCCAGAGTTAATCTATTCATTGGGTCACTTAAAAGAAGGCAGGAAAAAGAATTTTTTATACCAATATAAATAAAATAATTCTTTTAGGGTGCTTCAGGAAACCAGGAATTAAAAAATCAGAATTAACCAGGATTGTAAACACAGGAAAAATTGGCTTCACTTAATTCTTTAAGAAAACATTCTACAGGTAGTGCTGTCCCAAATGATCAATACATATGAACAAGCATCAGAGATAAAGCTGGAATCCTCTAGCTCTCTAATGGCAGAGATGATGCCAAAATCTCCATTTCATAATCAAGAATTTTGGGGACCAAAGCCAGAATATCCTTAGCTGAATCCAGAACTTCAGTACTGCAACTGGAATCTCTAATCCTAGGGACCCAACAGATTGAGAAAAAGAACACTACTAATATTAGAGCAAAAGAGCCCCTACTGTAGAACCTTGAGTATTTCTAAAGTGCATGTTTCAGTTTTTTTTGTTTGTTTGTTTTGTTTCAGTTTTGTTAATTGAAGTATAGTTGATACAACATTATATTAGTTTCAGGTGTATAACATAGTGATTTCCTAAGTTTATACATTAGTTCTCCAAAAAGTATAGCAATCATCTAATACCAGCATGTTTCAGTTTTTGATATCTCTGGCTGCAGAGTCTCAATGGTGGTAGTAAAGTTTTCACTTTCTTTCCTGAGCTTGGAAGAAGATATGTTTGAGGCACGCTCAAATAAGAAACACATTTTCCCATAATACCTGTGTTATACATAGGGCTTCCACTGTGAATGTGACCACAGAATTTTAGAACTGAGTAGGACCATCTACTGTAGTTCAAGATTCACATTACAGATGAAGGATTGTGGCCCAGAGAGTTTAGGTGTCTTGAAACATAATACACAGCTGGTCTCCTAACTCAGACTAATGCTTTTTTCCTCACTCTATTCTACTGCCTGCTTTGGCTACAAGTGCACAAACAGGCCTGGAAACCCAACCATTATTTCTACATTGAAACTATGAAGAAATGCTTTTAAATTCTAAATATTCTAGCTTAATACTAAACGTTTAGAATCCAAATTGTTGATAAACAAGGGAACACCTATAATTGCCCCTTCCCACTTTTTGGACTGTTAATACTACACCTAAAGAATCCCTGAAAATAGGGCAGTTCAGCAGTTTAGCGGCGCCTTTGGCCCAGGGCGTGATCCTGGAGACCCTGGATTGAGCCCCACATCAGGCTCCCTGAATGGAGCCTGTTCTCCCTCTGCCTGCGTTTCTGCCTCTCTGTGTGTCTCTCATGAATAAATAAATAAAATCTTAAAAAAAAAAATAATCCCTGAAAATATGTTTAAAATTATTTGGGTCTACAATATTCTTTTTTAGTCTGTTCACTCAAACTTATGCTTCTTCATCTGCTGCAGCTGATGTTCTTGAAACTTTGTTCCCTATGATAAAGGGTCCCCTTGTTAGCTATCCTATCTTTCTGCTGCTGTCATCTAGGGAACCCCAAAATGGGATAAAAAAAGTTAAGTGGCAACCTCCAGCTCAACTAAGATTCACCTGCAAATGAGGAAACTCCTAAATTTAATAATCCCCTCCCTACTTCATTGAGGGTATCATTTAGGTCACTTCCTTATATTCCTTAGAACTGATGCATTTATTCCCTTGTGGAAGGAAAGGCAGAGCAACATGAGGGTACTGGAGATCTAAAGTGTAAAGTGGCAATGAGAACTGGGGGTGAGGGAGGGAGAAGGGTACAGAGGAGAGAGAGAGAGAGAGAGAGAGAGAGGGAGGGAGGGAGGGAGAGAGAGAGGGAGAGAACTAAAGATAAATGTACCTATTATGGATAAAAGCCAAACAAAATACCTGAAATTTTGTGATAAAAGTCATTAATGTTAAGATAGCCTAAAACATAAGAAATTATTTGCTCTAATAAAAACTTCAAAATTATCCAATGAAATGATAAAAGATCTTATAAAAGAAAACCTAACAATGTTTAAAGTTTAAACTAAGTTTATAAGACCAGAAGTTAAGGGGTTATTATTCTAGTCACAGTTTAAGATAAAAACTCAATGAGAAAGCATAAAATTATTAGTTAACAACATTTACCCAGGGTCCTATGTATTAAAAGTATTATGAGGAAGTGGGGGGATGGGTGAATATAAAGGCAGAAAAGGATACAAACAAAATATAAGGCAAAATAAATGAAAATTCCTGCCCTCCAAGAGCTTACAATCTAATTTGTGATACGATATATATGCACAAAAAAGCCTGAAAACAATGTTATAAATAATTGCAAAAAAAAATCCAAACAAATCACAAAAGCAATAAGAAAAAATGGTAACATTTATGAAAAATGGATGAGATTATAGAAAAGGTGGGTATAATTTATTCAATGGCTCCAAACAGTGTTTGAGAAGGTTTCATTAATATATCCTTGTATAACTCTTAGAATTATCTTTTTCTTTTCTTTTCTTTCTTTCTTTTTTTTTTTTTTAAGAATTATCTTTTTCTATTCCCAACAACCATTCTTCCAAAACTAGAATGTACTAACAAAACGATGCCTGTGAAACAATGCCTGCGTGGGAGTCAGTCTCTAGTTTCCCTTTTTCTATTAACTATGTAGCATTTTAGGAGAACTATATTTTCTTTTGAGTTTTATAAAAACAAACCCTGTCGGGTGCCTTGGTGGCTCAGTTGATCAAGTGGCTGCCTTCAGCTAGGGTCAAGATCTCTGGGTCCTGGGATCCAGCCCCACATCCATCCCCTGCTCAGCGGAGAATCTGCTTCTCCCTCTCCCTCTGCTCCTCCTTTTGCACCCCCACCCCCACCCCTTGCTGGTGTGAGTGCACGTGCTCTTTCTCCAATAAATGAGTAAAATCTTAAAAAAAAAAAAAAAAAAAACCAGAAACAAAAAATCATCTTTATCATGAACCTAAATAAAATTTGATTACTTTAAAAAGAGTTAAAGGGCAAAAAAAGAGCTAAGGAAGAAATTAAGGCAGTTTACATTAGAAAATATTTCATGCATCACATTATAAAATCTAATACATCACACATTACGTTCAAAAATCAACTTTTACAGAAAAGAGAAAAACTTCCACAAATATTACTAAATGGTATTAGCAGGCAAAAAAGAGGCCTAATAACTTGCAATAATGCAACATACTCTGATATGCATGCATGGGTAGGCTGCATGCACACAGGTAGATTCTGAACTTTTAATAACTTAAAAGCTCAGAAGTTACACAGTTAACAAGGAAATATGTTGAATCTGTGTATTAAACATGAAACAGACAACTTTACAAACCATTAAATATAAATTTTCAGCTCAGAAAAAATTTCAAAAACAGCCTTCCTATACTGAATTAGTAGTGAGATAATCTTATATTCATTGTAGAGGAGACTTCCTTTTGGTGCTTCCCTTATAACAAAAAGGCTGTCTGGTCAATATTTGTACCTAAAATAATGAATTTTTTTCAGATGAGAAACTGGAAAAGAATTATTTTCTGAGAATATTTGCTTTACATAAACTCTAGAGCTATTTCAAGCAATTTAAATCTAAAATTTCTGAATATTGTTGAGTTTCAAATTATAACGATATCAGTAATACATTTAAGATAATTAAAATGAAAATACTTAAATAAAATAATTAAAATCTACAAATATGACTATGATAAAATTGTTTTCAAAATAAAATTGAAAACTACACAGGATCTCTTTGTATTAAGAATGTAATTCTACTAATAAGTGGGGAAAATTCTACACAAATTCAACCAAAAAATTTAGAGGTGGGTTTCACGGTCACAGCATGGAGGCCAGGCCCACGCTCACCTTGGACGTCTTCCTCTCCACCATCACCATCTTCTTCCTCATTGTAAGCCAGCTCAGCCTGCTTGTCTGCCTCGTACTCACCTACGTTACCATCATCCCCATTATAATCCGCCAGTTTAGAGCCATGCTGCGGATCAACAGGGGATTCATTCTCATCAAAGAATCGGCCTGTGAAGTAGGTAGAGGATTAATTCAAGAGTAAAGAGAGAAGAAAAGAAGGGACCTACACTGGAGGCAGACCAGAAAGTAGACAAGTGAAACCTGGCAACTTTCAGGGTACTGGTTATAAAAAAGATACATTTTGGGAAGGCTATCCAAGACAAAAAAGAAATAAGAATGAAGATTGAAAATAATTTTTTAAAAGAATTTCTCTTTTGTGTTAATTTCAGTACTTGCTACTTAAGGTTTGAATATTTTCTGAAAGAAAAGGTTACCATTTTCAGGACTGTATTCCTAATAACCAATGACTTCTCCAATACAAGTATTTATCTAATTTACCACTTTAGGAGAACAATAAATAATCTATTACTAGATATAATATACATTTGAAATCTGTAGTCATTTGCTGCTTTATTAAACATCACTTTCTATTAATAATTTTGGTACTTTTATTTGTAAAAATAAACAAGTACTAGGCAGACTAGTTTCTTTTTGGATGCTAAGACAAACTAACACAACTGATGGCTCTATCAAGTTCCTTCAGTGATAGTGACTTATGATAGTCTTGTATTTCCAAGGAGGGATGGCAGAAAGAATAAACCATCAGAATTCCTAGTGGTATCTGTTTTGAAAAAAACATCCCAAGTAATTCTGACTTATTCTTTCCCATTTCCTAAATAGGACTTTTAAAAGTCAGTGATACAGGAAGCTTAAGAAAGTTGACCTACATGAGACTGTTACATTGCACACATTCATAAAAATAAGAAATCAAAAAAAAGCAAAAGACATAGCACCTACTGTAGAAAGCTATTCAACAATTAAGTATTGAAAATAAAAATGTTAGGCACACTAAGATCTGACTCACAAAAACAAGTTAAACTCTACTTTGACATTAAACTTAAGTAATGTAAAAGTAAATTTTATTTCCAATTCCTAAAATATAAATAACAGTAACCTACTGGCAATGGAAAAATTTAAGAGTTTTAAAAAATTGTAAAAACTTTTCGTAATAAGTCTAAATTTTTTTAATTAAAAAAAAGTACAAATGGAAAGAATTATGGAGGTATTGGTCAGTTCTACAAATAGCTCACCACATTATCAGGCCAATATATTTCTAGTTTTTGGATAAAGAGTCAATCAGGAAAATAGTTAAAAAACAAATCACACTTACATAGGCTTTCAATGATAAGGGGTTTTTACACCAGGAGACTAATGGGGGCTAATAAAAAGAGCATAAAATCATCTTATATTTATTCCAGAATAAGATGACTTTATTATTACATTATATGTTCAATTAACAAAAAAAAAGGAAAAGTTGATAAAATAGAGTTAGAGAAAAGAAATGGATATAAAAGAGTTAAAAAGGAAAAAACAGAAATAAGAATATGTAAGCTATTTGTGAGACAGACACCTTGTCACCTAATGATAGTTATACAAAACAAAACATTTTGGTGGCTTTTGTTATTATTTCTTTCTCTAACAATAAAACAGATGATGCCAATGTTATAGAGATCTACATTTTCTTTTTAAAAAAGCATTATTTACTATGGACTAAACATCTGGAGCAGTTAAAACATCCTTATGCGATAAGAAACTGCTGTTTTTTTATATATATAAACATTTTAATATGGCAGTGAATTTCACAAGGTATATCATTTCCTCTAAGAAATTCTTTTACATTTTTTATCAATTATGAAATACAGAAGACTAAAAAGTTAGTCTGAAAAAGTTATTGTAAAACATAGTTAATATTATCAGACATGGTACATTAGCCAAAAAAATCATCAACCTATACTTATTATAATTTTCCAACAGAACAATTTATAGTTTCTTTCTTTTATAGGTGTTTGATGATCTGACTAGCCTGAATTCAGTCCTAAAATTATAATACTACAATTAGTGACACTAGCTACTAGACAGAGATAACCAGGAATCAGCATCAAGAATGATTGAGAAATCAACCACAGGGGTACCTGGCTGGCTCAGTTGGTGGAGTGTGAGGTTCTTGATCTCAAGAGTTGTAAGTTTGGGCATTGAGATTACTTTTTAAAAATCTTATATATATAAAAAAAGAGAATGGATGAGCACACCACTGTCCTTTGCTAAATAAGTAATTTGTGCTATCATATATACAGAATTTTCATTTTTGGAGAAACAGCTAACCCTTTGTATAGGGTTTCCAACATTATGATAGACAGTAAGTAAGAAAAAAAGAACCAGCTACACAACATTGCCAGTCAAGTTGCGACATCAAACTTCACATTAAATAGTGAATGACTATGACAGTATAAATGAAAATGCAAAAGTATAACAGGCTGCTAAATTATATAATGGTAAGGCAACATATTTGCAAAAAAGAGTTCTATAAGGGAGAAATTTGTGTGGGTTAGAGCTAGAAGGGAAGGTTTCAAAAAAGAGGCAAATATAATGAACCATGACAGAGAGAAGGAAAGAAACATTGGAAGAATGGGTTAAGAAGGGAGATGGAGTATTCAGGAGACAGTAGGTAGATTAATTTGACTGGATTTATATGAGAAGGTAGAAAGAGGAAGTTTAGACAAGAAAATTAGGAATAATTATGGCAAACTTTTACAGATAAAGATCTTAAGGGGTCTCCTACATCCCCTTCACAAGGTCATTGTTAGAATGAATGACAAAGTATATGAAAGTACCTACAATGCTTTTTCATACAACAAAGACTTGCTAATGTATGTGCAAGGTATTGTGCTGGGCACTGAGACGCAAAAATAAACTTTCCATCTCCACTTCTGATAACTCATTGTAGTAAGGGAGACAAACATGTAAACAAATATTTAGAAAGTGATGCTATGTGTGTTATACCAAGTGACCTAGAAAGTGACATCTGAACATGGAGGCTATTGCTATCATTAGTTTCTATTTGATAGAGAAGTCTGGACTTCAGGCAGGTAAGGAGCTATGAGGACTTCGACTAGGAAGATTTAACAGGAAATTAGTTAGGAACAGGTGAATCAAATACATTTAAAAATAAAAACTGAATACATGGTACAATGAAATGGAAAGACTTAAAGAATAATTTTATAATCCTAGCCTGGAAACTAAAACTAAAGATACTCATACCTAAAATGGAACAATTGGAAGGGTATGGGAAAGCAAATGCTTTAGGTATACTGAATTTAGGGTTACAGTAAGATAGGCAAATAAAAATTTTATAGATGCATGGAAAGATGGAACTAGACTCTACAAAGTGAGGGCTAGATGTACATACTTAAGATTCATAAATGTAAAGATGATTGGTTAAATTATGAGAAGATAATTTCCATTAGGAAATATTTACAGAAAACAGCTACAAGTCAAAGGAATGATCTTAGGTAATGACTGTATTTAAGAAGGGAAAAAGAAAGTAATGAGGGTAAAGTTATCACATGAGGGTATAAAACTGATATGTTTCAACAAGAATTAAATATTGTATTTGATCTCTGAAGCATTTTACCTATTTATTTTTTATTTTTTTTAAGATTTTTTTTAAAAATTTATTTGTTCATGGCAGAGAGAGAGAGAGAGAGAGGCAGAGACACAGGCAGAGGGAGAAGCAGGCTTCACGCAGGGAGCCCGAGGTGGGACTTCATCTGGGATCTCCAGGATCACACCCCAGGCTGAAGGCGGCACTAAACTGCTGAGCCACCGGGGCTGCCCGCATTTTACCTATTTAAAGATTAATTCACTTCTCTCTCTCAGTAACCACAATGTTAAAACTGTGCCCACCTAGATGAGTAACATGGTAATTATATTTTGTTTGGATCCCCAAATTTCCTTACATTTTTGCAAAATTCAATTGTTTACTTGAATATTATTTTCATCCTGGTAGCTGCTTAAAAGTGATTAACTTATCAGTGACAAGATACTAGCTCCAACCCAACAATTTAAACACAAGAACAAGAAGAAAGAAGCAACATACACTCTAGCTACTGAAAAGTCTTCGGGTGGTATCAAGTTGGAAAAAAAAAATCATAAGAGATTGGTTGATACACTTTTCAGTTCACTTTAAACAACAGAACTTCATACAGAATGATAGGTATTCTGTAAAACACCTTAAACATCAGACTACAAACTTCCAAACCAGTAGAAAATGAAAGGATGATGACAAATAACTACAACACTTCTCAATCACAAAAAGGCATTTCAATCAAGAGAACTAGACTGTATGTTTTAATCTCATACTGGAAATCAAATCAAGATAAGTCACTTCTTCGCTTCATTAGCTCAAGTTCAATCACAGGTTTCAACTTCTCAACTATTATATGAAAAACAGGCTTATGTTTTTCTAGTCATTCTTTTAATATATTATCACTATTATAAACAACATGAATCAATCTGAGTTGGTCATAATAACTCAAGAGAGAAAGAAAAGGAAAGTTTATTCTAAAACTTTCCTTTAGAATAAAAGGAAAGTTTATTCTAAAACTTTTCCTCTAGAAAAAGAGGCAACTTCTTTTTCTAGCCTTCATCTACTCCTGGTATCCACTTGTACCATTCATTTGGAAATCAACATACTTGAATAACTCTTACATTATTCAATTTAACACCTACAGTTTTGACTTCTTCAAGTATCCCTAAGGGTCCAAAGCATGTGATAACTTATCATCTGTTGAGACATGAGTTAGAGTTGTAAATGCTGGAATGGTGAGGTGTGCAAATTATGACAGAAATGTTACTGTAGGCTTTCCCCACAAAGCAATGTAGAGGAAAAACTGACTGGCTTTAGAATGGCTTACTTTGGTTTCATTAAGAGGCTCATTACGGGACAAAAAGACCATACTTATTTTACATCTCAAGGTATAGGACTTGCATGTAGTAGGTACAGGAAGTAAATCTATGGACTTACAGAAGGTAAAGAGAAACCAGGAAATGAAAGCAACACGGTAGCTGGAAATTACACCTAACGGCATCTGAACAATCTGACAATCATCACCCCGACCCCCATTTCCAATGCAGAGGTTCAACTGCTCTTTCCTCTTCTTTACTTTATCCACAGGCTACATTTTTGTTATTTTTTAAGACTAATTCTATGAGGGGGAGAAGAAGAAAAGGGAAACACAATTTGATTTGCATCAAGGTCAAATACTGTTTACCTTTTGCTTTTATCCTCCACCAATCCTACTGGACTAGTCTTAGAAACATAATAAAATAAAGGGGTCTGAGGTGGGAAGTATTTTGCTAATTTTTGAGTAAGTAATATCAGGCACACGTCACGTATTTATGACAAGTACATTAATCTTATTATGCACATTAAATAACTGGATGCTCCATATCAACTTCAGTATTCATTTTTTCAACTTCAGTATTCAAATATTCTTTAAGTCAGAATAAACAAGGCTATAATGTAATTGATTAACAAATTCTTACATGCCAAATATGATTGCCTTTCTGAATTCACGTCATGAAAAAAATGTCATCTCAAAATAATATTGTAGCATATTGAAGAATGGAGCAAACAATTTCTTCAAATATTAGAGAAAAAATTTTAACTTTTTAAAAGTAAGCTTGCCACGGGGCTTTAACTCACAACTCTAAGATTAACAATCCCATGCTTTTTTTTTTTTTTTTTAAGATTTTATTTATTTGAGATAGCAAGCAAGCATGCACCAGCTGGGTGGGGGCAGGGAGAGAGGTAGAAGCAGGCTCTCCACTGAACACGGAACCCAATGTGGGGCTTGATCCCAGGACTGTGGGCTCAAGACCTGAGCCAAAGGCAGATGTTCAACCCATTGAGCCGTCCAGGTGCCCAGATGTCCCATGTTCTACCAACTAAACGGGCCAGGCACATTTATAAAAATTTGTTTTGTTTTGTTTTGTTTTACATTTTTCTTTATAAAGTAGCACTATGATCCATTCTTTACAAAACTTTGACAGATTTTTCTATTTATTAAATATTTTCAGATATACAGAGAAGTGTGGAGAACATCCATGTTTCTCCATCATCCAGAACTTTGTCTAATTAAATTTTTTTTTTTGCCATATTTGTTTTAGAACTTTTAAGATTTTACTTATTTATTTGAGAGAGGGAGGGAGAGCGCACACAAGCAGGAGGGAAAAAGGGAGGGATCCCTGGGTGGCGCAGCGGTTTGGCGCCTGCCTTTGGCCCAGGGCGCGATCCTGGAGACCCGGGATCGAATCCCACGTCCGGCTTCCGGTGCATGGAGCCTGCTTCTCCCTCTGCCTGTGTCTCTGCCTCTCTCTCTCTCAATCTCTCTGTGACTATCATAAATAAATAAAAATTAAAAAAAAAATTTAAAAAAAAAAAGGAGGGAAAAAGGGAGAAGTCGATTCCCTGCTGAACAGGAAGCCCAACATGGGGCTCGATCCCAGGACCATGACCTGAACCCAAAGCAGACGTTTAACCAACTGAGCCACCGAGGTGCCCTGTTTTAGAACTTTTCATAAAGAAAACATTACAGATATAAAGTTTCCTAGTACCTCTCCCTAGCATTCTCCTCCTATCCCCAAATAGGTCAAACATCCCCATGAAACTTTATGTATTCATTAATAAATAATATTGATGGGATGCCTGGGTGGCTCAGTGGTTTAGCACATTGCCTTCGGCCCAGGGCGTGACCCTGGAGTCCTGGGATCAAGTCCTGCATCGGGACCACATGGAGCCTGCTTCTCCCTCTGCCTATGTCTCTGCCTCTCTCTCTGTGTCTCTCATGAATAAATAAATAAATCTTTTTAAAAAATAATATTGATTCATAAGCCTCTAAACTTTAAATATATCACAAATGGGCAGGAAAGAGTCAACCTGGCATGCCTGGTTTGCTCAAGCCCTGTACATTCCAAAGAAAGGTTTGTCTTCAGGACTGGTGGTTGGCTGGAAGCTGGCCGTAACTTCTGAGCCTATGGAATGTTCTGCCTGATAAGTATTTTTGTATGCCTGAGGCCTTGGGCCATGCTATACTAGGATGATTAGATAAGTTTATTCTAACAAAGCAATTATTGTTTATATTTGGTTTTGCTAGGTGGAGGGTGGGAAGGCTAGAGTCTGAGTAACTGAGTAGCTCAGTCACGAGGCCATTGCATGACATGTGGGCACTACATGACTGACCCCCAAGAAAAACTCAAGGATCAAGTGAGTTTTCTAGGTTGACAACATTTTACACATCTTGTCACATGTTTGCTTGGAGGATTAAGCAAATCTCCATGCAACTCCAATGGAAGGGGATACCTGGAAGCTCGCCATGTGCTTTCTCCTGGATCTTGGCCCATGAGCCCCTTCCATTTGCTGATTCCAATCTCTGTCCTTTCACTGTACTAAACCACAACTGTGAGTATAACTCTTCTGTGTCCTGTGAGCCCTTCTAGTGAATTATCACATGTAAGGGTGATCTTGGGACTTCCAGCACATTATGCTTTTGAGATTTATCCAATTGATAAATGTGGCTTTGTTCACTCATATGAACTCCTATATATAATTCCATTGTATGTATGTGGTACATATGCCATGATTTATCCATTCCTTTTTTTTTTTTTTTTAAGATTTTATTTAGAGAGAGAGAGAGAGAGAGAGAGAGAGGCAGAGACACAGGCAGAGGGAGAAGCAGGCATCATACAGAGAGCCTGACGTGGGACTCGATCCAGGGTCTCCAGGATCACGCCCTGGGCTGCAGGGCAGAGCTAAACCGCTGCGCCACCGGGTCTGCCCCAGATTTATTCATTCTTATATTGATGAACATTTGTTTCCAATTTTCATTTTTTTTTAAAGATTTTATTTTTTTATTTATTCATAGAGACAGAGAGAGAGAGAGAGAGAGAGAGAGAGAGAGAGAGAGAGGCAGAGACACAGGCAGAGGGAGAAGCAGGCGTCATACAGAGAGCCCGACGTGGGACTCGATCCAGAGTCTCCAAGATCAGGCCCTGGGCTGCAGGCGGCGCTAAACCGCTGAGCCACCGAGGCTGCCCTTGTTTCCAATTTTCAATGTAATACACAATGAATATTCTTGTACAGGTCTCCTAATACATATGAAAATGTTTTTAAGTACATATAAGGTGCTAAGTTGTAGGGCATGTGCATCTTCTCATTCTTATGATTGATCTTCTGATTAACAAGAGTTCTTAATTTTAATAAAGTCCAATTTATCATTTTTAAAATTCATGGTTAGCTTCTTGGGGGAGGGGAGATTAACCTGGTTTAAGAAATCTTTGCTTATTCCAGGTCATTTAGATTTAGATATATTTTGTTTCTTCTAGAGGTTTTATTGGCTTTAAATTTTAAATCTGCAATCTATCTTGAATTTAATTGAGTGTACTGTGGACATAGGAGAGCCAAGGTTAATATTTTTCCATCTGGCTACTCAATGGACCCAGTACTACTTATTGAAAAGTCTATCCTTTTTTCCATTGCATTATATTATCAACTTTGTCATAAATCAAGTGACCATATATATGTGGTTAATTTCTGTATTCTCCAATCTGTTGGAGAATTCTGTCTATTCTTGTCCCAATACCATATTGTCTTGATTACCTCATCAATAAGATTTTTTTTTTTTAATTTTAGTTACTTAATCATGAGAGACACACAGAGAGAGGCAGAGACAGGTAAAGGGAGAAACATGATCTCTGTAAGGAGCCCCAAGTGGGACAGGATCCAGGACCCTGGGATCACACCCTGAGCTAAAGGCAGACACTCAACTAAGCCACCCAGACATCCCTCACTAATAAAGTTTTATAAAAATCTTGATGTCTGGGGATCCCTGGGTGGCGCAGCGGTTTAGTGCCTGCCTTTGGCTCAGGGCGCGATCCTGGAGACCCGGGATCGAGTCCCATGTCGGGCTCCTGGTGCATGGAGCCTGCCTCTCTCTCTCTCTGTGTGACTATCATAAAAAAAAAAAAAAGAAAAAAAATATAAATATATATAAAAAATCTTGATGTCTGATAGAAGTCACTAAGTTTCATTCTTCTTATAGATTATCTTGGCTATTCTTAGTCTTTTGCATTACCCTACATATTTCAGAATCATTTTATTTCTGCCAAATTCCATCCAGTTACCACCAAAAAGAAAAAAATTCTGCTGGGATAACGAACGGAATAGTATTGAAATTCTAGATCAATCAGAGAAGAACGGACATTTTTAAAAACACTGAGCCTTCCAATCTATCAACATGGATTTATTTTTTAATTATTTTTTTAATAATGGTTTTTTTATGATTTTTTTAAAGATTTATTTATTTATTCAGGGAGAGAGAGAGAGAGAGAGAGAGAGAGAGAGAGACAGGCAGAGGGAGAAGCAGGCTCTATGCAGGGAGCCTGACATGGGACTCGATTCTGGGTCTCCAGGATCACACCCTGGACTAGGCGGCACTAAATCGCTGTGCCACTGGGGCTGCCCTCAACATGGATTTAGTTATATATCATCTGTCAATAATATTTTGTAACTTATATAAGTTCTTATGATGATTATTTTGTTAGATTTATTTTCAAGAATCTGATGTATTTCATGCTATTAAAGATAGTTTTTTGGGGTGCCTGGCTGGCTCAGCCAGTGGAACATGCAACTCTTGATCTTGGGAGTTGTGAATTTGGGCCCCATGTTGTATGTAGAGATTATTTAAAATAAAAATCTTAAAAAAATAAAAAAATAAAATAAAATAAAAATCTTTAAAAAAGTAGTTTCTTTTTAAAGTTTCACTTGATATGTTTTTGCTGATATATACAATTAATTTTTTTCTATTAGCCTTCTAATAACTTTGCTAAATATTTATTTAACATTTACTTTAATAGTTTGTAGATTGTTTGGAGTTTTCCACACATAAAATTATACCTGCAAATAATATCAATTAATCAGTTTTATTTCTTCCTTTGTAATCCCCATTCTGTTTATTTCCTTTTTTGTACTTTGTATCATTGATTACACCTACAGTGAAAAGTTGAAAAGAAGTGATGATAGTGGTTATCTTAGTCTTCATGATTTCAAAGGGAAAATTTTTGAGTTTCCCATTAAGTGATGTTTGTTATAAGATTTCTGTATATACTCTATCAAATTAGGGAAACTACTGGCTAGCTCTAGTTTGCTTACAGTTGTTTATCACAAATATATGTTGAATTTTTTTTGTTTTTAATATTTTATTTACTTATTCATGAGAGACACACACAGAGAGAGGCAGAGACACAGGCAGAGGGAGAAGCAGGCTCCATACAGAGAGCCCCATGTGGGACTCGATTCTAGTACTCTGGGATCATGCCCTGAACCAAAGGCAGACACTCAACCACTGAGCCACCCAGGTGTCCCGTGTTCAATTTCTTCAAATGCTTTCTTTGCACCTATGAGAAGCAACTACTCGATTTGTTTCATATGTTTTGTTAATATGGTGAATTATATACACTGCTTTTTAAAAATTTTTTTTAATTTTTCTTTATTTATGATAGTCACAGAGAGAGAGAGAGAGAGAGAGAGAGGCAGAGACATAGGCAGAGGGAGAAGCAGGCTCCATGCACCGGGAGCCTGATGTGGGATTCGATCCCGGGTCTCCAGGATCGCGCCCTGGGCCAAAGGCAAGCGCCAAACCACTGCGCCACCCAGGGATCCCTATACACTGCTTTTTAAATATTACTGACCTTGCATTCTGAGAATAAACCCTACATGGTCATCATGCATATCATTTTTATCTATTGTTGGATCTGATATGGTACTATTTTATTCAGTATTTTTAGATGTACTATGCTGGGAGGGATTGCCCTGTAATTTTCCTTTTTCATAAAATATTAGTTTTGTCATCCAACTTACGCTGAATTCACAAAATGAGTTGGGAAGTGTTTCCTCATTTTCAGTTGTCTGAAAAAGTTCACTTTAGTTACAGCCAAATACAGCCAAGGTTAGATTGGCTGTATTTCTTGAAATATTTGGAAGAATTCATAAGCAAAACCATTGGGGCATTAAAATTTCATTAAGGGAAGATTTTAAGTTACAGATTCAGTATCTATTTTTTTAAAAAAGGATTTTATTTTCAGGGGCACATAGGTGGCTCACTCGGTGAAGTGTCAATATTTGTCTCCGGTCATGATCCCAGAGTCCCAGGATCAAGCCCCACATCCGGCTCCCTGCTCAGCTTTACCCCTCCCCACTGTTCATGCTCTTTCCCTCTCTCAAAATAAATAAATAAATCTTTATTTAAAACTGTAAGGATCTGGGATCCCTGGGTGGCTTAGTGGTTTAGCGCCTGCCTTTGGCCCAGGGCATGATCTTGGAGACCCGGGATCGAGTCCCACATCAGGCTCCCTGCGTGGAGCCTGCTTCTCCCTCTGCCTGTGTCTCTGCCTCTCTCTCTCTCTCTCTGTCTCTCATGAATAAATAAAAATCTTAAAAAATAAAAAAAAGTAAGGATCTGTATACACTTACTTAAATAAACTTGATAATTTTGCTTCAAAATTTCTAGTTTTGATGAATTTTAAGTTTTGATAGAAGTATATTAAAATCTTTCACATTATTTTTTTTCTTTTTTTTAACATTTTTTTAAAATTTTTATTTATTTATGATAGTCACAGAGAGAGAGAGAGGCAGAGACACAGGCAGAGGGAGAAGCAGGCTCCATGCACTGGGAGCCCGATGTGGGATTCGATCCCGGGTCTCCAGGATCGCACCCTGGGCCAAAGGCAGGCGCCAAACCGCTGCGCCACCCAGGGATCCCTATTTTTTTTCTTTTAAGGTTTTATTTATTTACTCATGAGAGACACACAGATCCCAGGACCCTGGGATCATCACCTGAGCCAAAAATAGACAAACCACTGAGCCACCCAGGTGCCCCTCTTCTTTAAATTTTCTTCTTTCTTTCAAAATCACCTTCTTTTCTTCTTCTATCCATTGTTTTTTTTTTTAACTTTATTTTTTAAAATTTATTTATGATAGTCACAGAGAGAGAGAGAGAGAGAGGGAGAAGCAGGCTTCATGCACCGGGAGCCCGATGTGGGATTCGATCCCGGGTCTCCAGGATCGCGCCCTGGGCCAAAGGCAGGCGCTAAACCACTGTGCCACCCAGGGATCCCTCTTGTATCCATTGTTTGATGGAAGTGGTACCTTGTATTTCTATTTTTTTAGTGATTACTCTTTTTTTAAGTTTTTATTTTTTATTTATTTTTTAGGTAGGCTCCCTGCCTGACATGAGACTTGAACTCATGACCCCTGAGATCAAGAGTTACATGCTTTAGGAACCAAGGCAGCCAGGTACTCCACCCCCTAATTTTTAAACATACACAAATGTTTAAATTAAACATTTTTAAAAACAAAATTACAAAGTATTCGGTATTACTATTTTCTTTCTGAGAGGGACATGAACTTTGTCACTTTACTCTTGAATACCTTCTCTTTTATTATTATTTGCTGTTTTTGCTGTCTTAACACAAAAATAATTTTAAGTCAATAATGAAATTCATCAATAAGTTTGATTAATTTGAGTTCCCATTTTTTGTAGCTATTACTAGCCCTCTCCAATTTTTTTTTTTACTAAAAATTAACCTTTATCCTTCTTTCATCAAGTGTGTCTTTGAGAGGTAAACTCAGTCTTATGTAACTGAATGTGTCCTGATTTTATCCTCATTAGGTGGTATAACATTCTAACATTCTACATTGGTAGTTATTTTTCACTCATTACACTGAGGATATTATTCCATTATCTTCTGTCATTTGACTTGTTTATGAAAAAGTCTACTATCAATATAATTGTCATTCTTTGGAAATAATCTATGCCTTCTGGTATCATTTAAGTTTTTTTCCTTTGTTTTTGGATACTCTGAAGCTTTTCTACAATGCCTAAAAGCAAAGCAGGCACATTTATCTGAAAATAGTGTCTTTAAATATATATATATACATATATGTTTTTTAAAATATATAAATATATATATATTTTTAAAGATTTTATTTATTTATTCATGAGAGACACACACAGAGAGAGGCAGAGGCAGAGGGAGAAGCAGGCTCCAGGCAGGGAGACTGACGTGGAACTTGATCTGGATCTCCAGGATCACGCCCTGGGCCGAAGGCGGCACTAAACCGCTGGGCCATCGGGGCTGCCCTAAATATATACTTAAGATTTTATTTATTTATTCATGAGAGACACAGAGAGAGAGAGAGAGGCAGAGACAGAGGCAGGGGGAGATGCAGGCCCCCCACAGGAGCCCGATGTGGGACTCAATCCTGGGGCTCCAGGACCATGCTCTGGGCTGAAAGCAGAGACCCAATGACTTCAACTACAGAAAATTCTGAGCTCTTCAACTTCTTCAAAATTATTTTCAAGTATTAATTATCTACCAGTTCCTCCATTCTCTACCCGAAACTGTTATTAGACATATGTATATTCTGCCTTAATATCTCTGTAATATATACATATGATATATTTGTCTCCATATCCATCTCATTGCCATTCCGTGCTATATCCTTGGTAAATATCTCAGTACAAGCTTCCAAATAACTTATTTTAGTCAATTATTTTCATGGTCTAGCATCTCATAGACTGATTTTTATTTCAGTGACTGTATTTTTCATTTCTAAAATGTATAACTGGTTTTTATATTTACCTGTTTTTGCTTTCTCTCTGCCTGTTTCTTCTTAATCTCTTCTTTTTTTGAGTAAGTTATCTCTTCATTTACCACTTTGAGCATCCTTTAACTTAGTTTTTCACAGACTCTTAGATAAAATTCTTTTCACATTCCAATTGTTGATATGGTGGCTATGTTCCTTAGCACTAATATTTTTCACATCTTAGAGTTTTGGTTTGCTCACCCATTTTCCATGTATTTGAGGTATTTATGCTTTCTCTCTTTTTCCCTCTCTGTGTCAACCCATATTATTAAGTTTAAAGACATTTTCACCCAGTTTCATAGTTGAGAATGAGATTTATAATCACATTTCAGAGTTTCTATTCCATGATGCTACTGGATATAGCAAAGATTTGGTATAAAACCAATAGTGGTGTGGTATGATCATGCACCATGGTTACAAGGTGCATCCGCAAGTTTCTATCTCTATAAGTCTTCAGATTGCTAAATACTATAGTCCTTGAGAGCAGCCAGCAATAGCTTTATTTTCTGTTTCCTTTGCCAGGTGAGATGGGGCAATAACTAAGTCCTGGCTTTAAACAATAAGCATGGCTCCTATTTTATTCTTGAGCCAAATTCCTGGAAACTTACATTTCCAGACCTGAGAATCATAGGTTCAATCATTCAGTTCCTCTCATTATCTAGTATTTTTGTTTCTCTCTCTCTCTCATTCTTTTTTTTTTTAAGTATTTTTGTTTCTTGAAAGACCACAAAAATGTTAGCATTGTTTTGAGATTATCAGTACCTTTTTAGTTCTTTTTTATATATTTTGTCTATCACATGTATATATATGTATATACTCTCAGATACTCTAGCTTGTCTCTCCAGTATTGTTCAGGAGAATCATTAACCTTGGTTAAGTAAACAAACACCTGCTGCTACTGAAGCATACTATACAGAAAAAACTCATATGAAAGGCAGCTTCATCATTGCCTATTGTTTCAAATAGCTGTCTTTGCAACTTTCAGTATGAAGCTAATATTTGAAAAGAACTGTTCTCTCTACTCAAGGCACCTAAATATACAGAGTTATGTTGCTCCTACTGGCAAAGAGGTAGGATTTACATGAATTTTCAGTTTCAACTACTTTGGAGGATGTCTCACTCCCTCCTTGAAATATGCCTCCAGGATACTTTGAAATATCACCTAAACTCTATTTTGTGTTATAATATAGCCTACATTCTACATTTTAAATTAAACCAACCCAAATAGATCTTCCAGATATAATGAAACATGCCAACAAATTATCTAGCCATTTCCACATGATGTGGCAATACAAAATTTAATTTATAAAAATATATCAATAAAAATATGATATGCTAACATAAAAAAATACTAAATTTAAAGCTGCCCAAAAATTGTGGTGATTGTTGTATAAAATCTAAGATTGTTCCTCCCATATCCAGTCAGGAAAAATTATAGCTATAAATGCATAACGTTCCACCTCACAGGTATTCAATAAAAGTTTATTTAAATGAATATATTAGTAAGAAAAAGAAATGTGAAGATTTAAGTATCTAAAACTTAAAAATTAAAAAGTTTAATACCTAAAAACTTAGAAATTAAAGTGATAAACCACCAGTAGCAAAGAAAAAAATAAGACAGATTAGAAATTAAACAGTGGCAGGGGCACCTGGGTGCTTCAGTTGGTTGAGTGTCTGACTCTTGATTTTGGCTCAGGTCATATCAGGGTCATGAAATTGGGCCCTGCTATGAGCCTAGGCTCTGCACTCAGCGGGGAGTCTGCTTGAGATTCTCTCTTCCTCTGCTCCTCGTCCTTTACTCTCATGTTATTTCCCTCTAAAATAAATAAATAAATCTTAAAAAAAAAAATTAAACAGTGACAAAATCAATAGCTGGGATTTTGAAAACTAGAAAAATTAAAAAAAAAAACTGATAAATGGGCAGCCCCGGTGGCCCAGTGGTTTAGTGCCACCTTCAGCCTGGGGTGTGATCCTGCAGAACCAGGATCGAATCCCATGTCGGGCTCCCTGCATGGAGCCTGCTTCTCCCTCTGCCTGTGTCTCTGCCTCTCTCTCTCTGTGTCTGCCATGAATAAATAAATAAGTAAAATCTTAAAAAATAAATAAATAAAACATTTAAAAAAACTGATAAACTACAATTTAAAAAAGAGTGACTATATAAGTTTTAGGTCTAAGAATTTTAGAATAAATTAAAAGTAGGGAAGTTCTCTTAAGCATATATTAATATAATTTATGACCAAGTTATTTTATGTGACTATCTACAGAAATAAAAAATTCTAATTTGATACAGTAAGTTTAACAAATATTTAACAAATGCCTACTATGTAGATGAAACCTCTTGCCCCCAAGAAGTTACCACTTTAATACAGAAAGCAAGTAAATGAACAGTTACAGAATTCAGGACATACTATCCAACATTGCTGGTTCTTTAATGTTTAGTTTTTCAGATTTAAGGAAACCCTTTTCTCTTCTCTCTTAAGCGATCTATAACTTAAAGCAACTTGATAAAATATGCCTTTGTGAATAAATATGAAATAATTTCTTTTTCTCTCTACCTGATCCCTCTAGAATTCAGTAATCTTATATTCATGTAATATAGTTATTTGAGTAAGTTCAGTAAGAAATCTGTTCTCTTGGTATTAGGACACTTGGAAACGTTGGGTATATTACCAAGAATCTGACTAAATGTCATACTTGTGAATGATGCATAAAATCCAATATGACCAGACAGCTTTACAAATCTAAGGTTGACTATAAGGAGTCAATATTTATAAAGCACCCCCTTAGAAAGACCAGCTTGTATCAGGGGTACAGGGTTCCCAGCCTTGTAAGTGAATCACAAAGGTCAGTTCCTGGCAGGCTCAGGAAGTTCGGGATCTTGGGAACCTGGAGAAGAGAGGAATTCAAATAGGTCTATAGGTATTGCAGGCAAAGTCTGATGGCCAGTCCTTGGGCTTGGCCTCCTAACCTCCAGAGGCTTTTAAAGTTAGAATCTGAGATTCCTTATGAAAAGTTCCAGCAAACAAACTCAGAAGACCTCTGTGGGCAATCACTACTCCTGCTGCACTCATTATGTAAATAATCGGATATATATATATAAATATATATATTATATCACATAATAATATATAATCATATATAACATAATATATAATATAATATATTATTATACTGTAGTAATATATTAATTTATTTTATATATAATATAATTATAATTATATAATTATAATATATAATTATGCATGATATATAATTATATATCATATGATATATATATATTTATTCATGAGAGACACAGAAAGAGAGGCAGAGAGATAAGCAGAGGGAAAAGTAGTCCCTCTGTAGTCCCCTCCTACAGGGAGCCTGATGTGGGACTCCATCCCAGAACCCGGGGATCATGCCCTGAGCCAAAAGCATCTAGATGCTCAACAACTGAGCCACCCAGGTGTCCCAATCAGACCAATTTTAATGAGACTAGCCTTATTTTGCAAACAAATTAATCTTACTTCGATTATCTTTGATAGAAATGGTGGTGACTATAGAGAAAAAAATGATGCTTCAACAAAAAACTATAGCAAACCCTTGTAGGTATTAAATTCCAGTCCTATTCATTGTCTTTAAGATTTTGTAACCTACTAGGGTGCCTGGGTGGCTGAGTCGTTTAAGTGTCTGACTTCAGCTCAGGTCATGATCCCAGGGTCCTGGAATCAAGCCCTGCATTGGGCTTCCTGCTTGGTTGGGAATCTTCTTGTCCCTATCCCTCCACCCTTCCCCCTGCTCGGGCTCTCTCTCTCTCAAATAAATAAAATCTTAAAAAAAAAAAAAAAAAAAAGATTTTGTTAACTACTTGCTAACCAGACTGCATCCTGAATCCTCCTTGTTTCCCCCAGTATCTAGCTATAACTCTTTAAATTAAAGTGTCTAATTTTTCTCCCACCTTCTGATTTTGAATTACTAAAAATTAAAACTGTCCTTTTCTCAAGTCCTGCAAAGTGAAGCTGGACAATTTGATGTAAACTTCAGAGAAATCACCAAAATGGCTATGTATGGACAAATTTTGTGCCTTCCTATGTGAGCCACTTAGAAAATTCACCAAATCACCTGATGACATTGCCAGAGACATTCAAAGTGGAAACTATGAAAATCTGTCATATTTCCAGTGCCTTGTCCATATTCCATCTGAAGATGCTTAAGTCCAACATCTAGAAAAATCTTAACTGACTGACTCCTGGGCTAAAAAACTGGTTCCAATCACTAACCGTTGTTTCTCTTTTGTTTCCCTAGACACTCAGGATAGTCTACCAACTCAGTTTCTGGAATGTTATATTTCTTGAGGTTTCAAATGGGGGAATGACAGAGTTGAGAACATACTGCCCCCAAATACAATGCCTTGGGATATTAAATATTTTAAGCTGGGCAGCCCGGAGGGTTCAGCCAGCGGTTTAGTGCGGTTTAGTGCAGCCTTCAGCCCAGGGCCTGATCCTGGAGACCTAGGATTGAATCCCACGTCGGATTCCCAGCATGGAGCCTGCTTTTCCCTCTGCCTGGGTCTCTCTGCCTCTCTCTATGTGTCTCTCATGAATAAATAAATAAAACCTTTTAAAAAAATGAATATTTTAAGATGAAGGAATTTGAGAAATGGTATGTGAAGAAAGGACTTTCTGATCTTCCCCTGAGGCAGGTCATAAAACTCTCACGTGAATGGTACCCTCCCTATACCTAGAGGAAGCATATATCTTTATATCCAAGACAGAGTAACACCAAGAAGAATCCAAACAAAGAGGTTTCACTACGTTTCCCCCAGCTTACTACACTTACTTTTTATCTTTTGTCTTATCATATCTTTCCACAACTTTCCACTTTGTACCTGACCTAGCATAAAAAAACACTCAGTTTTAACCAATTCTCAGGTCTTCATTTTCTTACAAAGTGTCCTGTGTCATTAAAATTTACACCAAATAAATCTGTATGCTTTCCTCCTATTAGTCAGTCTTTGTCAGCTTAATTTTCAGACCTGGTCAGAGACTCTAAGAAAGTGAAGGAAAACTTTTCCTCCCCAACAAAAGTTTATTACAGAATATGTAACATATACACTACTGAAAGTATGTTCATCAGATTGAAGAAGTATGAGAAAGGAATGACTGGTACGGTCAAGATAAGTAAGGATATGAAGGACTTTACCAAATAGGTGACAGCAGAACATGGCTTTAGAGCATGATTAGGAATTTGTTAGAAAAAGATGGGATGCCTGGGTGGCTTAGCAATTTAGCATCTGCCTTTGGCTCAGGCATGATCCCGGAGTCCTAGGATCAAGTCCCACATCTGGCTCCCTGCATGGAGCCTGTTTCTCCCTCTGCCTATGTCTCTGCCTCTCTGTCGGTCTCTCATGAATAAATAAATAAAATCTTAAAAAAAAAAAAAAAAGAAATAGAAAAAGAAAAGGAAATATTAAAGAATATTTCCAAAATTTCAAAAGTAGAGAAGGTGGTGTGATACGGTAGAAAAGCAAGGAACCTGAAGGGATATAGATAATATTCCTGGTTGTTCCACTGTTTACCTCAAGCAAATCAAACTTTTTGGATCTAATTTTTTTTTTCCTCCTGTGAAATGGAATCACATTAGAGAAAAGTGTCAAACTTTAATGTAAATATAAATAAGGTCTAGTGTACGGGCTAAAATTCTAACAATCACAGATGATATAGATGCTGCTGGTCCACTGACCTATACTTTGTGCAGTAGGGCACTAGATCATATCTACTGGGGTTCAGGGTTCAGGACACACCCTGTCAGTTATGTGTCTGCCTTTGACTCAGGTCTTGACCTCGGGGTCCTGGGAAGGAGCACTGTGTTGGGCTCCCTGCTTATTAGCAGGAAGTCTGCTTCTCCCCCTTTCTCTCCTCCTCCCCATCGCTCATACTCATGCTCTGTCTCTCTCTCTCTCTCTCTCTCTCAAAAAAAAAGATCATCTCTATAGGTCCCTTGTATCTTAAAAATTTATTTCAAATAATTCTTCTATTATTTTGAAACTTTATAGACAAATGTGATTTTGAGAAGGATAAAATCAAAGAAGAGTGTTAGAAGTTTAAAAAAAAAGAAAATTATAAGGCAAACTACAGTTAAAAAATAATTTCCCTTTATGACTAAATAGTGTTTACTCTGAAAAAGAAATATTTAATAAAATCACTTTCTTTTTTTTTATTTATTTTTTTATTTTATTTATTTATTCATGAGCAGCAGCAGAGAGAGAGAGAGGCAGAGACACAGGCAGAGGGAGAAGCAGGCTCCATGCAGGGAGCCCAACGTGGGACTTGATCTTGGGTCTCCAGGATCACGCCCTGGGTGGAAGGCAGTGCTAAACCACTGAGCCACCCGGGCTGCCCAATAAAATCACTTTCACAGTTAACATGATAATATATATTTCAAAATCCTTATAAGAATTCATCAAACATACGAATAAGCAATTTAAAGGTGCAAGAAATGAGAAATATAAAAAAGTAAATTATAATCTACATAATAGTGATGTACAAGTTGAAAATACAATGAAAAACAGTCCCATTTTTAAATAATGAGAAAAAAAGCAATTAAATATTTGGACATCAATTTAACTCAGGAAGTCAGATATTTATTCAAAGAAAAGCATAAGACTACAATGAAGCATGAATAAATGGAGTCTTAGATGTAAAGACTAAAGATAGTAAATAATATAACACTACTCAATTTAATCTTTATATTTAATTCAATATACAGGAAAATTTCTTTCTTTCTTTCTTATTTTCTTTCTTTCTTTCTTTCTTTTTTTTTCTTTCTTTCTTTCTCTTTCCTTCCTTCCTTCCTTCTTTTCTTTTTTTCCCTTTCCCTTTTCTTTTTTTTCTTTCTTTCTTTCTTTCTCTCTCTCTCTCTTTTCTTTCTTTCTCTTTCTTTTCTCTCTTTTCTTTCTTTCTTTCTTTCTTTCTTTCTTTCTTTCTTTCTTTCTTTCTTTCTCTTTCTTTCTTTCTTTCAGGGGTGGGAGAGGCAGTGGGAGAGGAAGAGAGAGAATCCCAAGCAGACTCCATGCCCAGCATGGAGCCAATCCACAGGGCTAGATTTCACAACCCCAAGATCATGACTTGAGTCATAATCAAGAGTCAGATGCTCAACTGACTGAGCCCTGGGCACTCCTACAGTAGGGTTACTGAGGACTACTTATATACAATTTGATAATAGTGAAATTATTCTGGAAGGGCAGAGAAAAAAAAATAATTTTTTTAAATTTCTAGGTTTAAATTATTATAAAGCAGTTTTCAAACTCATATGTGATATTGTGATTTATGGTAAGAAATATATATTTGGCCTTCATCCCTTTCTGGCAAAGAGCTCCCAAAACATTAGGAATTTCCTAGGTGAGGAGAGCCACAAAGGTATCTTTTGTTATGCTGATAAGGTTAGTGTTGGAAGGAAGCTAAGGTTGGAAACCAGTTGCCAAGATAACCATGTGATTAGAGGATGGGAACTTTTAGTCCCACACTCTCAACCTCTTAGGAGAGGGGAGGAGGGCTGGAAGTTGATTCAATCACAAATGGCAACAGCTTCACCAATCACACCTACGTGATGAAGCCTTCCATAAAAACCCAAAAGGACAGGGATCAGAATGCTTCTGGGCTGGTGAGCTTTGGGGAGAGTGATGCACTTGGAAAGGGCTTGGAAACTCCACACTGTCTCCCTATACCTTCCAATAAATCTCTTCTATCTGGACGTTCCAGAGTTCTATCCTTTCAGAACAAGGCTGTTATCTAGTAATTAAAATAGAGTTCTGTGAGCCACTCTAGCAAATTAAGCAAATTCAAGGAAGGGATTGTTGGAACCTCAGATCTACCATCCATCCCTTGGTCAGAAGCACAGACAACAATCTGGACTTTCGAATGGTATCTGAAGTGGAGGAGAGGAGAGCAATCTTGTATGACTGAGACCGTAATCTCTGAGATCTGAGGCTATCTTGCAGTAGATACTGTCAGAATTGAGTTGAATTGTAGGACACCTAGGGTGGTGTCTGAGAATTGGTTGGTCATGTGGGAAAAACCCATACACATCAGAACTGGTATCAAAATTGTTACATTACCGTAGGGAGAAGGATAAGAATTGGAAAAAATAGAAATTCTAAAGATAGGTTAAAAATAGTGCAATAATTTAATGTGCATATGTGAAAAAACAGAAAAGAAAGACAAACAGAAGAAAAACAAAGGATAAAAATTCTGGGACAGATGGTTATCAAGATAGAGAGAAACTGGGACGCCTGGGTGGCTGGGACGCCTGGGTGGCTTAGTGGTTAAGCATCTACCTTTGACTCAGGGCCTGATCCCAGGGTTGGGGATCAAGTCCCACATCAGGCTCCTGCAGAGAGCCTGCTTCTTCCTCTGCCTGTGTCTCTACCTCTCTCTCCATCTCTCATGAATAAATAAATAAAATCTTTAAAAAAAAATGGATAGAGAAAAATTAATTTGGATCACTGTAAATTCCAAAGAAGTCAAATAGTCTGTTAGGGGGAAAATAAATGAAAACTGAGTAGCAGCCCATTTATGCTCAGATAAAGAACAGATGATTTTTAAAAATGAAGGTTCTCATTAGAATGAAGATGGATATGCCTGAATATATACAAATAAAAGTTCAATGCATCAAAATCAGCTAAGTTGCAGGATACAAGATCAACAAACAAAAATCAGCATAACTGGAGAAATGTGGAGAAAGAAACTTTGTGCACTGTTGGTAGAAATGTAAATTGTATACAGCCACCATGGAAAAGTTCCTCAAAAAATTAAAACTAGAACTGTCATATTATCCAACAATCCCACTTACAGTATTTGTCTAAAGAAAATGAAAACATTAACTCCGAAAGATATATGCACTCCAATGTTCACTACAGCATTATTTACATTACTCAAGAGATGGAGGGGCACCTGGGTGGCTCAGTGGGTTAAGCTTCCAACTCTTGATTTCAGCTCAGGTCATGATCTCAGGGTCATGAGACTGAGCCCCATGTTGGGCTCTGTGCTTAGTGCGGAATCTGCTTGTCCTTCTATCACCTCTGCTCCTCCCCCTGATCATATGCTCTCTAAAATAAATAAATAAAATCTTAAAAAAAAGAGAGAGAGAGAAAGATGGAAACAACCTAAGTGTCCATCAATGGATAAGTAAAGAAGTTGTGTGGCATATCCAATGGAATATTATTCAACCATAAAAAGAAGAATATCTTGCCATTTGCGATAATATAGGTAGAACTTGAAGGCATTATATTAAGTGAAATAAGTCAGAGAAAGATAAATACCATATGATTTCTTTTACACTTTTTTTTTAAAAAGAAAAAAAAACCCACAAACTTATAGATACAGTGGGCAGATTGACAGTTCCTAGAGGTGGAGGTAGGGATGGGAGAAATGGATAAAGGAGGTAAAATGTTTAAACAAAACAAAACAAAACAAAAATGCAGCTGATGTAAAACAGGCACAGAAATTCTGAATCATATTCAAAGTATTGACTTTGTGTGTATATACATATATACATGTTTATATATGCTGATGTAAAATATACATATAATATATACAAAACACTGATGCACAGCTATTATTTCTACAAAAATGAAAATATTCTAAATTTTTAAGATGAAACCAAATATTACATATTTTTTAGAAATTTGTATAAAAATTAGAACTTCAAAAGCCAAGGAAAAAATCAGTCATATTTCTGTGCATTAGCAACAAACAATCTGAAAAGGAAATTAAGAAAAGAGTTTACAATAACATCAAAAAGAATAAAATGCTTAAAAATAAATTTAATAACCAAGGAGGCACAAGACTTGTACACTATAAAATACTGCTGAAAGAAATTAAAGATATTCTGAATAAATGGAAAGACACCCATTTTCATGGACTGGGAACTTACTATTGTTCAGATGACAATATTCCTCAAAGTAATCTACAGATTCAATGTAATTAAAATCCCAATTGCCTTGGAGTACCTGGTTAGCTCAGTTAGTAGAGCATGTGATTCCTGATCTCAGGGTAATGAGTTCATGTACCACATTATGTGTAGAGCTTGCTTAATTAAAAAAAAAAAAAAAAAAAAAAAAGCCAACTGTCTTTTTAGTAGTAATGACAAGCAGATCCTAAGAGTCATATGGAATTGTAAGATATCACAAATAATCAAAATAATTTTATAAAGAAAAACAAAGTTGGAGAACTCATACTTCCTAATTTCAAAACTTACTACAAAGTTATAATAATCAAAACAGTGTGGTAGTGGCATCTAGAAAAGAATTGAGAGTCCAGAATAAACCCATCTAATTAATTTTCAACAAGGATTCCAAAACTGTTTGATGGAGAACAAAGAGTCTCTTCAGCAAAGAGTATGGGACAACTAATACCTGCATACAGAAGAATGAAGTGGATTTTGACCTCAATATATATAAAAATTAGATTAAAAAAATAATATAAGAAATAGATCAAAACCTGCATATAAGAGGCAAAACTATAAAACTTTTAGAAGAAAATACAGGGGGAATCTTTATAAGCTTTGATTATGCAAAGGTTTCTCAGATATGACAATAAAAGCATGAACAACAAAACAAGAGATAAACTGGACTTCATCAAAATTAAAAAACTTTGTGCATCAAAGGACACCATCAAAGAGTAAAAAGATAACTCACTGAATGGGCAAAAATAATTGCAAATCATGTATCTGATGAGAGTCTAGTACCCAAAATATATAAAAGAATGCTTGAAATTCAACAACAAACAACCCAATTTAAAAATGGGCAAAGGACTTAAAGACATTTCTCCAATGAGGATTATATAAATGGCCAATGAATACATAAAAAGATGCTCAATGTCATTAGTAATAGGGATATGCAAATGAAAATCACACTGAGGAGCACTTGTCTGGCTCAGACAGTGGAGCATGTAACTCTTGATCTCACGGTTGTAAGTTAGAGCCCCATGATGGGAGTAGAGATTACTTAAAAATAAAACCTAAGAAAAAAAGAGGACATCACAATGAGATACCACTTCACACCCAATAGGATGGCAACAGTGAAAAATAAAACAAAAAACCCCAGGAAGTATTAATTGTTGGCAAGGATATAGAAAAATAACTGTCATGCACTTCTGGTAAGACTGTAAAATGGCACAGTCACTGTGGAAAATAATTTGGCAGTTCCTTTATAAAGCTAAGCACAGAATTACCACACAGCCCAGCAATCCATATCTAGGTATATACTTGAAAGAATCAAAAACAAGAGTTCAACAAAAACTTGTAAATGAATGTTCATACAACACTATTCATGACAGACAAAAAGTGGAAACAATTCAAATTCAAATAAATGGATAACAAAATGTACTCATACAACTGAATATTATTTAGCCATAAAAAACGCTGCACAGACTGAACCTTGACAACATCATGCTAAGTAAAAGCAGCCACACACAAAAAGTCATATATTGTGATTTTCACTTATATGAAAGATTCAGAATAGGTGACTCCATCAAGTCAGAAAGCAGATTAGTCCTTGCCAGGGACTGTGGGTAGGAGAGAACTGGAATGGCTGCTTAATGGATACAGGTTTTTCTTTTGCAGTGATGAAAATGTTCTAGAACTAGACAGTTGTGATTATCACTCAACATTACAAATGTAGTAAATGCCACAAAATATACTCTCTTTGGTGAATTTTATGTGCATTTTGCTACAATTTAAAAATTATTTTTAATTAAAAAAATTCTTGCATGATAAACTATAATTCTCATGTCAGGAAAGGCAATGGAGTAAAACTGTGGTAAAGGTAACTTATAAAAGGTTAATATCTAAATTATCTATAAAGATTTGACACAAAGATATATGCTCAATCTCCAAAGTTATCAGGCGAAGTGGTCAAAAGTGACACACAGGGCAGCCTGGGTGGCTCAACCTGGAGACCCAGGATGGAGTCCCATGTCAGGCTCCCTGCGTGGAGCCTACTTCTCCCTCTGCCTGTGTCTCTGTTTCTCTCTCTCTCTCTCTCTCTCTCTCTGTGTCTCTCATGAATAAATAAAATCTTAAAAAAAAAAAAAGTGACACAGATTATATAACAAGAAATAGTTACTATAAAATTCTTCACATAAAAATGGAGAGGCCACCAGAAAGTAAAGGCTTATTAAAACTTCTTTAAGGAATCATTGTATCCTAAATACATTATAAAAGAGTTAAAAAGCAAATGTGGCCAGGCTGTAGGGAAATAAATAAGTTTAAAATCTCCAGTGACATTGTGAAACTGTTCTAGAGAATAATCTGACCATGCATAATGAGGTATAAAACTTGTCAAATACTTTGACCTAGTAATTTCAGTTGGGGGACTACTTTTAAAGGAACACACTCAAAGTAGGAGAAGCAGGAAATAATTTGAAAATAAGATATTCATAGCCATGACAACTAATATGAGAACATATGAAATAATCAACAAAAGAGGAGAGCTAAATGAACTTTTATTATTGCTTAAACACAGGAATATTTGCATGTGTCTATATATGTGTGTATAAGTCTATTTAATATAACAACTGTGTAACTATTTGATAGGTTAAAATGTATGTGAAGATAATTTCAATGTAAATCACAAAACAATGCTCCCATTGATTTTAGCTCTATATATACAGTGAAAAGAATTTGGAGTAAGAGTTTAAAACTCAATAGGCTCTTTTAAATGAGTCGTAGAAAATAATAATTCCCTGGCAATTATTTTCCAATCACATTCTTTATCCAAAGATCAGTTAAAAAAACAACAGGTATGGCAACAATGAAAAGTTTTATAGGATAAACTATTAAGTTTAGAAGAAAGTCTCAAATGAATTAAGATACTGAATTATGGTATTTTGTTTTGCCCTTACTACAAACCTCTTTTTGTTAAGATGAAAGTTTTCAGGCCAATTCCTCAACAAAATTTTGAGAAAAAAATTTTTTCACTGTATTTTTTTTAAGATTTATTTATTTCAGAGGGAGGGAGAGAGAAGCAGACATTCACCAGGCTGCCTGACATGAGGCTTGATCTCATGACCCTGAGATCATGACCTGAGCAGAAATCAATAGTCAGACGCTTAACCAACTGAACCACCAAGGTGTCATTCAATGTATTTAAACATTAGGGGCACTTGGCTGGCTCTGTTGAAAAGCATCCATTTCTTGATTTCAGGATTGTTAGTTCAAGCCCTACATTGGGTGTAGAGAATACTTAAAAAATAAAAATAAAATAATAAATAAATAATAATAAAAATAAAAATAAAAAATAAAAAAATAAAAAACATTAGCTACATTTGTTTAATAAAAATGTTTTTCATATGACACTTCATTCAGTCAACATAGATGATACGTTTTAAAATATCAAAGAAGGAAAAGTCAGTTAAATGTATGCAAAGTATATATTCATATAGATGAAGAAATATGAACTGTCAAAAGACCAATAAAAATACCCTGAATAGATTTTAAAATGCAATATTGTGCAGTCCTCACCGTACAAGGAACCTGTGCACAAATAACTGCCTCAAGACTGCTCTGAACAATTGTTGCCATAGAAGCCATTATAAAAAGCAAACAAAGGCAAACTGTGGCTTTTAGATATTCTATCTGTTCAGAAGTTGAAGGGAAAAACCTTGAAAAGTAGAAGCAGTGAAAAGTATAGTTTAAGGAAACTGACCTAGGAGACACTGTCCTGTCCAAATTCTCTCTACTACCAGATTTTTTTCCTATACTTCCTAAGAATCTGCCAATTAGAGAGTTACACAGATTAGCAGCTATTGTCCACTTATCAAAATTGGTACCTCTGAAACAATTAAGCAATGATACTTTATTACACAGTACTACTAATTTGTTCAATTTCTTTTACTTCTCTTCCAATTCCTAAATGAAACAAATTGTAACTGGAGGGAATAGTAAAGGAAGGTGCATTGAACCTTCTACTATGGCAGTCTCCTTAGGTCTATATATCTCCCAGAATCCATTTTTCAAAACTATCTATCTTCTCCTCCTAATCAAAGTTTTCATTCATTAGTCTAACAAAATATATCTTTTCTCATTTCTCTAAAAATTTTTACAATCATAAGAATAGCATTTTTAAAAAAAATCAACTCACCTGAAGTTTATTATTTAATAGTGGAGAACATGAGAAGCTTTCTAAAGTCTTCTTTAAAATATTTCTACCCATTTAGAACCTGCTTTCCTTTTAATTTTACCACCATCATACTTTCTCCTTATATGCATATAACTTTACATTCATTAGACATTATAATAATGAAGACCTTAATTGAGCCTTGTAAACATATTATATTTAAAGCTTTTCAGCATAACATTCGTCAACTGATTCTTACTTTGCTTCAATTTATGGAAATCACCGACTCTATCCTTGGTAGCCTGCTTTAGTATATCTGCTTGAATTCTGGGTACACTCTCCAAGTTTGGGCCTGGAATTAAACGCTGAAGAGGATTGGAAGGGTTCTGCTTTGAAGTCCCAGGGTTTCCATTGTGGTGTCCATGAGAATCTATAGCATAAGAACATCAAATTAAGGTTACATTTTGCGAAGAATTTCGCAAGACGTGCATTAGGAAAAAGGTTAAGACACCCTGTTGTTTGATATTGAGTAGTCAGGTAGCTTTTGGGGGGTGGGGGGCCTTACTCTAATTTCTTTAATCAAATCTTATAGCCAATGTGATTTTAGCTGTGTGAAGTTTACTAATTATTTCTAGGTAAGTATCCCTACTAATTATAAAACCACCCACCAAAGAGATATACAGTAGAAACCTAAAGATTTAAGTGGCATTGAGACTTGTATCTTTTGTTCCCTTCAAACTCTGTATAGCCGTCAGAAATCTCTAGTCTCCAAGTCATTATCTACACAGTGACTCACAACTGTTAATTTTTTTTTTTGTATATTTACTTATTTTTAAGTAATCTCTATACCCAATGAGGGGCTCAAACTCATGACCCTGAGATCAGGAGTCACATGCTCTATTGACTAAGCAAGCCAGGCACCTCATATTAAATCTTGATTATTTCTCTCTCTCTTTTTTTAAGATTGTAAGTAATCGTTATACCCAATGTGGGATTCAAACTCATGACCTCGAGATCAAAAACTGTAGGCTCTACTGACTGGGCCAGCCAGGCACCCCATGTTAACTCTTGAGTCTTTCTTATTGGTCACCCCTGGATATAACTTTCCTTTTCCCCCACTCCCCTTTCTTCCTCATCAAAACCTTGATTTAGATCTTTATTATAATTAATTAAATTTAATTTTTTAAAAAATTTTATTTATTTATTCACGAGAAACAGAGAGACAGAGAAGTAGAGACACAGACAGAGGGAGAAGCAGGCTCAACGCAGGGAGCCCAACGTGGGACTCGACCTGGGGTCTCCAGGATCAAGCCCTGGGCTAAGGCAGCGCTAAACCACTGAGCCACCCAGGCTGCGCATATAATTAATTTTAATCATATAAATTCTCATTTTAGGGGAACATTTCTATAAAATCAAATACATATTCAGTAGAAAATAAACAGATGCGTTTATAGGTATGGACTAGGGAGTGAATACAGATAAATGTAGTAGTTAATAGAAGGCCTCTGTGAGATAAATTTCAACACATTTTGAAAAGGGTAAATATGTATAGACTGTCAAAGATTAAAGGGAATACAGTCCAGAGTGACAGAACAAAAAATTCTTCTGCTCTAGACAAAGTGCATTTTTATTTTTATTTTATTTTTAAAAAGATTTCATTTATTTATTCATGAGCAACACACACACACACACACAGAGAGAGAGAGAGAGAGAGGCAAAGACACAGGCAGAGGGAGAAGCAGGCTCCACTCAGGGAGCCCGATGTAGGACTCGATCCCAGGTCTCCAGGATCACACCCTGGGCTGTAGGCGGCATTAAACTGCTGCGCCACCAGGGCTGCCCAACAAAGTGCATTTTTAAATGACAATTTCTCCCTGAACTTTGATCAATCATCAGGAAATATATAACATTAACTAGAAAAATGAATGTTACTTCACTATGCTACTCAATGACATGTTTTATTCACTATATAACAATACATGACCAGTTCTTAAAATGGAATTTTAAGAAAAGGCTTCATACCTGGAACCATATTTGCGGAGAGAGGTTGTCCAGTTGGAATATGGGAGATTGCCTGATGACTTTCATATTGAGATACAGAAATAGAGGGTTTCTTTAAAGCTAAAAGAAAAAAGAGATCCATATTATTCCCATCAATATTATGATTTCTGAAAACCAACCATCATGAATTTTTTTTTGCACCACACTAATCCTATAATGCTTATTTTAATTTTGTTGTCTTTATAGTTGGTATATTAACTAATTAATTTATGGTTACTAAGGGATACATTGCACTATCCATCACAGATTTTGGTGACCAGTAAATCTGACCAGGATATAAAATAGTTGAAACTCTGTTTTATACACCACTATATCCCTAACACCTAGAATAAGTGACACATAACAAAAGCTCAACTAAGATTTGATGAATGAATAAACGAATCTCTTCAGATACAAGATCTTTTTCTATTGAAAGTGTAGGTAAAAATTGACATTTACAGATTAGGTAAAGCAATGAGAACATGCTACTCTAAGTTGCTCACATTTTAAATAAAAAACTAAATATGACTGATGAAACAAGTTGTATTTTATTTTTGAAGAGGGAAATTTTCTCTTTTGTAAAAGAGCTTTACTTACAAAGATGTACATACTTCCAGTGGGGGCTTTATTCTCCTTAAGAAATGAAGTAAATGGAGAAGTATCATTTTCCACTCACTACCACTAACTCTGTTTCCTTGGGCAGCTTAGCAAGATAGGCAGAGAGCAAAGAAGGAAATTAGAGAGAAAGAAAACAGATAAGGATAAAAAAAAATAGAGAGCCCAACTGTAAGATTGGATTAGTGGCACATTTTATTCTTCTAAAACTTTTGTGGTAGAGATAAAGTGTTCCTACTTCATCAAATTCTTCCTGGGCACAGAGGAATATCAGCCTTCCTTACAGTTAGGGACCCTAAGACTAGGTTCTGACTCTGAGGATATAAGTGAAACTGAATTTACCACTTCCAGGTATGGCGATAAAATCTACACAAATCACCTACAATGTCTCTTCCCTCTCCTGCCACAACTTAGGATGCTACATACAAAGATGATGATAATCAAGTAACGAAAGAGACACTGCTTGGAGAAGAGCTACAAGAGAATCATCTAACCTGCCTCAGACTGTAAAATGAACAATAAATAAATCTTTCTTGTTTTAAGTCACTGAAATTGAGGGTTTGTTAATATAATGTAGCCCCTCATCAATTTCTCTTTCTTCCTTTCTCTTTCTCTCTTTTTCTCTCTCAGAGGGGCAGAGGGAAAGGGAGAGAGAGACTCTTAAGCAGGCTCTACGGACTTTTAAGTCAAGCTCAGCAGGGAGCCTGATGCAGAGCTCAATTTCATGACCTTGAGATCATGACCTGAACCAAAATCAAGAGTTGGATGCCTAATAAACTGAGCCACCCATGCACCCCACAGCCTAATGAATTTTAACTAGTATATTTGGGTTATTTTATAATCTTGAAAGTTTATTTCTTTTTTTTTGGAAAGTTTATTTCAATGATTGTGTTTCATTTATTTTTACATAGATTTCTTTTTTTTTTTTTTTACATAGATTTCTAAACTTAAGGACCCAAGGAGTTTAAAATTCACTCTAAGAAAGCAACCTACTCAAATTTACAGAAAGTTGAGGTTTTCTATCTTACTATATTCTCATTACCCTGTTCCTATTTCTAGCTTCAATGTCCAACACCCACTTCTGCACATAAGACAGCTAAATAAAAATCAGCTAACATCTTAAAAGAGCAATACTTGCTGGGTTTAATTAATACAATTTTGATTTGCTAACAGACTCTGAGGACACTAAGCATCTGGTAGATAAATTTGGAAAGAGAAGTCAGTCACAATCTACAAATCTGTTAATCACTATTGGACCACAGCTAGCTCTGGCACACTCATATCAGAAGACAAAAAACAGAATCTCCACAACTAAGCAAGAAGTAATTATAAATGTCCTTAGCTTTGTAGAATAATGCCTCCTGCTCAAGAACAAGGTGACTATTTAAAGGCAAAGCTATGACTTAAGTGAAAAAAAATGCTGGATCAAAAAGAGCCCTTGTAAAACATCCAGAGGAATTTAGAACTGATAGAGTATAAAGAGAGTAGTAGTAATATGGAGACCATACAAGTTTGATATGAATAATATATGTTCCTGGAGAAAACTCAGAAAAAGCAAAAAGCACAAAGAAGTTTAAAACTAACTATAATTCGGGACACCTGGGTGGCTCAGCAGTTGAACATCTGCCTTCCACTCAGGGTGTGATCCCAGAGTCCAGGGATCAAGTACTGACTCGGGTTCCCTGTGAGGAGTCTGCTTCTCCTTCTGCCTATGTTTCTGTCTCTCATGAATAAATAAATAAAATCTTTAAAAAAATAACTATAATTCCATCACATACAGGTAACCAGCCTTCTTGAAATTATCATTTCAAGACTACCTTTCTAATGTTTTGTGGGGTTTTTTCCCTGTATGTTAAACTATACACTTTATTTTTTAAAAAAATATTTAATTTATTCATGAAAGACACACACACACACACACACACACACACAGAGGTGGAGATACAGGCAGAGGGAGAAGTAGGCTACATGCAGGAAGCTAGACGTGGGACTTGATCCCGTGTCTCCAGAATCATACTGTGGGCTGAAGGCAGGCGCTAAACCGCTGAGCCACCAAGGCTGCCCAGACTATATACTGCCCAGAAGTAGAATCCTATCATACATACTATCTTACAATCTGATCTTTATTTAATATGTTATACCATTTTTCTTTGTCATCTCATTTTCCTCTACAACATTCCCAAATAGTAATGCTAACCAAAACTTCCAATTTAATGCTCACTATACATCAACTAAACAAATAATTTAAAAACACAATGCATGGGACGCCTGGATAGCTCAGCGGCTGAGCATCTGCCTTTGGCTCAGGGCTGATCTTGGAGTTCCAGGATCAAGTTCCACATCAGGCTCCCTGCATGGAGCCTGCTTCTCCCTCTGCCTATATCTCTATGTCTCTCGTGAATAAATAAATAAAATCTTTAGGAAAAGAAATAAAATAAAAAATTAAAAAACACAACAAAATAAAAACACAATCCAAAAAACTTCCAATTTAACAGGCTTGGCTAGAAAGATCTGGGTAAAGAATTGCCACAGGGATCTTAGAGTCCCACAAACTGCATCAATTAAACTAGCTGATGGTAAGTAGATTTCTACTGCTTAGGAAAAAGAAATGTGTGTTCTGTAAACATTTTGGTTTCTATGCTTTTATGTTGCCTTTTGTTTACTTTCCTTTTTTGTTTCTTTGAAAAGATCCTTTTTAAAAAACTACAGCCATGCATGGCACATGCATGGGTGGCTCAATTGGTTAAAATGTCCCTTCAGCTCAGGTCACGATTCCAGAGTCCTGGGATGGAGCCCCACATGGGGCTCCCTGCTCAGCGGGAAGCCTACTTCTCCTTCTCCCTCTGACCCCCTTCCACTCATGTTCTCTCTCTAATAAATAAATAAATCTTAAAAACAACAACAACAACAACAAAACAATACTCCAACCTTGTTTTTGTTGAATTAAGGAGAAGGGTAATTTACCTACATCTAGGATAAGACGCAGGCTTTCCCAGGGGTCAGAATGAACAATTATAGTCAGTGGTATCAGAACAAATGAAGACCTAGAAAACTACTAATGGGCTTAAAGATTAAGTGAAAGTGCTAATCTCAGTCTCCAAATTCTATAGGGTTCTTCAGACTGCTTTTCTATACAAAAACAAGTATCTAATGCTTATTCCACAAAAACGAGATACTATACTTTTCCTGTAACTTGCTTTTTTCATTTAAAAAATCAAAATACGGGATCCCTGGGTGGCGCAGCAGTTTGGCGCCTGCCTTTGGCCCAGGGCGCGATCCTGGAGACCCGGGATCGAATCCCACGTCGGGCTCCCGGTGCATGGAGCCTGCTTCTCCCTCTGCCTGTGTCTCTGCCTCTCTCTCTCTCTGTGACTATCAAATAAATAAATAAAAAATTTTTTAAAAAATCAAAATATATTTGTATGTTAATAAATATAGCTCCACATTATCATTTTTAACAACTACATATCACACTTTATGGGTATAACAAGTTTAACAAATTAACCCTCTCTATAATACTTATATAGAACTCTTGATTTGTCATTATAAACAATTTTGTGTCATTTTTATGCCTACATGATAGAGTAAATTCCCAGGGAAGTACTAAGCAGTAGGGTAATAGCCATATGTGTTTCTTAAAGTAAGAGAAACTAAATAATAAATGTGAGCTTAAAGTCAGTAATGTTGTGGGGAAAAAATCAGACATTAAAGACTGCAAAAAATAATTTATATTAAAGCATTTCTAACTTTCTATATATTTTACCCTGGTCCTCTCTATTGAGGACCAATAAGAGCAAGGGGAAAGTCTACAAGTCAACAGAGAGCATGCTGCTATCAGATAATATTTAAAAATAGGCTGCTAAAGTATATATCATTGATAAAGCCAATATTAAGGAAAAGTACCAAAGATAAAATGACAAAGCCTAGTTATGATAAAGACAAAACAAAGGATACAAAGTCACTGGAGCACATAGCTTTTATCCTACTAGCCAGGTTCTGGGTTTTATATTTTTTATAAAGGAGAGCTATCAGTATGGAAATTTAATTATTCGACAATATTTATTAAGTATCTATCATATGCTACGCACTGTTATAAAAAGCTGGAGATTCAACAGTGAACAAAACAGACCAACTTATTGTCCCCATGAAGCTTACATTCTTGTTGGATAGATAATAAGTAAACAAAAGAGTGTGTATAAAATAGAATATAAATGCCAGAATGGAAAGTGCTATGTACAAAGCAAAACAGGGAAATATGATAGAGAGTGGTGGGAGATTCTATTTCAGATAGTCTGGTCAGGAAAAGCATTTTCAAGGAAGAGACATTTGAGCAGAATGAATGAAACATGGAGGAAAAATATTCAGGAAAATACCAGTAAGTACAAAGGCCTTGAGACAGGAGCATGCATAGTATATCTGAGGTACTACAAAGAAAGGAGTGAGGATAAAGTGTTATAAGTGAGGTCAGAAAAGAAAGAAGGGTCTCTATTAGGGACACAACAATTAAAAATGTTAAGAATAATTGGTTAGGGAGCTGAGGGGCTGATGGCTTGGACTACATTTGGTAATTCCAAAGAAGGTAATAATGTACTAATTATAATAACAGTAGCTCCCATTTTCTGATTGCTTAGCATAAACTAGGCACTAATCTCAACTATGTCAACACTCAAATCTATGTGAGATAAATATGCCTTTCACAGATGAGGAAACTGAACTTATGACAGAAGAGATGAGACATACATTTCACTTGACTTAAAAATTCAAAGAAGTCATTTCTGGAGAAACTGGCTGAATACTTATAAAAGGTAACAGACGGTTTAAGGTTACTCTTCATTCACTTCTCTATTGGACCTCCATTGCAGTCCCTACTCTGAGAGCCAAAAAAGAACTATCTGCATTTCCTTTTTCCAACAATAGGGCTACAACCTTAAAAATGTTCAAAACTTTCAGTTTCTGTCTTACAGGGCTTCACAATCCAGTGACTGTGACTACAGAGAAGTAATATGGCACTAATAAGCAACAGTCCTCAACTTTGGGAGCACTTCATTATTACAAATATCAGTCTGGACATAACAAATACAAGGGTAGTATCTAGGTATCTACATTAAGAGCTGCAACAGTGGTTCTGTTACATAGCTAAAAGAATAAAAGACAGAATAAAAAGCATGAACTGGGATCTCTGGGTGGCGCAGCGGTTTGGCGCCTGCCTTTGGCCCAGGGCGCGATCCTGGAGACCCGGGATCAAATCCCACATCGGGCTCCCGGTGCATGGAGCCTGCTTCTCCCTCTGCCTATGTCTCTGCCTCTCTCTCTCTCTCTCTCTCTCTCTCTGTGACTATCATAAATAAATAAAAATAAAAAAAAATAAAATAAAAAGCATGAACTTTGAAGTCAGACAGACCAGGATTTAAATCATGAGTCTGTAATTTATTAACTGTATGATTTTGGGTTAGTGACTAATTTCTCAAAGCCCTAGTCTTCATCGGAAAAACAGGTATAAAACCATTTACCTTGCATGACCAATCTGGAGACTAAGTAAGAATATTAGCTAGTGAATTATGATACAAGCCTAAAAAATAGTAGGTGTTCTATATATACTGAAGTATTCACAGTTGTCAATGTTAAGTATTAATCCTTAGAATGAAAAAAGAACCTAAGATTCATATTGAAAAAACAAAAAATATTTAATGTAAAGCCACTGGCCCTAACCAATATATGGAGCTTCCGATTACATCGATTTAGCTCACACTTAAAGCAGTTCTGATGAAAGTTTACTTATAGTAATGTTTGGGAAGTTATGAAACTCTAATTGGTTAAGTGCCCATAAAAATATTAATCATCTTGTTGAGCCTAGATGGCTCAGCTGGTGAAGCATCTGCCTTTGGCTCAGGTCATGACCCCAGAGTCCCTGCATCATTCTCCCTGCTCAGCAAAGAGCCTGCTTCTCCCTCTCCCTTTGCCCCTCCCTGCCCCCTGCTCATGCTCTCTCTCTCACTCTTGCTCACTCTCTTTCTCAAGCAGTTCAAAATGCATGTATCTTGAGTTCCAGAAGGAGAAAAATGAGAATAGGGCAGGAAATAATTTGAATAATATTTGATTTTCAACGAAGGCTGAAAATTCCCCAAATTTGGTGAAAAACACCAACCCACATATTGAAGTACCTCAGTAAATCTCAAGCAGGACAAATACAATCAGAAAACTATTTCAAGGTGTATCTTAGTGAAACTCATGAAAATTAAAGATATAGAGGAAATCTTAAAAGTAGTTACCAAAAAATGAATACTACCAGCACCTGGCTGGCTAAGTTGGTAAAACATGTGATATTAGATCCCAGAGTGAGAGGGTTCAAGCTCTATATTGGACATAGATAGAGCTTACTTAAAAATAATACTAATACATGGGCATAACAAAAAGAATGATGGCTGGCTTAAAAATCAATGGAGACTAGAAGACAGTGGAATTGCATTTTGAAAGTGTTAAAAGTAAAAAAAATCAACCTGAATTTCTTTTTTTTAACCTGAATTTCTATATTCAGTAAAATTATACATTAAAAATGAATATGAAATAAAAATGTTTTCAGATAAACAGAAGTTGGAAAAATGTATTGTTAGAAGACCTGCACTTCAAGAAATGCCAAAGGAAGTTCTTCTGGCTAAAAGGAAAATAATAATCAAGATAGAGATTAGAATGCAGGGGCACCTAGGTGGCTCAGTTGGTTAAGCATCCAACTCCTGGTTTTGGCTCAGGTCATGATCTGAGTCATAAGATCGAGCCCCTCATTGTGGGCTCCACGCTGGGCATGGAGCTTGCTTAAGATTCTCTCTCTGGGGCACCTAGAAAGTGGTGGCTCAGAGGCTAAGCATATGACTTTCGATTTGGGCTCAGGTCATGATCTCAGAGTCATGAGATTGAGCCCTGAGGGAGGCTGCAGTTCAGCAGGGAGTCTGCTTGAGATTTTTTTGCTCTCCTTCTGCCCCTCCACCTACTCTCTCTTTCTAAAATAAATAAGTAAATAAATCTTAAAAAAAAAAAAAGATTCTATCTCTCCTTTTCCCTCTACCCCTCCTTCCCAATCACACACACTTTCTCATTCTCTCTCTCACTAAAAAAGAAAAAAGAAAAGAAAAGAAATTAGAATCTTCAGGGAGGAATGAAGAACATTAGAAAAGGTAAATATATGGTAAATACAAGAGACAACATTTTCTTCTCTTATTTTCTTCAAAGGCTTTTTTTTTTTTTTTCTTCAAAGGCTTTTTAAAGAAAAATAATACTGAAAAAATTGGGACTTATATATAAACAAAATATTTAACAAAAATAGCACAAAGGATGAGGCACAGTAAATGGCATCACATCTTTATAAACTGCTGCATTGCACATGAAGTATTACAAGATTATTTCTAAGTAGACCATGATACAGTGGAAAGGATGCATATAGTAGTCTCTGGGATAACCATAAAACACAATACTTTAGGAGCATAGTTTTTAAAAAGTCAGAGAAACAGGCACCAATAAAACTTTCAAATCCACTAAGCTAGCTATCCTCTTCTCCCTTGGTATTTTCTAATTCCAAGACCCTATTTTGATTCTTTTTTTCTTAATAATAGCTAGTATAAATTGTGGCCCCATAAAATATGACAATGAAAGAAATGTCTTTCAATGTATCATTAGAATTTTATGTATATTTAGCAGTAATTTCCAGTAATATAATTTGATATTATGCTAATATAAATATTTTTCCCTTACCGAAAAAAAAAAAAACCCTCCTGGTTTTACATAATTTGTTTCTTTGAAAACTTTTTCTTAAAGAGTTGGTTAGTATTTTAGGTTTGGAGGCCATACTCAACCCTGCTATTCTGGCACAAAAGCAGCCATAGACAATACATAAATAAATGAGCAAGGTAATGTTGCAATAACACTATTTATTAAAACAGGTAACCAAGCTTTAGATTGTCAATTACTGTTGTACAGGATGCCTAAGAGAAAAACTTATTTAAGTATATCTACACTGATTTAATTTGATAAAAATTTTTAATGTATTTTTATAAATTCAGGTTTTTCCTCTAAAAACTCTAATCACAAGAGAAAATCTTAACAAAAAAAAATTATCTACTTGCTTTCTTTCTTTTTTACTTATTTATTGGGGGGGGGGGGCAGAAGGAAAGGAAGACAGAATCTCAAGCAGGCTCTCCCCTGAGCGCAGAGCTGGACACAGGACTCAAATTTCAAAAAATCATGACCTGAGCCAAAATCAAGAGCTGTATGCCTAACTGACTGAGGCACCCAGGCACCCCTATGTTGCTTTTTTTTTTTTTTTTAGATTTTATTTATTTATTCATGATAGACACAGAGAGAAAAAGAGAGGCAGAGACACAGGCAGAGGGAGAAGCAGGCTCCATGCCAGGAGCCCGATGCGGGACTCGATCCTGGGGCTCCAGGATCATGCCCTGGGCCAAAGGCAGGCGCTAAACTGCTAAGCCACCCAGGGATCCCCCTATGTTGCTTCTTTAAAACATAATCTTTTCTTTTTTACTTCTCTCAAATATCACTATAATTACCTCTCTTTAATTAAAAAAAAAATATTTATTTTTAATAGGTAATATATGGAATTATCTTATGAAATTTTGAAACCAAAATCCAAAAAGTTCAAAAGATTGTATGATGACAACTAAGTGAACTTTTTATCTTTGTCCTCAGTCTTCTTTCCCAGGGGTAATCACTATTGCCATTTAGAGCAGCACTGTTCAATAGAACTTTCTGCAATGATGAGAATGTTCTATACTTGCAGTGTTCAGCACAGAACCCACTAGCCACAGGCAACCATTTAGCACTTGAAGGGTCTAGTTTGAGTAAGGAATTGATTTTTTAGTTCTATTTAAGTTTAATGAATTTAAATAAATACATGTGACCAGTGGCTATTGTATTAGACAGTGTAGGTCAAGAAAAATCCTCCAAGAGAAGTGGTTTTCAACCTTAGTTATTACATAATACAATCACCTAAGGAACACTTACCATACGGTGCCCAAGCTGCATTTCAGACCAAACATATCAAAATCTCTGGAGTGGGACCAACCTAGACATAATTTTATTTTTAACTCCCCAGTGATTCCAATACACAGCCAAGGTCAAAAGCCTCAAATTCAGAAAACTATCTTATAAATAGAGTAGCTCCGGCAGCCCTGGTGGCTCAGCGGTTTAGCACGGCCTTCAGCCCAGGGTGTGATCCTGGAGTCCCAGGATCAAGTCCCATGTCGGGCTCCCTGCATGGAGCCTGCTTCTCCCTTTGTCCTTGTCTCTGCCTCTCTCTCTCTCTCTCTCTCTCTCTCATGAATAAATAAATAAAATCTTTTTTTTTTAATTTTTATTTATTTATGATAGTCATACACACAGAGAGAGAGAGAGGCAGAGACACAGACAGAGGGAGAAGCAGGCTCCATGCACCGGGAGCCTGATGTGGGATTCGATCCCGGGTCTCCAGGATCGCGCCCTGGGCCAAAGGCAGGCGCCAAACCGCTGCGCCACCCAGGGATCCCAATAAATAAAATCTTTAAAAAAAAAAAATAGAGTAGCTCTATTTAATATGCATTTAAAAACCAAAAGGTCTTTTTCTAAGTTATTAATTAGAAAAGAATTTCCAATTGTTCAGGTACATAAAAATCTTCTTATCAGGATTTTCCCCAAAGTAAATCATGGGAGGCAATTTTTACTAGGAGATTAACTGGATCTTAAAATTAGAAAAAAGTTTCCAAGCAAGAAATAAGATTTTTCTCTTTGTTGATATGCATGACACAGAGAGATACTTGCATTACATACTTCTGAAGAACTCCTAAAGATCAGTAAGGAAAATACCAACAATGCAATAGAAAGATGGACAAAAGTGATTGCCATGTAATTCATAGAAGAAGGCAACCAAAATGATTAATATATGAAGGGATGCTTTTTTTTTTTTTGAAGGGATGCTTAATGATACTAGTACCACGGCACATTTAAATTGAAATAAGACAGCATTTCCTAACTGTCAGATTGGCAAAAAATTAAAGTATATACCAAACTCAAATGTTAGTGAGGATTTAAATAAACAGAAACTTTCATATATTATCAGTAGAAGTGTAAATTGATATTAATCAAGGTGAAGATATTGTACAATGCAAGAGCTCTACTTTTAAGTTCATATCCTTGTACATAGTTTTGTAACCATTGTGCTGAGAATTGTTTACGGGTTACCACTGTGCTGAGCCCCTCAACTCTCAGTGACTGAGGAGGGCCTGGGACAGGTAGAGCCCTAGTCGTGTTTTCTAGCCAGTAGCAGGCTCCCCTTTGTAGTTCAACATACTATTCAAATATTAGTATCTAGAGACTGTCATATGCATAAGAAAACATGAAGAAGATATCCACTGTGGTATTGTTTGAAATAACAAAAACCTAAAATCAGCCTTAATGTTGTTTATATGTGAAAATAAATCACAGTATATTTATATAATTAAATAATTATAACTGCTAAAAAGCCACAAGTATGACACAGGTAAGTCGCAAAAGTATTGAGGGGAAAAAAGACAAATTACAGAATGATATATATAATAAGATATTATGTATTTAAAGTTCAAGGCAGCAAACAAAACAATATAGTTTCATAGATGATTACAAATGCAGTAAAAGTCTAAAAACATGTATGGAAATTGATACACACCAATCTCAGCATAATAGTTACCTCTGGGGAAGAAGAGACAGGAATAGGATCTGGAGGGTACACAGGGAGGCTTCAACTTATCAGTAATGTTTTATTTCTTTAATAATAACATCAATAACAGAAATATCTGAAACAAATGTGGCAAAATGTTATGTTATTTTTGTGGCTTTCTTTGGAGGGGGGACAGTAGGTACTTGGCTATTCTCTGTTTTTCTGTATGTTTGGAATGTTTTAATCTAAAAAGGTTTAAAATAGGAATAGAAATAGGTAACTGTCTAACATAACAGGTGCCTAAGACAGCGTAAAAGTAAATATCCAGGTAAAGAAGGTAATGAGTTAAATTCTAAGACTTGTAAAATCTTGGTGACTAACTCAAATCAACATTAAAAACAAACAGAACACAATGACGTTTAGTGGTATGATTTAAGGAACTCAGAAGCTGAAACGTCAATGCTAATCATAGGCACAGGCTATATACTCCTTGACTGTTTCAGAGCTACATTTTAAGATAGTTCAGCACTGCACTGTTATAGTTTCTATTATAGCCTTGGCTATCATAAATAAAATAGTCATTAACACATAAAAAGATGTGTTCTTTACTTCTAACACATAAAGGATGTGTTCTTTACTTCTCAGTGGGATTACAGCCTCTATAGCTATTAAGGACTCCACATATACACCAGAATTTGCACAGGCATTAAGAATTTTGGCATAGGGGGATCCCTGGGTGGCTTAGTGGTTTAGCGCCTGCCTTTGGCCCAGGGCATTATCCTGGAGTCCTGGGATCAAGTCCCACATTGGGCTCCCAGCATGAGGACTGCTTCTCCCTCTGCCTGCGTCTCTGTCACTCTGTCTCTCGTGAATAAATAATAAAATAAAATCTTAAAAAAAAAAAGAATTTTGGCATCAGAGAGAAAAAGACAACACTTCAGAGAGAAAAAGACAACACTCAGTAAAAGGAATGACAAGAAGAAAACAAACATGTTTCTAATGATATGCAATAAACATAACAACAATAGTAACTAAGATTTATGTAGCAGTGGCTATGTGTCAGGCACTGTTCTACATGTTTTACATTTAAATCTCACATTCTCATTATGAGGTTGGGACTGTTGTTATCCTATTTCGTAGGTAAGAATAAAAGCAAATAAATAGTTGTCACACACCTATTAAAAGATGAGAACCAAGGGTTTGAATCCTAGCAGTTTTGCCCCATCACTAAGGATATTCTAGTAATTCAATCATACACATTTACTGGGACCCTGTTATGTGTGAGGCATCATGCTAGCAGCTCAAAGTAAATAGATATGATACTACTTTCCTTTCTGTTTGAATATCACTGACTACACAGATCAAAGCTTCTTTTCACCAGTTACCATATCAAAATAATCTTTATATTCAAAATACATATCTAAATAATTAAGATAACTGTTACAAACAATGATTTTCAAAGCAAAGCACCAACAGTTTACGGAGGCTCAAAAATTAATCCAGAGGACTTCTGGTTTCTGGTTCCACATGTAAGGAGCTTAGTTAGAAATTGCCATGCTACCTAAAAACAAGTAAAAAGCTAAACAGCTGAAAAATCAACAACTCTTCTTGGATAAGAGAGAAGATGACATAGGGCAGACCACTGTTCCTAAGAATAGAGAGACAGAAAGGTGCATACAGAGAAAGTCACAGCTTACAAGAGAGATTTATGAGCAGAAACTGCCACAGGAACCAGTACCAGGGTAGGAAAATCTGAACTGTAATTGATGTTCAGTGTGGACAACTCATTGGAGGCTCAGTGTGGATAACTCAGAGAGTTAAAAATTCTAGGGGCACCCCGTCATAAGGAGGCTCTCCACAATATTGTGAGATTTCCCTTCAGGAGCCCAACTATATTCCCATAGTAAATACTGGAAGAAAAAATCCCCTCAGGCAAGGAGGAAGGGAAAAGGAACCATTTTGAAATACACCAAAGCACTTTGTTCTTAAGAAGGCCTGCCCTCAGGAGAAAAACTAGGTAAACAGAGTCTAACCTGCTGGGGTATTGCCAGAACTTAAATGACCAAAATTAGAAAAATCCCCAACTTCAGCCTGCCTTTCTGCCCCACCTAAGGGGAAGAAAAAAAAAAATAACCTGAGAAAAACTTGTGCAGTTCACAGTTCAGAAGCACAGACTCTGTAAAAGAATAGTAATCACAGGACTAAAGAACACTTCACACTCTTCACTACTCACACGTCACTACCACATTACTAAAGGCCTACTTATGGCAGTAGCTATTACCTGGTACATCGCACCTGACTATCAGGAAAAAATTACAAGTCATACCAAAAGCCAAAAAAGTATAATTTGAAGAGACACAGAAGGAATTATACCAGACCAGGACTTTAAAACAACTATGATTAATGTGCTAAAGACTCAAATGGAGAAAGTACACAGCATGCAAGAACAAATAGGCAATGTAAGTAGAGAGTTGGAAAGCCCAGAAAGAACCAAAAAGAAATGCTAAAGAAAACGCTGTAATGGGGATGCCTGGGTGGTTCAGCGGTTGAGCGTCTGACTTTGGCTCACGGCATCTGCCTTTGGCTCCCGGTCCTGGGATCGAGTCCCACATCGGGCTCCCTGTGAGGAGCCTGCTTCTCCCTCTGTTCATGTCTCTGCCTCTCTGTCTCTCATGAATAAATAAATAAAATCTTAAAAATAAAAAAAAAGAAAACACTGTAACGGCAATGAAGATTGCCTTTGATGGGCTCATTAGTAGACCGGACACAGATGAGGAAAGAAGCTCTGAGCTCAAGGATCTATCAATAGAATTCTCAAAAACTGAAAAGCAAAGAGAATAATGGGAAAAAAATAAAAGAGTATCTAAGACAGCTACAAAAAGTGTTAACATATGCGTAATGGGAATACTAGAAGGAGGAGAACAGAGAAAAGAACAAAAGAAATACCTGAAACAGTAAATTTCCCCAGATTAATGTCAGACACTAAACCACAGTCCAGGAAGCTCAGAGAACACCAAGTGTAATAAATGCCCCCAAAAAACTACATCAGAGCATATCGTTTTCAAACTATAGAAAATCAATTATAAATAAAAATTAATCCAGAAGGCAGCCTCTAATAGGCCATGATGACATAGACAATTTCTACATATACAAATATTTTTGACATTAATGCTAAATTTGCACAAAACATGGACTTTTTTGTGTTCTTCCCAGTTCTAAGCTATAATGCTGCAACCATCATATGAGTCAATATGGCAAATTCATACTACAAAAATCAGACATGAATTTGTTGGAATCTCATCAAAAGTAGCATTATTCACCCTATTCATTCTAATGAAATGGTTGGGTGCTTTTTCTAATCAAGCAGAAGCAGCAAGACAGGATTTTTGCCCTAGTAAAGCAGTTCATGTATTAAAGACATCCGAAAACCACTGTCTGATAAGCACCTAAATATACCTTAAAATGGTCAAGATAAGATCTCTAAGACCTCTTGCATTCCCATTTCATTTTACTCTAACTCTGGAATTTGTTGGTGGCCAGGTAATAAATTACGATAGTGGACCAATGAGAAAATAAATTGCTACTCTACATTTACAGTAGCAATGATAAAATTTTAACTTGAAAATTATGCACAAAAGAGGTTAAAAATTATAAATTTCAGTGTATATGACAATAAAAAAACAAATCCATGCAAGCAGGTAAACAATCCTTGTTCATACATCTAAAGAGAGTGCTTCTATATACTAGAAACCTGCAGTTTGGTAAAACTTCAGGTGAAACTTAAAAAACAAACAAGAGCAATGTAAAAGAGATTAATCAAGCTAGAGCTCAGTGACTCTAGGATTGGAGTAAGTGCTGCAAAATTCAGAATACTACATAGCTAGAGAAAAAACAGCAAATAGATCCTACACCCAGCAGAAGAAGAGAGTTAATAAAGATTCGAGCAGAACTCAAAGAAATCGAGACCAGAAGAACTGTGGAACAGATCAACAGAACCAGGAGTTGGTTCTTTGAAAGAATTAATAAGATAGATAAACCATTAGCCAGCCTTATTAAAAAGAAGAGAGAGAAGACTCAAATTAATAAAATCATGAATGAGAAAAGAGAGATCACTACCAAAACCAAGGAAATACAAACAATTTTAAAAACATATTATGAACAGCTATACGCCAATAAATTAGGCAATCTAGAAGAAATGGACGCATTCCTGGAAAGCCACAAACTACCAAAACTGGAACAGGAAGAAATAGAAAACCTGAACAGGCCAATAACCAGGGAGGAAATTGAAGCAGTCATCAAAAACCTCCCAAGACACAAAAGTCCAGGGCCAGATGGCTTCCCTGGGAAATTCTATCAAACATTTAAAGAAGAAACCATACCTATTCTACTAAAGCTGTTTGGAAAGACAGAAAGAGATGGAGTACTTCCAAACTCATTCTATGAGGCCAGCATCACCTTAATTCCAAAACCAGACAAAGACCCCACCAGAAAGGAGAATTACAGACCAATATCCCCGATGAACATGGATACAAAAATTCTCAACAAGATACTAGCCAATAGGATACAACAGTACATTAAGAAGATTATTCACCATAACCAAGTAGGATTTATCCCCAGGACACAAGGCTGGTTCAACACTAGTAAAACAATCAATGTGATTAATCATATCAGCAAGAGAAAAACCAAGAACCATATGATCCTCTCATTAGATGCAGAGAAAGCATTTGACAAAATACAGCATCCATTCCTGATCAAAACTCTTCAGAGTGTGGGGATAGAGGGAACATTCCTCAACATCTTAAAAGCCATCTACGAAAAGCCCACAGCAAATATCATTCTCAATGGGGAAGCACTGGGAGCCTTTCCCCTAAGATCAGGAACAAGACAGGGATGTCCACTCTCACCACTGCTATTCAACATAGTACTAGAAGTCCTAGCCTCAGCAATCAGGGAACAAAAAGAAATCAAAGGCATTCAAACTGGCAAAGAAGAAGTCAAACTCTCCCTCTTCGCCGATGACATGATACTCTACATAGAAAACCCAAAAGCCTCCACCCTAAGATTGCTAGAACTCATACAGCAATTTGGTAGCATGGCAGGATACAAAATCAATGCCCAGAAATCAGTGGCATTTCTATACACTAACAATGAGACTGAAGAAAGAGAAATTAAGGAGTCAGTCCCATTTACAATTGCACCCAAAACCATAAGATACCTAGGAATAAAGCTAACCAAAGAGGTAAAGGATCTATATCCTAAAAACTATAGAACACTTCTGAAGGAAATTGAGGAAGACACAAAGAGATGGAAAAATATTCCATGCTCATGGATTGGAAGAATTAATATTGTGAAAATGTCAATGTTACCCAGGGCAATTTACATGTTTAATGCAATCCCTATCAAAATACCTTGGACTTTCTTCAGAGAGTTGGAATAAATTATTTTAAGATTCGTGTGGAATCAGAAAAGACACTGAATAGCCAGGGGAATTTTAAAAAAGAAAACCATAGCTGGGGGCATCACAATGCCAGATTTCAGGTTGTACTACAAAGCTGTGGTCATCAAGACAGTGTGGTACTGGCACAAAAACAGACACATAGATCAATGGAACAGAAGAGAGAATCCAGAATCCAGACTTTATGGTCAACTAATATTCGACAAAGCAGGAAAGACTATCCATTGGAAAAAAGACAGTCTCTTCAATAAATGGTGCTGGGAAAATTGGACATCCACATGCAGAAGAATGAAACTAGATCACTCTCTTTCACCATACACAAAGATAAACTCAAAATGGATGAAAGATCTAAATGTGAGACAAGATTCCATCAAAATCCTAGAGGAGAACACAGGCAACACCCTTTTTGAACTCAGTCACAGTAACTTCTTGCAAGATACATCCACGAAGGCAAAAGAAACAAAAGCAAAAATGAACTATTGGGACTTCATCAAGATAAGAAGCTTTTGCACAGCAAAGGATACAGCCCACAAAACGAAAAGACAACCTACAGAATGGGAGAAGATATTTGCAAATGACCTATCAGATAAAGGGCTAGTTTCCAAGATCTATAAAGAACTTATTAAACTCAACACCAAAGAAACAAACAATCCAATCGTGAAATGGGCACAAGACATGAAGAGAAATCTCACAGAGGAAGACATAGACATGGCCAACAAGCACATGAGGAAATACTCTGCATTGCTTGCCATCAGGGAAATACAAATCAAAACCACAATGAGACCCCACCTCACACCAGTGAGAATGGGGAAAATTAACAAGGCAGGAAACCACAAATGTTGGAGAGGATGTGGAGAAAGGGGAACCCTCTTGCACTGTTGGTGGGAATGTGAACTGGTGCAGCTACTCTGGAAAACTGTGTGGAGGTTCCTCAAAGAGTTAAAAATAGACCTGCCCTATGACCCAGCAATTGCACTGCTGGCGATTTACCCCAAAGATGCAGATGCAATGAAACGCCAGGACACCTGCACCCCGATGTTTCTAGCAGCAATGTCCACAATAGCCAAACTGTGGAAGGAGCCTCGGTGTCCGTCAAAAGATGAATGGATAAAGAAGCTGTGGTCTATGTATGCAATGGAAATTTACTCAGCCATTACAAACGACAAATACCCACCATTTGCTTTGAGGTGGATGGACCTGGAGGGTATTATGCTGAGTGAAGTAAGTCAATCGGAGAAGGACAAACATTATATGTTCTCATTCATTAGGGGAATATAGATAACAGTGAAAGGGAATACAAGGGAAGGGAGAAGAAATGTGTGGGAAATATCAGAAAAGGAGACAGAACATAAAGACTCCTAACTCTGGGAAACGAACTAGGGGTGGTGGAAGGGGAGGAGGGTGGGGGGTGGGGGTGAATGGGTGACGGGCACTGAGGGGGTCACTTGACGGGATGAGCACTGGGTGTTATTCTGTATGTTGACAAATTGAACACCAATAAAAAATGAATTTATTAAAAAAAAATACATGGTCCTTGCTCTCAACATTAAAGTTGAGTTAGTGGTTCTAAAACTTTAGCATAGATCAGATTCACCTGAAAAGCTTGTTAAAGAACAGATTACTGGGCTCCATCCCATGAATTTCTATTCAGTAAGTCTGAAATGGGACCTAAGAATTTGTATATCTAACAAGTTGTATATCTAACTGCCGGTCCAAGGACCACACTTGAAGAATTACTGGATAAGGGGCACCTGGGTGGCTCAGTGGTTGAGTGTCTGCCTTTGGCTCAGGTTGTGATCCCAGAGTCCTGCATCAGGCTCCTTGCAGGGTAGAATCACTGGATAACTTCATTACTTCCCAAATTATGCTCATTCTAACTCTGTTTTTTTATTTATTTATTAAAGATTTTATTTATTCATAAGAGACACACAGAGAGAGGCAGAGATATAGGCAGAGGGAGAAGCAAGCTCCCTGTGGGAAGCCCATGCAGGACTTCATCCCAGGACTGAGATCACGCCCTGAGCCAAAGCAGATGCTCAACCACTGAGCCACTCAAGCATCCTGAACTCCATATTTTTAAATTCCTGTTATTGCTCTTGTCCTTACCTTTATTTTAGGGGTATATACTGTGAATTGGAAACCCAAAAGAATACAGACACAAAAGAATTTGAGAAGAAAAGTATACATATGAAAGGACTAATATTCATTCACTGGGACCTCAGACACTCAGCAATTTCAGCCACATACAATGAGCTATAACCACAGAAGTGATCCCTAAGATTGAAAAGGAATAAAAATAGCCAAGAAGAATGAAAGATATGCTGTTACTTCCAATTTTTCACCACAATAAATTGGAGTCAGCAGGGAGGGTACCTATAACAATCAAGAAACACAGAAATGGCAAGAAAAACAAAGAGACATGAAAAAAAAAAAGAAAACTGAAGAGGACTAGGATACCAGCAGTGATACAGATTTCAAGTGGAAATGGTAAGAAGCAGACACATTAATGAAGAAAGAAACAGACACTGAATAGAGTGCCCATAAAAGCAGAAAAAGAAAAATAGGGAATAGGGATGCCTGGGTGGCTCAGCAGTTGAGTGTCTGCCTTTGGCTCAGGCATGATTCCGGTCCCAGGATCGAGTCCCACATTGGGCTCCCTGCGAGGAGCCTGTTTCTCCCTCTGTGTATGTCTCTGCCTTTCTCTATTTTTCATGAGTAAATAAATAAAATCTTTTTAAAAAAATAGGGAATAAACTATTGAAAGTTTGGGGTAATTAACTAAAAGGACAGGCCAAGTCCTAAAAACCTATAGAAGGGTATTACCATGCCATATTAAAGCACACCAAAAGCACAGCAATCTGGGAACATTTTGTCTCAAAGAAATGAGCCATATATACTTTTAGTAAACACAAATGACTAATATAGTATAACTGTTATGAGCAGTAATTCTGAGCCAAGAAAACATTCAAATATGGTTGATCCTTACAAGGCAAAAACAAGTACTTAGGCAAAATTTTAGCAAAGTTTTTCAAAACAACTGTATCCTAAACAAGGACTGGCAATTAGTGGGTAGTTAACAGAAAATATCAATCTTCCATAAATCTATGAATTTTCTCAAGTGACTATGACTTTTACTCAAAAAGAGAATAGGATAATACTCTGATAACTTTTACTTACCAGTGGGAAGATCTTCAACTTTTGCAAGGTCATTCTCTTCTATTCCAGGCATTCCTGCATCACCAACTCGTTTGATTTGTTCTGCCCAAGTAACAAAAGATACAATTCTTTTAAAAAAAAATAAAAAGATTTATTTGAGAGAGAAAGAGAGAATGCATGTAAGGGAGAGAGAATCTCAGGCAGAATCCATGCTGAGGGCAGAGAGCCAGTATAGGGCTTGATTCCATGACCCTGACATCATGATCTGAGCCAAAATCAAGCTGGCCACTTAACCAACTGAGCCACCCAGGCACCCAAATAATTGTTTTTTTTTCTATTACATAAATTGAAAGTGTTTTGAGGAAATGTAATAATCAGTTTCTAAAGCAATAGGCTACATTGACTGCATATCTTTATATATCTTGCTTTGGACATAGCTGTAACTCTAAAATAATTTATTCTTTTTTCTTCTCTATCAAAAGATTCAAATTTGAAACAACACTGACACCTAATCATAAATGAACTAAAATCAAGCAATATTCTCTGACTGAAAATGTTCACTTCAAAATGAGTAGAAAAAGTCAATATCCTATTCACACAAAACAAAATTATAGTAATACCTTTCCCATGTGGAATATGATTGCTCGAGGGTTCTTCGTTCTTATCTGCAGCATTCTCAGCTACTTTGGGGTTGTCTTTAGGTACTGCATGATTGTTTATACCCAATTCATTTCCATCTTTTGATTCAAACTTGTGTGACTCTTGCTGTTAAATAAAGATTTGGTAACAGTAAATATTTTTCAGTTCAAAAGATTAAACAATTGACACAACTACCAATTAAATGTTCTGAAACAGTTCATTTTTTGAAACATACACTATGGGCCCAAATTTCAAACACTTGGAGATGTGGGATATAATACTATTTTCTATTCAGTTTTTGTACCTAATATCAAATCAAAGAGTAACACTTTTTAAAGTCTCTATTATAGTAAATGGTCTAAAATGTTAGGCAGAGGTAATTCTCTTTGGCTATGCTGAGGCTGTGATTCTGCAAGAAGATAGTCTTCCTGAGCACTGTAGGTTACTATGGAGGCTTACCATTGGGCATATCCTAGGTGCTATGGACAGGTGGATTCTCTACAAGCCTAGGTTGTAATCCAGCTGGATGGTGGACTACAGGAGGTTGGCACATAGGTGCTCCCTCAAGTGTGATAGATGGCTACTGACATTGCCAGGCTTTTCCAATGCAGAAACAGCAAGAGTGGAAAACAGGCAAACTTCTTTCTAGGTGCACTGGCCACCCAAGAATAGAAGTAATGGCAGAACAATACACAGGTCAGTATTCCTTTCAACATGCTTTTAACCCTATTATCTCCTTGGAAACCTGAATCTAACCAGGACCTGGTTAGACCTAACCCAATTCTATCAGTGGGCCAGTTCTGTCTTTTATATTGGTTGAGTGGCCTCAGTGGAAAACTGAGAGAGTCAAGGAGTTAAATACACATGCTTGCATTGCCACAGTGGTTCTTCTACTTAATAGTTAATATTTAGTGCATATACAAATATTTTGTCAACATTAAAGCACTATGCAATGTAATCATTAGTAATGTTATAAAGAACAATAGTACTAAAAAATCTAAAGGAAATCTAGAAAGATAAAGCCAAGTTTTAAGAATTTGTCACAATAAAGAAGAAAAGGTAAATGTGATGATCAGGCATAGGTTTTCCAGCATACCTGACAAATAAAATTAATAATAAATATTGCTTCATAGTTTACAAACAGCTTTCAAACCAATCCTCTAGTAAAGTGAACGGGTTTAGGAATAACAAAACCAAACTGAGGCTAAAGAAGTTTAGTAGCCTATCCAAGGTTACCAAAATAGAGAATTGTGGAGAAAGGAATCAAACCACAGTCTTCCTCACTCCCATACTTCCTGGGTGCAAATTCTGAGCTTAATATTCAATGAATGAAACGATAACACTGAAATTTTGGAACAGGTCAATAGGAAGGCCAAGGATAAGAAAATCCATGAGGTAAGACCTGAACAGCCATCCTGCATCTCTGTGCATTTCACTATAATGTTGTATCATAAGGCTATTTTTATAGTACTCCACTGCTTTGTAGATGTGGATAAAACAAATAATATTAAACAAAACTTAAAGTCAACAAAATACTGTTCAAAAATACTTTCCCATTTAAAATATCTAACAAAGTATTGTCCCTTTGAAGCATTATTAATGATAGTACCTTTATGTGAATGGACAAGAGCAAATAATAAAATTAGATGGCTTTCTAAATGCAACGTTAGTGATTTGGTAAGGGGCCACCTAATTGTTTTTTAAATAAAACTTTGTATTCTGAAGTAATTTTAAACTTACAGAAAAGTAATTACCCCTCATCCTATTTCCCTTAATGTTAACATCTTATATTAGCATAGTATCTTTGCAAAATATAAAGCCAGCATTAGTACGTTATTAACTGAACTTCTAGACTTTATTTAGATTTCACTACTTTTTTCATTATGCCTGTTTTCTGTTCTAGGATCCAATACAGGATACTGTATTCATTCAGTTCCTCAGGTCTCCTTAGTCTTCTCTGGTCTGTAACAATTTCTCTTCCTTTGTGGCATGAAAGCAGTAAACAAATGAGTATGGCTGTGTTCCAACAGAACAGTATTTATAGACACTAAAATATGAATTTCTTATTTTCCGATGTCATAAAATATTCACTGGATTTTCAACCATTTTTAAATGTAATAACCATATTTTGCTTATGGGTAGTATGGAAGCAGACAGCAGATTGGGTCAATTTGCTGGCTTCTTCATCAGAGTAATTTCTAAGACAGGAAAGTGCTTGGTTTATTTATTTATTTTTTAAAGATTTTATTTATTTATTCATGAGAGACACACAGAGAGAGAGAGAGAGAGAGGCAGAGACACAGGCAGAAAGAGAAGCAGGCTCCATACAGGAAGCCCAATTTGGGACTCGATCCAGGGATCACACCCTGAGCCAAAGGCAGACGCTCAGCTGCTGAGCCACCCAGGCATCTCTACATACTTCGTTTAAAAAAAACAAAAATCCCTGAATACAACTTATACTTGTTTCATATAGCTCCCATTGGATTTGTTCCAATGAAAAAAACAACTCAAATTTCACAGAATCAACTTATGAAAGTGGTAGAAGAATAGGGAATGAAGGATAGGGGTAGGATTAGGCAGCTGGCCTGAAGGGTAAGGGCTGGTGTGCTATCCTAGAGAGGAGTTCTTGAAGCCTCTCCCTTCCTCCCCCATTTTGTTCCATTTAGGGCAAAATAATGGTAAAGAAGAATTGGAGAGGACATCAGTTAATTAATATAAAAATGCCTAGTATACACTTGTCTGGAAAAGGGGAAAAGCTCTCATTTGTGCTTCCTGGGAGAAGAGAAGAGAATAAATTTATCCCTTTATTTATATATTGGGCTTATAATAACACAATTATAACAGCAAACCTCTCTTTTCCTTTTGTGTTCTACTATGCTCCTCTAGACCTATGGTCTCAATAATACCTCTGGCTGCCTTCAAGACCCTATGCATCAATGGTAGCTCACTCAGGTTGTCATCTTCTAGCAATCTATGCTCACATCTCTTTTTTTTTTTTTTTTTTTTTTTTTTTTTGTGCTCACATCTCTTTAAGGTAGACTGTAGATGGGAGCAGTATTTTATTTTGTAGATTCAAAAAATGAAATAGAGAAAAAACAATGTCCTCAATATCATGCTATAAAACAGTGAATTAGCTAAGAACAAAAATCTGGTTTCCTTAACTTCTAGTTCTATAGGTAACCTGTTACCACTTTTCACAATTCCATTTCACTTTACATTATAAGACTTTTTACAAATCATAGTCAGATGAGTTTACAAGGTGCAAAAAAAAAAAAGAATGTCCTAAATGCCTAGAAATTTTCAAATTCCCTCCATTTCTAGCATGGTCTTCATAATATTTATCAAACGAAAATGGATAAATTAATAAAAGAATTTGTCATTCCAGTGGCTAGTGTTTCATTCTGTTTTAATAGAGGAATTGAGGATAAAAGAGATTTATAGTTAAGGAAAAGGTTTCCCAAGTTTTTTCTAGTTCTCAAAAGCATAAAATAAGAAGTAATTGATTTGTCAGTACAGTTGTATCCACTTTACAACCTGAGAAATATATTAATAGCAAAGATTATTTTTAAAAATCAGATAAAAAATATTTAGCGCAAAATTAGTTTTAAGTGTTGAAGTTATATTTTTGCAAATGTCTAATTTACTCAGTAATAAAAACACTGCAAGGCATTTTTAGAAATTGGCAGGCTAGAATGCTTAAAAATACAATGTTTTATGACAAAAGTACATGTTTTAATTTCTAAATTACAAGATTTATAACAAGAAGATATTTTGATTTAAGTATTTTTAAAATTTACCTTTTGTTCCTGCAAAAACTGGTCTGCTAACTTTTTAATATTTTCTTCATGCTGTGCTCTTAACTCCTTGATCTGTTGTCCACACTGAAAACTAAATTACAAAGTCATTCTTTTAGGCTATATTATCTTGGATTGTCTTCTCAAGTTGTCTAGAAGTTGAAAACATCCATTTATAAAGATAAAGCATCCAGTTAGCAAGACAGTAAGCACGGAAGGACAAAGAGCAGACATAAAAATAGCTCACAGTCAAAATTCTTAGAATATTCGACTCTTTAATAGAGGATAAAGAATACTATAAAGCTTATAAAATAATAGAAATTAGAAAGATGAAAACTTATTTTTATAGATTGCTTTTATAAAGAAACAATCATCAAAGCCAACTTCAATCACAGAAGAGAAAAACATTATAGGAAACCATGAGACCATTATATAGTAATAGATAAAAAACTTAGAATTATGAGAGTTGATAAAGAGTGCAGCAGATGATTCATCCAATAATTAGCATTTTCAACACAAGAGTAAGAGTCTAAACCTGAAGAACAACAAAAATGGAAGGAACCAATTAATAAGACAGAATGGAGCCATCAAGAAAAAAATGTGAAGGAGCAAAACAGATAAAGATTGGGAATTTCCACTGGACAAATGGTCACAGAACACAAATACATCATTCATGCAAAAAGAAATAAATAGTTAAAAATATACAGAAAAAAAATACAGAAAAATGTTAACTTTTACCTTTAAAAACACAATTAAACTTCTTAGATGTATATATGGTAAAACAGTAGTACTTTATTCCTATACCAGCAAAATTAAGTCCAAATTATAAAAACCAATGTTGGTAGGGGTATAGGAAAAAAATTTATATCATATATTAGTATAACTATTTCAGAAAGTAATCTTTCATATATGTGATAAAGGCCAATATAATATTCTGTCTCAGGAATACTCTATTTGAGAATATACACCAGTGAAATAACATAAGAGGGAGAAATCATTTTTGCATAAAGATTTTTATAGCTGGCATTCATACTAGTAAGATAAGGAAAATTCCTACAATGGTCCAGCAATTCGGAAAGATTATACAAACTAGTACATTAACATGCTGGAATAATATATCATCTGTGAATATGCTAACTCTCTAATCCTATAGATATTTTGAAAATTATTGAATACTATATTAGGTCAAAATACATAGTGACTGCTAGAAAGAGGTTCCCTGACCTCCTCACCAGCTGAACGTAGAGATGTACATTCAAGAGGACTGAAATGCAGAGCAGAAGAAGCAGTTGGCACTCAGGCCCTCAGCTATTCTGGGGACACCTCCCAGTGTCAGTTTAACTTCTGGATGCCCCTCAAAAAGAACCATGGATTCTTCTTTCAGTCTTTGCACGTCTAAAACTCAGCCCTTGCTAGATTTTCTGGCTCACAACGAACTCTTCTATATGGGCTAATATCTTGTAAAAGATATTTTCATGGTGTTAGCCTATCAAAATAAAAGAGTGTGGAAATCAAAGAGGCATAGAAAGACCACAGAAAAGTAATTTAAAAGACCTAAGGAAATTAAAGAAAAACAGAAACCAGAAAGGAAGAAATAAATTGTTCAAAAGTTGGACAAATATTCCAGATTCATAATTATTTGTTGCATATAGCATCTCACCTCTCATACTCCAACCTCTTCACAAGGTAAGTAGTGTTCTTCCTATAGTCCTGAAGCTGGTCTTCTTGTCGAAGAAACTCCTGACGAAGTTCAGCAAGTTGCTCTATCCACACAAGGTAAAAATTAAAGGAATAGAATTTACTCTAATGTTTCTTATCAAGAAGTTAAGGGATTTTAAAAATTTATACACTATTTAATTCTTTTTTTTTTTAATTTTTTTTTTAATTTTTTATTTATTTATGATAGTCACAGAGAGAGAGAGAGAGGCAGAGACACAGGCGGAGGGAGAAGCAGGCTCCATGCACCGGGAGCCCGATGTGGGATTCGATCCCAGGTCTCCAGGATCGCTCCCTGGGCCAAAGGCAGGCGCCAAACCGCTGCGCCACCCAGGGATCCCCTATTTAATTCTTTACTCAAACTCTGAGGCAGTAAAATTGTATAATTAGTACATTTAATTGCCTTTTATTATAACACAGCATGGGCAATAAAAATTTTTTAAAAGATTGACTGATTTGAAGTGAGGGAGAGAGAAGGAGCAGGGGGAGGAGCAGAGGGAGAGGGTGAGGGAAAGAATCTCAAGCAGACCCTGCGTCCTGAGTGTGAGCATAACAGGAGGCTCCATCTCATGACCCTGAGTTCATGACCTGAGCCAGAAACCAAGAGTCAGATGCTTAACCAACTGAGCCACCCAGGTGTCCAGCAATAAAATTTATTTTAAAAACAAGATAACCTTGGGGCACCTCGGTGGCTTAGGGGTTGAGCATCTGCTTTGGCTCAGGTAGTGATCCCGGGGTCCTGGGATTGAGTTCCACATCAGGCTCCCTACAGGGAGCCTGCTTCTCCCTCTGCCCATGTCTCTGCCTCTCTGTGTCTCAAATAAATAAATAAATAAATAAATAAATAAATAAATAAATAAATAAATAAATCTTTAAAACAAACAAATAAATAAGATGGCCTCAGTGGCTTTCACATCAATCAGAAATATTAAAAAATTAGACAACTTTTCATATTATGTAGATATATACTAATTGTGGAAACTGTGCCAAAAAAAAAAAACCAAAAAACAAAAAACCCTACCCAGCTCTTTAAACTTATCTGCTTTATAAAAGGGAGGCAGGGAATCTTATTTTTTAGATGTGTTGGCTATGGATACAGAATTCAAGGTTTATTTTTCATTCTAAATCACATATGACTCCAAAGTTAAGTGCCAACTACTTTAGATATCATTTCTAGTTCTGCTACTAATGCTAGGCCCATATACACCATTAATTATATTTTCAAAGTTCATAGTTTCTGACAAGAGCTCAAAGTTTTAGTTGTAATAAATAACATGAAATTCCAAGCTGCAGAGTAGATTAGGGCTTCACACTTTTTCTTTTCTTTTTTCTTAAGAGTTTATTTATTTATCCATGAGAGACACAGAGAGAAAGTCAGAGACACAGGCAGAGGGAGAAGTAGGCTCCTTGCAGGGAGCCCAATGCGGGACTCCATCCCCAGATGGGGATCACACCCCTGAACCGAAGGCAGACGCTCAATTGCTCAGTCTCTGAGCCACTCAGGTGTCCCTGGAGAGTAGATTAAAAATGGGGCTGATGCTCTTCCCTGTCCCCCTGCCAGAGAGGGGTAGTGTGAGGAGGAGTATAAGGAGAGGAAAAAGGAGACTGAATCATAAGTAGGCTCCACACCTAACATGGAGCAGGAGCCTGTGTGGGGCTTGATCTCACAACCCTGACATCATGACCAGAGCCAAAATCAAGAGTCAGAAGCTTAACCAACTGAGCCACAAAGGCTCCCCAGATGCTCTTTTGTGAACATTTAATCCACAATCACTGGCCCCACATTTTCTAGAGTTGCTCCGTCTTCATGTTACCTAGAAATAAAAGAACTTCAGCCAGAGAAGAGATGTCAGTTTCTTAAAGAGATGATTTAAAAAATTAGCTAACAGCCTTAAGCAGTAAGCAAAAGTAGTAGTTAAGAAAGTCTTAATTTGTATAAATGGCAACAAGGGTCTTTTCTGTATAAGTAACATCTCTTAAGACTAAATATATCTAACCATAATGTACCAATATTATAATACCTACTTTTCATGGAAGTCTTCTAAAATTAGTATTATTTTAAAGGCACTCCAAAAGTGCTTTGGATATAAATTTTCAAAAAGCAGATGTAAAAATATATTTATAATGTAATTATATACATATAAAGAACTGGACTAGAATAAAAATATACCAAAGTGCTACCAGTGATTATGTTTAGTGGTGGGATTCTGAGAATATTTTTTCTCTACTTTCCAAATTTTATTATGGAATTATAACTGTGACAATGACAACAAAAACTTAAGGTCAGATGAACATCTGCATAAGTATATAATTAAAAGTTTAAAAAATACATATTAGTAGTTATTGTATAATATAATAATCAGGTGAGAAAAGTTAATGATTTACATAAAATGGTTGTAGTTGATAATTTACATATTCATGCCACATTTTTTTACTTAAAAATTTTTTTTCAAGATATAACATTGTGTAAGTTTCAGATGTACAACTTGTTGATTTAATTCACTTATACTGTGAATGCTTACCACTGGAGAATTAGCTAACACCTCTACCATCTCACATAATCATCATTTCTTTTTGTGGTGAGAGCATTTAAGAAAAACTCTCTTAGCAATTTTCAAGTACATAATACAGTACATTAACTATAATCATCCTGTTGTTTATTAGAGCCCTAAAACTTATTCATCTTATAACTGAGTTTGTACACTTTGACCAACATTTCCTCATTTCCCCACCTACCCCCAAACCTGGTAATCACCATTCCATTCTGTTTCTGTAAGTTTATTCAAGCCACATTTTAAATTTCTCTTTACTCTATTAATTCTCCAATACCTAAACATGGTTGATCTCCATAGTTTTTCATCTATTACATCCACCTCAGATAAAAGTAGCAAATCTGACACCAGGTATCCCTGAATAACACATTCTGCTTGTTACTTGATCCCTGGACTCATCTCCTAAGAAACAGAGGATTAGAGGTAGCACAAACTCTGGCCTCAGCTATTGATGTTGATCCTACAGAGACAATGAGATCCTGGCAAGAGGCAGCAACAAAAAGCCTTGTAGCTTACAGTCAGTGAACCTGTGTTCTAGCAGGAAAGGATATATTACAGAAAGGCATGGCCATGCTTCTTCAATTTAACTCCAGAAGATTAGTGATGTAGTTAAGAAATGGGTTGCCTAGGACCAGCATTTAAAGAAAAAAAACAAACTTCTAGAAAATTTTAATTTCAAAATTTCTTTCCGTAACAGGCATAAAAATAAGGTGAACTATTCAAGACAAATCGGTGTATACTAGAATGTCAGTCTGTGTATCGGTGTATACTAGAATGTCAGTCTGTTATCTCAGGGATTAAAAACCAATTCTCATCCCTTTCATTTCCAAAAAATATTAACTAAAAAGCTTTTTAAAGAATCTTATTGTGTATTAATTCCATTATATCTAGTATTAATTTCAATGAAAATACTCCAAACTGGATTTTATAGTTGGAGTTTGCTTCAGTAGAAATAGTTCCAAAAGTGCAAAAGTCCATTTAAAAGGATATTCAATCTTAAGAGTCCAAGCTTCAGTAACTGCACTAAAATCAAAAGTTGCAGTTACTGGGAGGCCTAGGTGGCTCAGTGGTTGAGTATCTGCCTTCCACTTGGGTTGTTGTCCCAGGGTTCTGGGATCGAGTCCTGCATAGGGCTCCCTGTGGAGAGCCTGCTTCTCCCTCTACCTGTGTGTCTGCCTTTCTGTGTCCCCATGAATAAATAAATAAAATCTTTAAAAAAAAGTTGCACAGTTATGAGTTCAAATCAAAGCCCTTTTTGTTGCATAAGAGTATCATAAAAAATTTCAAAACATCTCAGGATCTAATTCAATGCACACAATACAATAAAGATGTTTACTCAGTAATATAGGCTGTCCTTTTCCACAGCAAAGACTAGCAGAAGCCACTGGATTCTTACTCTTACTTCTACTTTGTTACTATTTAATAGAAATATACTTCGCTGACAAGCAGAATCATTTGTGAAAAATAGCAAGCAGGAGGAAGCAGTGCTGACAGAATGGCAGCTTCTGAGTCATCCTAATATACTCCTGTGAGTCAATCAGAGTAGAGCATAGACACAAATGTAACAAAAACAAATGTGGCCACCCAGGAAGTAAATTTCTAAGAAAAAGTCAAAGCTGTTCTAAATCATAGATAGTAAAAAATTAATAATTTCTATTTTCAGGTTACAACACACATACACAAACAATGGTTTTGCCAGGTGAAGAGCAAAGACCTCAATAAATTACAAAGCTAGCTAAGGTTGACTTCTTCAAGATGATGATAAAAATGTACCATCTAAGTCTATCTAAAGAGAGTCAAAGTGGTTATAAAGATATATATACTAAATTAGGAAGCATTTATTACTCACATATAAAAACTTAGAGTCATTGTTGCAAAGTTTTAAAATCATATAGTGTTGTAACTAAAGGATGTGATGGCGAAGAGGAGTGCTCTCCAGACCCCAGATTTCAAAGGCCAGTGATGGTGAATTAATGCAAGGCAAGCATAGAGTTTATTCTCCTCAACTATTATTGTTTATAAAAGTTTTAGTCATCTATTACTTCATCTAAGAGGGGAAAAAAATATATATATATGCACACATACTGCACATATATCCAGGTTTCTTCCTGGCTTCTTTCCAGGTTTTCTTTCTATCCTAGGTTTCTTTCTGTTCTCAGTGTTATCTAAAACAGTAAGCATCAGTAAGAGGGACCTATCCAAAGCATCCCTAGATCTGAATGGATTATTTTGGAAGTTGGACACAGTAAAGAGGGATTATCCCTTACCTTTCCCCTAGAAACTTGATAGCTTCTGAAGTTACAGCTCAATTTTCTTTCAGGCTTCTTTTAACAACATTTCATTGCATGAAATCAGTCTACCACACAAGATTTAGATGCAAATTTTAATTTACACTTATTATATATAAAGCAACATTAAAATTTTTTTATCCTATCTTAAGATGAAAGGATAAATGTCTTGCCACCAGAGGATCTTTGTTCAAAAATTTTTATTTCATTTAGCTATTTAACTGAGGATTTTATATTTAGTGACCTTTATCTTTAATCTGTAATTAAGTTTCTTACCCTTTAAATGATGAATATCTGCCATCTGATATGATATGTTGCTCTGTAGTTTAACCTGAAAAAAAATTAAGTTTTCATTTTACTACAGAATATGCAGTTTTGCTCATATTTCCTTTTTCCCCTCTTATTCACTATGAGCTTGATCATAAATGCAAAAGAAAAATCCTTAATTTATACAAACCCACCCCTTTTCAAAAAAAGAATTAGAGATAAACTCTGATTTTGTAATACTCATTTTAAGTTTTCAAAGGAATACTCATTTTACTTAATATATAACATAATACTTAATATATAGTCTAATAACTTTCAAACATTTAAAAGTTTGAGTTGAATATTGCTTAACGAGATCTTTTTCCAAAATCTTACCAGAAGAGACCTCTTACTAACTCTATATTAAGAAAGGAATTAATTGTTTGAATCAATTAATGGCAAATCAAAAGTAACTGATGCCTATTAAGCTCCCATAGTATGACAGATAACACACAGGACCTGTTGTGGTCACTGTTCTTCAAGAGCCAGTATAAAAGAATAATAGGAATTTGGAAGGGTACCAAAATATGGCTCAAATTAAGGCTTAGCACTTACTTTAAATCTTTTGTTTAAAGTAATCTCTACATCTAACGTGGGGCTCAAACTCACAACCTTAAGATCAAGAGTTGCAAGCTCTACCAACTGAGCTAGCCAGGCACTCCGAGGCTTAGTACTTAATTTAAAAATTAAAACAAGGCCTTGGAGAGCTAGGATGTCATCCACATAGAACTACTGTCCCAGTTCTTGCTTAAAGAGGTTTCACCCAATTGTTACATGCGACTAAAATATCACTACAAACAGGTTCTCTTGTCAACCTCAAGAGTAACTTTATTTGAAAGCCTAGACAGATTCATACTGATCAGAAGCAGCACCATGAATGCCAAAATGATTGTGATAAATACCTTCTCAAACTCTAAAGAGAAAGTTTTAATCTTCTTTGTTTGAAATAATTATAGATTTGTAAGAAATTACAAAGATAGCACAGAGAAGTCCCATGTACCCGTCACACAATTTCCGCAGTGGGTACATCCTATACAACTATGGAATAACATCTAAGCCAAAAATCTGACATTGGTACAACATGAAAGTATAATTCTATGTCATTCTGTCATATGCGTAGATTCATGTAACCACCACCAAAACCAAGATACAGAATTACTCTATCACCACAAAGATGTCCCTCATAATATCCTTTATGGTCAAATCTTTCCTCCTTCCTCACACTATTTCTAATCCCTGGTAACTACTAATTTGTCCTCCATCTCTGCAATTTTGTCATTTCATGAATGTTATGTAAAAGGAATCATATGTGATCTTTTAAGACTTTTTTTCTGAGAGGAGCACTTGACAGGATGAGCACTGGGTATTATACTATATGTTGACAAATCGAAACGCCAATTAAAAAATATACAAAAGAAAAAGACTTTTTTACTCAGAATAACATTGTTGTTGCATAAATCAATACGTCATTACTTTTTGTTGCTGAGTAGTATTCCATGATATGAATGTACTACTGTTTGTTTAAAGCATTCAACTATTGTATAACATTTTGGTGGTTTCTACTTTTTGGCTATCACAAATGCAGCTGCTATGAGAAAACTGTGTACAGATTTTTACATGAACATTAGTTTTCATTTCTCTGAGATAAACGCCCAATAGTGAGGTTGTTCCTTTTCCAAAGTGGCCATGGCACGGCACTTTCATTTACATTTTGAAAAATTACTATACCAAGGTACTGGATGGCAGAGTATAAAACAATTGGAAAACATAAGAGCAGTCTCAAGGGATTAGTAGGTAAGGTAGCATCTAAAGCAGTATAATTATCGTAGGAATTCAGAGATGAACCTCAGCTGATATGATGAAGGAAAACTTCACGGAAGGGATTTTATCTGGAAAAAGGCATTGAAGACTAGGTAAAATTGTAAATTGGTAGAAAAAGGCTTTTTAAAAAAATATTTTATTTATTTATTCATGTGAGACACAGGCAGAGAGGCAGAGACATAGGCAGAGGGAGAAGCAGGCTCCCTATAGGGATCCTGATGTGGGATTCAATCCCAGGACCCTGGGATCATGACCTGTGCCAAAGGCAGATGCTCAACCACTGAGCCACCCAGGCGTCCCAGAAAAGGACATTTTATATAGAGGAGATGATGTAAGAAAAGTTGCAGAGGCAAGAAAGCATAAGGCATATATATATGAAGACCTGATCTAAATACTGCTTGTTTATAGTACATCATACAGGGGGAAGAAACAGTGGGAATGAAGGTTTGAGAAAAAGTCCATGGAGGGCTCTTCAGCCCTAAAAGTCTACTTGTCAAACAGAGAGTCAGTGACTTTCAAATTTCAAATGAAAGTTTATCGATAACAAATAACTAATGAAAGCATGCCTACTCTAGTTGAAGCAGAAGTGGAAATCTAGGGGTCCCTTTTTCTTTTCCCTTAGGGTACTGGTGGCTTTGAAGAATAAAGCTTAAAATATGATGTTGATATTGTTATAAACAAGAATGAAGTATTGGTATATGTTACAATATGGATGAGCCTTGACAACACTATACATGCTAAGTAAAAGAAGCCATTCACAAAAGGACATTAGGTTTCTTTGTGTGGTGATGAAAATGTTCTGGAATTAGAGGTGTTGGCTGCATACTATCATGACTATACTAAAAACCAAGCTGAACTGCACACTTTAAAAGGTTAAGCTTTATGATATATGAATTATATCTTAAATTTTTAATGCAAAGAAATAGAAATGAAAATGCCAAGGGTATTATAGAGTGCCAGACATGAAACTGGGGATAAAAAAATGGACAAACTCCAGGCACTCAGGAGTTTATTATTTACAAGAGGTAGTCAAGTAACTAGTCAATTATAATATCATAAAATAAATGCTATTATTACATCCTACAGACATGCCAAGAGAACTTAGTAGAAACACTTAAATCCTTAGGAAATGAAATGCCTTAGGGGAGTGAGAAGAAGCTTCCGGAGATTATAGCTAAAATATGTCCAATAGGAGGAGCTGTGGTTTCCCAGGTGGAAGTAGGCAGAGGGTAAGGAGGAAAAATATTAAAGGCATGTATGTGTCAGGGCAGTCTCGGTGGCTCAGCGGTTTAGCGCCGCCTTCAGGCCAGGGTGTGACCCGGGATGGAGTCCCATGTCAGGCTCCCAGCATGGAGCCTGCTTCTCCCTCTGCCTGTGTCTCTGCCTCTCTCTCTGTGTCTCTCATGAATAAATAAATAAAATCTTTAAAAAAAAAAATAAAGGCATGTGTCAAAACTTAGAAGTAGAAAAATACTATACATTACAGAAACTTCACAGAGTTCTAAGCAGCTGGTACAGAGACTTAGAAGGAAGTGGCAAGAAATACAGTCAGAAAGGTAAGCAAGGTTCATATTATGAAGGGTCTTGGCCGAAAAATGTGGATACGTTACGATGGCTACGGGCAATTTTTAAATGACTTCAAGCAAGGTAGAGATCCAATTTGCAATCTGACTTCAGTGTGATGAGTGGAACAGAGGGGCAGGACTAGAGAGAGGGAGACAGGGTAGGAGAGCAGGAGACGACTTTGTATATCAGGTGAGAAAATGATGGTGTTAAATCAGGGGTGGGTACCTTATGGCCTGAGAGCCAAATCTGGCCTGCTTCCTATTTTGGTAGGGATGACAAGCTAAGGATGGTTATTACATTTTTAAACGGGTGGGGAATCAAGGAAGAATAATAAATTATATGAAATATAAATTTAAATGTCTATAAAGTTTTACAGGAAACAGCCACACCCATTCATTTACATATATATTATTTCTGGCTACAGTGATTGTGACAAAGATTATATGGCCTGCAAAGCCTAATGTATTTACAATTTGGCCCTTTATAGAAAAAGTCTGCCAACCTCTGGTCTAAACTAACAAAATGAGAGCAGAGAAATATATATATATGGGAAATGTAAAAGGGAAAGAAGGAATGAATAATCTTGATGATTGATTAGATACAGGGGTAAAAGAAGAAACATCAGTGATGTTTAGATTTCTAAAGTAGGAAACTAGATGAGTAAGGTTGCAGTAGTCCACAATAGGGAAGCAGGAAAAATAGACTTATGGTGGGAGGGAGAAGTGGGGGGATGATTTTTTCAGATTTGGACCTGCTAAATAGGAGGCACTTGTGACATACCCAAGAAGAGCTTTGGAAGAGGTCTGGAGCTTGGGCACCTATGATTTGAGAGTCATTAGCATATGAATGGCAATTAAAGCCAAGGGAATGAGATCACTGGTGGAAAGCTACAGAGGCAGCAGGAAAAACTGACATCAATTTCTATGTGATCAGCTGATCACAAAGAACTGCTCTCCAATCATTTGTAATTAGCCATGTTTATCTTCTCCCCCCCTCCTTTATTTTCATGATCCAATCTTCTTTTTGCCTTTTCTTGCCCCTCCAAAGAACATAACCATCTTTTAGTCTTGTTTTCAACAAGTTAGCATCACTTTGTTTTTTATCCATTTTTATGATGTTATTCCAACTTCTCCACATTCTATTTTAAACTTGCCTTTTAAATTGCTAGAGAGGGACACCTGGGTGGCTCAGCGGTTGAGCATCTGCCGTTGATTCAGGGCATGATCCCGGGTCCAGGGATCCAGTCCCACATCAGGCTCCTTGAGTGGAAACCTGCTTCTCTCTCTGTCTACGTCTCTGCCTCTCTCTCTTTCTCCCTCTGTCATGAATAAATAAATCTTTTTAAAAAATTAAAATGAAATAAAAAATAATAAATTGCTAGAGAGATGCTGTTCTTGAATGCTAGGCTATGAGTAGCCTCAGCTTCCCTGAACTCTTTTGTATTCTTATATATGCAAAAAAAAATTTTAATGGAGGAAGGGAAATTCAATCTACAGACCACAAAAATAGTGCAGGATTATATGAGCAGTACTGCTTTGTTCTTATCACTTTAATTTTCTCCCCAATCTTCTTTATTGAGAATGGAGATGCTGATCCCAATGGCTCATATATAAAGTCCTCACGTTTCAAAAGCTGCTCTGGAACAATATATTTTACATGGCATTAAAGAGAAAATCATAGCTTGTCTACATAAAAGCTTTTTCTTAATCCAAGCATAATGAATTTATTTCCCATCCTATTCCTTTGCCATGTAAGAATTTTTCAGTCAAGCTTCTCAGAACCCCCTTATGGCATATTGTTCCCCTGGCATCTCATGTTCTCTATTATTCCTGTCAATCTTTCCAGCAGGAGTCTCATAATAATCTTATAAATATAAGATTACTATTTAGTATTATCAGCAAGTACTCACTTCCTATTAACACTAGTTTCATTGTGCAAGTTATCTCACCTTCCAAATGCCTTTGAACAGAGACGCCAAGGATTTGCTCAAAGATCTCAGGAAGCCCAGCTGGTAGATCATTAAAAACTCAAAAGTAATCATCCCTCTACAGCAATTTCACTATATTGCTCACTTTCAGAATCTAGATGTCTGCTAAACTATTTGCTCATCTTTTTGACATTGCAATATTACAGCATCTGATCCCTCTTCTCTCCATATATACACCTCACTCAGCCAATTCTTACCTAGCTCTTAAAATGGTTTCATAAAGAATCTTTCTAACATTCAATGTTATCTTGTTAAGGAAATCTGAATGTGTGTTTTTTTTTTAGTATATGTGCTGCCAAAGCGAGCACCTAAATGTGTTTTTAGCTATCATGACACTCCTTTGTATTCTTGCAAAATCTAAGAATATAAAACAATAACTTAATTTTGGCTCTAATCTTATGTTTTCTACCATCTTGAGTCTGTTTATAAAGACTTCCCATTTGGTTTCTGACTTTTTTATTTGCTCTAATTTCTTCAACTTTGTTTTCCTTTCCTTTTAAGCTTTTCATTAATCATTTCTGCAAAGAAATAAGTCTCTTTGGTTCTTTAACTCCTTTGACTTTAATCTTTCTTCTGAAAGCCTTTACTTCTTTTAATACTTCTACCATCTCATCACCTTCAAAAGGAAGCTTGGCTTCCCTTCTGATTATTCCTCCTTGTAGTTTTAATTTTCTTGTGTTCTAACATGAATTTGCTTACCTTCTAAATGACTCCACCAAAACATCCCAGTTGTTTAGAAACTAATTTGAGTTCTCACTATTGCAAGATGAGAAAAAAGATATTTTACCATAAAAACTCTGTTGGAACTGGCAATGCTATAGGAATACTTTCTTTTTTTTTTTCTCCTAAGTATATTCCAGACAGGTAATAGTACATAAATTCTAAGAAATATTATTTAATCCTTTTTTTTCTGAAAGAATTTTCATTGTCTGGCTTCCCAGGTCCCTTCAGGTCACTTTCAGACTTTTGCCAAAATACTCTTTTACAATATGCAAGAAAGATATCAAATAATTTCTCTTTCAAATTTCTTTGGGGATGAGAGATGTGTGGTAAATAGACACATGTGTACACAAACACAGCCCCAGACCCTGCCTAATTTATATCTATGGTCAGATAGATTCCAACATACTCTTCAAAAGCCTACAATGCTCAAAATGCCTTGCCTGATTCTGGGAAGAGCTTCATATTTCACTCCTGGCAAAAACAAAACATTTTATCACACACAGTCCTATTTCCAGTAAGAACATCAGCTTGTTTCTCTTCTACTCCCAAGGTTTATCAAAAATGAGAATTCCATGAGAACAGGAAATGGGTCTCTCACTCATCCCTGTGTATCCATCTCAGTAAATGTTTGCTAAACGATTCCCTAGGTTTTCATGCTCCATACTCCTTGTACTACATATTTTTCTTCATTTTATTCATGTTTGTGTATGTATTTTATTCTTACTTATATAATTCTAATTATCTTTCAAGACTTCTTCTAAACTCCCTTATTTATTTCCCCTTGTTATCAATTTCATTGCCGTAGGCTTTACTTTCTCTCCTTCTGTAATGCTTGTTTCTCTGGGATTTTGGAGTCCATCTGTGATTGCCTGATTATCCATGCTGTCTTTGGCCTTTTCCATGTTAATCTCTTAAAATGTGTTAATTATCATTCTTGAGATCTTTTTTTCTTCTCTTCCAAGACATGTCCTTTAATGTTTTAATAAGAATTAACCTTTTCCTGATATTTTCCTATAGCACTTTTCACTCACCCCAGATATTTCATCTATTTTCCTCTAATCTTTCTTCCTCCAATACTTAAAACTTTATATTTTTACCACCTCTTTCTGAAGCTCTTTTAAATCCTTTCCCCAACCCACATGGCTACTTTGAATTAATTTTGGCAGCTGTTACCAGCTCAGTTGGTCTGCTTCTCTTTTCATTCTGGGACCTTGAAAATGGCTCAGCTGTGCATGCTTTTTCATTATGACCTGTTCTTGGGTAATCAGCACAACTTTGACCATTAATCCCAAAGGTTTCATACAGTTGGCTTTCTACAGATGTCATTTCTGGCTCCTTTTTTTCCACACTAGAAACATTTTCCTTATTATATCTCACACTCAGATGATTTCTAGAGATTATTCTATCTCCTGTAATATAACTGCTAAACCTGGACCATGCTCAGGATCATCTAGGGAGCTGTAAGAAATACATATTCTTGCCTCCTCCACCCCACTCTAGTGTGATTTAGTAGTCTGGGGATGGGCCCAGAAATCTTTTTTTTAAAGCTCAAGTGATTCTGATAAGCAGCCAGGTTTAGTGATTACTCATCTATAGTATGTCTTTGGCTGGCACCTATATCAGCTGGATCAAAATGGGATATTAATACTAACTCATGGGTATTAAATGTTTTGTTTTGTTTTTAATGTTTACTTTGTGTTAGGTCTTCTGCTAAGTGTTTTACAAGTATCACTGCATTTAATTCTCACAACCATCCCATGAAGTGGGCTTTACATTTTACAGATGAAGAAACTGTACTCTATTTCATATGCCTACAGCAGATTCTGGATATTCTCCCAAGCAACCCACACAAGAGTCTGTGCTCATGACCACTATGTGTATAATATTAGATCAGGTAGGTGATTAAACTTCTTTTCTCATGTAATCTTATATTGCACACTTATTATTCAGTCAACATTCCAAACACACTTGCAAATTTTACTTGATCTGTTAAAGAATTAGTCTCTCTTGCAGCAAGTTTTATTTTAAGCTATAGCCAGGAACACTGTTAAAGAGAATAATCAAGATATTTGGTCTTAGTTGGCTATAATGAATCATCACAAAGTTTCTTCATTCACTCCTTCATTTTTATTCAATTAGACATTTATAAAGCATTAAGTTTCTGCTATGTGCTAGACATAGGGATATGAAATATTTGGTCTTGGTTTATTAAGATGAATTAACAAAGAATCACCACTAAGTTTGTTTAGTCATTCATTCTGTCAGCCAATCATAAGGAAAACATTTATGTTTTGCTAAGTGAAACCTGCTAAGTGAAAGATACTGAAAAAGGCCTAGAAATACAGCAATACACTAGAATAGGAGACAGATCTGGGTAAAGTATACACATTTGGAGTCAACAGCATAAGTGAAGTTTCTGAATGAGTATGAGAAGAGGATCTCATAGACAGAAAACTATGAACTAGTGGCACCTGGCTAGCTTGGTGGGTGAAGCATGCAACTCTTAATCTTGGGATTGTGAATTTGACCCTCACATTGGGTACAGAGATTAGTTAAAAAATAAAATCGTAAAAAAAAAATCTTTAAAAAATGGGGGCAGTGCCTGGGTGTCTCAGTCAGTTAAGCATCTGGCTTCAGTTCAGGTCATGTGTCAGGGAGTCTGCTTCTCCTTCTCCCTCTCCCCTTCCCCCAGCTAATGCCCAGCACCCTGTAATAGATAAATAAAATCTTTAAAAAAAAAAGGAAACTATAAACTATACACTTAATAATGAATAGAGGTGAAGCTAGCAAAGAAGACCAAGAACTGAGAAAAGAAAAACAAGAGAGTCTGGTGTCACGGAAGCCAAGAGCACAGAGAGCTGGGCGAAAAGATGCTGAGATATCGGGAGTAGGAAGAGAAAAATCCAGATGTGAACAAAGTCAATTCTCTTTTCAAGAAATGTGACTGGGTAAAGAAGGAAATATGCACACATTTTTTAAGTGCTGAGGAGCACGTAGAGACAGAAAGGTTGAATACAAGAAGGAAACCTGAGTAATAATAGTACACGGTTTGAAAAGTTGGAGGAAATTAGATTCAGAAAACAGGTGCAGAGGCTGGTCCTAGAGAAAGTAAGAACTTTTTTTTATTCCAACAAGGAGGGAAGACATATGTATAGAGAAGTAAGTGTGCCTGCAGATTTGGTAATAAAAAGTTGTATCAGTTTCTATCCAATTCCTGGTCAAAAAGGAGACAAGATCACCTGTTGGGTTAGAAAAGGAGGAAGAAGGATTTAAATGGGGGAAAGGAGGTGGGTTGGCTATAATGAATCATCACAAAGGCTTGACGAGGGTAGAAGTTTGAAGACTGCTGGAATGGATATGTTGTCTATGTTGTCTAGAGAATACTAATTTTTAAGGGCTGTTGAAAACCCAGGTGGAACAGGTGATCATAAATTTCTACAAGTACCAGTCTGGTTATATCATTTTCTCCAGCAATGCTTGATATAGACACGTGAAAGAGAGAAAAATGGCAAGAAACTAAACTGAAATAACAGACCATGGAATCTTACCTGGAAAGGGAATAACTAATAAACAGGGCTGCTGGAAAGGAAGGAGGAAAGGTCCAGGTGAAGTTGAAAAACAAGTATAATCCATTTTGCAATTTTTAAAAATATTTTATTTATTTATTAAAGAGAGATACAGCACAAATGGCAAGAGCGGGAGAGGGAGAAACAGGCTCTTCACTGAGCACGGAACCTGATTTGGGGCATGATCCCGGGACATGGCCTGAGCTAAAGGCAGATGCTTAACCAAGTGAGACACCCAGGTCCTCCCCATTCAGCAATTCTAATGTCTTTTTTGTTGTTGTTGTTTAAATTTTATTTATTCATCCATCTGAGAGAGAGAGAGAGAGAGAGAGAGAGAGAGAGAGAGAGAACACAGGCAAGTAAGAGGAAGGGGCAGAAAAGGAGCGAGAAGAAGAGGGAAAGAATCCCAAGCAGACTCGGTGCTGAGTGCAGAGCCAAACAAGGGGCTCAATCTCACAATTAGGAGATTGTGACCTGAGCCAAAACCAAGAGTCAGATGCTCAACTGACTGAGCCACCCAGACACCTCCTGATCTCTTTTTGATATATTTTCCCAAGAATATGCAAGTTTGAAGCTCACAACCTTTAATTTTATTTTTTAATTAAGTAAACTCTACATGCAATGTGGGGCTCAAACTCACAACCCTGAGATCAAGGGTCAGGTGCCTTACTGACTGAGCAGCCTGGTGCCCCTGAAGTTCACAAACTTTAAATTTCAAGGAGGTCAGATTTATGTTAGAATGAATTAATAATCAAGGCCTTTAGTTATCATTAGTTGTTGGCAAATATTTCTTAATTCTCATCCTTGGCACTTTGTAGAACTGTCGCTCCTGATGTCTTTGAAGTTGGGTTGAGGGAGGGGCAATGAAATTTGAGCAAAATGACATGAATCACTTCCAGATATAAGAAATTACAAGGAGCACACAATTTACCATTCTCTCATTCTGCCATAGCAACCTGTGTTTCAGATGGGGGCTGCTCAGTCTGCCTAATTCCTAGAATGAGGAAGATACAGAGCAGTGCTTTCAGTCAACCCACAAAGGGCATGTTGAGTGAGGGATAATTTTTTTAATATTTATTTATTTATTGTGAGAGAGAGCACACCCCAGCAGGGGGATGGGTAGAGGGAGAGAATCTTTCAAGCATTTTTCCCGCTGACAGAGGAGCCCCAAGCAGGGCTCAATCCCACAACCCATGAGATCACAACCTGAGGTGAAACCAAGAGTCAGACGCTTAACTGACTCATTTTTTTAAGTAGGTTCCATGCCTTGGGACGACTGGGTGGCTCAGTGGTTGAGCGCTGGTGTGATCCTGGGATACTGGGATCAAGTTCCACATCGAGCTCCCCACAGGGAACCTGCTTCTCCTTCTGCCTATGTCTCTGCCTTTCTCTCTGTGTGTGTCTCTCATGAATAAATGAAATCTTAAAATAAAAAAACAAAAGTAGGATCCACGCCCAATGTGGGGCTAGAATCCACAACCCTGAGATTGAGCTCCAAGTTGAGCTGGCTCCAGTTGAGCCAGCCAGGTGCCCAAGTCAGTGATAAATTTTAAGCCACATAAAAGGGTGCAGACTGAGGGCTATGAAAGGGAAGGAGAGAATAAGAGGAAAAGAAAGGCAGACTTTCAAAGTATGAGAGCAAGGGTCTCCTCCCCATCTGCCATTTCCGGTTCATAAAGCAATTCTACTTACACATCTCACTAATCTTCAAAACTTGAAATGTATAAAATCAAAACAGTTGCTCCGCAAATTAGCAGCCCTTCTCAGCTTCCCCACTACATTCAGTGACATTTTCATTCTTTTGGTTCTCCTGCCTCTTCTCTCTCTTCATCTTATTAACCAGCCCATTAATATCTAGTAGAACTGCATGCATTCACACTCCACACAAGTTTTCACCAAGTCTAGCCAATTCTTCTTTTGCAATGTCTCTCAGATCTGACCCTTAACTCTTTCTATGTTCATGGCAACCACCTTGATCTACAAGGACTATTTTTTTTTAAGATTTTATTTATTTATTCATGAAAGACAGAGAGAGAGGCAGAGACATAGGCAGAGGGAGAAGCAGGCTCCATGCAGGAAGGCCGATGTGGGACTCCATCCTGGACTCTAGGATCATGCCCTGAGCCAAAGGCAGACGCTCAACCGCTGAGCCACCCAGGCATCCCTACAAGGACTATTTTTATCTAGCTGCACTAGAATATAAGTTCTATAAGAGAAGAGATTTCATTCGTTTGGTCACCCCTTATTCCCTGGCAAATGGCAGGCACTCAACATTATTAATGAATTAAAAAATGAAGAAATCTAATCTATCACTAGGCTTTTCCCACTTTTATCTATTTCCAAATGGTAGTGACAAACATCTTGGCAAAACTTGTTTTCCATAAAAATCTTTCTTCTAGTCAAAATCCAATAACAGAATACTATTACCCATAGTGTGGAATCTAAAACTCGTCTACCAAACATTTAATGCCTTCTGTAAGGTGGGCACCACTTTATCCAGTTATCAGAAATCATTTCCTTGACATAATCAAGCCAGTTTTAATCATCTCTAATTTATTTTTTTTTAACTATTGACCTTTTGTATAGTTTTTTTTTTTAATTTTTATTTATTATTTATGATAGTCACAGAGAGAGAGAGAGAGAGAGAGAGAGAGAGAGAAAGGCAGAGACATAGGCAGAGGGAGAAGCAGGCTCCATGCACCGGGAGCCCGACGTGGGATTCGATCCCGGGTCTCCAGGATCGCGCCCTGGGCCAAAGGCAGGCGCTAAACCGCTGCGCCACCCAGGGATCCCTCATCTCTAATTTAAACTACTTTTTTCCTATGCCCATGGATCATCAGCAAACAGAATGTCCTTTCCTTTCCTTTTTACTACTATAAATTACATTCTTTCCTTTAAAATAAAAGCCAAGGCTTAAACTGATTCTACAATATCATGATGTTAATTTTTATAGATAGAAATTTCATTATGAAAAAAAAAGAAATTTCATTATATTCACTATCTTTTATCCTTCCACATGTTCCCAATTTTTTATGCCATTAGGACCTAATCACACCTTCCACTTCCAGGCTCCCTCTAATTTAGTCATATTCCAGCCACCTCCTACCAAAACTACCCACCACCATCGTCAAATCCTGTTTTAGGTCTTCAGCATGCATTTAATTTCTTCTTATGTTAATTTATTCAGCATATATTTATTGAGTAGAAATTTCATGCAAGTCACTGTTCTAAGCACTGGGGACAAAGCATATCACAAAAACAAACTAAAATCCCTGTTCTTGTTGCATGATTATAATATTTAATATGTAATATTTATCACAATAAACAAAAGAAGTCATAGGATAGAATTGAAAGTGCTAAGTGCTGTGGAGGAGATACATTAGAGATGGAAAAGAGGGGAAGGCCTTAACAAAAAGGTGTAAAAACTTGTAAGAGTGGAGTTACCATGCAGCTATCTAGAAGAAGTGTGTCATAGCCAGAGGGTAGAGCAATGTAAAAGCCCTACCGCAGGACAATGACTGATACTCCAAGGAACTGATCAAAACGGCATGTGTAGTATGAATGAAGTAAGCAACAAGAAGGGTAGTAAGAGATGGGTCAGAGAACTGTGAGATAAACAGATAGTCTAGGGCTGTGGACCACTAAAAAGACTTGGACTTATTCTGCAATTGGTATGGAAGCAGCAAGAACATCTTAGGCAAATAAGGAATATAATCTAATTGATATTTTAACATAGTGCTGTGTTGAAAACAGATTGAAGCAGGAGTAAGGACAAAAAGGAATCTAGTTATGCTATCACCAATAATTTAGGCAAGAGATGATGACAATTTATTTTATTTCATTTTTTTAAAGATTTTATTTATTTATTCATGAGACACAGAGAGAGAGAGAGGCAGAGACAAAGGCAGAGGGAGAGGCAGGCTCCATGCAGGGAGCCCGATGCGGGACTCGATCCCAGGACCCTGGGATCAAGACCTGAATCAAAGGCAGATGTTCAACCACTAAGCCACCCAGGTACCCCGATGATGATAATTTAGACCAGAATGGCAGTAAAGGAGGTAGAGAGAAGTGTCTAGATCCTGGATTTATTCTGAAGCTAAGCTAACAAGATTTGCTGATAAACTGATTGTGGAGCTGAAAAAGAAAATTTCTAGAATGACTCCAAAGCTTCTGGCCTAAGAAACTTACAGGCAGGAGTTGCCATTAACTGAGCTTAGAAAGACTGTGAATAAAAGTTTTGGGGTAGGGAAAAGATGAGGGATTTGGCTCTGGAGTGGTTAAATCCAAAACTATCCAAGAGGACATGATGAGTAGAGCTGGATATCAAGGCTGGAATTTAAGAGAATAGTCTGGGTAAGAGATATAAATTTGGAAATCAATGTATAGATGGTATTTAAAGATGTGGCAGGGTGAGCTCTCTCCAAGGGACTGCAGGTAGATAAAGAGGTTCAAGGACTAAGCCTTAGAGCATTCTATTTAAAGAGGAACCAGAAAAAAAGAATGAGAAGGAATGACCACGGAGGTGGAAAGAAAGCAGTATTTCCTGAAAGCCAAAATGAAGAACATGTTTCAAGGAAGAAGAGGAAGTAATCAACTATATATCAAATGCTGTTCATAGGTGAAGTAATAAGATGATAACTAAGAACTAACAACTGGATTTTAGCCAACACTCAAATACTGAATCACAGATGGTATGATGAGGGCAAAAGCCTGATTAGAATGAATTTAAGGTAATATGCTTAAGCTGTTTTCAGAATAAGCTACCAGACTTACTTTCAACAGTAATCCTTCTACCGACCAAAACTGGGTTTCAGCTCACTTTCTGTGAAAGTTATCTTAACTGATCATACTCATTACTTTCAAATAAAAAAATGATAGTCAGCCCTTAGTTCTTTGATACTAATTCCCCAGAAGTAATTATACTAAGCTCACTTTAGTTCTCAGCACCTTGAGTGAGTATACGTCCTAGATTTTCTAAAGGTTCCAATTTAATATAATATTCTTCTGTTAACAAAAAGGATCCTTACACATGCAATTAAACATTTAACTTCATGCCACTGTAATAGTTTTTATTACATTTTTTTCTCAAGTCCAGAAAATTCTCTTTCAGCCAGGGGCTGGGGAGAAAGGCAAAGGAGAGCTTTGTTCAATGGGTATAGAGTTTCAATTTTGCAAGATGAAAAGGTTCTAGAGCTCTGTTGCACAACAATATGCATATAGCTATACACTTAACAATAGTTAGGATGGACAATTTTACGTTATGTGGTTTTTCACCATAGGTTTTTTTTTTTTTTTTTTTAATTCTTTTTCAGACATGATGTCCTGATTTTCAATTTGGAAAATATGGACAGGGATCCCTGGGTGGCGCAGCGGTTTGGCGCCTGCCTTTGGCCCAGGGCGTGATCCTGGAGACCCGGGATCGAATCCCACATCAGGCTCCTGGTGCATGGAGCCTGCTTCTCCCTCTGCCTGTGTCTCTGCCTCTCTCTCTGTATAACTATCATAAAAAATTTAAAAAAAACCTTTAAAAAAAAAAAGGAAAATATGGACAATATGCTGCTAATTCAAATCTCTAAATGAAAGCATTCCAGGCACCATAACATCATCTGAGGAGTAAATGTTTTTTTGTTTTGGGAAAAAGTACAACTTAAAGAAGTAAAACTTGTTAAGAAACTTTCCCCACTAAGCTTTAAAATAGTTTCCTTCTTTCTTCCAGTTAAGGTGAAAGATAACATATGGTATTAGGAGACCAGCATAAGCTACCAGAATGGGTCACTACTAAGTAGAAGGTGTATAAGCATAAAACCACCTTGCAAAATTTGGTATGGGAAAGTTTACATCCGTATTTTTAGTCATATACTTTTTCAGGTCTTCTAAGATGGTTCTCTAGTAACCACCTTTCCATTCTTTGATTTCAGTTATTCTTTCTATCTTTATTAAACCTCCCTCATGCAATCAATGCTAACAAAGTATTACACATAAGGAAAGATTGTGACTAGGAAGAACCCAATAACATAGTGCTTAAACGAACAGCTCTTAAGCTTCCTAGGTCTAAATTTTAAATTCGTAACTTATTATTACCTTGGACATACTGCTTGTTAACTTCTCTGTGCTTCTGTTTCCTCATTTGTAAAATGAGAATATTATTTGCCTCACAGGGCTGAGACAAAGAAACTGTTTACAACAGTGCCTGGCACATAGTAAGTGCTTAATAAATGTTAGCTAGTAGATTATCTTCTTTACTGTTCCCAGTACCTAGCATGGCGGTCCCTCAAATTTATTAGCCTTTTTGGCCAAAACAATACATTGGGAATTTCACAGAATTTCCTAGCATATTACTTTAGTCTCGATTCCTTTTTTGCTGTCTTGAAGCTACTTACCCCCTATAAATAAGCATACTTTGGATTATTTTCTCCTAAGTGCTTCCACTGAAGCTTCAGCTTTTTTCCCAACTCACAGTTAGTGATCTTTCTATTAATGATCCCTTTAAGGGTGCCACCTGTACACTGTGAACTTTTTCTAAGTTGTTCATTAAAAATGTTAAGTATGACCAGTCCCAAAATTAATCCTGTGTTTCCCACTGTTTATCATAATTCTCCATCTGAGAAAGTAACCAATGAACAGTAAAAACAACTACTGTATTAGGAATCAGAAGACCTAAGATTTTAGATCCAACATCAGGTACTAGAGACCAGAGGCAAATAACTTTTAAAAGCTTTAGTTTTCTCATCTATAAAATGGAATTGCAAGTCCTATCTACCTTGGGGTTTAGCTATGAATAACAAATGTACCAGTCTTTCAATTCTACTATTCTCTATTCTTGGGGCCATTGTTTTAAATATAGATCCACAGTTCTTGACTAAACTTCTGCAACAATGTATTTCCTAACTGATATTGATTTCATTTTCTTTTCTCTATAATGATCCTCTATACTACACCCATACTATCTTTGCAAAATACAAACTTGATTATATTGTTCCCCATCACCTAGAAGGTGAAATCAAAACTCCTTAGCTTAAGATTTTTAAGAGTCTGGCTCCAGAGAGATAAAATCCCACATATATAGTTAACTGATTTTTCAGTAAGGATGCTAAGACCATTCAATGGAAAGAAAAAGAATTCCTTCAACAAACGGTGCTGGGACAACTGGATAACCAAATGCAAAAGAATAAAGTTAGACTCTTACCTTGTACCATACAGGAAAATTAACTCAAATTAACTCAAATGTATCAAAAACCTAAATGGGGGGGGGGGGGCAAAAACCAAGCAAACCTAAATTTAAGAGCTAAATCTATAAAACTCTTAGAAGAAAATATAGGGGAAAATCTTCACGACCTTTGATTTGGGAATGGTTTCTTCATACCAAAAGTATAGGCAGCAAAAGAAAAAAATAGATAAAATTGGATTTCATAAAAATTAAAAGTTTTTGTGCACCAAAGGGTACTATCAACAGAGTGAAGAAACAACACACAGAAGAGAGAAAATATCTGCAAATCATAAACCTGAAAGGGGTGTAATGTCTAGAATACATAAAGAACTCCTACAACTCAACAAAAACCAAATAATCCAATTAAAAATGGGCAAAGAATTTGAATAGATCTTTCTCCAAAGATAAAAATGACCAAGAAGCACATGAAAAAATATTCAACATCATTAATCATTAGAGAAATGCAAATCAAAACCACAGTGGAGTACCACTTCAGACCCAGTACAGTGGTTATTAAAAACAAAACAAAACAACAAACAAACATGCTGATGACAATAAAAGGAAACTGGAACCTTTGTGCATTGCAGGTAAGAATGTAGAATTGTGCAGGCACTGTGAAAAATAGTTTGGTGCTTTCTCGGAAAATTAAACACAGAATTACCATATGACCTAGCAATTCCACTCCTCTGTAAATACCCAAAGAACTGAAAACAGATTCAAACAGATACTTCTACATCAATGTTCAAAGTAGTAGTATTATTTACAATAGCCAAAGGTTGAAAACAATTCAAGTGTCCAACAACAGATAAATGTATAAACAGAATGATACACATTCTATCTCAGAATGATAGAGAGAGAGAGAGAGAGAGTAATATTATTCAGCCATAAAGAAGAATGAAGTTCTGATACATACTACAACATGGATAAACCCTGAAAACATTATGCTCAGTGAAATAAGCCAGACAGAAAAGGACAAATATGGTATGATTCCAGTTATATGAAGAACTGGAATAGACAAATTCATAGAGACAAAAAGTAGAATACAGGTACCAAGGGCTGGTATATTGCCTGCCTAATGGGTACAGAGTTTTTGTTTGGATGGTAGAAAACATTCTAGAAATAGATAGTGATAATGGTTATATATCATTGTGAATGTACTTAATGCCATTAAATTGTAAATTTAAAAATGGCTAAAATAGTATTATTTTTTTAAAGAGGGAGGAGGAGAGGGGCAGAGGGAGGGGAAGAGAGAGAATCTTAAGCAGGCTCCATGCTGGGCTTGATGTAAGGCTCGATCTAACAATCCTGAGTTCATGACCTGAGCCAAAATCAAGAGTTGGACACTTAACCAAGTACCCCCAAAATAATACATTTTATGTTAGGTATATTTTACATGCCACTCCCCTACTAAACTACCTGACCTGTGAAGGTACAACAGACTTTCAATCTTTCCTGGTTTCATTTATGTTTCTTCTCTCCTTATCTCTAAGTTTGGTGAACTACTCTTCACGCATTAAGATTCATCTTTAGTAAAAAAAAAACAAAAAACAAAAAAAAAAAAAGATTCATCTTTAGTGAATTCTTCCTTTCTTGACTTCCTGAAGCAGTTAATCAGTTATTCCTTTGTACTCTCAACAGTTTGTAAATAGTTCTACTATAGCATATAATCATGCAATATGGATTATTTCTCAATGTGTATTTCCATTACATTGAGTTCCTTAAGGACAAGTATTGAATCTTATCTTTCTATGCCCAGCACCTAGCACATGGTAGATACTCAACTTTCCCAAATAAATAACTTATGCATATAACATGCTTTGAAAAAATCAGAAAGCACTATGTCAGTAAAAGGACTTATTTCATTTTACCTTTTGTGAATTTATTTATTTAGGTCCCTCAAACTCAACTCTCCTAAATTTGTACTTTTTTTCAAACTAACTTCTAATCTTCTAACTTTCTAACTATCTTAGGTCATAGCACCCCCATTAGCTAGGCTACACAAACCAATATCAAGGGATTCATCTTTGAATCCCCATCACACATCAAATGTATTATAAAATCTTAATTCTATTTCTATTTCTTTTTTTTTTAAGATTTTATTTATTTATTAATGAGAGACAGAGAGAGAGACAGAGAGATAGAGAGAGAGAGACAGAGAGAGAGAGAGAGGCAGAGACACTGGCAGAGGGAGAAGTAGGCTCCAAGCAGGGAGCCCAATGCAGAACTCGATCCTGGGACCCCAGGATCACGCCCTGGCCAAAGGTGGCGCTAAATCATTGAGTCACCCGGGCTGCCCTCTTCTTCTATTTCTATGCTTTAATGATCCAGTGTTTCTCCATCAAGTTGCTATTGGCATTTGAAGCAGGACAATTGCTCATTGTTGGGACTCTCCTGCAATACAGAACATCTACCATTCCTACCTCCATGTCTAAATGCCATTAATGTTTCCCTGTCATTACTGTTGACAAAAATGCTCCCTGAGGCTAGTATTGACTAGGTTAAGAATTGCACTATGCTTAGTTGAAGACTGTTATCTCTTACTTAGACTACTAAAAAAATTTTATTTTTTAATTTTTTTTAAATTTTTATTTATTTATGATAGTCACATAGAGAGAGAGAGAGAGAGAGAGGCAGAGACACAGGCAGAGGGAGAAGCAGGGTCCATGCACCGGGAGCCCGACATGGGATTCGATCCCGGGTCTCCAGGATTGCGCCCTGGGCCAAAGGCAGGCACCAAACCGCTGCGCTACCCAAGGATCCCACTACTAAAAATTTTTTAAATAAAAACCTTATCATTATTTTCCCTACATCTATTTTTCTTCCCTCAATCAATTCTCTATTCTGCCACCAGAATAAATGTTTTAAGCTCAGTTTGATCAAGTAATTCCTCTACTCAAGACCCTCAGTGTTTCTGGTCTTAGGAGAAAACATTTAGTCTTTTGCCATTAAGTGTGTTAGCTGTAGGGCTTTAATAGATATCCCTTATAAATTTGAGGAAGTTTCCTTCTATTCCTATTTTGCTTAGAATTTCTATCATAAATAGGTATTAAATTTTGTTAAATGCATTTTCTCCAAGGATATACAATCTTACCAATTTTATTGAACATTGTACTGGTGATCCTAACCAGTGCAGGAAGGCAAGGAAAAATAAAATAAAAATCATCCAATTGGGGAATCCCTGGGTGGCTCAGCGGTTTAGCACCTGCCTTTGGTCCAGGGCGTGATCCTGGAGTCCCGGTATTGAGTCCCACATCGGGCTCCCTGAGTGGAGCCTGCTTCTCCCTCTGCCTGTATCTCTGCTTCTCTCTCTGTGTCTCTCATGAATAAATAAATAAAATCTTTTTTAAAAAATCATCCAATTGGAAAGGGCAGAGGGGCCCCCTGGGTGGCTCAGTTGGTTAAGCATCCATCTCTTGATTTTGGCTCAGGTCATGATCTTAGGGTTTTTGAGATCAAGCCCCGTATCAGGTTCCACATCCAGTGTGGAGCCTGCTTGAGATCCTCACCCTCTCTCTCTCTCTCAACCCCCCTTTGTTTCTCCCCCAACCCCCGAAAGAAAGAAAGAAAGAAAGAAAGAAAGAAAGAAAGAAAGAAAGAAAGAAAGAAAAGCTGTCTTTATTTGTAGATGACATGACCATGCACATAAAGAATTCTAAGGAGTCTACAAAAAGAGCTACTACAAATGAGTATTATGGCTTTTTTTTTTGGATTAGGGTTAGGTAGGCTTTAATCCAATATGACCAGTTTCTCTATAACAGAAAACAGAATTAGGGAAGAAAACACCATATGAAGTGACAAAGACACACAGAAATATTGGGAAGACAGCCACAGAAGATGGAAACAGAGACCAGAGTTCTGCTGCCATTAGCCAAGGAACACCTGATGTTATCAGAAGCTAGAATATTACCCCTAGAGGTTCCAGTGGGAACATGACCCTGACAACACCTTAATTTTGGCCTTCTGTTCTCCAAAACTGTAAGACAGCATGTTTTGTTTTGGTTTTTTTTTTTTCTATTTTTTTCAACTTTCTGTTGTCTTACTTATTTTTTTAAGGATTTATTTATTTACTTTACAGAGACACTGAGAAAGAGAGAGTGGAGTAGTGGCAGAGGGAGAGAATCTTCAAGCAGATTCCCCACTGAACAGAGTCCAATATGGGACTTGATCCCATGACCCATGAAATCATTACCTGAGCCCAAACTAAGGGTAGTAGGCTTAACTGACTAAAGCACCCAAGTTCCCAAGTTTCTGTTGTTTTAAGCCATTCTGTTTGTGGTACTTTGTTATAGCCCTAGGCAACTAATACACATTAGTGAATACTCAAAAGTTATTTAATTTGTTGGTGAGATAACTGCTCTTACATAATATTATATAACTTATTTTATATATACAATTTTAGATATTTTTTCTTTTCAAAAAAGATTATCTATCTATCTATTGATTGATTGATTTACTGGGGGGGGGGGGGGAGTGGCAGGCGCACACACAAAAGAAAGAGGGCAGAGGGAGAGAATCTTCAGACTCCCCGCTGAGCACAGAGCCTAATGTGGAGCTTGATCTCACAACCTGTGAGATCATGACTTGAGTCAAAACCAAGAGTCAGTGACTTAACTGACTGAGCCACCTAGATGCCCCTAATTTTATATATTTTTAAATATAGGTATAAAATACTGTGTAGCAATATAGTTTACTGGGAAAAGCAAGGGTTATTGTAATCAAACAGACTTGAGTTTTGTTTTGTTTTGTTTTTAAAGATTGTTTATTCATGAGAGACACAGAGACACAGGCAGAGGGAGAAGCAGGCCCCTGCGGGAAGCCCAATATGAGGACTGGATCCCGGGACCCTGGGATCACGACCCAAGCCAAAGGCAGGTGCTCAACCGCTGAGCCACCCAGGTGCCCAGACCTGAGTTTAGAACTCTGCCTTACCTTTCTTAAGCCTCTTTCTTTACTCATAAAATGAGGAAGATTAATGAAATAAAATATGTAAATGCCTGTCCAGTACAGAGTATGACATTCAGTAATGTTGGTTCCTTTCTTTCCTGGGTACATTGGTTTAGTTAGTCTTGTTAGTATTGTTCTCTTTAAACTTGCAATATTAAACTGACAAAAATATATTGAGCACTTACTCTATACTAAAAAGATCTTTGAAACCTGTCCCCGCTTTTCTTTTTTGTCCAAGGTTCCCTGTAGGCACAGACTAGGTTTGCAATAATTTCAGTTTCCACCATGGCTTCAAGGTTCTCTGATTCCTAAATAACTTGATCTAGCTTTCTTGCCCTATTTTTTCCTGGCCAGATAGCTCCTCCTTTGAACAATGTTACCTCAGTTAACTTCCATGTCTGATTCTTTGTGGCAAACTAGGTCCTTCCCCTAAGGATGAATTCAAAATTTAATCTACAGTAAGCCTTCTGTATTTAATATAAAATGATATTTGCCCCTTATCATTTCAATACTGTATGTCTAATTTAAATTCACCTTCGGGCAAAATTTCTTCTCATTTGATGATTAACAAAGGCCTCATCAACTAACATTTTTCACTCTTACACTTGACTCTTTTGAGCATTTTATACTGATCTGTCCTGTCCTTCCTTGAACTTTTTATCCCTTGGCTTCAATAACACCTATCCCTCTCTCATCCTATCCCTCTCCTATTCATGTTTATATATCCTGTGCTTCCATTTTTAACCCTAATTTAATTTCTTTATTCATCAAATATGTTTGAGTTTCTATTTTGGGGCAGTACCTATGCTACATACTGTGGATGCAGCAGTGAACAAGAGAATGGAAACAGATACAGTGGACATGATTCTACAGCTTATAATTGAGCAGGGAATATGAGGGGAAGATCTAACCCAATATAAGGGTTTTGGGGAAGACATTCTTGAGAAAGAAAGTTTTAGCTGCGTCCTAAAAAAAGATGAGGCTTTAGTGAGATAAAGAAAGAGAGAGAGGTTTGGAGGAATAAGAAGCTTGGAAAAGATGAGAAGACTTCTGAATGGAAGACGCTGCATGTTTCAAAGCACAGAATAGGAAAAACCATGGAGTGTTTGAGGATGTAAAAGTTTGGTATGTGCAGTGGAGGGAACCAAAGGGAGAATAATCATATTTGATGCTGGACTGCAAGGCTGGAGTCAGACTGTGAAAAGATTTGTAGGCTATGTTAAGGGCAATAGGAAGGCACTGACTAGCTTCTTCACCTCCTTTTGTGACATGCTTAATTTTTATTTTTAGACAACTTCACTGATGTATAATTTACATATACTTAAAGCGTACACTTTGATGACTTTTGATAGCTTTATACATCCATGTAACCTCCACTACAATCAAGATAGAGAATATTTTTACCACCCCCTCAAAGTTTCCTTTCATCCGGGGCAGCCTGGGTGGCTCAGCGGTTTAGCACCGCCTTCAGTCCAGGGCCTGATCCTGGAGACCCGAGATCGAGTCCCACATCAGGCTCCCTGCATGGAGCTTGCTTCTCCCTCTGCCTGTGTCTGTGCCTTTCTCTCTGTCTGTCATGAATAAATAAATAAAATCTTTAAAAAAAAAAAAGTTTCCTTTCATCCCTTTGTCATCCCTTCCTCTACCTCTGGCCTCAGGCAACAATGGTTCTGTTCTCTATCACTATAGATTAGTTTCCTTTTCCTAGAAAACTATATATATACTTTTTTTTCCTAGAAAACTATATAAATGGAATCCTAAGTATGTACTGTTTTATGCTGGGCTTCTTTCACTCAGCACAATGGTTTTAGGATTTATCTATGCTGTTGGGTATATCAGTAATTCATTCTTTTTTATTGTTGAGTAATATTCTACTCTACAGAAATTTATCACATTTTGTTTATCCATTAGCCTGCTGATGCACATTTGGGTTTTCCAGTTTGAGACCTTTATGAATATAGCTACTATGGATGTTTGTGTATAAACTTTTTGTTGTGATCATGTTTTTATTTCTCTTGGGTAAATACCTAAGAGTGGATTGGCTGGGCCATATGGTAGGTATATATTTAACTTAATAGAAACTGCTAAGCAGTTTTCCAAAGTGGTTATACCATTTTATTCTCCCACCAGCAGGAGATGAGAATTGTAGCTGCTCTACATCCACACTAACACTTAGTATTGTCTTTTTAATTATAGTCATTTTATGTACAACATGATGGGACAACTCTACATTATGCTATGCTCATCACAGGTATAGCTCCCATCTGACAAACAGTGCTATTGCACTACCATTGACTGTATTCCCTATGCTGCACTTTTATCCCTGTGACTTAATTCATTCCATAACTGGAATTCTGTACCTCCTAATCCTTTTATACCCATTTTCCCTACATGTTATCTTCTTATTATTGAGTTTTAGGAAGTTTTTATATATTGATACAATTTTTCTGTCAGTTAAATATATTGTGAATAATTCTTCCAATCTGTGTCTTGCTTTTTCTTTTAAAAAACAGTGCTTTGGGGGGCATCAGGGTGGCTCAGGTCATGATCCCAGGGTCCTGGGGTGGAGCCCCACATCAAAGAAGTAGGCTCCTTCTACCCCCTCCCTCTGCCTGCCTTTCCCCCTGCTTGTGCTCTCCCTCTGTCAAGTAAAAAAATTTAAAAAATCTTTAAAAAAAAATTAAAAACCAAAATAGTGTTTTTTGAGTTTTTAATTTTGATAGTCCAATTTATCAATATTTTTCTTTATGGTTCATGCTTTTTGTGTCCTCAAAAATCCATTTCATGAGGGAATAGAAGGCTAGCTGAGGACAAAGCACAAGCTGACACCCTACAAATGATCTGTCCCTCTCCTCCACAGATGGGATGCATGTAACATTCCTTAGGCTAGCAATCCTTGTCATTCCCTGGCTTGTAGATGCATCACTCCAGCCAAGGCCTCCATCGTCTCATGGCCTTCTTTCCTTTGTGTCTTTGTGTAATCATGTCCAAATGTCCTCTTATAAGGATACAAGACATTGGATTAGGGTCCACATTAATCACTTGGTACCATCACTATGGACTATGAAGAACCTATAGGAAAAGATTTAAAATATGGTCCTTCCTCAAGGAACTTAAAATTTTGTTGAAAAGACAACATTAACATATAAGAAGTTACCAGTGAAATACAAAAAACAAAATCAGTGTGGTTCAAACGGTAAAGGTAGTTAGTGTATAGGAAGGAAAAGCAGGCTCTGGGGCAGAAGTCCCCGACATAGATCAAAAGCTGGATAAAAGATAGAATATATACACAGAAAAGAGGTAAGGTACTGAGAGTCAAGCAACAGGAACAAAAGTACAAAAACAGGAATTAACATGACACAGAAAGGCAGGTGGGGAGACAAAAGTAAACAAAACATGTCTGGATAACAGTTTGAGTTAGGAGAGTGGGAGCAAAAGGTAGTTGAAGCCACTCCATGGAAGACCTTAAAGGTTAGACATCAGAATTAATACAGTGACATAGCCACTCTGAAAGGAAGGTTTGAGGAAAATCAGATGTGCTTAAAGGGAGGAACTGACTGAAAGAAATAGAAACTGGGGGAATGAGAATACCGCTGTTTTGATTTTTTTTTTTTAAGACTTTATTTATTCATAGAGACACACAGAGAGAGGGGCAGAGACAGAGACAGAGGGAGAAGCAGGCTCCATGCAGGAAGCCTGACATAGGACTCAATCCCAGGTCTCCAGGATCACACCCCAGGCTGCAGGCGGCGCTAAACCGCTATGCCACCGGGGCTGCCCTGCTGTTTTGATTTCAATCAAATTCTCTATTCTGCAACCAGAATGTTTTTTAACTCAATTTTATCAAGGAACTCCTCTGTATGTCCAATCAGAGCATAAGATGCTAGGAATCAAAGATTACACCAAAATTTCTAATCTCAGTCTTAATAATGGTTGCATGGCGAAGAAGATATAACATATAATATGGAGAAGAAGTATGAATTTTATATGGTTTATGAATAATTTGAGGTCGCAATTAAGTGACAGCTAGAACTTGGCCAGATTATGACTAGTGAAGCAGGGGCAAAGGCAGGAATTATCATGTGCATATTAGAAGAACTGTAGGAGGCTGATCCTCAGATCACATTGGGAATGGCAGGCTCTGGGAGTCAGCTAAGAAAAATATAGGAGGTGTCAACTAAGCCTAACTAAAAATGGACCAGGAAATAGGGGAGGAAAAAAAAAAATCAAACAATAAGGGGCAAAGGGTGAAGCAGTTATGCTGGAGGTGGGACCGGATCAAGGCAGGAACTCTCTTCATCCTGGAAAAGCAGGATGTAGCTATGGAATAATAATAGCTAATACAACACTTATTGAACCTACCTTTCTTTCTTTTCTTTTCTCTTCCTTCCTTTCCTTTTCGTTTCTTTTCTTTTCTTTTTTTAACATATGGTAGGCATTATCCTGAGCATGTTAATAAATTTATTCATGTAAACTTTATAAGAATGAGAGGTAATTATTATTGTCCTCATTTTACAAATGAGGAGAGTGAGGCACAGAGAAGTTAAGTCATTTGCCCAAGATTACACACATCCTAAATGGCAGCACCAGGATTTGAGTCCACAGTAATAAATGTTAACTATGTGCCAAGGTTTTATACACACACCACCACATACTCTCTCTGACGATATTTTTTGGGGAAAGACAAAAAATGTAGTATGCTTCCCATCCTTCTTCCCATCCTCCTTTCTGGCACATAACCTTTTTCCTATTTAACCAAAGGTATATACTGCCTCAGGGAAGATTGTAGTTGTTAAAGGCAAAAGAGATTTTTTATTATTCAGCTCCAAACCTCAAAAAAATGCTTGCTTGCTTGCTTTTTTTTTTCTTTTTTTTTTTTTCATTTGTAATAACACAACAATTTGGAGGAGGACTGTCTCTACATTCTAACAGCTCCTTTTAATTATCAAGAACTTGACTTGGCTCATGTGGACCACACAGCTGTAATATAAGATACATGCACGAAGAATTCAAGGTCAGATAAATGTCTTACACACAGGAAACAGAAAGGTCCTTTCTGACAGAAAGAGGAAAGAAAGGCATTCTGTATGTCATAGATTCCTCCTTCTTATGGGCTGAACTGTGTTCCCCCCAAAATCCATATATTGAAATCTCAACCCCCAGTACCTCAGAATGTAACCTATTTGGAATTAAGATCTTTAAAGAAGTGATTAAATAAATTGAAGCCAGTAGGGTGGGGCCCTAATCCACTATGACTGGTGTCCTTATAAGAAGAGGAAAAACCACTAGGGATTCCTGTGCAAAGGCAGGAGGGGGGGGACAGACTCTGCGATAACAAAGGAGCAAGAGGGCTGCCGGCTACAAGCCAAGGAAAGAGGCTCCAGAAGAAACCAATCTGCTGCACTTTAACCTTGGATTCCCAGACTCCAGAACTATGAGAACATAAATTTCTGATATTTTCAGCCAACCAGCCTGTATTATTTTGTATGGGTGTCCTAGCAAACTAATACAACCCTCTGGGGGAACTCCTTTAGGGGGATGGTAAATAAGATAAATATGAGGAATGTCACAGAAGTGGGACTTGCTTCTTACTTCCCCAGACAACTTAAGCTCCCTTAAGTTATTTCTGTGTTCTAACAACTCAGGTAACAGAGGTAACAGACTGAAAATGGCAGGACAGTATAATAAATTGGAAGAAGTCCAATATTACCTTTCTGATTCCTAGACTTCCAAAGCTCATCTGACAGTAGCAGTGAGCACACCTAGCATCTAGATCTTCGTCTCTAATACCATTTTCCTATAAAACGAACCAAGTCTTCTTCGAGAAATTGCTAATTCTAGGACTGGGGCACAAAATATACAAGATGAGCCTGAAGCATCTTGTATGGCCAGAAAGGAAGAAAGGGACATGTCACAGCAATGAGTATTACATCAAAGGGATGTAAGAGGCACCTCAGAGAGCTCCCAATGGTCAAAGTTGGAACAATTTGAGCAAAAAAATAAGTGGCAAAGGATTACAACCTGAAGTATAAAACAAGTATCCATGAGTCCACACTAATATAAATAAATGATCAAGTAAATTAATAAATGAAGGAAAAGAGACAAAGGTCCACACAGAAGAATTTTAAATAATTTATACAAATACTCTGATCTTAAAGAGATGGAGTATAGCTCCCACTCATTAAGTGTGGACTCCACATAGTAACTTCCTTCCAAAGAGTAGAGTAAGGAAAAAGAGGAAAAAAAGAGTAATTTTCTGGTAGAGAAACATGACAAATACTACCTCAAGCCAGGTGATCAAGGTTAATATCAACAATGATAAGTCATTTTGAGAGATGTATCACTAATATGATATGATAAGGATGACACTTTACCTCGGTGATCTTCTTCCTCAATACCATAAAAACCATAATCCCAATCGAATCCTGAGAAGAGCATCAGACAAATCCCAGTTGAGGGATATCTGACCAGTAATCCTCAAAACTGTCAAGGTCATCAAAAACAAAGCCTGAAAAACTATCACAACCAAAAGGAGCCTCCAGAGACATGATAACTAAATGTAATGTGGTACTCTGGATGAGATCTTGAAACAGAAAAAGGACATTAGGAAAAACTGAGGAAACTGGAACAAAGTACGGACTTTAGTTAATAATAATGTATCAATAGGGATTCATTTAACTATGACAAATATACCATACTAATGTAAGATGTTAATAATAGGAGAAACTAGGTGTGGAGTATATGGAAACTCTCTTTGCAGTACTATTTTGCAGTAATTCTATATATCTAAAATTGTTGTAAAATAACAGTTTTACTCGCCAGAGTGAGTGTGGCAAACAGGGGGGAGGGTTAGAGGGAAAGGGGAAAGAGACACCCATTAAGCTGGAGCTGGAGGAGGGGCTTGATCCTAATCCTGAGAGACCCAGAGATCGTGACCCCAGCCAAAAACCAAGAGTTGGCAGTTCAAATGACTGAACCACCCAGCCATCCCTAAAAGTTTATTTAAAAAAAAAGAAAAATATAGCCTGAGCAAAGACTGCCTTGACAACACCTGCTACACATATCCTAACTAAAGCAGCTCAGCAAGGCAAAGGGATTTTTAGTGCGAAACATCTATCCGAAAGACAGTTGTAAATGGGGGGTGATGCCTCCATAGGATCACGGTTTCGAAAGACTATAAAAGAAGTACCTAGGGGCACCTGGGTGGCTCAATGGTTGAACGTCTGCCTTCAGCTCAGGTAGTGATCCTAGGGTCATGGGATCAAGTCCCCCCCCCCCCCCATCAGGATCCCTGCAGGGAGTCTGCCTCTCTCTCTCTCTCTCAATAAATAAATAAATAAATAAATAAATAAATAAATAAATAAATAAATAAAATCTTAAAGAAAAGAAAAGAAGTACCTAGTCAGGCATCCAAACACCACCATTGATACATAAGATAAAAACCCTGAGAACCACCAAAACCACATGCAGATCTGAGGTCAGTGCCCACATTGCCTTGGGAACATATAAAATTTAACCTACACCTCAGACACTACCTACCGCGACAATGAGAATATTAATAGGACACCTTAGGATGCAGTTAAGGAAATCTAACTTGACTGACTTAAACAATTAGGTAAATTTTTTTTTATCTCACATAACAAGTGCCAATATCCTATTACAATATTCTACTCTATAATCTTCAGTGCCTCAGCCATTCCTTAGCTAACTCTCCCGGCACTTTTGTAGTCTCCATTTCAGGTATCACATGCAGGAGGAACAATATCTGACAGAAGAAGATCATCTCTTCAAGTGAGACTCTGGAAAAGCACCTGTCAAGTATTTTGCAGAATGTCATTCAGTTGGAGTTTGATGCTTTCTCATGATTAGACTGGGGATTTTTAGATTTGGGATAAGAATACTAAAGAGAAGCAAGTGCCATTCTTTTAAGGAGAAAGGAAACTCCCCCTCACAATTCATCAGCCACATCATAGTCCCCTTCCTAAATTAATCACTAGGAAGAATAATGAAATTACCATAATCAGTTTAGACCAATCAGGACTTAGCCCTGAATCACAAAGGGAATGATATATACTAGACAAAAAAGGGCTGGTCTGCAAAAATAAAGCATATGTGAATGGACAATGAGCAGGCCACCACCAGTGTCTGTAGGTAAAAACCCTAAAAGGCAGAGCCTCTACTCAAGAGACTGCATTAAATGAACAAGCCTGTTTTAAAATGAAAGAAACATTTTTCATTGTGCAATTTACTTCTCCTTCCTCTAACACTATCACCACCCAGAGGGATTTTCAGATCAGTTATTGAAAATAAGAAAGTTTCAGGCTTTGTTTTTTCTACAATATGATTTGCAATGTGTCAAGTTCGATACTTAAATATCTCAGATCTGTACAATATCCAGGTAGGTACTGTGATCCCCATTTTACAGATGAGAAAATGACCTCAAAGTAGTTAAATAAGTTGCCCAACATCACATAGCTACAAACTGAGTTAGAATTCTAAGCTATATCTCCAGTCTTCAAAGCTTGAAATGTTTTTTAAGCTACCATATACTTACTCTCCCAGATATCAATGGAGTAGCAGCAATAAAGGAAACATCTCTGAAAGATAACTTTCATCTATAGCTCCTCTAGACCAAGGCTACCCTCCCTATAAACAGCTCAAAGCCCCCTCCTTAGCCTCCAAAAGAAACCTGCACAAGTACTCCAACAAAGATGTTATAGCTAGCTCAAAATATGGAACTAACATACAAGTAAGATTAGATTTGTGAGCCAGTTGCATAAATTATCCAAACAAAAGTAGTTAAGATACCTAGGGCAACATTTCCCAAACTAGTGTGCTTTGCTGGATTCTTCTCTAGCATGATAACAAGTAGGCCATGAAAATAGTACTCTGTGATCAAATTAACTGAGAGACTAGGCTAAACAAAATTAAATAGGCTTATCAACCACAAGAGCCTTTATACACTACCAGGCATTATAAATTCCAAGAAAAGCATATTCTACTTATAATGTTTAGCATTTATCTCCAGAAAAGAAGGTTTTCCTTTTTAATCCTGACCACCTATAAACAATTCCTAGGAGAGTATTCTGTTTTAACACCATTTTGAGAAATACTACCCTAAGGCGAAAGCAAAGGCCCAAGAATAGAGTTCATTATTAAGGGGCTGGAGGCAAACAAACAAACAAATCCAATAAAGAATATAGTGAAAAAGGCAGGAAGCAAATCTGGAGAGTTCAATATTATAGAAGCAAGAAAGGAGATGACTTCTAAAAAGAGACAATCAACAGAACCAAACTATCAAGAGATTAAACAGATTGAGAGTAAAAAATTGTTCAGATTGGACTAGGAAAACTGTCACTTGTGACCTCTGAGAGAATAGCTTCAGAAAAGGGAAGGAAAGAAGGATGTGCAGGCAGAATTTTAAAAGAGTAAGATGGAAATGATAAAAAAAGTAGATGAAGCATTTCTAGATGACCAATAATTGTGGTTTACCAGTGAAAGTAAGAAAAGTAATTGGTTGGTTGGGAGAAGGCGGTATATAGAGAAATGAAAAAAATTTAGAATGGGTGCACCTGCACCTGGTTAAAGGTAAAAGTGAAAATATACCGAAAGAAACTGATAGTTACAGATCATTAGATGGAAGAAATGAAACCTAGGGTATTAATGACTAGAAAAAACATATCTCTCAGATTGGAGAGAATTTGAATAGACCTTATTTTAATACCCCCAAATTTCATAGATTTCTGCCTACTCCACCCAGGAGAATTTTTCAGTCTTTAGCGTTCAGTGTGTAGCATGTGTATAAGTTTGCTGATTTGTTGCTCCTCTCAGAGGACGTCTATGTTGTGGGCAAAAGGAGAAGGTTATAGAGCAGCAATTACCTGAGGGTCCCAACCTGTACGAAAATAAGAAGTCAGGTGGAGGCAGATAACAGTAAGGAAGTTGGAGCTGATGGAGATTTTAACTTATAATGACTTAGGGATGAACGATTTTGATGCAAAACTACAACTTACAGTATGAACATACAAAAAAGTAATGTGAAGATGACCAAAGAAGGTTCCAGAAAAAAGGAATCTACTTAACCCACTCAGATCTTTTTCAAAACTCTGCCATACCAACAGAAGTTGCATAAGTCATAAACTAATAATGTAACTCCAATATGCTGGAGAGAAAAAAGACTATTTAGTAGCAGGTCTAGTTACAGTCCAGCTTTAAACTTTTTAAATCAAAACTTTGTATGTTTTCCATCTACATAAAATGCCAACCCCAAGAGCTACTTAGGCATGAAAATTTTCGCTTTTATTTAAGAACAATAAGGACACTGACATGAGATTCTGTTGCTTAGGACATAATCATAAATTCTATCTTTTAGGCTAATTTCATTAATTCAAATTGAGTACATAATTTTGGATTAACTATATCTAAGTCACAAGTGTGGCCCATATATGGCTCCAGAGTCCATTTATCATAACATTTTGAACACAAAAAAGGCAGTAACATCGGATTCTTCAACTGTTTAATATATCAACCTACAGAGTTCAAGAAAAGTCATACTGCTTAAAAAATATATATAAGTACCGGAGTTAGAGGAGGCCCCAGTCTTTAAATAAAGAAATTAATATTGATCAGTGTGCACGGAATCCTTATTCCAGATCTGTGTATCTGTAAACCCAAGGCAGCCACATAGGCCAGATGACTACTACTGCCAGCTCAGCAGCTGAGCTTGGTGAAAAGGCGGCATCCACACACACAGGCCACTCTTGAGAACCAGAACTTATGGCCAGTTTCATCTGGTAGATCCTGGAGAACGTGGCAGTGATAAACCGGGAAAAGTCTGACAGAAACAGGATTGTTGGCGGTAAGGGGGGGCCTCTAGGGCTGCAATCCTGGAAGGCATAAAGCAGCCGCGGCGGGCTAACCCCCCCAACCCGGGGCTGAAAGAAACTATGGAGGTTGAGAGGGGAGGGGAGGGCTCGTCCTTACCTTGTCATCCTCGCATCTTTTCCCCAGGCCCTCCCTGGCCTGCAGCCGGCTGCTGAGGCGGCCGTAGTCGGCCTCCTTCTGGTCGATCTGTTTCTTGTGCGAGTCCACCAGGAGCAGGAGGTCTGAATTGCGTTTCTCTAGGCGCCCGCGGGCCACCTCGGTGCGCTGGACCTGGCCCTGCAGCTCGGCCACCTCCTCCTGAAGCAGGACGTGGCGGGAGGAGATACTCCAGTAGTTGAAGGCGAGGACCGCGATGACCACCAGCAGCACCACCAACACGAAGGAGGGCAGGCGGCCTGCCCGCCGGTTAGCTCCGAAACCCACCATGGGGTCGAACTAGCTGTGCCCTCGGGCCTCGCCGCCGACACCTGCGGGCAGAAGCTCAGGCCTTAGCAGCTGAGTTGCCTGGGGGACGCGGCCCCAGGGCCGGCCGAAGGAGGAGGCGGGCCAATCCGCCAGCCGGCTAGCCGGAGAAGGGGGCGGGGCCGCAAGCCGCAGGCCCCTCCCCGCCCCCCCTCCTCAAATCCGGTCAAAGCGCGTTCCCAAAGCTTCGAAAACGACCCTGCACCCGCCGGGTGGAACCTGGAGAACCCAGCTGCCCGCACCGGGAGCCCAACACCTCAGGGTCGGGGGGCGGGGAAAGGTGCCGGAAGGGGGCGGGTTTAGCTCTGGCCCCGCCCATTGGCTGGGTCCGGGTCGCTTAGGCGAACATTGCCTAGTTTCCGCCGACGCCCCCTCTTCTCGCGAGAAAGTGAGTTTCTCTCGCCCTTTATATTCTTATCTCGCGAGTGTTATCGCTACTGGGAAGTGTTGTGTTGATTTTGGTGCTCTGTATTAGCTCTTGCACCTGAATTCGAATCCCTTCAGTTTTTACCCCCTCGGTTCCCTTGACCCACGATTTAGGGAGTGCCAGCCCTACCTTGAGAGTTTTTTTGTCTTTGAGGACATCTGCGCTGCGACCGTTTTGTAGGGAAAACAGTAGGTGAGCTGAGGACAGAGAGGGCGACTAGTAAAGTTTCGTACTTGATGCAGTAAAAAGAGATTTTCTCGTTTGTGCTAATGATGTGGAGAGTAAACAAAAAAGACCATTAAAATAGCGGTGCCCCAAACACTACAAGAAGAATCAAGAGAAACTGAGCTTTACGACTGAAGGGGGTGGTGCCATCCTGGTTTCCAAGGTAACTGCTTTCAGGAAACAAGAACTTCAGAATGCGTGAGTTCTGTTCTTAAACTCACCGCTGCTTTTGCTTTGAGTTAGGCTTCCGAATAGAAAACCGAGAGGCTGCCCTCGATGAATGGTAACTAACGCTGTTACAGCTAGCACGCTCTGGGTTAGAGAAATAGTAGCTCTTTTACAAATTATTTTTGCATGCCTGGTCTCCTGTTATCCTCTCAAACAGCACAGTTTTACACATGAGGAATCCAAGACACAAAGACGTTCTAGAAGCTTTCTCAAAGTCTTGTTTGAGACAGTTAAGCTTGGATCTAGAACACTGTTCTCTAATTTCATTGCTCTTTGCATTATGCCAGGCTAACCATTGCTATATGTTCAGGTTTATTCATAATGACACAGGAAAAAGCTGCCACCCTTTCTGTTTTTTTCTGCAGATTTCCTTTGTCCTGGCATAAAAATTTTTGAACGTTATTGGCTCTGTCCTGTTTAAGGAAACAGAATTGCTTTCTTTTTCAAACTTCCATGGCCATAAAACCCCAAGAATAAAAAAGCGTTGGTGTTTTCATTCAAATCAGAGTGTGTGCCTTTGAGGCAAGAAGATTTGTCATATATATATATATATATATATATATATATATATATATATATATAAATTTTTTTGTTTTGTATTTTTAAAGATTTTATTCATTTATTCATGAGATACACACACACACACACACACACAGGCAGAGGGAGAAGCAGGCTCCATGCAAGGAGCCGGATGTGGGATTCGATCTGGGGACTCCAGGATCACAGCCTGCGCTGAAGGCAGGCGCCAAACCGCTGAGCCACCCAGGGATCCCCTTGAATAATTATTCTATGCTTCCTGTCCATTTCAAAAGTGAAATTGATGTCTAATGGTCCCATTAATAGCCTGGAAGAATTACTGTACCTTCAAGAAGTGATGATTTCGAAAGAAAGAAAGAAATAGAAGTGAGGACTTCTCTCTCATAGATACAGAAAAACAAGTAAGGCCAAAATTATTAATCTTTCATCCACATCAAACTTAAGCTTTTTGCTCTGGCTTCATAAGGTCAAAGAAATCCCCTCCAGTCTCAAAGGAGAAGCAGACTTTGGCAAGAGGGAGCAAGGCAAATATGGGAAATCACTGTCTATAATAAGCCTGTCCTTGTATCTTTTTCTTAAGATGTTATTTATTTATTCATGAGAGACACAGAGAGGTAGAGACAGCAGAAGGAGAAACGGGCTCCCCGTGAGGAGCCCGATGTGGAACTCAATTACGCCCTGAGCCGAAGGCAGCTGCTCAACCGCTGGGCCATCCAGGCGACCTGTCCATGTATCTTTACTCAGTTTCATAAGGGCCTTGCTTTGTGTAGCCAGCGGTTGAAAATTAACTATAGAATAGTGTTAACTGCTTAGATGTCACTTCTTCAAAAATGTTTTCAATTTTATATGGGATTCTGACATGTAAGAATTTAATATCATATAAAACACATTCACATACATTTTTTCAGCAGATGCTTAAAAGAACTATTTGGTACTTACTATTTTATTATCCCATTTTACAGATGCAGAAGTAACTTGCCCAAAGTAACGTGTCTAGCAGATGGCAGGACTGAATCTTGAAAGCCAATCCTCTTTCCACTCTTCCCCCAGTGAAAATATCTTTATTCTACTTTAGTGGTTACCTCTTCAAACTATTCTCCCTACTGGGAGAACCCAATCCACATATCATCAAGACAGTGTATAAGTGATCTCCTAAAGATGGTTCTGGGTTAGGCATTAAACAAATAGAAGTAAAAGTCAATCCTTAAGCCAGATGATCAACTTTAACAAGAACACTGATAAGTCATGTTATTAATATGTATCCTTCATATGGTGTGATTAGAGCAGCACTTTTGGTCTTCCATCCCAAACCTCATAACTCTAGCCTAATCATGAGAAAATATATCACACAAATTCCAGTTGAGGCACATTCTACAAAATGCCTACAAAATAAAATCTTTTAAAAAAAGGAAATCTGAATAAAATATGGATGTTAATAACAATATATTAATTGATTGTCACAAATGTACCATGATCATATAGGGTGTTTATAATAGGGGAGATTGGACGGGGGGATATGTGGGAATTCTATTATTTTCACTGCTTTTCTGTATTTCTAAAACTATCTAAAATGTATTTTTAAGGTTTTATTTATTTATTTATTTATTTATTTATTTATTTATTCATGAGAGACACAGAGAGAGAGAGAGAGAGAGGAAGAAACATAGGCAGGGGGAGAAGCAGGCTCCGTGCAGGAAGCCTGATGTGGGACTCAATTCTGGGACTCCAGGATCACGCCCTGAGCTAAAGGCAGACGCTCAACCACTGAGCCACCCAGGCGTCCCTCTAAAAATTATTTTTAAAGCATCAGTTTCTATCTTTTGGGATATCTTTTATGTTATCATGTGTACACTAAGATACTCACATAGCTGGAAAGGCATAATAATCACAGAGAAAGAGTGTTTTCAGATTTATTTGAGGGGTAGGGGCACCTGGGTGGCTCAGTCAGTTGAATATCTGACTCTTGGTTTCAGTTCAGGTCATGGTGTCGGGGTCATTGGATGGAGCCCCACCTCAGGCTCCACACTCAGCATGGAGTCTGCGAGCCTCTCTCCTTCCCTCTCCCTTCCCCCCTGCTCCTCCTCCTGCTTATGCATGCTCTCTCTCAAATAAATAAAATCTTTAAAAAAACAAAAAAGATTTCTTTGAGGGGTGAACATCTTCTATAAAGGGGCAAGGGAGATTGAACAACCGGAATTTTGCACTTAAATGGAGTTTTCTTTGGGCAGCCCGGGTGACATAGCGGTTTAGCACCGCCTGCAGCCCGAGATCCTGGAGACCCGGAATCGAGTCCCGCGTCAGGCTCTCTGCATGGAGCCTGCTTCTCCCTCTGCCTGTGTCTCTGCCTCTTCTCGCTCTCTCTCTGTCTCTCATAAATAAGTAAATAAAATTTAAAAATAAGTAAATAAATCTTTTTTTAAAAAGAAAAAAACTGGGATCCCTGGGTGGCGCAGCGGTTTGGCGCCTGCCTTTGGCCCAGGGCGCGATCCTGGAGCCCCCGGGATTGAATCCCACGTCAGGCTCCCGGTGCATGGAGCCTGCTTCTCCCTCTGCCTGTGTCTCTGCGTCTCTCTCTCTCTCTGTGACTATCATAAATAAATAAAAATTTAAAAAAAAAAAGACTTCCCTTTTAATAAATAAATAAATAAATAAATAAATAAATAAATAAATAAATAAATAAATAAAAAGAAAAAAACTGGGCAGCCCAGGTGGCTCAGCGGTTTAGCGCCGCCTTCAGCCCCGGGTGTGATCCTGGAGACCAGGGATCGAGTCAGGACTCCCTGCATGGAGTCTGCTTCTCCCTCTGCCTGTGTCTCTGCCTCTCTCTCTCCTCTCTGTGTATTTAAATAAATAATTTAAAAATCTTAAAAAAAAAAAAAAAAGAAAAAACTTCATATGCTGCAATTGAACAGACGAGTGGAATATTTTATAGCTTATTCCTCAATGTTTATTTTTTTAAACAAAGATTTCATTTATTTATTTGACAGAGAGAGAGAGAGAACAAGCAGAGGGAGTGGGACAGGCAGACAGAGAGACAGAAGTAGACTCCCTGAAGAGCAGGGAGCCTGACTTGGGCTTGATCCCAGGACCCTGGGATCATGACCTGAGCTGAAGGCAAACGCTCAGTCAATTAAGCCACCCAGGCACCCAAATATTTTTTTTAAGATTTATTTATTTATTTATTTATTTATTTATTTATTTATTTATTTATTTATTTATGAGAGAAAGAGAAAGAACAATGGAGGGCAAGGAAGAGGGGGTGGGGAGGTGGAGGGGGAAAGAATTTAAAGTAGATCCTGTGCTGAGCACAGAGCCTAACTCAGGGCTCAACTCCATGACCCTGAGATCACAACTCTGGCCAAAACCAAGAGTCAGACACTTAATCAACTGAGCCACCCAGGTGCTCCACTATTTATTTAAAATTTTATTTTTCAGCAATCTCTACACCCAATGTGGGGCTTGACCTCATAACCCTAAGATCAAGAGTTGCACACTTTACCAACTGAGCCAGGCAGGTGCCCCATTATTTCTCAATGTTTATGACATCAATAGGACTATGTTAGGGAACGTGCAGCTCATAGAAATACAAAATACATAAATTTGTTAGGCAAGTTCTTTCCATTGCAAATGAAAAAAATTCCAAAACTTTTTTAAGCAAAAAATTATATATGTATAATTATATATATCTTGGAAGCATACTAGGACAGTTCATGTTAATATTGGAAAAGCAACACTTTCCCCTCTGCTTGGCTTTATTCCTTCTTTTTTCAGATGGTGCTTTTCTTTGCAGACAAGAAGTATGACCCCATAATTCCCAGGGTCACATCCTGCTAGTTCCATGATCTGAGTAGCAAGGGAGGTTGAGCTTCTAGCTTCCAGTACAAAAATTACCAGGGAAGGATTCTAGTTGTCCAAGCCAGGTCATTACACACCATTTATATCCATCACTGAGGCCAGGGAGGTAAGGTATTGACTGGCCCAGCATAAAACACTTCTGTATGGCCAATGGTCAATCTTTTTTTTTTTTTTTAAAGAGAATTCTGTTTTTTTTTTAATTAATTTATTTATTTATGATAGTCATACAGAGAGAGAGAGAGAGAGGCAGAGACACAGGCAGAGAGAGAAGCAAGCTCCATGCACCGAGAGCCAGACGTGGGACTCGATCCCGGGTCTCCAGGATCGCGCCCTGGGCCAAAGGCAGGCGCCAAACCGCTGCGCCACCCAGGGATCCCGCCAATGGTCAATCTAATACCAAGAAACAGAAAGAATATTGGGAAGACCAAAACAAATAATGTTAGCTACAACTGAATTTTCTTTTTCTTGAGATGTATTATCTTCCTTCCAATTAATAACAATTAATAAGTGAATAAAGACATTGTGTTAAAAGTTGGGTTCCCCAAGAAATAGGCTCTGAGATGGAGATTCATAGTAGGAAACATAATGGAAAACAATATTGGTAGAGATAGAATTGGAATGCTATGCAGTCTCAGCGAAAGCCTCAGCCAGTTTCCTGTAACGTCTGAAGCTCAGGTGGCCCTTCAGAGTTTCATGAATTGGAGGGGTCCCAGCCTTTATACCCCACATCGACCAGATTTTGAACAGCTAGCAGGGAAGGGCCAATAGGCTGTGTGCTAACTCTAGTCAATTAGTAAAATGCCTGAATTACTGTATTTTTAAAAATTGAGAAAGTGTATCTTGGCTAAGTCAGGAAAAATGCTAAGATCAATCAGTAATTTGTCCACAGACATAGGAAGAGGTATGATGTCATGCATGGGAGGTGGATGCTATGATGTGCAACCCAAATCTCCTTTCAGGCATGAAGGACTCATTCCCCCAACTGCTGGAGTGCTGCCAACAGAGAGCCTTCAGCTGTCAGCCCTCTTCAGAATTGCCTCAGTTGAAGAGGACTACCTTCTGAATGCAAGGCCCCATTCCCATGGCAACCAACAACTAATACTAGTGAAGAGAACACACTTTTGTTATTTCCCTATATTACCCATTTCCTATGGAAATTACCGTAGGGGTAATGTGGGCCCTAGAGTAAGAATATGTGAGTTAAAATCTCTGCCTCTTATTAATTTTGTAACATAAGGCAAGATACTTAAGTACCCCAGGTTTCCTGTTTCCACAATGGCATATCAATTAGGATTAAGTTTGGCTCCTAAAGGGGGAAAAATAACTTGAACAAAATAGGATTTTTTTTCTCTCTCTCACATAAAATATATCCAGACACATTCCAGGACTGATACGGCAGGCTTCTTTGAACTCACTGTCATCATCCCTATGGTACAGATCTCATCTTTGCTTCCAGACAGGACTTTCTTGATCCAGGAAACAGAAAGCAAGAAGGGCACCACCCTACCTACCTTCAACTTTTAAGAAGAAGGAAAAGTATAGGGAAGCAAGAACAAATTCTGTCACAAATGGGGATAATAATAATGCCTATCTTATAAGGCTATTGTGTGAATTAAGTGAATTAATATTTGTACCATAGTGAGGAGGAGCTAAGATGATGGAGTAGAAGGAGGACCTTTAGCTTGCCTGGTCCCTGAACCTACCTAGATAAGTATCAAATCATTCTGAATACCCAAGAAATTGATCCAAGCATTGGCAGAACAATCTGCACAACTAGAGGGAGAGAAGAGGTCACATCACGGAAGATAGAAGATGAGGAGATGTGACTTGAGGGAGAAGCTGATCAGAGGTGCCGTGGAGGGGAGGGAGCCCTGGTCTCAGAGACAGGAGAGAGAGAGAGAGAGAGAGAGAGAGAGAAAGGAGAGTGTGGAGGATTGCGCGCGCACGCGCACGCACACACACACACACACACACACACACATACACACACACACAAAAACACTTCCCCAAAACCATTGACTGGGAAAATGAGGGACTGATTTTTGTGAATTTTTACAACCACAGGGCTCAAAGACTGGAGTTTTAGAGGTCTGTGGTTTGGCAGGTGAAAAGCCAGTGGGCACTGCAGTGCACTGCACACAACCTGGGGGTAGAAGATGCAATCTGATGATCCCCTGGGACACACTGAGAGAGACAGTTCCCCTTTCTTGGAGCACATCTGAGAGAGGTAGCATTGCCTCTCCAGGGACAAAGGAGCCCTTGGCCACCACTATTCTCCCCAGCCCTTCAGCATAAACTAACCTCATTAAGCAGCACAGCACCAATACTGGCAGTACAAACCACTTACACCAAGACCCGCCCCTCTGCACTCTGCTAGTGCTGCTTTACTCTAGCAAGTTTGCCTAAGAACCAACACACTGGGCCCCTCCCCCCAAAATACCAGCACACACCCCTTGCCCCCTACCGCAACACACCCTACATCTACTGACCACAGAGTTCTAAGCTTCAACTCTAGTGGAAATAGTATCAGGTCTTAAGCACACCTAATTAAAACTCACCACATTCTGGACAAGGTCAGAACACTCCCTACCCTAAGCAAGGAGAAACTACAGAAGACTGACCTGAGGGAAAGGGCAGCCAAGACACAGCAGCAGAGTGCACACAGATTACACCAGAGACACTTCCTGAAGTGCCAGGCCCTGGACAGTATATGACTTCTTCTTGATAAAGCCATTACTCTCAGGAGCAAGAAACATAACAGGCTTTCCTAACACAGAGAAGAAGACAGAGACGTAGACAAAAAACCCAAGACTGAGGAATTCATTCCAAAAGAGGAACAAAAAAAGTCATAGCCAGAGATCTAACTGCAACAAATATAAGTGATATGCCTGAATCAGAATTTAAAGCAACAACCATAAGGATACTAGCTGCACTTGAGAAAAGCATAGAAGATGCCAGTGAGTCCCTTACCACAGAGACAGAAGATCTAAAAACTAGTCAGAGCAAAATTAAAAATACTATAACTGAGATGTGAAACTAACTGGATGTAATGACCACAGAGTGGAAGAAGCAGAGGAACAACTAAGTGATATAAACGATAAAATTATGGAAAATAATGAAGTTGAAAAGAAGATGGAAAGAAAAATATTGCATAATAAATGTAGACTGAGGGAACTCAGTGACTCCATAAAGCCTAATAACATTCATATTACAGGAGTCCCAGAAGAAGAAGGGGGGTGGGGGAAAGGGCAGGTTTGTTTGGGCAAATTATAGCTGAAAACTTCCCTAATCTGGGGAAGGAAACAGACATCCAAATCCAGGAGGCACAGAGAACTCCTGTGAAAATCAACAAAAGCAGGCCAACACCAACATGTATCATAGTTAAATTTGCAGAATAGAGAGATAAAGAAAAAAAAATCCTGAAAACAGCAAGATAAAAGAAATTCCTAACTTACAAAGGAAGACAAATAAGGTTAGCAGCAGGTCTTACCACAGAAACTTGGTAGGCCAGAAGAAAGTGGCATGATATATTCAACATGCTGAATGGGAGAAATATGCAGCCAAAAATATTCTATCCAGCAAGGCTGTCATTCAGGATGGAAGGAGAGATAAAGAGTTTCCCAGATAAACAAAAATTAAGGAGTTTGTGACTGCTAAACCAGCCCTGCAAAAACTATTAAAAGGGAGTCTTTGAATGGGAAAGACCAAAAGTGATAACGACTAGAAAGGAACAGAGAAAAATCTTCAAAAACAATGACTTAGCGATAATATGGTGGCACTAAACTCTAACATCTATCAATAATCACTCTGAATGTAAATGGACTAAGTGCTTCAATCAAAAGAGACAGGCATCAGAATGGATAAAAAAATAAGACCTGTCTATATACTGCCTACAAAAGACTCATTTTAGACCTAAAGAAACCTATAGATTGAAAGTGAGGAGATGGAGAATCATTTATTTTGCTAATGGACATCAAAAGAAAGTAGAGTAGCTACTTATATCAGACTAGATTTTGTTTTCTCTCTTTTTTTAAAAAAGATTTTATTTATCAGAGTACCTGGGTGGCTCAGAGGGTTAAGCATCTGCCTTTACCTTAGATCACAATCCTAGGGTCCTGGAATCAAGCCCCTCGTTAGGCTCCCTGCTCAGCTAGGGAAAAGTCTGCTTTTCCCTCTGCCCCTCACTTTGGTCATGCTCTGGCTCTCTCTTTCTCTCAAATAAATAATTAAAAAATAAAAAAAATAAAGATTTTATTTATTTTAGAGAGAGTGAGCATAGTGGGGAGGGGAAGGGGGGAGAGAGAAAATCCTTTTTTTTTTTTTAAAGATTTTATTTATTTATTCATGAGACACAGAGAGAAAGAGAGAGAGAAAGAGAGAGAGAGGGAGGCAGAGACACAGGCAGAAGGAGAAGCAGGCTCCATGAAGGGAGCCCGACATGGGACTCGATCCCGGGTCTCCAGGATCACATCCTGGGCTGAAAGTGGTGCTAAACTGCTGAGCCACCTTGGTTGCCCGAGAGAAAATCTTAAGGAGATTCCCTGCTGAGTGCTGGGGCTCAATCTCACAACCTAAGCCAAAATCAAGAGTCAGACATTCAACTTACTAAGCCACCCATGCACCCCCAGACAAATTAGATTTTAAACCAAAGACTGTAACAAGAGATGAAGAAGAACATTATATCATAATAAAGAAATTTATCCAAAAAGAAGATCTAATGATTGTGAATACTTGTGCTCACAACTTGGGAGCACTCAAATATATAAAACAATAAAAACCACAAAGGAACTCATTGATAATAATATAATAGTAGGGGACTTTAACACCCCACATACATCAATGAACAGTTGATTTAAGCAGAAAATCAACAAGGAAACAATGGCTTGAATGATGCACTGGACCAGATGGACTTAACAAATATATTCAGAACATTTCATTCTAAAGCAGCAGAATACATATTCTTTTCAAGCACACATGGGACATTCTCCAAAATAGATCACATTCTGGGTCACAAATCAGGCCTCAACAAGTACAAAAAGATTGAGATCATAGCATGTATATTTTCTAATCACAACACTATGAAACTTGAAGTCAACCACAAGAAAAATTTGGAAAGACCACAAATACATGAAAGTTAAAGAGCATCCTACTGAAGAATGAATGAATCAACCAGGAAATTAAAGAAAAATTTAAAAATACATGGAAACAAATGATAATGAAAATACAACAGTCTGAAACCTTGGAGATGCAGCAAAAGCAGTCATAAGAGGGAAGTATATAGCATAACTGGCCTACTTCAAGAAAGAAAATCTCAAATACACATCCTAACCCTTATATCTAAAGGAGCTAGAAAAAGAACAAATGAAGCCTAAAGCCATCAGAAGAAAGGAAGTAATAAAGACTAGATCAGAAATAAAAGAAATAGAAACAAATAAACCAAAACAGTAGAACAGATCAATAAAACCAGGAGCTCCTTCTTTGAAAGAACTAATAAAATTGACAACCCCTAGCCAGAGCTATCAAAAAGAAAAAAGAAAGGACGTAAGTAAATAAAATCACAATTGAGAGAAGAGAGATCACATCCAGCATCACAGAGATACAAAAGAATTATAAGATAATGTTATGAAAAATTATATGCCAACAAATTGGGCAATTTGGAAGAAATGGATAAATTCTTAGAAACATATAAACTACCAAAACTGAAGGGAGAAATAGAAAATTTGAACAGATCAATAACCAGCAAAGAAATTGAGTCAGTAATCAAATGCTCCCTTTTAAAAAACTCTGAGATGCTATTGTGATGAACAAAATTAAAATTTATTTAGAATTACCAGTAATTTCATCATACACTTCATTATATATTTTCCTAATGGACACTAAAACTAAAATTACCATCACATAGTTATCTGTACAATTTCTGATATTAAAAAAGAAGTTCTAGAGTCAAAAGATTAGTAATGTTGGACTCAGAGCCCCATATTTTTGGTAGGACTGTAACTTAGCCTTTATCTGACTCTCCAGACTTGTTTTTCCCTTCTATCCCTTATGCTCCAGCTTCAAGGATATCCTGTTTCCCAGGCTATATTATCTATCTGACACCTTTTTTGGCTATTTCATATTGGAATGCTTCCCCAAGTTCCTTCTTTCTTTCACTACCATTTTTTCATGAATTTTATTTATCATTAGTAACAATGATACAAATTTCTCAGGTACTCATATAATCACAATTATGTTGTTAATATTTAAGAAAATAATTGAAAAATTTATTATAAAGTGAGTAATGTTTCTACTTTTATTTTATTTTTTAAGATTTTATTTATTTATTCCTGAGAAACACGAGAGAGAGGCAGAGACATAGGCAGAGGGAGAAGCAGGCTCGTCGCAGGGAACCTGATGCAGGACTCCATCCCCGGACCCCGGGATCACAACCTGAGCGGAAGGCAGACGCTCAACCGCTGAACCACGCAGGCGTCCCGAAAGTGAGTAATGCTTTTAAATGAAATTTTTAAAAACTATAATGGCATTGAATTATTGGAATCCTACTTTATGCAAGCCTTTATATCATGGATTGTGCATTAAGTAATTGACTAATTAATCAAATATTCATTGAGTGTCTGCTACGTTCAGATACAATTGTAGGTAGGAGTTGCAGGGCATTCAGAGAGACAGAGGGTTCCCCTGAAACTTCTAGTCTCTTCTTCCTCTTATTTGTGTTACTTTCAAATTTTTCTCATAACAGTTTATTATGCTGTGACACATCAGCCTCTTACTAGACTTTTAATAGATGTTTTTCTATTAAACTTAAACATTAACAGTATGGAGGAGGCTGTATTTTGTTTTGATCCCATTACCATTAGGCTTTCCTCCCCTTTTCCAATGACTGCTCACTTCTTCCCAGTTTCTTTGGATTTGTCTGAAACACTTTCTGAATGCTCTCTTAAGGATTTCACCCTTAGGCTTTTTTTTCTTATATTCTTGAATTATGGAATTTTAGAAAGGGAATTTAGAGATTACCTAATCTAAAATTTGATTTTATAGATGAAGATGAAAATCCAGAGAAGTTGGGCAGCCCTGGTGGCGCAGCGGTTTAGCGCTGCCTTTGGATCGGGGAGTATTCCTGGAGACCCGGGATTGGGTCCCGCGTCGGGCTCCCTGCATGGAGCCTGCTTCTCCCTCTGCCTGTGTCTCTGCCTCTCTTTCTCCCTCTGAATAAATAAATAAATAAATCTTTAAAAAAAAAAAAAAAAGAAAATTCAGAGAAGTAATGTGACTAGCTCAGAATTATTCTGTTCTACCAGTTAATGGCAGACCTGAGATCAGAATGCAAACTTTCTTCAAGATCCAGCATAAATCTGTCCTCCCTGAGACCTTCTTCCAAGTTACAGGTCAGCTCATATTTTGCCCTTCTGAATTATGAATGAGGTATCTACAAACTGCATCATTTTGGCAATGGTCATAGAGTACAATACTGCTTTACATAATTACTCAATTCCTTCACACTAGTATATCCTAACTGGCCAGTTAGTCATAAACATCACTAAGCACAGATTTTTTATTTTCTCTGTTTAGCAGGTAGCACAGTAGCTAGTAGATAAGATAATGGGTATTAAGTGAATCCACATAGTAGGGATTTAAAAAATATTTTTACTTATTAACTACCTCTTTTCACATATCCTCTTTTTTTTTTTTTAAGATTTTATTTATTTATTCATGAGAGAGGCAGAGACACAGGCAGAGGGAGAAGCAGAACTCGATCCAGGACCCTGGGATCATGACCTGAGCCAAAGACAGACACTCAACCACTGAGCCACCCAGGTGCCCTCTTTTCACATATCCTCTTAAAAGATAATTATTTTGGGGGCATTTCAGTGTCACAGTTGGTTAAGCATCTGTCTCTTGGTCTTGGCTCAAGTCATGATCTCAGGGTTGTGAGATAGAAGCCCCCAAGGGGCTCCACGCCTAGCATGAAGTTTGCTTAAGACTCCCTCTCTCTCTCTCCCTCTGCCCCTCCTCCTAGTAAAATAACAAATAAATCTTTAAAAAAATATAATTGTTCTTGTTCCTTAACATTTTGGTTGTAAGTCCTTTGTAATTTTTAAAAATCAGACTTAGATTCTTGGCAATCAATGAAAAGACAGTTATGCTTCTGCATAGTCTACTGCAATGTATTTTTTTGAGACTTGGCAGAAAACCCAAGGTTTCTGTCCTATTTTTTGTTTTCTACACTGCACTTCATCTAATCTTCTAGCTCTTGGTGGCTTTCTCTTCTAGACATCGTTCTGTAGAATGACCCAATTAAATGCGGCACCGTTTAATGTAGTGGAATTTTATGTGAGTCTGGTTTCAAATGATCATCTTGTAATTTTCCAAACCTTTATTTTATTTGTTTATTTTAATTCCCTGGTACAGAGTACTTGCTGCTGATGCTAGTGTGGTATCACAGTAAATCCTCCCTCACTGATGTTCAGGCTGAAGACACAGCTATGAGCAGAGCTAGTCATGTGTCATGTATTGCCCTTTAAGCAGATCCTCGTTTATCCACTGTCTGAGCTTTAAGTAGAAGTTAAAGGCTTTTTTCAACCTACATAGTTTTTCACTAAAGCTGTTAGTTTCAGCATGTTGTTTGTGTTGTTTTCAGCAGTGCAATCCCCTGATCTATATCAAGTAAACATGATGATGGATTGAACTCACTTCACTGCTCCTGCTCAGGTGCTCTGTTTTGATTTGTCAGTATCTTAGAGCAGCACGTTGCATGCCAAAACAGAACAGAAGCCAGGGTTTACAAAAGACCACATTTTCTCCTACAAAAGACCACTTTTTAAAAGCAGGGTAGTGTAGTAAATTTGAAATACTGATATGTTTTGAAATCTGCCTCTGAACACTTCCTTATTACATTATACTGGTGTATGCAATATTATTTCTTTTGGCATCTAGACACTGCTGGGATTATTTACTTATTTTTATTTATTTATTCTTTAATTTAAATTGAATTTGCCAACATATAGTATAGCACCCAGTGCTCATCATGTCATGTGCCCTTCTTAATCCCTGTCACCCAGTTACCCCATCCTCCCACCCACCTCCCCTTCAGCAACCTTCTGTTTGTTTCCCAGAGTTAAGAGTCTCTTATGGTTTGTCTTCCTCTCTGATTTTTCCCCATTCCATTTCCCCTCTTTCCCTTATGGTCCCTTGCACTATTTCTTATATTCCACATATGAGTGAAACCATACGATAATTGTCTTTCTCCGACTGACTTATTTCATTTAACATAATGCTGGGATTATTTAAAATCCATATTAAAAATTATCAGGGGGCACCTGGGTGGCTCAGTTGGTTAAACGTTTAAACCAGGGTCCTGGGATCAAGTCCTGCATGGGGCTCCCCACTCAGCAGGGAGTCTATGTGTCCCACTTCCTCTGCCCCTCCCCCTGCTCTTGCACTCACACTCTTTGTCTCTCAAATGAAAGGATAAAATCTTTTTAAAAAAATTACTGGGACTTTTGAGGTGCCTGGCTGGCTCAGTCTCTAGAGCATGCAACTGTTGATCTTGGGATGGTGAGTTTAAGCCCCATATATGGAGTAGAGTTTACTTAAAAAAATTGTCGAGACTTTAAAGAAAATCCGTTAATTTCTGTAGCCAAGTAACTTATTTCAAATGGTGACTAGGGGACTCTCTATACACACTGTGCTATTTCATGCCTTCATGCCTTGGTACATTCTATTCCTCTTTTTTTTTTTTTCTTTTCCTATTCTTCTTTCCTCAAAAGAACTCCCTTTTCATTCTCTAAGTCCTTTATGATCTTATTTGAATGTCTCTTCCTGAGCTGTTTCAATGTTGTGCCTGTACTACACCTAACTTTCATGTCTGATATTACACTTGTTTTACTTATATTATAGCTGTTATTTTATGTATTTATCACCCTATTAGACTGTGAAATCCTTAAGGATAAAGACTTTGTTTTATTTATCTTCCCATCCCCTAATGCTGTGGCTGGTATATATTATGTTTGATGAATGAATAAAAAATATCTATTTCCCCTGGATGTAGTCAACTCATCCTTAGTTTCTCTACCACGTGTAAGAAAAATCCTAAAAAGGGTTGCCTGGTTGGCTCAGTGGTTGAGTGTCTGCCTTCAGCTCAGGGTGTGATCCCAGAGTCCCAGGATTGAGTCCCACATTGGGCTCCCTGCATGGAGCCTGCTTCTCCCTCTGCCTGTGTCTCTGCCTCTCTCTCTCTCTCTGTGTCTCTCATGAATAAATAAATAAAATCTTAAAAAAAAGAAAGAAAGAAAGAAAGAAAGAAAGAAAGATCCTGAAAATCTGAATGTTTCATTTTTTTCTTTTTTTAGAAATGGAAATAATTTAATAGTTTATTTTCAAGCTTATAAAAGTGATGTGTGCTCAGAACAATAGCAAAATAATCAGATAATCAAAAAGGAAAAAACAAAAGTGAAAACTGCTCATAATTCCACCCATCCAAGTATAACTACTGCTAACATTTTAGTACAGATTTTTCCAGACTTTTTTCTATCTACATACACATACAAAATATTAAAAAAATGAAATATTAAACACACATTTAGTGACCTGCTTTTTCACTTAACAACATCTTATAAGCAAGTTTCTGTGTTGATAAATTTTAGCACTATATATTCAGTTAGGGTAAATGCATAGGAAGATGCACCATACTTTATTTAAACAGTCTCCATAGGTACACACTAAGTATTTTAGGTAAATTCTTGTGGTTGCATGAAACAAAGACACTCCTCCCACACCCAGGACACTTAAAAAAACATAAATAAGGGGGCACCTGGGTGGCTCAGTGGTTGAGCATCTGTCTTTGGCTCAGGTCATGATCCCAGGATCTGGGATCGAGTCCCACATTGGCCTCCCTGCGAGGAGCCTGCTTCTCCCTCTGCCTGTCTCTCTCTCTCTTGCTCTCTCCCTCTCTGTCTCTCATGAATAAATAAATAAAATCTTTAAACAAACAAACAAACAAACAAACAAGAAAAACATAAATAGAACCCACTCAGATTGTCTCAAAGAAAAGAAGGTTGTATTGTAAGGATGTATATATAGGCTAGAACTGGAACTAGGGACATCTGGATGGCTCAGCGGTTGAGCGTCTGCCTCCATCTCAGGGCATGATCCTGGAGTCCTGGGATCAGGTCCCACATTGGGCTCCCTGCATGAAGCCTGCTTCTCCTCCCTCTGCCTATTTCTCTGCCTCTCTGTGTGTGTCTTTTGTGAATAAATAAATAAAATCTTCTTAAAAAATTAGAACTGGAACTAGAAATCTATCAGGAATTAAGCTCTGGTAACCAGTTACTCTTTCTGCTGCTACTGTTTCTCCTCTTTCTTCATGTCTCCCTAATACTCCCTTCCTAGAGCATTTGCTTACACTAACCCTCCACTCGCATATAGTTTTGACTTGGCTTACTTCAGATTCATAATTTATGACATTCTTTCAGTTACTCTTCCTACTTCTCAGTCTATACAGGTTCAAATATTTTCATCCTACACCCAGAAGATGACCTTGTCCACTCTACTTGGTATCCTCTGGGTATAGAAACTAGAGAAGAAGCAGCAAGAGATGAGGATGAAGAGATAAATGAATGTTAGATCATGGAGAAGCCCCTACCAATTGGGTCTGGATTTCTAGCTAAGTGTGATTGTGCTTGTGCTTACAAGTCTATAGAAGGCAGGAATACCAGTTAGGAGACTGCTGTAATAATTCAGGTAAGAATTATTAGTGGCAAGGAAACAGTTTTTAATTTGGACAACCAGATCTATACTGAGCCCACTCACTGAAATAGGGAACCCTGGAGAACTGATCAGAAGTTTCTTTGTAGAGCACCTGGGTGGCTCAGTTGGTAAGCATCTGCCATTGATTCGGTCATGATCCTGGGGTTCTGGGATTGAGCCCCACGTCATCTGGCTCCCTGCTCAGTGGGGAGTCTGCTTCTCCTTCTCTCTCTGCCCTCCCCCCTGCTCATGTGCACACACTCTCTCTCAATAAATAAAAAATTAAAAAAAATAAATAATTTTTTAAATCTTAAAAAAGAATTTCTTTGTAAATGAATTTAGTAATTTCTTTAACTACAGTTTTTGCAGTTATAGAGAAAAACTGCACATCACTTCATTCAGTCCTTGAGGATTTTCACCTGACAACCTCAGATCTTTCTACTCTCTCAAATATAAACAAGAACTGTGTGGGGATGTAGTTGTCTTGAGTCTTCAGCCATACAGCTAACATATTCCTCTGGCTTTATCCTCTATATAATGAAATCAATTTTCTTGACTGAATACCATGTCATGGCTTTCACTTCCTCCTGCCAATGTGTAAGAAATATGTAAGAAAAAATACTAAGATATCTTTTGATAACCTGTTTGTAAAGTGTCATCCATCTCTATGCCCCCTTTTCCCTTTTCTTTTTCCCCCTTTGGGAAGTTGTTTTGGAGGAAACATCTGTCTGAACTATTCTTCACCTCTAGAAAATATTAAGATGGCTGATTGATGCTTTAGAAAATGAATTCCTTGGGGGGGGGGCGGGAAACAAGATTCTTGGCTTAGTCAGCTAGCTTTGTGATAAGACACAACCATTCCCTTGGTTAATGGTAGAATAGTAGGTAAGGCCTGGAAAGTTTTATCATACCTGGTACTCTTTGTACCCTGACCTGCCTTTTATTTCCCAAGAAGGAACCTATCCGAGCAAGACAGATGTGCAATTTCACGGAGCATGCTTGGAGCAGACCTCTCTCCAATACCTTTCTTCCTTTTCCACTAGGGGATAATTTTTGAGTGGGAGAAAATTAAGAATTTACTGACTTGAAACGTTGCTTGTTAGGATACATGTTTTATTTTATTTTATTTTTATTTTTCAGGATACATGTTTTAGCTATAGTATTACTTATCTATAACTTTGGCTAAAGTAGCAGGACCTGACCCATCTCACTTAAACCCATTGAACTATTTCCCCCAGACACTATCCAAGGATTAGCAAAGATTTATCTCTTGCGGGATCCCTGGGTGGCGCAGCGGTTTGGCGCCTGCCTTTGGCCCAGGGCGTGATCCTGGAGACCCGGGATCGAATCCCACATCAGGCTCCCGGTGCATGGAGCCTGCTTCTCCCTCCGCCTGTGTCTCTGCCTCTCTCTCTCTCTCTCTGTGACTATCATAAATAAATAAAAAATTAAAAAAAAAAGATTTATCTCTTGCTTGGAATTAAAGATTGTTTATTTTACAAAAAAGATTGTTTATATATCCTAGATGAGAGTTCTTCTAAATGGCTACATAGAAATGCCATTTCTGTGGGGTGCTCATAAGAAAGAAGGGGAGGTGGTCTGTGGAGAAAATCACTTTGGGAAGCACTTCATTCTCCACTTTCCACTTAAAGATTCACAAATTACATTAAGATATTAAAAGCTATATGAGAAGTTCTGTAATAAAGAAACATTTTTACTTTTTTGACAGTTTTATTGAAATATAATTTACATTACATAAAGTTTATAATTTATTTTTTTAAGTTTATAATTTAAAATGTATAATTCAATGATTTTGTGTGTATTTACAGAGTTTTACAACCATCAGCACTTTCTTTGTTTTTTTTAAAGATATTATATATTTATTCATGAGAGACACACAGAGAAAGGCAGAGGGAGAAGCAGGCTCCCCATGGGGAGCCTGATGCAGGACTCGATCCTAGAACCCCACGATCATGACCTGAGCCAAAGTCAGATGCTCAACCACTGAGCCACCCAGGTGCCCCCCATCAGCACTTTCTAATTCCATATTATCTTCATTATCCCAAAAAGAAGCCTATAAGCAGTCACTCCCCATTCTACCTCACCTCTCCTTTTTTTTCCTATAGATTTGCCTATTCTGGATATTTTATATAAATCGATGCATACAATATTTAGTCTTTTGTGATTGTCTTCTTTCACTCAGTATAATGTGTTTGAGGTTCATTCACGTTTGTGGCATATATATTGGTGTTTCACTACTTTTTAATTGCCAAATAATATTCCAATGTATAGCTTTGCCACATTATGTTTACGTTTATTATGAACTTTTAGTTTGTTTCCATTTTTTGGCTGTTATGACTAATGCTGCTCTGAGCATTCATGTGCAAGAAAACATGTAAACCTTGCAGGTGTTGAGTACCAGGCTGAGGCTGCTATATGGACACATATAGCACACATAAACTTATGGACATAGACCTATAAGTATGTGGACATCATAAACTATCCCTTAGAGAACCAAGTTTCACTGGGAAAATATTGTATTAGCTTATGCTTAGGTTGTTCCTTTTGCTCAAAATAAGGCATATAAATGATATCAAAAGAAAGAGAACACATCAGATATACTACAATGTTACAAAAATGTTTGCATGCTTACTACTTTGTAAAATTTCTAGTAGAGAAGAAAGGAAATTTACATTTTAGTGTATCAAATAAGAAGGGTAAAGTAGGGCAGCCCCAGTGGCTTAGTGGTTTAGCGCTGCCTTCAGCCCAGGGTGTGATCCTGGAGACACTGGATCGTGTCCCACGTGGGGCTCCCAGCATGGAGCCTGCTTTTCCCTCTGTCTCTTTCTCTCTCTCTCTCTGTGTCTCTAATAAATAAATTAAAAATCTTTAAAAAAAAAAAAAAAAAAAAGAAGGGAAAAGTAGTTACTGCATGTCTTCCACTGACAATCTTGATTAAAAGAGAAGGCTAGTTACCTGGGAGGCAGGGAGCTGTTACCAGGCCATGTCTTAAGGACAGAGTGGAGTCAATCTCCAGTTTGGCTTAAAACTTGAACAAAATTCCAGGAGCAAGATCAGCAGGAGTAGGAGACTGATCAACCAGTGCAGATTTTATCTGGTACTTACTTAATGTTATATTGAGTTAAAAATAAGGGGAGTATGTTGAAAAACCATTTTAAAGATATGGTTTAAAGCTCTCTTAAACAGGGATCCCTGGGTGGCGCAGCGGTTTGGCGCCTGCCTTTGGCCTGGGGCGTGATCCTGGAGACCCGGGATCGAGTCCCACGTCAGGCTCCCGGTGCATGGAGCCTGCTTCTCCCTCTGCCTGTGTCTCTGCCTCTCTCTCTGTGACTATCATAAGTAAATAAATAAAAGCTCTCTTAAACAGCTGACATTTTAACTCATTAAACCTATTAATTACTTTGGGCCTCAGTTTTAAACATTTCCTCCCTTTTGCAATAACTTAACTTGCTAATTTCCTTGGAATTAGTCCCAGGGAGCAAACCGTAGGAAATGCTGTTCTAGTTATTTCAGTTCTTAACTTCATTCCATGAGCAAATTATTTTCTCTTTATGTCAGAGGTCGTGATCTCCTAGCAGCAATCACTTGAGACTTCATAAAACATCAAATACAGAACCTGACTACCTGGCCTTTTCCTCATATTTGTGTCTTAGGGACAGTTCAACTAATTTCGAATACAGACCTGGGTCGAAATGATTTGTGCTCTTTAAATGAATAGTCAAAGTCCTGAAATTTATTGTTTTTTTATTTTAAAAAATTTTCCCCAAGTTTTTATTTAAATTCTAGCTAGTTGGGACACCTGGGTGGCTCAGTTGTTGAGCATCTGCCTTTGGCTCAAGGTGTGATCCCTGGGTCCTGGGATCCGGTCCTGCATCAGGCTCCACACAGGGAGCATGCTTCTCCCTCTGCCTATGTCTCTACCTCTCTCTCCTTATCTCTTATGAATAAATAAATAAATTTAAAAAAACTCAAAAAACATCTAGCTAGTTAACATATAGGTTAAAGCCCTGAAATTTAAAAACTGATCTAACATAGGGAGAGGCAACCCAAGAAACAAACTCTTAACTATGGAGAAGAAACTGATGGTTATTAGAGTGCAGGTTGGTGGGGGGATGGGTTAAATAGGTGATAGATATAGAGGAGGACACTTGTGATGAGCATGGGGTATTGTATATAAGTGTTGAATCACTAAATTGTACACCTGAAACTAATATTATACTATATATTAACTAACTGGAATTTAAATAAAAGCTTTAAAATTTTTTAAAAAGATTTATTTACTTATTTGAGAGAGCGAGAGTGGGGCAGGGGTAGGCAGAGAGACAGTCTCAAGAAGACTCCATACTAAGTGTGGGACCTGACTTGTGGTGCTTGATCTCACAATCCTGAACTGAGGCAAAACCAAGAGTCGGATGCTTAACCTGCTGGACCACCCAGGCACTCCAAAAAAAATTTTTTTTTAATTTTTTAATTTAAAAATAAAAACTGACCTAACAGATAGATCTTACATGGAAATGTAGACAAACTGAACTGACAGCTTACATGGAGGCTGAAGTAAAGCTCCAAACTCGAAGGTTAGATTGCTTTTATTTATTTATAAGATTTTATTTATTCATGAAAGACAGAGAGAGAGAGAGAGGCAGAGGGAAGAAGCAGGCTCCATTGGAAACCCAATGTGGGACTCGATCCCAGGACTCGATCCTGAGACTCGATCCCGAGACTCCAGGGCCACACCCTGGGCTGAAGGCAGGTGCTAAACCACCGAACCACCCAGGGATCCCCGGTTTGATTGCTTCTAAAGGTAGGATTCTAGGCAGCCCGGGTGGCTCAGTGGTTTAGCGCCACCTTCAGCCCAGGGCATGATCCTGGAGACCAGGATCCAGACCCACATCAGGCTCCCTGCGTGGAGCCTGCTTCTCCCTCTGCCTCTCTCTCTGTGTGTGTCTCTCATGAATAAATAAGTACAATCTTAAAAAAAAAAAAAAAAAGAATTACTTAAAAAAAATAAAGGTTGGATTCTTCTTTTCTCATAGAGGAGAACTATGATATGAAATATAAAAATAGATCATTTAGGGACGCTCAGTGGTTGGGCGTCTATCTTCGGCTCAGGGCGTGATTCTGGTGTCCCCGGATGGAGCCCCACATAGGGCCCCCTGCATGGAGCCTGCTTCTCTCTCTCTGCCTTTCTCTCTGTGTCTCTCATGAATAAATAAATAAAATCTTAAAATAAAAAAAAATCACTTAAAACTAATGAAAGTTGATTACAATGCAAGATATTGCTACATTTTCTTTTTTAAAAACGCTTTTACTTATTTATTTGAGAGAGTGAGTGAGAGAGAGCACAAGCAAGGGGAGGGGTAGAAGGAGAAGGGGGAAGCAGGCTCCCCACTGAGCATAGAGCTGGTGAAGAGCTCAATCCTAGGACTCCCGGATCATGATCTGAGCTAAAGGCAGTTAACTGACTGAGCCACCCAGGTGCCCCAGATATTGCTAAAGTTTCTAATAATCCAATAGTTCTTAGCCTTTTTGTCTTACAACACATGAAAAATCATGATCACCAATGTTCTATTCTTCTAGGGTTATCTAGAATTCTCAGCACAAGCTGTGATTCTACTTCTTTATTTCCTACTCATAAAAACATATTAGAATGCAAATAAGTGAGAATGAGGTTATAAAAGGAATTACTGCTTACTTTTTATGGTAGGTAGCTCAGCTGGATAAGTCCAAGCTTTATTTCTCCTGGAAAAAGATCTCAAACAAGCCACGATCAGTATTCAATATATTACTAGTAAATTGGGGGTGAGATGGGAGTAATGAAGGTGCAAGAGAAGCCAAATTTCAAGGACAGATTGCCTCTTAGAAACTCACCCCAAAGGAAGAAGTAATTAAACACTGCCTTTCTCAGTTTAAGTCTCTTGCCTTTGGGAGAGACTTTTTAATATTCTAACTTGTACTGCCGATAAACCTTGCACTGGAAGAAGGGCTGTAAAATGACCACTACCACAGAATTAGAGAGCAGAACAGTGGGGGATCACCAGGAGGAAAGGGAATGTTCTCATTTCATCCTTATTTCATTTCTACTCTCTATCTGCCCAAGCCTTGCTGTGTTTGACTAGTTTTCAGAACTTTCCTGATCTTGCAGCTACCATGCCTCCCCAGTGCTGAGATGAGAAACATTGAGCCCCATATTGATTCTGAAAGAGCAAGGATTCTTTTTCCTTTTAGAATGAGATATAATTGACATATAACATTACATTAGTTTCAGGTATACCACATAATGATTTGATATTTGCATATTAGAATGAGATATAATTGACATATAACATTATATTAGTTTCAGGTATACCACATAATGATTTGATATTTACACATTTTGCAAAATGATCATCACAAGAAGGGTAGTTACTATCCATTACCACATAGTTAACATTTATTTTTCTTGTGATGAAAACTGTTAAGGTCTGCTCTCTTAGCAAGTTTCAACAATATTGTTAACAAAGTCATCATGCTGCACATTATATCCTCTTGATCTATTTATTTTATACCTGGAAGTTCGTACCTTTTGACCACCTTTGATGTTTCACTCCCCCTCCCCACCCTTACCTCTGGCAACCACCAGAGGGATCTTACATGGAAGGGGGGAGGAGTTTGGGGGAGAGTTGGGAGGGAGGTTTCATAAGTCGAATCATATGGTATTTGTCTTTCTCTGTCTGACTTATTTTGCTTAGCATAATGCTCTCAAAGTCCAACAATATTGTTGCAAATGGCAAGATTTCATTCATTCTTTGTTATGGCTAAATAAGAAGGCAGACACTCAATCATTGAGCCACCCAGGTGTCCCTAAATAAGAATTCTTAAAAGCAACACTAATGGCATTTGGGGCCAATTAATTTTTTGTTGGAGGGCTGTCCTGTGCGTTATCGGATGTTTAGTACCTACTTGATATCAAAACTTCCCATTTCTCAGTTGTGACAACCAAAAATGTCTCCAGACATTGCCAAATGCCCCTCAAGGGGGAAAAGGGCCCCTAAATTGAGAAAAAGCCCTTTTTCTTTTCTTTCAAGATTTTATTTATTTATTCATGAGAGACACACACACAGAGAGGCACAGACACAGGCAGAAGGAGAAGCAGGCCCTATGCAGGGAGCCCAACATGGGACTCGATCCCAGGTCTCCAGGATCAGGCCATGGGCTGAAGGCAGCGCTATACTGCTGAGCCACCCAGGCTGCCCTTTTTTCTTTTAAGTCAGCTGACAAGCGAAAATGTATTTAAAATAATATTTTCAGGGTACCTGGGTGGCTCAGTAATTGAGCATCTGCCTTCGGCTCAGGGTGTGATCCTGGGGTCCTGGGATCGAGTCCCCCATCAGGCTCCTTGCAGGGAGGAGTTTTAAAGACAGATTAGCATTACTAGTATAGTTTATCATGTACCTAAATTGAGGTTCTTCTTCTTTTTTTTAAAGATTATTTCTTCATTTGAGAGAGAGCAAGAGCAGGGGAGAGGATCAGAGGGAGAGGGAGAAGCAGACTCCCTAATGAGCAAGGAGCAAAGTAGGGCTCCATCCCAGGACCCTGAGATCATGACATGAGCCAAAGGCAGATGCTTGACCGAATGAATTACCCAGGCACTCTGAGGTTCTTTCTACTGCTTTAGCATTGTCTAGGGAACTCTACCCAAAAGCACCTTTCTTAGAAAGTGAATATTTTTTTTAATTTTTATTTATTTATGATAGTCACAGAGAGAGAGAGAGAGAGAGAGAGAGAGAGGCAGAGACACAGGCAGAGGGAGAAGCAGGCTCCATGCACCGGGAACCTGACGTGGGATTCGATCCCGGTTCTCCAGGATCGCGCCCTGGGCCAAAGGCAGGCACCAAACCGCTGCGCCACTCAGGGATCCCAAAAGTGAATATTTTAATTTCTGTTTTGTGTAGGCATCTAAGGCAAATCTCATAGGCAGACAGGACATTAGGTTGCTGAATTGCCTACAGTTCTCTATTTGAAAAGGCCATTATAGTAGAAGGGATCTTGGATACCATACAGATAAAAAAGTTTTGAGGTCAAAACAGGTTGAGTGACTTAGATGCATGGTGTTCTTTGAAGACTGTGCCAGGACCAGGACCCAGATATCCTGCTTAAAGTTTAGCATTCATGCTGCTCAACCACACAAAAGCCTATCCACAGAGATATATTTTTATCTGAGAGTGCCAGCACCTTTTGTGAATTACAGCAATTCTTATAAAGGGGGAAAATGTCTAATGGGAAGAAAATGAATGCAGATTAACAAGAGTGAAATCGTCTAAATAAATATGTCTTTGAGAAATGACTGAGGAGCCATAGCATCTACTCTCAGGAAATTAGATACACTAGTTCTACTCGATGAGAGGGATATATATTTAAATTATTTTAAAAGGTTTTGAAAACTGCCTTTCAAAAATACCTGTTTCAACCATGACAGTTTAATTTCTGTTCTCTGGACTTTCATAGAAATGTTTCCTGCCTTTGTTCACGCTGCATCATAACCCAGAGGTGCCTCCCCCTCTCTTACTCCCGCAGACACTCCTCTTCACTCAAAATTCAGATCGAATGTGAAACCTTCCCTGAACTTCAATTTCCCTGGCACCTCCAAGAAGGAATTAAACATTTCTTTTTCTATGTTTCCATAGCAACTTACATGTTACATTTTACCTACAGTGGTTTTTATATTGCAAACTAGATATAATTAAATGCATAGAGAATGCGAATTGCAGTGCCTAGACTGGCTACAGATTCTGTGACACAGCCATGATACAGAATTGCTGCTTCTTGTTATATAGGAACATAAGGCTGAATGAGTGGCTGGCAGCTTCTTTGGCCTCTTGTTTATGAACTGGGCTGGAATTTGCTTTGCATCATATTTTACTCTTGTGTCATATCTGTCATAACAATGAGTAATAAACATGATAATAACGTGTGTAAGAAGTGCTGGGTTAATGATAATATTGTGTAGAGCCAGGCAAATAAAGGCTATGACTTCTGCAAAAGTCAAGGGTAATGAATTTTTTGAAAAGGCATGCAGTATCATTAGAGCTGCTGGATTTCGTGTCATTAAAGTAAATGTTAGTAAGATTTTAAAAATTATCTTTCTGAAACATAAATGCTTAGAAAACCTGAGGCCAAAGATGATAACAGAAATGGAGAAGCTTCAGAGGGTGACATTAAAGGGCCATGAGAAAGGTTCATTCTTGTTTTTTGTCTGTTTTGGTTAACCAATCTGCTATTTTTAGGCCATGATAACAAAAATATTTTTTAAGGTTTTAAAATTTATTATATTTTGGGGAGAGAGAGAAAGATAGTGTGTGCGGGAACAGGGGCAGAACAAGAGGGAGAATGCAGCGCCTGCTGCTGAGATCATGCCTGAGCTGAAACCAAGAGTCAGATACCCAACCGCCCAACTGACTGACTGAGTCCCCCGAGCGCTCCTAACAAAAATAGTTTTATTGCTGGAATTACTGAAAAGATATCTCAATCCTCTCATTGAGACAATTACTTCTAAAGCGCAATTTTTAGATAATGTAACATTTTTTGGAACCCAATTCATGCAAATAACAGAACAGTATCTTTGCTGATAATTAAATTCTATCTTGTAATACTTTATATATCTCTCATCCCCATAAGACTGTAAGCTTCTTGAAGCCAAGAATCATGGCATTTATCTTTGTTCTCAGTCTACCCTTCACTTCAGACAGGAGCAGCAAACCTAGTGCAGAAGTGTTCAATACTATTTTCCCCCATGGAACTGAATGAAGATAAAAAGATTCTGGTCTTTTCATTTGTTTTTTTTTTTTTTTTTTTCATTTGTTTTATTTTGAAATATAACTCAATCAGAAATATATATAACAGAAATATAATACAATATAAAAATGTAGGGACATCTGGGTGGCTCAGCAGTTGAGCATCTGCCTTCGGCTCAGGGCCTGATCCTGGAGTCCCAGGATCGAGTCCCACGTCGGACTCCCTGCATGGAGCCTGCTTCTCCCTCTGCCTATGTCTCTGCCTGTCTGTGTGTCTCTCATGAATAAATAAATAAAATCTTTAAAAAAATATATATATATAAATGTATAGCTCAGAAAATTACCACTAAGCAAACACCTGTGTAACCACTACTCAGCTCAAGGAAAATAATACTACTAGTACTTCTCACAATCACTATCTCCTCTATTCTCCCAAAGCTAGCCATTTTCCTGATTTTTGTAAGCATGTACTCTTAACCACTATAGTTTAGTTTTGCCTGTTTCTTTCAAACTTTCTACAAATGGAAATATACATTATGTATTTTTTGTGTCTAGCTTCTTTTGCTCGACATTATGTTTGTGAGATTCATCCATAACGTTGTATGTAAATATAGTCTGTTAATTTTCATTGCTATATATCATTTTATTGTATGAATGTATCACATTACATATTTATCCATTCTGTTGTCAATGCCAGACTTGGGTTGTTTCCAGTTTAGAGAGATTACAAATAATACTTCCACAAACGTTTATGTACATGTCTCTTTGGTTAATTATGTGCATGCATGGGACACCTGGGCGGCTCAGCGGTTGAGCATCTCCCTTTGGCTGGGGGCATGATCCCAAGGTCCCAGGATCCCATCCCGCATCAGGCTCCCTACATGGAGCCTGCTCCTCCCTCTGCCTGTGTCTCTGCCTTTCTCTGTCTCTGTCTCTCTCTCTCTCTCTGTCTCTCATGAATAAATAAAATCTTTAAAAAAAATTACGTGCATGCATTTCTATTGGGTACTGAGTGTTAAATTGCTGGGTGATGGGGTGTGTGCATCTTTAACTTTGGTAGAGAAAGTCAAACTGGGGGGCACCTGGGTGGCTCCGTTGGTTAAATGTCTGCCTTTGGCTCAGGTTATGATCTCAGGGTCCTGGGATTGAGCCCCTTGTTGGCTTCACCTTCTCTCTCTGCCCCTCCCCTGCTCCTGATTGTTTGTCCTCTCTCTTTCTCACTCTCAAATACATAAATAAAATCCTTAAAAAAAAGAAAGAAAGAAAGAAAGAAAGAAAGAAAAAGTCAAACTGGTGGTATCACTTCTACCAGCAGAGTATGAGAGTTTCCACTCTTTCTCATCCTTACCAACAATTGTTACGGTCAGTCTATTTAATTTTAGCTATTCTAGTGGATATGCAATATTATCCAATTGCAGTTTTAAATTTGCATCTCTCTGACTACTAATGAGGTTGGGCAATTTTCATATGTTTATTGGTTATTTGATAGCCTCCTTTGAGAAATGTCTATTCAAATATCTTGCCTATTTTTCAATTGGATTGTTTATCTTTTTCTTTCTAGGAATTCTTTATATAATTTGGATACAAGCCCTTTGTCAGTTATATATGTTGTAAATTTATTTCCTTTTTTTAAAAAAAAAAGATTTATTCATGAGAGACACAGACTGAGAGAGAGAGGCAGAGACATAGACAGTGGGAGAAGCAGGCTCCTCACAAGGGAGCCCGCTGTGGGACTCGATCCTGGATCCTGGGATCATGACCCCAGCCGTAGGCGGGTGCCCAACCGCTGAGCCACCCTAGGCATCCCTATTTTTCTTTTTTTAAATTGTAGTTGACACACAATGTTACATTAGTTTCAGGTGTATGGTGTGGTGATTCATCAACTCTATACATTTTCTTTTCTTTTTGTGGCTTTTTTTTCTTTTCTTTTTTTAAAAATATTTATTTATTTATTTATTCATGAGAGATATGCAGAGACACAGGCAGAGGGAGAAGCAAGCTCCTTGCAGGGAGCCCAACGTGGGACTTGATCCCGGGACCAGGATCACGCCCTGAGCCAAAGGCTTACTCTCAACCGCTGAGCCACCCAGGCATCCCATTGTTTTTCTATTTTCTAGATAATGTTTTTTGATGAATGGAAGTTAATTTTAGCAATCAAATTTATCGGCTATTTAACTTATATATTGTTTTAGAATACTTTCCTTTTACCAAAATCCATGGAAATTTCTATTCTTCTGTAGGAGCTGTAATTTTCTGCCTTTCAAATTTAGATCTACAACCCACCTTGAATTGATTTTTGTGTATAGTATGAGTGAAGGTTTGTTTCTTTTTTTTTTCTCCCCAAGAGTCTTATTCAAATATCCCATCATTTATTGAAAAGATTGTTCTTTCTCCCCTGCTCTGCAGTACGTTTTTGTTAAGAACCAAATATCCATCAATTGTGAACTACTTCATTCTATTTGTCCTTCTTTGCACCAGCACCTCTGTCTTAATTCCTATAGCTTTCTACTGTGTGCTTATATTCAGGAGAACAAGTTTTCTTTTCCAGTTCTTTAAAAGAGTCTTAGGTATTTTTGCTACTTTGCACTTTCATATAACTTTTAGAATGAGTCTGTCAAGTGGCACTTTCATTTTCTCTCCTAAGGCTGACTTTCAGCTAACTTTCTCGAGGATGATGCTTAAGTTAGAACTTTAATGGCACTGGCACTTTGAAAAGATGTGATATAATGGAAAAAACATGGGCCATGGAATCAGACTCGAGTTGGAGTGCACCCCTGCCTCAATCTATTAGTTGGACCATTAGAAGGATTCAGGTTTGGAGGATTTTTGTTTTAGAGAGGGAGAGAGAGAGAGAGTAAGAAAGAGAAAGGGAGAGGAAAGAGGAGAGAGAGAGAAAGAGAATCTCAAGCAGATTCCCTGCTGAGTGCAGAACCTGTAGGAAGGGCTTGATCTTACAACCCCAGGATCATGATCTGAGTGGAAATCAAGAGTCAGATGCTTAACCAACTGAGCCACCCAGGTGCCCCTTAGGCTTGTTTTTGTCTGTCTTGATCAATCATCTATTTTTCCTTTTTTAGTTCAAAATAACAAAAACATCTTTATTACTAAAATTACTGTTAAAATTCAGTACTGCACAGATATGTTGGCATCATGATTAATATTTCTCATTCTAACTTAAGGCTGAGTGAAAACTATCACAACAATGCTGCAGACATTGCATCTGGCAGCTATAAGCATCATTACATGTATATCATAACTATAGCTTATGTCTCACCTTTTTAACTTTAAACATTTGTAGTTGCCTATAAATAATGAAAAGGTTTTTTATTATCTTTTTATCATACTCCCAGAGCATGTGTTTTAACTCATACACACAAAAAGCATATATGTAAATTGCAAAGTTGTAATAAATACCCATGAATCTTGCATTTGAAATCCAAACCGTGTACTCCTCTTCTATTCATTCTAACTACCTTCCTATTTAAGCATGTTGGAGAATTTGGCCTCTCTAATTTACATGATTAGCTTAATATTCACTTAAAATAGTTTCAAACTCAATATAGACAGCTGCATCCAGCTTCAATATGTGGTTATTTTGCAGCTCATTAATGCTATGAAATCTGTGAACATATTTATTTAGAAAAATTGGCAGACAGACAATTTTGTCTCCAATTCCATCTACACCTTTTAGAGTGTGTAACTGTGACTGCATATGGCCTCTTACACACATTCGGAAATGAATTCTGATCCCCCCTTCATTCTCTGAATCTCTCTCTCTCTCTCTCTTACACACACACACACACACACATACACACACATTCAGACACACATAAAGAAAAGGATCTAGAAAAAGAAAAGATAAAAACAGCTCCCATCTGATCCATCCACCATCTGTCCTTTTCCAACTATCACTGCAAAATGGAGCAAAATGCTCACTCTTATATTCATTTCTCTCTTTCCATCCTTATTCTCTTACTCATGAAGACAAAGTGGGTGTCCAATAAGCAGTCCATTATTTCTCTTTTCATTGACTCTAGGGAAGCTGTCAGCTCATAGGATCATCAAGAGATGCTCTTTTGTGGTTACATGGGGGAACTCTGAACACTTTGTGGGAGGTGTCTTACAGGAGAAAAGTAGAGAGTCTGTCAGCCACTATTATCACTGCTATCCTGTCACCAGGTGGCAAAGGCAAATGTGTTCTGTGAAATACCCTAAAAGCTTATCAGCAAGGAAAGACTGATGGATTTGCTTGTACAACATGCTCATTTAATTAAGGGGATGTGGGGATCCTCGGGTGGCTCAGCGGTTTAGGGCCTGCCTTCAGCTCAGGGTATGATCCCAGAGTCCCGGGATCGAGTCCCGCATCAGGCTCCCTGCAAGGAGCCTGCTTCTCCCTCTGCCTGTGTCTCTCTTTCTCTCTGTGTCTCTCATGAATAAATAAAATCTTTAAAAAAAACTTCACGGGATGTTTTATTTTTGTTTTTGGCTCCTTAATTCTAGGAACACATGTCTTTATGGTTATTATCTTTTGCTTCTCCTTCACCTCTTTATGTGCATGTGTGTATGTGAATATGTGTATATATATTACACATCTATTTAGCATAGGACAGTTCAGTAGGCATATATGAAGGCATCCAGGCATCCAGAACACAGAGATGAATAAGATATGGTTCTTGCTGTCAAGGAGTTTATGGTCTAATGGTATTTGTCTTTCTGAAGAGAAGATTTTATACATAGGAATCATGTTTGTTGTGTTATACCAGTTGACTATATAATATGATGTTGGAATAAACTGATCAACAAAATAAATAATTGTTATATTATATTGTAACCCAAATAATGTAATAAATATCTATGATCCATACTGATATAAATAATTAATTGAATAAATAAATGAGGGAGAAAGGACACATATTACATAGAGTATTAAAACCTAATAAGGGCACTGGGTGGCTCAGTCAGTTGAGTGCCCAACTCATGATTTTGGCTCAGGTCATGATCTCAGTTTTGTGAGATTAAGCCCTACATTGAGCTCTGTGCTCAGTGGGCAGTCTGCTTGAGGTTCTGTCTTTACCTCTGCCTCTCCCCTGCTCATGCTCTCTCCTCTCTCTCAAATAAATTAATAAATGAATCTTAAAAAAAAAAAACAAGCCAATAGGACTTTCTAGAAGGAACAGTTCAGCCATAGGAGGCAAAAGAGAACTAATTTGTGTATCATTTAAATGTAATTTCTGTATTTTTAAATAAAAATTTCTAAATGTTGAAATAATTTTATACTTGTGGAAGAGCTGCAAAGATAGTACAAATCTATATTCCAATATAGAGTTTCTATGTACCCTTCACCTAAGTTTCCCTAATATTAATATCTAGCCATGGTATATTTGTCAAAACTAGGAAATTAGGGCAGCCCCTGTGGTGCAGCGATTTAGCGCTGCCTGCAGCCTGGGGTGTGATCCTGGAGACCCAGAACCAAGTCCCATGTCAGGCTCCCTGCATGGAGCCTGCTTCTCCTTCTGCCTGTGTCTCTGCCTCTCTCTCTCTCTCTCTCTCTCTCTCTGTCTCTATGAATAAATAAATAAAAAATATTAAAAAAAAACTAGGAAATTAACTTTGGTACAATACTACTGACTAAAACACAGACTTTATTTGGCAATCACCAATCACTAATACCCTTCTTCTGTTCCAGGGTCCTATATTGCATTTACTTGCCACCATCACCTATGTCTCTTCCAGTCATTGACAGTTCCTCAGTCTTTCCTTGTCTTTTGTGATTTTGACACTTTTGAATAGTACTAATCAGGAATTTTGTAGAATGTCCTCCATTTTGGGTTTGTCTGATGTTTTCTCATTCTTAGATTGAGGTTATATAGATTTTTGAGAACTATCACCCAGGGGCCATGTTCTTCATAGCATGTCCATCAGGGTTATGGGATATTGACGTGTAATTACTGGTGATATTAACCTTGATCATTTTGTTAATGTAATATCTGCCAGGTTTCTCCACTGTAAGGTTACTATTTTTTCTCTTTTTAATTAAAAGTATTTTGTGGAAAATATTTTAGGGCTATGTCAACATCCTCTTTCCTTAAACCATCACCCACTAATTTTGTATATCTCAAATAAACTTTATTTTTTTAATTAAAATAGTTTTTAGAATAGTTTTAGAGAGGCACCTGGGTGGCTCAGTCTGTTAAACATCTACCTTTGGCTCAGGTGGTGATCTCAAGATCCTGTGATGGAGACCCACATTGGGCTCCCTGCTCAGTGGGGAGTCTACTTCTCCTTCTCTCCCTCTGCTACCTCTCCCCCTCCCCCCTTGTGCTTTCTTTCATGCTCTCTCAAATAAATAAATAAAATCTTTTAAATTTGTTTTAGAGTGACAGAAAGGTTGCAAAGATGGTAAGTATATAGGTTTTCCATTTCCTCCTCACTTATTTTCCCCTATTGTTAACATCTCATATATACATTTACCACAACTACTGAACAAATTTTGCTACATTACTGTTAATGAAACTCCATAGTTTACTTAGATTTCACTACTTAACCCAATGATTTTAATGTTCAATTGACCTTACCTTTAGCAGTTATTACTGTGGGGTTTTAATGGTGATTTTTGTTTCCATTTCCCTCATTTCTTCTACATCACTAATTGGAATTCTTCCATAAGAACAGTTGTCTCTTCTCCATTTATTTACTTATTCAATCCTCTATTTATGTCAGTGTACACTCATAGATATTTATTATATTTTTTATTTATAATATAATATTATTATTTTGTTGATCAAATTACTCCAGCTCTAGCCATTGGGAGCTCTTTCAAGTTAGCTTCTGTGTCTTTTTTGACATGCTCCTATCTCTTCTTTTCCTATTTTGGAGAACTGGCTGGGGGACATTTCCTTACTTTCTGGCTACCTGTAATTGTACCTGTAATTTTTATGTAAACTTAACAGACACTCTTATCCAGGAGACAATCTTTTAATTAAATGCTTATTATTTTCTTCCTCAGTTGACATTTTAACTTTTTTTTCTCTCCTTATTCTTATCGGATGATAAGACAACATTATGATTATCCCAAATTACACTGAAAGGTCAAGTGTAAGAAGGGAAAGAGGGTTTTCTTTCCCACTCCTTCTTTTATTTACGGTCTTTGGCAAGTTACCCAACCCCTGTAAGTCTCAGGTAACTCACCTGCAAAATGGTGATAATAGTAATAACATTTACCTTGTGGAGCTATAAAGATAAGTATCATAAGATGAGAAAATACCTTCTAAATAAAGTTTATATAAAGATTATAGAGTTATCTCTATATCATAGCACAAGGGCACTGTTTCCAATCCTTTTAATTATTTAGTGATGGTTGTTATGAAAATGTTTTTATGATTACACAGAGAGGCCCATTCAAGGGAGAACAATGAACAACTGAAATTGTACTAGCCAAAAAAACTGAGCCTGGAACTGGATTAATGTATTTACTCAGATGCAATCTCATTTCTATAACTCTATTCATTCAGAAAACCCGAGGATTATCCTGGTAATAAGCATGACCCCTCTGTCTTTCAGACATAAAATGAAGTCTTTGTCTCTGTTAAAATATAAATATGTCAGGATCAAATTATTTTTCCTCCAAAGCCATGTAGTATGTTTCCTAAACCCACATAAACTGTCATGTGGAAGCAATTCAAGTTGTAGAGTCTGATTGTTTGCCCAGAGTGGTCACCCATCTTGTTCATCAGTCAGTGAGATTAATGGAGCACTCATTACATACAAAGAATGTGTGCTGTGGGCACCACCCATGAGGTCGCAGGCTTAGCACTTGTCCTTGCACAGAATGAAACCTACCCTATCGTACCAGGACCTGAAGCTAAAGAAGAAATCATTTGGGCTGACTTTCTGAACTCAAACTGGAATCTAGAGCTTAAGTAAATACAATGAGACCATGGAAAAGGTACGTAGGAGCCAGGAAAGGACACAGTGAACTGAAAACCAAGATCAACAGACAAGTGCTCTGCATTCTCTTTTTTAGTGGTTTCTTCCTTCCTTCCTTCCTTCCTTCCTTCCTTCCTTCCTTCCTTCCTTCCTTCCTTCCTTTCTCTTCCTTCCTTTCTCTCTCTCTCTCTCTTTCTCTCTTTTTTTCTTTTTCTTTCTTTCTTTCTTTCTTTCTTTCTTTCTTTCTTTCTTTCTTTCTTTTCTTCTTTCTTTCTTTTCTTCTCTCTTTCTTTTTTTCTGATTTTATTTGGGGCAGCCCAGGTGGCTCAGCAGTTTAGTGCCGCCTTTGGCCCAGGGCCCGATCCTGGAGACCCAGAATCGAGTCCCGCATTGGGCTCCCTGTATGGAGCCTGCTTCTCCCTCTGCCTGTGTCTCTGCCTCTCTCTGTGTCTGTCTCTCGTGAATAAATAAATAAAATATTTTTATTATTTATTTATTTTATAAATTTTACAAATAAAATCTTTTTATTTATTTATTCATGAAAGACAAACACACACAGAAGAGGCAGAGACACAGGCAGAGGGAGAAGCGGGCTCCCTGTGAGGAGCCCAATGCATGACTCATCCCAGGACCCTGGGATCACGACCTGAGCCAAAGGCAGATGCTCGACCACTGAGCCACCCAGGTGCATTCTTTAATGGTCTGTTTCATTTTTTCCCTCTCTCTCTCTTTTTTTTTTTAATTTTTATTTATTTATGATAGTCACAGAGAGAGAGAGAGAGAGAGGCAGAGACACAGGCAGAGGGAGAAGCAGGCTCCATGCACCGGGAGCCCGACGTGGGATTCGATCTCGGGTCTCCAGGATCGCGCCCTGGGCCAAAGGCAGGCGCCAAACCGCTGCGCCACCCAGGGATCCCCTCCCTCTCTCTTTTTGTTTGTCCAGTGTCTCATTGTCTTCTTCAAACTTTAATGTTTGACTTGATTTAATTCTTTATGGATACAGACCATATGCTTCTATGTTTGAAAGAGATTCAACATAATACATCATTCGTCCTTTAAAAAATGTTTATTAGAAGCACACAGCACCCCTTCTATTACTTAACAAATCTAAAATAACCCAGTCATTTTCTATGAAAAATTTTGCATTTAGTAAACTCAAAATTTGGGGGTCATACAGTGATACCATTGAAAATGTCCTGTTTCTGATTCTAGCTTGACATTAGGCCCTTTTCTCCTCCTCCATGAAGTTTTAGCAATGGCATTCAAACAACTGATTTTAAAAGGATCTGCAACATTATCAAGAAAGCATAAAATACAAATCAGGAACCCAGTTTACTATATAGTAGCCAGAGACTCTCCTCTTTCTCTTGACTCCAATGCTGGCCTAATATTTCCTGCCTCCGGATTTTATTATTTTCAGCAACAACACTGAAGGATTTGAACTTCAAGTTCTCAGATTGAATATGGTAGGCATACAACTGTCTTAAACAGAAAGACAGCCTTTATTCATTCCTTCCTTGATTTTTATGACTGTGGAACTATAACCAGGCTGCATCATGGCATTTCAGCACTAAGTGGAGCCAGTCACCCAAATGCCTTTAAACTTACAAATCAGCAAAGAGCACAGCCCACTTACTTGAAAACCTGATTCGTCTGTGGGTTTACAAATGGACGGAGCTGGAATTTAATAGTGAGTCATCTATTTAGTATATTTGAATGATTGAGCTTCCAGGCAGGCACCAGGTGAACAATTTTTTTGGCTCATCTTATATGTATTAAAGAAAATGGATCAAAAAATTCAAACAAACTAAATTATTGTTCATTGTGATTGTCAATCCCATATCCTTTGTTGCAAACTTCGACAAATTAGGGACCTAGACACTGGCGATTCAACTTCTGATCTGCAGAATGAGAATGGGCACATTTGGGGACTAGCCCTGGCTAACAGGATAATTTGTAATAATGTTTGAGTGATGCTTTTGCAAGTGACTATATATTTGTATATGCTGAGGGTAGAGTATCGGGTCATGGGAGCCAGTTATGGGGTATAGGAGACCAGTGGAAGGGTAATGAAAAGAGTCAAAACTAGTCTTGTCTAGAAACTCCTCACAGATAGAGCAAACAATCCAATTCTTGAAAGAACCTGAGATCCTAAGTATAAGAGGATCTTATTTATTTCATTGCTTTCTGCCTTAGTTTCCTTATCAGTGAAAAGAAATAAGAATGCCTACTTTCATTTCATTTTCAGAGACAGGATGAAAGGGGGTGATGAGGTTTTTAAAAAGTTTCTATATTCAGTTTCTGGAGACTAAGAAGAATTTATCTTATGAGCAAGGGACTTGGCATGATATGCTACTTCAAAAGTCAAGTGCCTTTGAATCAGCTTGCCTTATGGGATCCCCAATGGACTGAATGGATAAATATGGTACTATGTGATGCTTTCTCATTTTCTTTCCTTTATTCACTCCTTTGCTCAATAAACATTTACAGGTGCCTACTCTGTGTCAGGCACAGTGTTTGGCATGGGGAAGCCAGCAATGAAAACTTTACTCTCTTCCTGCAAGAGTGCATTGTCTATGTGAGGAGACCAAAGAAAATGCCAACAGTAACAGTGGAGTGCAGTAGGTGCTCTACAGGGTGGAGACCGGGTTCTGTGGGGATATAGAACAGAGGCTCTCACTCAAACTGGGGCCAGAGAAAGCTTCAAAAAGACTTTGGCGTTTGGGCTGAACTTTGGAGATAGCCAAGTGGAAAAGCTAAGAGCACAGCTTACTTGTGGCAATATCTAATAATAAGCTACAACTGGAAACAATATATAAAAAAGGACTAGATTGAATAGTAAAGAACAGACTTGCCCTGAAAGGGATGACAGGAACTCAGAATGATGTCATGCATCATTTCCATTTGTCTTATTATTAAGGGAGGGACTTCTCTGGGTCTTCTTTTCCAACTTAATGGTTGTAAAGAGTAGAGTATCTTTCTGTGACCAAGTCTCGAAGGGCAGGTAAGAGAACCGACCTTGCTGGTACTGTGAGCTCATGTCCTTTCTTTCCTTTCCCTGTCAACCTCCCCACATCTGTGGCCCATATTCACAGCCCCTGCTTCCTTCTCTCCCATTCTCTTACTAACTCCTTGAGCATTGAGTTCCATCCCTGAATGCTTTCTGTAGGATAAACCAGCATTCTTTTTTTCAGTCAGTTTTATTTAGTTCATATTCTCTTCTCAGCAACATTTATTCTGCTGACCATATTCTCTGATGGATGCCTTTCTTTAGTATCTTTTGATGGCTCATGACTCCTTTGCTGTGTCAGCATTTCTTCCCCCTCCCCCCTCCCCCTTTTTTTTTGTCTCCAATTGTGTGTGTCCTTGGTTGGCCTGGCTGGTATATTCATTTTCTTCCTCACTTTTTGTGCCCTTGCATTCCTTTATACCTACTCCACCCAAATGCTAAGACTTAACTTTTAACCTGTGCTTAATTGAAAAGACATGATAGTACGCAGGTTAAAAGTATGGATTCTGGTGTCAGAGGGTCTGAGTTCAAATCCTGACTTTGCCACTTTCCTTATCCTTAAAATGGAAATAATAAAATTTACTTCATTGGATTATTGAGTTAATATGCATAGAATATGGAACTACTTATAGAAAAACACCTGCTACATAGTAACTACTATGTAAGTATTAACTCATTATTATTATGCTCAGATCAACTTTTAAAATCTGCTCTTAGTACATCTCTATTTGCATAGCTTTTGAATTCATTCCTTACTTTCCGTTCTTTACAGCTTTCCACCCCTTGTAAAGAAGTGATTAAGAAAAAAAAAAAAAGAAGTGATTAAGAGTATGGCCTTTTTTTTTTTAATCTTTAATTTATTTATGATAGTCACAGAGAGAGAGAGAGAGAGAGGCAGAGACATAGGCAGAGGGAGAGGCAGGCTCCATGCACCGGGAGCCCGACGTGGGATTCAATCCCGGGTCTCCAGGATTGCACCCTGGGCCAAAGGCAGGTGCTAAACCACTGCGCCACCCAGGGATCCTGAGTATGGCCTTTTGAGGCTCCTGAGTGGCTCAGATGATAAAGCAGCCAACTCTTGATTTCAGCTCAGGTCTTGATTTCTGGGTTGTGGGATCTAGCCCTGCATTGAGCTCCTAGCAGAGTCTCCTTGTCCCTCTTCCTGCCTTATTCCTGCTCTCTCAAATAAATTTTAAAAATTTGGATTTTTGAGTTAAACCTGGGTTAGTATTTCAGTTATACTTTTAACTAACCACATGACCTTGTGTAACATTCTTCATCTCTCCAAGCCCTCATCTCCTCCACTGTATCTATATCATAGAATTGGTGTGAGGGTTAAATTAGGTAATACATGTGAATGAGAGGATACAAGTATAGGGTAAACAGTTAACAAATCATTATTCCATTGTTGTTACTGCCTGATCTCCTATATTCTGCACAAACACTGCATCTTCCACAAAGCCTCCTCAGACTGCTCCAACCACAATGCTATCTCCTTCTGGACTTCTGTAGCATTTGTTATCCGTACCACTTAGTTGACAGTTAGCATATGTCACTGTGTATTGGCATTTACCGTTTTGCTGATATTTCTTCTCTCTCTGGTTTAAGCCTAAGCTTTTTGAAGGTAAGGATCTTGTCTTAAATCTCCTTGTAGCTTTAGCATCTAACCTGGTGCTTGGAAAATAAATGGTGATAGAAAACCCCATTCTCCTTATATTTCAAAAGTCCAAATTGGAGTGATTATCTTTTCCCACAAAATCTGCTCCTGTTCTCAATTTCTTAAGACATCCCTTTTATTTCTAATCTAGTACAGAAATCTTTGACATTTCTCAAGGATTTCTTATAATCTCACTGAGTTATATCAGTTCTGCATATTCCTGGCTCAGTGCCTATCACATAGCACTTGCTCATTAAATGTTGAATGATGAATGACTCAAAATGTAAATTTATATATAAATACATATATAAAACTATATTTTTATTTTAAAATGTTTCAGATTTGGGATCCCTGGGTGGCGCAGCGGTTTAGCGCCTGCCTTTGGCCCAGGGCGTGATCCTGGAGACCCGGGATTGAATCCCACGTCGGGTTCCCGGTGCATGGAGCCTGCTTCTCCCTCTGCCTATGTCTCTGCCTCTCTCTCTCTCTCTCTCTCTCTCTGTGTGTGTGTGTGTGTGTGACTATCATAAAAAAAAAATGTTTCAGATTTGCCTCTTTTCTTTATCCCTAATGGCACCACCCTAGTACATACAGCTCCTCAAGGAGTCAAGTCTAGAATATTGAAATAGCTTTTTGCCTGGATCCCTAATTTTCTTCTTTCACTTATTTGTTTAGAGGATTTTAATTATTTATTTTGAGAAAGAAAGAGAGAGAGAGAGAGAAAGAGAGAGAGAGAGGATATGACCAGGGGGAGGGGCAAAGGGGGAGGGAGAGGGAGAAGCAGACTCCCCACTGAGCAGGGAGCCCAATGTGGGGCTCAGTCCCAGGACCCTGAGATCATGACCTGAGCCAAAGGTAAATGCTTAACCAACTGAGCCACCCAAGAACCCCATCTTCTTTCATTTTAATCCATCTTGTGTATGACTGCTAGACAAATATTATTAAAACACCATTTCTAATCACAAATATTACCCCATTTGATCCTTACAACAAGCCTTTGAGGATGGTTTCTCTACAGCTTATGGAATCAACAAATCCTCTGAGGCTAATTTTCTAGTTTTTTCATAGTTTGGTGTCACTCTACTTATCTTGCATTTTCACCTGACAGTATCCCTCATAAACTCCATGTTCCTCCCAAGCTGATACCACTAGTCTTAAACATTTTCCTTCATAAGTGCTCCTGATGTCATGTCAAATCCTGCTTTAATCATGGTATCAATCATGAAAAACCCTTATCTTTCTTTTTTCGCTTCAAAATTTACCCATTTTTAAAAAAGAATATAGAATTCCCTTCATGACACTTTCTTAGGTTGTAACCTTCAGTTATTTAATTCTTCTTCATATAACTGTCTTGTAAACTTGCTAGCCTCCCATTTAAAATCTTTATTATTCTACCTGCCATGTAAATACTTGCTCCAACTTTTTGCTGTCTAATTATGCTATGTGGGTTAGTACGTATGTCTCCCTAGTTGTATCATAGATCTATTAAAAGAGTTTTAATTCTTTGCATGTTCTTCAACATCTAAGTGAGCTGACTACAAAGTAGAAGCTCACAAATACTTAATTGACTAATACTGTGGAAGTTAATCTGTGAAGTTAGTGTTTTGATTCATGATAAGATCTATGATGTTTTCAAATTACTTGATTCAATGCCAGATTATGTTGTCTGTTTTATATTGACTAATAGGTAAAATGTTATCATATCACTTATTTTAATAAAAACAAAGTTTGCTATTAATGAAAGGGCTCTCCAGATTTATCTTTTTAAATTTGAATGGAATGCCTAAAAATGTTCCATAAAAGGGAATTTAAAAATTACAGAAATCAAACCCTGATTTGAAGTTTCTATTTCTGGATGCCAGTTCAATAAGTAAATTCAAGGATGTTCATTTCAATCCTTCCAATACTAATACTATGGAGAGCTCATGGCTGCTCTCCCTCATAATGAGTCCAGGTTCTGGAGATGCCAAGACTTTAGAATTCAGTGGAATCTGTTGTTGAGTCCAACTGCAGTGCTGGTTGGTAGTTGTTGTTGGATGCTAAGAAGGGGATTGTGCCATAGAAAAAGACAGATACTCTAAAGTGTTTTCCTTTTAAATCTTGTTAGAAATGTGAAATTCTGTGATTTGACATGGTGTGCTCCAGGGTTTTATTCAGTGCTGCCTTAAGGAAATAGGTGCATGTTTGTATGGGGAGCAGAGGGAACTCTAGATGCCATCCTCTTACTGCCCTCCATGAGTATATGGAAAGTTACCTGGCAAAGGTCCTATACTTCAGTAATCCTCATTCCACCTTTATGGTTTTTGCCAAATATCTTTGCTTTAAATGGATTATTTTTATTTAAATACATTTACCTAAAAAGAAAAATGTCTTTATATCACTACCCAAAATAAAAAAAACAGTTTCTGTTGTCATGAGTAGAATGTACCATGAAAATACATACAACAAAACCAAAACCTTTTATCAAATTCTAGCCAGATATTTTGGATTCTGAGTCAGAAGATTGGACTCACTCTCTCTTATAAAGGAAGATTAGTGGATGTTAGAGAAGTTAGTTAAGACGTATTAAGATGAGACTTTCTTCTCATCAAAATCAGTATTATTAAAAGCCAATTAATTGTATTAATTACTCCCCTCAAGTTTCTTTTTATTTTTCCCACTGATAGATGTTCCCCTAAGAGATAGGTTTAATTTTCCCTGATTTTGATTTATAGTGAATATATCCTTCTATCAACTGCTTCTTTCACTTACCATTTTGTTCTTGAGATTTATCAATATTAAATTTGTTTTATCTGTGGTTCATTTATTTTTTACTGCCTTACAATATTTAGGTGTATAATATATCATGATTAATCTATTATTTTGGTGTAGTTTTTGTTTCTCAATTTTTGCTATGATAAACAATGCTGTTTTGAACATTCTTATACATATCCCCTAGCTTATATGTGCCAGAATGTTGAATTACTTACAAGTGGAATTGCTGAGTCATAGAGGGTGCACAACTTATTTCCTATGCCTATTTTCTCCCCATGTCTATTTTTAAAAGATTTTATTTATTTATTTGACAGCTAGAGGGAGAGAGCACAAGCAGGGGGAGTGGCAGAGGGAAGAGAAGAAGCAGACTCCTCATTGAGCAGGCCACCTGCTGTGGGGCTTGATCCCAGGACCCCAGGATCATGACCTGATCCAAAGGCAGACACCCAACTGACTGAGCCACCCAGGTGTCCCCTCATGCCTATTTTTAAGTGCAAATTACATTACCATCACACATGGATGAATGTCCCATGGCTGCACATCATTACTCACCCCATATGATGTCAGTGTTTTAAAATATTTACCAAATATTGGATAGGAAAAAACTGTTTGTTGCTTCCCTTTGCTTTTACGTGACTACCGGTAAAATTCAACAGTTTTCTCATTGAGAGAGAAAGAATCGAAAGAAAACAATTTTCTCATTACGTTAAGTTAATTAATGTTATCCTTGCATATCACCTAAAATTACTTGTGTATCCCATCTTGGAACTAGGAGAAAATTTAACTTGAATCACTTTCTTTTTCTCTTTTCTTTTTCTTTGGAGCTTGAACTCAAGACTCTGAAGGCATGAATCACATGCTCTACTGACTGAGCCAGCCAGGTGCCTCTAAATTGAGTCATTAAAACAACAACAACAACAACAAAAACAAAAAACAAAAACAAAAAAAAAAACTGAAGGAGAATCCCAAACAGGAAGTATCCCTATGCCATCAAAGACTGTTGTACACTTGGGTTGTCAAATCTGTAATTCTGCTAATTTTCATTTTCATTCTAGGAACTCTCATTACAAAGGCCCAGGGCTGATAAAATGAGATCTTTCAATGCACCTACAACACCTCCTCTGAAGACTCCAATATAATTCATGGAGATCATCTTCTTTTTTTAGTGGTTAACAACTACAGTAATGTTAGGCTATATACCCAAAACCTTGGCTTGGAAGTCCACAACAAGCTGAAGGGAAACAGTCAGCAGATACAGGGAAAAACATTTTAGGGTTTCAGAACAATTGGAGTAACCTAGGAAAGAGATAAGTGTATTAAGAGGGCAGCCCGGGGGATCCCTGGGTGGCGCAGCGATTTGGCGCCTGCCTTTGGCCCTGTGGGGCCCCCGATCCTGGAGGACCGGGATTGAATCCCACGTCAGACTCCCGGTGCATGGAGCCTGCTCCTCCCTCTGCCTGTGTCTGTGCCTCTCTCTCTCTCTCTCTCTCTCTCTCTCTCTCTGTGTGTGTGACTATCATAAAAAAAAAAAAAAAAAAAAAAGGGCAGCCCTGGTGGCTCAGCCTTCCGCCCAGGGCCTGATCCTGGAGACCTGGGATCGAGTCCCACGTCAGGCTCCCTGCATGGAGTCTGCTTCGCCCTCTGGCTCTGTCTCTGCCTCTCTCTCTCTCTCAATCTGTGTCTCTCATGAATAAATAAATAAAATCTTAAAAAAAAAAAAAAAAGAAGTGTATTAAGAGGAATGCCTGGGTGGCTTAGCAGTTGAGCATCTGCCTTCCGCTCAGGGCATGACCCCCCGGTCCTGGGATCAAAAAAATTTTTTTTAAAGATTTTATTTATTTATTCATGAGAGACACAGAGAGAGAGGCAGACACACAGGTAGAGGAAGAAGCAGGCTCCATGCAGGGAGCCTGACATGGGACTCGATCCCGGGTTTCCAGGATCACACCCTGGGCCAAGGGTGGCGCTAAACCACTGAGCCACCAGGGCTGCCCTAAATAAATAAAATCTTTAAAAAGAAAAATTAATCATAGTATATTATGATTCAGAACTGAAATAAAAGTTATTCTGTCTGCAGAAAAGCACAGAGACATTGAAATATACATTTGATACAAATGCAGCAAATATTCATCCTTGGAGGAATTGCCAAGTATTTCATAGCTTCTTGTAATTACTTTATACAGGACTTAGGAAAGGAAGACACTCACAAGTATAGGAAACTGTTACATTTTGTTACTGAGATATATGTAAAAGAAATGCCTATTATACATCAAACAATGCATGTGAAGGTAAGGGGGAAAAAAAGCCAAATCCCTTAGAATAGATGCAGGAAATTTCAAAGTAATGAGAACTTGTATTGTGGATTCATGCATGAGACAAGATTGTGATTAAGCATCATGCTGTAGAAAATAGAAACACTATCAACTGTCTTTTGCTTATGTAAAACTAATTGCCAAACTGATTTTTTTAGGTAGACTGTGGTTATACCAACTGTGTATGACAATTTGTTTTCCTGAAATAGAGGAAGAGTTTTTAATAATTTGACCATCTAATATTATTTTTGTTCTCAAAAGTCAGATCAGCTTCTTTTCTTTACATAATTGAGATGTTTTGCTTCAATAATAGTACTATTATTGGTGACAGTGTTATTTAGCCCTGAGAAAAATCTGTTTCAAATACTGCATGATATCACTTAGATGTAGAATCTAAAAAAGTCAAACTTATAAAAACAGAGAGTAAAAAAGTGGTTGCTGGGGGCTGAGGTACAGGGTGGGGGAAATAGGAAGAGATTGATAAAAGAGTACAAACTTTCAGTAATAAGATGAATAAAGTCAGGATATCTGGATGGTTCAGTAGTTGGGCATCTGCCTTCTGCTCAAGGTATGACCCTGGGGTCCTGGGATCGAGCCCCACATCGGGCTCACTGCATGGAGCCTGCTTCCCCCTCTGCCTGTGTCTCTGCCTCTCTCTCTGTGTGTGTCTCTCATGAATAAGTAAATAAAATCTTAGAAAATAATGATAAGATGAATAAAGTCTGAGGATCTAAAGTATAATATGGTAACTATAGTTGATAACATTGCATTGTATAATTGAAATGTGCTGAGAGAACTTAGATGTTCTCACTAAAAAAACAAACAAAGATAAATATATGAGGGGATGGTTGTATTGATTAACTAGATGGTGGAATTCTTTGACAACATATATGCATATTAAATCATCATGATTTAAAAAATATCATCATGATTTACACTTTTTAAAAAAAGATTTCATTTATTTATTTGAGAGAGATAGAGAGAGAAGGAGCATGAGGAGGGGCAGAAGAAGAGGGAGAAGCAGACTCCCCACTGAGGAGGGAGCCCCATGTTGGGCTCCATAACAGGACTCCCAGGATCATGACCTGAGCCGAAGGTAGACTCTTAACTGACTGAATCACCCAGGTGCCCCTTGATGAAATATCTTACAATTTTATTTGGCAATTATACCTCCATAAACCTGAAAAGAAAACTTAAAAAAAAAAAAAAATTCAAACTTTGGAACTTAAACCTCCTGGCATAAATTTAGCTGGATGAATGCTTTTTTCCCCCTGGAATCAACATCTGTAGTATCTATAGGATAACTTGTACACCTCTGGAAATGCTTGTATGTAGCAGGATGGAAGTTTCTTTAAGGCTCATGTGTTTTAGGGCAGCCCTGGTGGCTAAGCGGTTTAGCGCCGCCTTCAGCCCAGGATGTGATCCTGGAGACCTGGGACTGAGTCCCACATCCAGCTCCCCGCATGGAGCCTGCTTCTCCCTCTGCCTGTGTGTCTGCCTCTCTGTGTCTCTCGTGAATAAATAAATAAATAAAATCTTTTTAAAAAAGGCTTATGTATTTTAAAAATTTATAACATGTTTAGAGTGTGGAGAGACTGCTACCTGTAAATAGATCTGCTCCTCTGAATAGTTCCTTAAGGATCTCTCTTCCTCTTCTCTCCTTTTATTTAATTCTACACAATGAAAAACTTCCCTTTTTATTTTTATTTATTTATTTATTTTTATTTTATTTATTTATTTATGATAGTCACAGAGAGAGAGAGAGAGAGAGAAAGAGAGGCAGAGGGAGAAGCAGGCTCCATGCACCGGGAGCCCGACGTGGGATTCGATCCCGGGTCTCCAGGATCGCGCCCTGGGCCAAAGGCAGGCGCCAAACCGCTGCGCCACCCAGGGATCCCAAAACTTCCCTTTTTAAAGCCAGATCTGATCTTATTGCCTGTAGAATAACATACAAATTGCCCAGTCTGGTATTCAGTTTGACAATGCCAGTTCACCTTTCCAGCTTTAGCTTCCATCAGTACCCTTCTGAACATCCTATACCTCAATCACATTCGACTACTTGCCTTTGCCCAAACCTACCTATAGTCTCTTTTCCCCACACCTTTGCTTATGCTGCTCCCTCCTTGTGGAATCCTTTTCTAGCATTCGTTCTCATCCTTCACAGCCCAGCCAAGTAGTGCTATTTCATATCTCATTATTGTGGGTTAATGTCTTCCTCCCTTATTTTCCTATCACTTTCATTGCTGTGAAAGCATGTCATGTTACTCCTGCACTTGCTTTATCTTGTATTACAATTAAGAGTGATTTACGTGTACATCTGCTCTCTTACACTGTGGGCTCCTGTGGGGAGTATCAAATTTTTTATTACTTTTATTCATTCAGTAATGAATAGGGCTAGCCACTGCCTTAAGTGCTCTTACGAAGCTTCTAGGCAATCAGGAAAGCCAGACATTAACAAATAATTATAAATGTGTTAAATATTATAATGGAGCAATGCTGGTTTAATGGGACTATACCATACTGGGACATAGTTTAGTCTGGGGAATTAGGGAATGCTTTCTGGAAATGACATTTAAATTGAATTCTGGGGATCCCTGGGTGGCTCAACCATTTAGCGCCTGTCTTTGGCCCAGGGCGTGATCCTGGAGTCCCAGGATCAATTCCCACATCAGGCTCCCTGCCTTGAGCCTGCTTCTCCTCCCTCTGCCTGTGTCTCTGCCTTTCTCTGTGTCTCTCATGAATGAATAAATAAAATCCTTAAAAATAATAATAATAAAATTAAAAAATAATTAAAAAATCTTTAAAAAAATAAATTGAATTCTGACAGATAGGAGGAAGTAGCTGGATGTGTTGTGCCCAAGATTGCGAATCCGAGAAACCACCAAGGACCCGACACCGATGCAAGCGAACGAGGGTTTATTTACAAGCTGGAGCTTGGGTCCAAGTGTACCCGACACAGCGGAGCAGGGACTTGGACCCTGAAGTAGGTTACAGCTGGGTTTTTTATAGGCTGGTCTAGGGGATTTTCAGAAGGGATGGAAGAATTTCTCAAGTTCTGTTTACATTTTGATATGGGGCTTTCAAGGGCATTGAGCTCTGTTCTCATTCTAATATGGGACTTTCTACCACAGGTGTGGGCTCTGTTGTCTTTCTGATACAGGATTCTCTGCCTAGGGCAATTCTGAGGTCTGTTGTCTTTCTGATATGGGATTACCTGCAGAGGACATTGAGGACATTCTGCAGTTTTTCCTATAAAGTTCAGTTCTTATTCACAGGGGCCTAAGATGGCTGTACTTGTGCTAATGCTAAACTTGAGGTGGAATGGCCTTGATTTTTCTCAGCCTCCACAGGTGAAAGTGGGAAGGGAGTTGAAAAAGAAGATGGGAATAGTATCTAAGAAATCTAAGACTTTAGAAATGATGATGTGTTCTAAGTACTGAAAAAAGTCAGGGTTGTGGGGATTAAAGGAAGGAGGGAGAGTGTAGCACGATGAGAGTCTGGAGAAGCAGGCAGAGGCTAGGTGATGCAGTCTTAAGAATTTATGATTTTATCCTGAGGGCAGTAGGAAGTCACTGGAGGTTTTAATAAGGGGGATGTGAACATTTGGGGTTCAGGAGCCAATGGTTAAGAAAGAATTCTTGAGACGTCTTTGGTGCAAAAAGGAGGTTTATTATTATTATTTTAAAAATATTTTATTTATTTATTCATGAGAGACACAGAGAGAGGCAGAAACACAGGCAGAGGAAGAAGCAGGCTCCATGTGGGGAGCTGGATGTGGGACTTGATCCCAGGACTCCAGGATCATGCCCTGAGCAAAGGCAGACGCTCAACCACTGAGCCACCCAGGTGTCCCAAAAGGTGATTTTATTAAAGCACGGGGACAGGACCCGTGGGCAGATGTAGCTGCTGTGCTGGAGTCATGAGGAGTGTCCCATTATATATCTTTAAGTTGGGAGGGGGTTAGGGAGTGTAAGCTTCTAAGGAATTTTGGAAGCAAGGTTTCTAGGACCTCGAGGGGCTAGCTGTTGTTAGGAAAAGGTCATTTACTACTGTCTAGTGAAATCTTAGTCTTGAGACCCTCCAGATGTATATGGGCAGGCCATATTCTTGGAGGATGATTGCTAACATATATCTTGGTGGGGGTGGGTAGAGATAAAAGAAGTTTCCAGAGGAATTTTTATATGTTAAAGTAGACTTACAGGATCCTGGAGGTTGGGCTACTGTGAAACTAAGGCTGCCTTTTGTCTTTAGCAAATTATTAACATCAATGCAGTTGAGTTTCTAGAGGAAGGTCACTTTGCCTATCTCAAGGACTTGTAAACGGGCTGTAGGTTGTAAAGAAACTTAATTTTTTTCTTTTGCCTTTGTTCTCCACATCAACAAGGAGGTCAGAGTTGGGTTTTTTATAGTGCACTTTAGCTGCAATATGGAGAATAGATTGGAAACACAAGAGTAGATGAAGGAAGGCCCCTTTCTCCACCCTCCCCCCAGTGGGGCTTGTTTTGTTTGTTTATGATAATCCAGGCAAGAGACAATGGTGATTTAGGTCCTTAGATCTTTGCATCCCCTATAAGGTGGAGTACAAGTGTTTCCAGTCTACTTAATAAATATTCTTTGAACTGAAGTTCATTGATTCATCTCGTGTAAACTACAAGACACTATAAGGAAGTGTCAGGAAAACATTTTAAACAATTGGGCATTCTTCTCCAGGTGACCTCCTCAGGTTTGTGAGCCCAGGTATCACTTAGTCCAGGGCAAACCCTTCCTCCCCAGGAGTCTCCTAAAGATTGTGTATCAGGAAGGGAGTGCTATTGCTAAAACTACTGCCAGTTTCATTTTATAGGAAACTTCCTATAAAGGTCACTTGTTAAGTATTGGTGGAAATGACATTCTTTTCCACTTGAACAAAAGGAAGCTCATACTTTCTCATTAGCTGGCTCCTGCTTTGGTTGCTAATGTTTCAAAATATGCAAATAACATCTCTCCCTTAGTTTACTGCATAAAAAAGAAAAAACAGCCTATGCATTTTAGTCTTTTGTGAGGTTAGAAAATCAGTCCAGGTGTGATATTTAGTATCCTTGTGCCAGGCCATTGTTTATGCTTAGTAATTTTTTTTTAAATTTCAAGATAGGGGCAGCCCGGATGGCTCAGCAGTTTAGCACTGCCTTCAGCCCAGGGCCTGATCCTGGGGACCTGGGATTGAGTCCCACGTCGGGCTTCCTGCATGGAGCCTGCTTCTCCCTCTGCCTGTGTCTCTGTCTGTCTGTCTGTCTGTCTCTCTCTCTTTCATGAATAAATTAATAAAATCTTTAAAAAAAAATTTCAAGATAACCATTTATCATCAAAAAAGGGAAAATGTCTGTGGGTATGCATATGTGTGATTCAAGAAGATGAGTCAAGGATGATTTATTTGTCACATTTTCACCTCGAAATGGACATAATTATACTAGAAAATATTTTAAATATTTTTAAATTTTTAAAAAATATTTTATTTATTTTAAGAGAGAAACAGAGAGAGAGAGAGAGAGAGAACATAAGCAGTGGGAAGGGCAGAGGGAGAGGGAGAAGCAGACTCCCCATTGAATAGGAAGCCCTAGGTGGGGCTTGATCTCAGGAGACTGAGACCAAGACTCCAGCCGAAGGCAGACGCCCCACCCACCAACCTACCTAGGCGCCCCTAAAATATTTTTTAAAAAGGAAAGAACAGGGCAGCCCAGGTGGCTCAGTGGTTTGGCGCCGCCTTCAGCCCAGGGCATGATCCTGGAGACCTGGGATTGAGTCCCACGTCTGGCTCCCTGCAGGGAGCCAGCCTGCTTCTCCCTCTGCCTCTCTCTCACTGTCTCTCTCTGTGTCTTTCATGAATAAATAAATAAAATCTTTAAAAAAAAATAAAAAGAAAAATACAGAAGAATAGATATCAGAAGGTAATAGCCAGTTACATAAGGCATAACTGTTTGGGGCATCTGGGAGATATCTATACCTATATCTACCGATTTATATAGATATAGATGTAGATATAGATAAGGATACCAAATAGATACATTAAAATATAACCACTTTTTAACTAATTGTCTTTTAATTATGACAAAGCCAAAGAAATTGATCATCCTTCTTTCAAACCTGGGGGAGGCAGGCAGAGGGAGAAGGAGGCAGAGGAGAGGAAGAAGGAGGCTCCCTGGCCAGCAGGGAGCCCAATGCGAGGCTGGATCCCAAGATCCCAGGGTCCTTCCCAGGGTCCCAGGATCCCGATTGATGACCTGAACCAAAGCCAGATGCTTAATGACTGAGCCACCCAGACGCCCCAAACCCAGTGTTTTTATCTGTAAAGTAGAGATAATAATATCTACTTCGTGAAGTTGTGAGGATTGAATAAAATCATGTGTTATGGGTTGCCTGGGTGGCTTAGACAGTTAAGCGTCTGTCTTCAGCTTAGGGTCCTGGGATCTCCCTCTGCTGCTCCCCCTGCTTGTGCTCTCTCTCAAATACATAAATAAAATCTTTACAAAAATTGTGTGTTATATAAAAACACAAATAAGTACATAAATATCAAGTAATAAAGTAATATATGAAGATCATGCGAAGGCAGCCCAGGTGGCTCAGTGGTTTGGCGCCGCCTTCAGCCCAGGGCGTGATCCTGGAGACCCGGGATTGAGTCCGACGTCAGGCTCCCTGCATGGAGCCTGCTTCTCCCTCTGCCTGTGTCTCTGCCTCTCTGTGTCTCTCATGAATAAATAAATAAATAAATAAATAAATAAATAAATAAATAAATTTTTAAAAAGTAAAGGTCATGCTAAGATGTTCTGATATCTAGTCTTTTCAACCTGAAAGATTTAATATTATTAAGAATGATTACATTATGGATTGGATTAAGGGAAATTTTTTAGACAATTTTTTTTCTAGCTTTATTGTTATATGATTGACATATAAGATCATTTAAATTTTAGATGTACAGCATATTGATGTGATATACTTATATACTGGGGCTCCTGGCTGGTTTAGTCAGTGGAGTACGTGACCCTTGATCTTGGGGTTCTGAGTTCAAGCCCCATGTTGGGTGTAGACATTGCTTAAAAATAATCTTAGAAAACAAACCACAAGGATGGTATAGTTGGTTAACTGATTCTCAGTTTTGGCTCAGGTCATGATCTCAGGGTCATGAGAATGAGTCCCATGTTGGGCTCTAAACTCATCAAGGAGTCTGCTAAAGTTTTTCTCTCTCTCTTTCTCCTTCTGCCCCTCCCTGCTCACTCTCTCTCTCTTGAATAAATAAATAAATCTTAAAACACACACACATACACACAGACAAATGATATACTTACATATTGCAAAATGATTATCCCACAGCCTTAGCCAACAGTTCCATCAAGTCACATAATTACCATTTTGTTTTTGTGTTGAGAACTTTTAGGATCCACTCTTTTAGAATTTAAAAGTATATAATACAGAGTTGTTAATTACAATCACCATGCTCTACACTGGATCCCCAAGATTTCTTCATCTTACAACTGGAAGTTTGTACACTTTGATCTAGAGAAACTTTTAGATAGTTGCAATTTGTCTTTGGTTCAACCCTCTGCTCTTTTCCATTCTTCTGCCAATCCCTGCTTCTTTCTCTTCAATATTCATATTCATGGTGTCCTCATGATGATTTCTGATTGCTCATTGCTTCCCTTTCTACAGCCTATTCAGACCTAATCTCTCCCAAAGTATTTCATGATATATACCAAAATGTTATCCTTCCCCAAAACCTGTTTACATTCTATGAAATCTCTTCATGAACCTGATATTAGCTGATGCTAGGAAGAAAGTACTCTTACTAAACTAATTTGAATCAAAGCATTTAGTTGATTTAACCCTTTATGGGTATATTTACCTTTGAAAAGAGAACAGTCATTAATCCAAGTTATGTTGTAGTAGAATTTTAAGCTCTGTAGAGGAGATGTTTCTTAGCTCAGGCAACAATTTACCTTGTAGTAGTTCTCAATCTTAGCTGCCTCTTGGAATTGTTTGAGAAGCTTATAAGATGTCTACTGCCAAGACCACACCCTCAGATATTTTAATACAATTGGTCTGGGGTGGAGGCCAGGTATTGGAATTTTTACAGTATTCTAGATGGATTCTAATGTGTAGCTAGGTTTGAGAGCCACTGGGTTAGAATGACTATCTTGATTTAGTTTTCAATACTAAAAATTTCTGTTTTTCTGTTATGTAAGTTGTATACACATTAGTATCTGGTAAAAGAAGGTTGGGAAAATTTTAATGGAAAGATAATAGAAAAATTATTATAATTTAAATGTCATCAATCCAGCTCCCACATTTTACTAATGAGGAAACGGTTTCAACTGCAAACAGCTAGTTAGAGTGGGAGCCGGGACAACAATAGGATCTTTTAAAATACTCTAAATATATTTTGTTTTTACTTTAAAATTTTAGTTGATGTATTAGTGAATTAAACTTATTTTAAAATAAGATTAATTTATGCAAATGACAAAATTTAAACAATGCACAAAAATACAAAATGAAAAGCAGATCTCCAACCCCACTCCAATTTGTTTTTTTTTTTTAAAGTAGGCTCCATCTCAGTGTGAAGCCCAACACAGTGCTTAAACTCATGACCCCGGGACACCTGGGTAGCTCAGCAGTTTAGTGCCTGCCGTAGGCCCAGGGTGTGATCCTGGAGACCGGGGATGGAGTTCCACATCAGGCTCCCTGCATGGAGCCTGCTTCTCCCTCTGCCTGTGTCTCTGCCTCTCTCTCTCTCTGTGTGTGTGTCTCTAATGAATAAATAAAATCTTAAAAAAACAAAAACAAAAACAACAAACTCATGACCCTGAGATCAAGACTCGAGCTGGGTGGGATCAAGAGTCAGACACTAAAAAAAAAAAAAAAAAAAAAAAAAGGGTCAGAAACTTAGGTGATCACTGAGTCACCCAGGTGCCCCCCGATAAGCACTTTGAAAGATTACTTTCTAAAAATTTCTGCCACAAAGAGTAAAATCATTGTCTTCCACAAGGCGGCAGTATTGCTTACTATTCAACAATATCCCCACAGCCCGACACTTCATCATCCAGGATGGATTATGAAGATTTAGTCTGCCCAGAGACAGTATCTGTCCCTGATACCGAAAAGCCAGGTCAAAGCCAGATTATTAATTCATGAGGAAACCCAGAAATGAGCAAGAACTGCACCAGACAGAACTGTTAGAGTGTGTAGAAGGAGTGGTAATAAATTAGGCACTGAGACAGCCAGTTGAAGCACAGAGCAAGATGCTGCTTTGGAAAATCTGTCAATGGCCTACCTCTCTGGAGGTACTAGAAGGGCCGGGGGTGCAGTTTTGTGAAAATGTGCATCTAACTCTGTCATGCACAAAATGTTCTCTTTATAACAAATTGGTCTGAGGTTGTATGACCCAGTCAGGGGCTTCTCTAGTATCCCTAATGGCTCCAGGAATCTCTGGGCTACTAGACAAAGGCCTGGATCATTTGATAGTAACCTTCTGCAAAAAGGTTTGGGGAGATCATGTTTGGATTCCCCAAACCTTTGTAGAATTCCAGCCAGGAACAGAGAGGATAAAGAGCACAGACATTCTGGTTTTCATTGTTAAATTCCAGAGATGTATTTGAGAATTTTTAGACCTTCTGTGTGATTATGTATCTCTTAGAGTAAGAAGTTTGTCCCTGGTGATACCTTTGAGATCTTGAGAGAACAACCTTGCTCTGTGACATTTAGGAATATGCTCCTCTGTTACCAAGGAGAAGACAGAACTGAAGAAAGTCATAACATGGTCACATTTTAGGAAAAAAAAACAACACCCTTTAATCTTCCCCAAACTTTGAGATTGTTGCAGCAGGGATGGGGCAAAGGCAAGGAAGGGTCTAGGGGAGAAAAGAGTTATGGGAGTGTCATATCACCAAGGGAGAAGCTCTGTCCCCAAGATGATTCCAGGCAAGGCAAAGAGAAAGAGGGATGTGAGAAGCACATTATGGAATTGGCAAGATAAAGCTCTAATAACTGTGGATCTATAGTGATCTGTTGGGATTCCTTCATTAAGAGGTTTATTATACAACATAGAACATAGAGCAAGGAGCAAGAACCCAATTTTTATTTTATTTTATTTTTTAAAAAAGATTTTATTTATTTATTCATGAGGAACACAGAGAGGCAGAGACATAGGCAGAGGGAGAAGCAGACTCCTCATGGGGAGCCGACGCTGGACTTGATCCCAGGACCCTGGGATCACAACCTGAGCCAAAGGCAGACACTCAACCACTGAGACACCCAGATACCCCCAATTTTTATTTTTTCTAATCAAAGAGCTTTCTAAAATCTTCCAAGCTCTTAGGCCAAGTTGTATTTCAAAGTCTTTTGATAACCCATGCCTTTGAAAGGTAACCAAGGAGTTGGTGTGACTTTTGTTAACCGCTGAGAGTCACTATGCCTAATTGCAACAAGAAACAAGAGAGGCATCATATTAAATACTTTGAGTCATAATGTCAATTCAAGTTAAAATTCTTGCTTTCCATAAGCATTATTTCTCTTAGGGCCCCCTAGCTGTTTCTAAATGATGTGCCTGGCTTCAAATAAGAAGTTACACTTTTTTTTTTTTTTTTTTGTACACTGTATCCAAACTTCATTCTAGATTAGAGCACTTGGCAATGTGTTCAATTATCATGGTTTGTAATGGGAAATCATGACCCATCTTTTCACCAGGCTTGGAAATCTTACATCAGTAGATCCTTTATTGATAAATTAAAAAACCAGGATGTTGACCTGCATTTTCTGTGTTTGAAACTAAAATAAGTTTATACAGGGTTTATAATATAGCTAGAGAATACTCCCAAACCTCAAACTGGAAATGTGAAATCTGATCAAAAGCTGATGAAGGGGCACCTGGGTAGCTCCATGGTTGAGCTTCTGCTTTTGACTCAGGTCATGATCCCGGGGTCCTAGATTCGAGTCCCACATCAGGCTGCCCACAGGGAGCCTGCTTCTCTCTTTGCTATGTCTCTGCCTCTCTTTCTGTGTCTCTCATTAATAAATAAATAAAATCTTTTTTTAAAAAAAGCCAATGAGGAAAACCTAATGTGTTCCAAGAGACTGTTAGGAGAACCCAATAAAGGGATTTTTGTTAATAGTGCAAGTAGAATACCATGTTCCTTTGTACAGGGTTAGTAGAACGATGAAAAAATGGCAAAGAATGCCCACTGATTTATCTTAATTTCACCTTAGTGCAAGTAAAAGATATGCATAAAAATCAATAATTAAATAGCATTGCCAGTACCATGTCATGTTTCCCTTTGCCCTGAAGCCAGGTATACAGTAGCCAGGAAAGATGCTCTTAGGGATCAAAAGGAGTATGTATGTCACTTTTGTCTCTCTCTTTTATTTCTCTCTCTCTCTCTCTCTCTCTCTCTCTTCCTTCCTTCTCTTCCTTCCTCCTTCCCTCCCTAATCTATCTTTCCTTTCTTTCTTTCTTTCTTTCTTTCTTTCTTTCTTTCTTTCTTTCTCTCTCTGTTTTTAAAAAAAGATCTTATTTATTTGAGAGGGAGACAGAGAGAAGGAGCAGAGGGAGGGGCAGGGGAGAAGCAGACTCCCAGCTGAGTAGGGAGCTAGACACAGGGCTTTGTCAGGACCCTGGGATCAAGACCTGAGCCTAAGGCAGAAGCTCAACTGCTGAGCCAGCCAGGCATCCCTCTGTCTCTGTCTCTGTCTCTGTCTCTGTCTCTCTCTCTTTTAAGATTTTATTTATTTATTCATGAGAGACACACAGAAAGAGAGAGGCAGAGACACAAGCAGAGGGAGAAGCAGGCTGCATTCAGGGAGCCCGACGTGGGACTGGATCCCAGGTCTCCAGGACCAGGTCCTGGGCTGAAGGTGGCGCTAAACCGCTGAGCCACTCGGGCTGCCCTCTTTTGCTGATTTCTAATGCGTGTGTTGTACAAGTAAGATGTGAAATTCTGTTGTTTGAAGCCACTGAAATTTTGGGTTGTTTGTCATTGCAACACAACCTAGCCCACATGGATCATTGGTTTGTTCAGGCTGCAGCATACATTCTCAATAGGAACAATATCACCCCAAGGGGGCAAAAATTTGTTCTTGGAGGGAAAAAAAGCCTTACTTTTTAATGTATAAGGCACAGATATACAAACAGTACACAACAAGTGTACAATATATCTGTGGTATTAAGTTTTAATGGGGGTGCAACTAAGGAAAAATTTTAAAAGGTTCAGTGGGAGACAGTAATGAATTAAGGTTGAGGAACATTGGCCTAAAGGTAAAAAGTAATGGTTAGATTATCTTCATAAAGTCTAATCCTGGGGTTCTCAACTCTGGTGGCACATCTAGATCTCCTGGAGAAGTTTCTAAAAACACTGATATCCAAGTCTCAGAGATTCCAATTTACTTGGTAGAATCCATACATTGGTATTTTTTTTAAAAAGCTCCTGGGTAATTCTAATATGCAAACAGGATTAAGAAAAAACTGGATCAAATATTCTTAAAGACAAAGCAGCTTTGCTTCCCCCAGGGAGAGGTGCCACACAAATGACAGAGAAATAGCACGCCACACTGGAAGTGGCTGGGGTGGAATACAACTCACTCCTATTTTATTTTATTTATTTATTTTTAAACTCACTCCTATTTTAGATAGGCTATTCTGGCCTCACACCAGTAACAAAAAGCTAGATTCATCAAGAATAGACAGCAACGTCCAATTTCTATGCTTTATCTTTCCCATTTCATGACACACTATTTGAATGCAGAGGGTCCTTTATGACTCATTTGGAAAACATAAGAAGGGGGGGGATGGCTGTAGTTATTCCTAGACTAGTATCCAAAGTCAGCATTTTCTGCACAGATGCAATTTGGAAATTGTCTCTATCTTCAGCTCCTAAAATTCTAAGTTCTTATGGAGTAGGTTAAAAAAGCTATTTAACATGAAATCTTCTTTACCCTCTATATTTAGGGAAACCTGAAATGCCGGAGGGAGACTTTCACATAGATTGTGAAAATTAAAAATTAAGTTAAATTTTTAAAACTTAAGAAGATAAAGCATTTTCTCCTTCTTAGCATGGAAAGGAGCCTTGATCTGGGCTAAATGACAGCAGCACAGGATTATCATGGCTGAATTTGGTCATTAGATGGATCATCAATTCTTTCCTGAAATGTCACTTGGAATTGACAATGATATGGTCCTATTTTAATGAAGTGACTCATTTTCAGCCAGGAAGTCAAAATTATAATGTGTTAATTAGCAAGGATATCACTTTATATTTTCTTTTTGTACATCTTCACAGTGGATGGCATTTACATTGGTCTCATTTATTTCAAGATTTTTTTTTTAAGATTTTATTTTTATTTATTCATGAGAGACACAGAGATAGGCAGAGACATAGGCAGAGGGAGAAGCAGGCTCCATGCAGGGAGCCCGATGCAAGACTCAGAGGACCCCCAGATCACCATCCCAGCCAAAGGCAGACGCTCAACCACTGAGCTACCCAGGTGCCCCTCTTTGGAGGTTTTAATGAAAAGGTGTATATTGGCTTTTCTGATGTTACTTTTAAAAATGATTTTACTGGGGATCCCTGGGTGGCTCAGTGGCTTAGTGCCTGCCTTGGGCCCAGGGGGCGATCCTGGAGTCCCAGGATCGAGTCCCATGTCAGGCTCCTGGCATGGAGCCTGCTTCTCCCTCCTCCTGTGTCTCTGCCTCTCTCTCTCTCTCTCTCTCTCTCTACGTCTATCATAAATAAATAAATCTTTAAAAAAATAAAATAATTTTACTTATTTATTTATTTGAGAGAGAGAGAGAGAGAGAGAGAGGGTGAGAGAGAGGGTGGGGGGAAGAGCAGAGGGAGAGGGACAAGCAGACTCCCTGCTGAGCCAGGAGTCCAACATGGTGCTCATACCCATCACCCTGAGATCACAGCCTGAGCTGAAATCAAGAGTCTGCTGCTGCTTAACCGACTAAGCCATTCATGTGCCTCTCCTGATGTTATTTTTGATAACTGAGTACCTCGCTTGAGGGCAAGGGTGGAGATATTTGCAGGCATTACTTGTGAAATTTTTGAAGCATGAAGATAAAATTTCCAGGAAATTCTCCCTAACAGGAGAGAGTTACCATCAATTGTACAACTTGACAAATGCTCACAACTAGCTTGTCAACACTTTGTTCATGATTTTGGCAGATGCAGAAATGAGAAAATCAAGTGTCTAAGGTTATTACTAGAGATTTGAGATGTAGAGGTGGATAAAATGTGGATCCAAGAAGGTTTAAATGCTAACTCATCTCTAGTTCATCACAATCTAATCCTAAAGAATGACAACAATGTGTTGTAATAAATCCTTTTCAAGATTCCTAAGGCCTCACTTACTAAAGGGGACAGAGCAACTCAGTGTCCCTGTAATGCTGTTCCCTAGTCACAGCTGATTGGACAAGAGGTAGACATGTGATCTAAACTGAGCTAATTACATTCTGTCGCCTGGATATTTGAAATTAGAATACAAAGTCTCCAGCTAGTTTATTTTGAGCACTGGACCTAGTAGGTCATGGACAGCTCGGCTTCATTGCCATTTTCTATCAAGTGGATGCTGAACCAGAGAAAGCTAATCTTCAGAATAAAATAAATAAATAAATAAATAAATAAATAAATAAATAAATTTTTGAGCCTAGAGGAGATGAAGAGAATACTTTTAGGTTCTCACTTTCAAGTTTCAAGTCCCTTGGCATCTGGAGTCCCATGTCAAGATCTAGCTGTCCTGTCCTGTATCTTTTTAACAAGCATCACCCTCTTGTGATTGAGTTAGTTTAAGTGGATTTAAGTTCTTTGCAAGCAAATATCCTTGATTAACACAGTGTTCTTCACAAAGAATAGCTAAAAAATCTATGAAGGACATAGGCCATATTTACTGCAGATGTGTGGCTTCTTAAAATTTTGCTTGAATTATCCAGATTAGCCTTCCGGTGGTTGAACTGGCTGTTTAGTACAACAGATGCAGCAGGCTTTGTGAGCAAATGGGTCACAAAGAAATGCTGAATGGCATGAATCTTTGCAGCAACGGGCACATGTTTTGCCATACAAGTTCTAGACAAAAAGGCATAGATATAAACATGCAAAACCTTATGGTTGCATTTTCTTTCATTAACCTAATTATGCTCTAATAATTTAGCTAGATTTAAAGGATATATGCATAGCAATTTAATGTCTCCATTATACAAGGGCTTAAAAAGATGCTAAAATGGATAGAATAATCAGCTCTATCAGTTCCATCAATTTCTAGCCCCCTGTGCTTCTGCTTTAAACCCCTGACACCAATTATGTAAATTTGCTCACACAGAGCCTGGTTGCTTTGGCATTGTAATTTAAATGTAGGTGTCTTATGAAGACAAAAGGAAATGCATTGTCCTTTTCAAAATTTAGAATTTAAACTGATTCACTGATTTTGTTCCTGTCGAATAACCAGGCAGCTGGAGGAACAGCTGGACCAGTTTCTGAACACCAACAAAAAACCTCAAGTCTGAATTACAATAGGGGTTTTCATCAGAATTTTATAACTACTGTTTAATAAATACAAAACACGCTTTACTAGTAATTGGCTGCTTTTCTGTTTATATTAGCAAATGTATTATGAAGATAGAGCCAAATGTACTAGGGTTTCTTGATTTACTGAGAGTAATCAACCTGGACTTTCCTTATATTAAGAATGATAATGTCCATTTTGAATGAGGAGCTAAAGACACACACACACACACACACACACACACACCCATTATGTGTTTTAGATTTGCAAAGGCAATATAACATAATAGTCTTCTGGGACTGTTTGGGTTTAACACCTAGTTTTAGTAGCTGTGTGACCTTTGGTAAGTGTTTCAATCTCTCTATGCTTTAATTTTCTCATTTGTGAAGTAGGGATAATAACAGTATGATCCAGTAATTCCACTGCTGGGTATTTACTCGAAGAAAACAGAAACACTAGTTTGGAAAGATATATGCACCCCTATGTTTATTGCAGCACTTATTTACAATAGCCAAATTATGGAAGCAGCCCAATGTAAGTATACATCCATAGATAATGGGTAAAGAAGATGGGACATATCAGCCATTAGAAACGACAAATGCCCACCATTTGCTTCAATGTGGATGGAACTGGAGGGTATTATGCTTAGTGAAGGAAGTCAATCGGAGAAGGACAAACATTATATGGTCTCATCCATTCGGGGAATATAAAAAAATAGTGAAAGGGAATAAAGGGGAAAGGAGAGAAAATGAGTGGGAAATATCAGTGAGGGTGACAAACCATGAGAGACACCTAACTCTGGGAAACGAACAAGAGGTAGTGGAAAGGGAGGTGGGTGGGAGGTTGGGGTGACTGGGTGACGGGCACTGAGAGGGTTACTTGACAGGATGAGCACTGGGTGTTATGCTCTATGTTGGCAAATCGAACTCCAATAAAAAAATATATACAAAAAAAAAGAAGATGGGACATATATACAATGGAATATTACTCAGCCATAAAAAAGAATGAAATCTTGTCATTTACAACAACATGGATGGATCTAGAGGGTATAATGCTAAGTGAAATAAAGTAGTCAGAGAAAGACAAATATCATATGATTTCACTCATATGTGGAATTTAAGAACAAACAAAAGAAGAGAAAAAGAGACAAATAACAACAACAACAAAAAAAACCCCAGACTCTTTATAAATATAGAGAACAAACTGGTGGTTGCCAGAAGGAAATGGGCAGGGAGAGGGGTAAAATGGGTAAAGGAGATTAAGAGTACACTTATACTGATGAGCACTGAGTTATGTATAAAATTGTTGAATCACTATATTTTACACCTAAAATTAATATAACACTGTATGTTAGTTATACTGGAATTAAAAATAAAAAAATATCAGTACCTACTTCATTGGGTAATTGTGAGGATTAAATGGGTTAGTTTGTAGAAAGCACTTAATATAGTGCCTAGCATATAGTGCCATTAGCCATTATTATGCCCCCAAAAGCAAAGTCATATATTTTTTTTTGAAAGTTCAGCCAATGGATCTAATTATTCCAACTAGTGCCATAGTCTTTCAAACCCAGTTAGTGACTCAAAGTAGGAAAATAGACATATGTCTGTTTTTAACATGTAAAAGTATGGGTATAGAGAGCTATAGAGTCATGCATGTACAAATTGCCTTGATCTCAAAGTTCATTTAGACTTCTTACTTCCTTATGAGAATCACATTCTTCCCAATAGGTTGGTTGGATGACTGTCTTGTCTTAAGACAGGGCCAGCATGTTCTAGTTAACTACAAGTGGACAAGGTACATTGGCTCAGGAGAGGTACAAGGTGGACCCAGTGACAGGGAGGAAATCCTGCCTCACTGATATATACCAGAAGGACGTAGACATAGGAAAGGGAGGGTAGCCTGGGGAAGCAGTTGACAAGAAGGAGGTGTAACTTGGAGTCAGTTTTTCTAAGGTAGACAGCACAGTGCTAGGAAATCTGGGAAATGGAATATTTAGAGATCTAAACAGCCTGCTGTTTGCATAAACCAGCATCTGGAATGAAGGATTAGTAAGAGCATATTAGACCCTTTCTCAGAGGGACTGTGATTTTGCAGTGTATGAAGACAAGGGAGCCAACTAAAGGAACCAGAAAGGAACACAGATACCAGAAACTGGGCAGAACACTGTGTCAGAGCTACAGCATGAGACTAGAATCACAGTAGCAATGGCAAATTACACTGGATGCCAGGATGGTTATAGGGATGGGTTGGGTGGAATCTTGAGCTCCCAAGGGCTCACCTATGTGGATAAGAAGGATAAAAAAGGCTGGGAGAGAGAGGGAGAAGAAAACACCAGGATGTCTATGAGTAAGGCAGTTTCTAAGGCAGTTTCTTTTGTCTTCTATACCTTGAGTCACAAGAAGCACCATTTAACTTCTGGGCATTCTCTCAGTGGAGGAATGGTGGTCCTTAAGGATGCCTTATGTTAGCCCTAGCTGCATCTCTGCGTGAAGGGTAGAAGAAAAAAATAAAATGACTATATTCTGTATAGAACCTAGATTTCTCCTGGCAATAAACTCTAAGTGATTGGAACTTCCCCCACCCACCATGTCCTTAAAAAACCTGCGTCCTAGTATGCAAGGAAGCATGAGGTTTATTTAGCATCACATAAAAATCTAATTTGAAAAACCATGTTTCATGATTACCAGATTAAGTAAGTAGAATGGCTTTTGGATTCAGAATTATACTCCTAGGAGAGGAAAACGATCTGGGAGCGTTGGACGCTGGTCAAATATCCTTGTGGTTGCTCCTGGACTAATAAGCCTCCTTACCTATTATCGATCATAACAACTTCTTGCTGCAGGAAAAAAAAATTCTTTTCCATATCTACAATCCTAACCTGTTGCCTAAATTATGTAGGTAGATAAGCTGAGTATGTGGGAAACAGAGACTAAAAGAAGTGCATTTAGCATTCAACTAACATTTGCTGAATCAATGAGATGCTCAGTGTGCATTAAAAGATGATGATAATAATAATAATAGTTAGGAATGAAGGAGGGAAAGGAACAAGAAAGGAACTGAGGAAGGCAAGAAACAGCTGTAGCTCTGAGGCAATTGGCTTGCCAGTTACTGCTGCTGGAAGCAACCACAATGCAGTTTTCAATTACTCAGAGGCTGGTTCTCCAGTTTGGGTATCATCTCAAATGTTTGCTTTCAATTTTCCCTTCTAATGATTGCCTTCTAGTCATCCATTTCATGCCCATCAGTCCACAGAAAAGATGAGAGAACAGAAGTGGTTGATGTTAGCTAAAACTTTCCCAATGTTTTCTTCATGGGAGGGTTAATCTCATTTCATTCTCACAACAAGGCTAGGAGAGAGGGACTATTATTATCCTTCTTTTACAAATGAGGAATCTGAGGCTTAGTGATATTCCTAAGGCCACATAGCTAATATGTAGTAGAGTTAGAATTTGAGCCATGCGCTGTCTGAACCTAGACTTATGCTTTTACCCATTATGTTCTCCTGCTTCCATGCTACACAGTCTTCTAACTTGTTCACATTGACTATAAATGTTCCAAGTGCTTTACAGTTTACAAAGTTCTTTCAAACTCCCTCTTCTTTTTCTTCTTCCATCCTCCCTCTCTTCCTTCCCTCCCTACATTTCGGTGTGTAAATGTATGTTGTACTGGTTTATTATACTAATTTTCTTTTTGTATCCTTTTTTGAGTTTGTAAGCCTTAAGCTGCCACTGTGCTGCAATGTTTAAGTTTAGTTTCCACTGGCGCAGCGGTTTGGCGCCTGCCTTTGGCCCAGGGCGCGATCCTGGAGACGCGGGATCGAATCCCACGTCGGGCTCCCGGTGCATGGAGCCTGCTTCTCCCTCTGCCTGTGTCTCTACCTCTCTCTCTCTTTCTCTGTGACTATCATAAATAAATAAAAAAAAAAATTAAAAAAAAATAATAAAATAAAACCCCATGTCTAATGTGGGGCTCAAACTCACCACCCTAAGATCAAGAGTCACATGCTCTACTTACTGACTGAGCCAGCCAGGCACCCCTAGTTTTCATTTTTATCAATGTTAAACATGCACATAATCTAGGAGTCAAATAGTTCTCTAAAGTCTATTACAGAAAAATGAGTGATTCTCTAGTCCCCAATTTTCTCATCTCTCTTCTGAAGAGGCAACAATGTTCAGCTATTTTGGCTGTTTCTTTCTGGTATTTGTCTCAATATCTCTAAATAATATGCCTATATATATACTTCTTAATTTTAAAAAATTAGGTGTTATCTATGAAAGATACATCTTTCAACTACCTCAACCCCCATTGTACTCCAATTATATATGTATGCAATTTCCTGTCTGGCTAAATAAAATCTTAAAAACAAAGAGAGAGAGAGAGAGAGAGAGAGAACAATGATATTCACCATTTTCTCTTACATTTTATTGTAAAATGCTTTATTTTACAATTTATTGTAACAATTTATTTACAATTTATTGCTTTATTCAAAGCAAACCAATGGCCAGATTGATGTTAGTGGGATGGGAAGTAAAATTCTAGTCCTGAAAAAGAGGGGCAGGGAATATTTTGAACACATAACACAATCTACGATGTGTTCCTATTTCTTGGTTTGCTCCCACATTTTTGGAGAGCCCATCTTCCAATAGTTTCCTAAGGAAGGGTGTGTAAGAGTTACATTTATTGAGATCTTGCATGTCTAAAATATCTTTTTACCCAATTGATAGTTTATTTGAATATAGAATTTGAGGTGGGAAATAATTTTCCTCAGAGTCTGTGGGTATTGCCCTACTATCTTCTTGATTCCAGTGTGCTATTGAAAAGTCCAGTGTAATCCTAATGCTTGTTTGTAGCTTTTTTCCTTTCTGGAAGCTTATTTTTGTTCTTAGTGTTCTGAAATTTCACAATGGTGTGTCATGGTGTGGCTTTGTTTCTATCTATTGTGCTGGGCACTGAGCAGGCCCTCTATATTTGGAAATTCATGTCATGCAGTATAGAAAATTTTCTTGAATTATGCCTTTGATAATTTCCTGCCCTCTATCTTTTTCCCTATTCTTACTATTTTTTGTAAAGATTTTATATATTTATTCATGAAAGACACACACACACAGAGGCAGAGACATAGGCAAAGGGAGAAGCAGGCTCCATGCAGGAAGCCCCATGTGGGACCCAACCCGGGACTCCAGGATCATGCCCTGAGCTTGAGGGCAGAGGCTCAACCACTAAGCCACCCAGGCATCTCTATTCCTAGTAATTTTTAATTTTCATTTCTCCTGCTCTATTTTACCCTTATAAAGGTACTCTTTTTTTTTATTCTCTGAATGTCTTTTTCTGCCTAAATGACATCCTGTACTTATTTAAGAAATGTCATATCTCCGATTTCTTTTTTTTTTAAATATTTTTATTTACTCATTTGACACAGGGAGAGAGAGAGAGAACAAGAAAGCAGAGCAAAAGGCAGAGGGAAAGGGAGAAGCAGACTCCGCTGAGGAGGGAGCCAGATGCGAGGCTCTATCCCAGGACCCCGGGAATATGACCTGAGCTGAAGGCAGATACTTAACCGAATGAGCCACCTAGTTGCCCCTTATCTCCTATTGCTATTAGAATCTTTTTTAAAATAAATATTTAATTTATTTATTCATGAGAGACACACACAGAGAAAGAGAGGCAGAGGCACAGGCAGAGGGAGAGGCAGGCTCTGTGCAGGGAGCCCGACGTGGGACTTGATTCCAAGTCTCCAGATCAGGCCCTGGGCTGAAGGAGGTGCTAAGCCGCTGAGCCACTCGGACTTTCCCAGGGAAGACATTATTATCTCCAGTTTACAAATGAGAAATGGAGTTCAAATGACTTGCCCAGTTTATAGAGTATATAATATTGGATCTAGGGCTCGTATTCAGTTCTTTGGATTCCACTCTTTTCACTAACTTCCTAAAAAAAGAAGACTGTTTAATGTACTTTTTTTTTTTTTTTTAAGATTTTCATTTATTTCTTCATGAGACACACACACACACACACACACACACAGAGGCAGAGAGGCAGAGACATAGGCGGAGGGAGAAGCAGGCTCCATGCAGGGAGCCTGATGTGGGACTCAATGTGGGACTCGATCCTGGGACTCCAGGATCACACCCTGAGTCAAAGATAGGCACTTAACCGCTGAGCCACCCAGCGCCCCTGTAATGTACGTTTTAAATGCATAGCCTTTGGCATCAGAGACTGAGATATGAATCCAGGTTTTGCCTTCTGATAGCTGAATGCTTATGACAGATTGTTGTTTAGTTTCACCACACTGGAAGTTGCTCATCTATAAAATGGGGATAGCCCGACTATCCCCGGTGGCAATAGCCCGACTTCACCATAGGGTTGTGAGGATTTAATTAGACAATGCATGTAAAGTACTCAGCTGAGTCTCTGGCACATAGTGAGTGCTCTCTCATTACTATAATGGAAAAATTGAAATGATAAGATGTAATAATGATTTGCAGTTTTAATTAACTGAATGATGTCCAGGGAAACTTTTAAATTAATTCTGTAGACATTTACTGAATGATTAGCATGTGCACTGAGGAATATTTATTCTTCCTTTCTCTTCTATTTGAACATATTTAGAAAATATCTTTGATTAGCAGCTACTTCAAACCTAGTTGACCTTAGGTAACAAACTTCTGAGTAAGGAGAGAAGAACTAGGCACGGTCACAGTTTTTCCTTTCTCTCCACCAATACCTAATGAAAAAGAAGAACAAAATTTCATTGACAAAGTCCAAAATTCACAAGCAGGTACAACAAGACAAAGGATAATACACATAAATTAAGATAATAAAAAAATACACATAAATTAAATGTTAAAAAATGTTTTAAAAAAGTATCCAGCAAAAGAAACAGAATAGTCTGGTGCAGTAAGGTATGGCTCCTCACCCTGCGACATTATTTGTCAAGGTAGATTAGAGGAAATAGGGGTGTGGTGGGGAGTTGACAGCTTTCTGAGTATTCTCACTAATACCTTCATTAATTTGTGAAGAATTCTGAAGGTGTAGATAAATAATTCTTGGGAGTATGGAGAAATGGGGGAATCCAAGAAAATTATTTTAGATAGAAGCCTCCACTATACCACATGGGACCTCAGTGGAGACAATAAGGTTCCCCAGAACTTTCCATTTCCCAGGGCACCAGGCTGAGCAAAAGAATGGATACAAATTCTGCAGGTTCTACCCCCACCTCTGACTGGTTAGACTGGGCTGGGATAGGCTGTTTAACTGAATCTCAAAAGAGAGTAGAGCTAATGAGGGCATCACTCAGCCCTAACTTCCCTCTTTTCTTCCCATTACCCTGCATCCTTATGTTAGAGAAAATTAGTTAGAAAACGAGTCCAAACTCTTAACCTAAGGGAAGAAAAACTGGCATACATCAGGGCAAAGTGAAAGTCTGAAAGGTCTGTCCATGCTAAGCATGAACTGGATGAGCTATAGTGACAGGACCACCATTCAAGCATGGTACAAAGAACCATGATTTTGAAAGATGAAGGATCTAGTTCAGATGAAAACAACTGCTAAGGAAAAACCAGAGCTGGACAGTGGCTAGAGTGATTAAAAACAGATTTTTATTCAGAAAAACTTTTCAGGGGAAAGGAGACCTCAGTGTAAAACTAGGCTCAATTCTGAACACAACAAGGAAAGGTGAGAATTTATAATCAGGGAGCAGTGTGGGGTTGGGGTGGGTGGTCAATGGATGAAAAATGATCAAGGATAAGGGGAGATTCTGGTTAAACCAGCCTAATAAGATTCTTGCTGAAGGTGGGCCAAAGTGATCAAACATCATCTGGAGAATAGTAGGAGATGAGGGATTTGGGAAGACATGGAAAATGATCAGATATTGAGTTTGGGGATTTGCAGCTAATCTGATTTGGCAGATTTTTGCTAAAACAGATGGACAAAATCCCAAAAGATGGAAAAAAGTAAAAAAGTCAAGGCAATTGGGAAGGGGATTCAGAGGATCCTGACTAAAGTTTGGCCAAGGAGAGACTGTCACAACCCAGAGAAGAGAAGTGCATCGTTTAAAGTTCATTTATTTCAATAATCTCTACCCCCAACATGAGGCTCAAAGTTACCATCCAGAGATCAGGAGTTGCATGCTTTTTTGATTGAGCCAGCCAAGTGCCCCGAGAAGCATTTTCTTTTCTTTTCTTTTCTTTTCTTTTATTTCTTTTCTTTTTTCTTTTCTTTTCCTTTTCCTTTTCTTTCTTTTTCTTTTTATTTTTTTATTATTTTTTAAAAGGGTTTTTTTTTAATTTTTTATTTATTTATGTATGAGAGCCACAGAGAGAGAGAGAGAGGCAGAGACACACAGGCAGAGGGAGAAGCAGGCTCCATGCACCGGGAGCCCGATGTGGGATTCGATCCCGGGTCTCCAGGATCGCGCCCTGGGCCAAAGGCAGGCGCTAAACCGCTGCGCCACCCAGGGATCCCTCTTTTTTTTTTTTTTAAGAAGCATTTTCTTTATGAGTATTTTCTGCTATAGACTCAGTAAGAAATAATATTCAAGAAAATAAGAAATCAAAAAAAAAAAAAAACAACAACAAAGAAAGAAAATAAGAAATCTGAGATGAGACATTAAAACAACAGAATAATTGAGGGGAGCCTGGCTGGCTCACTCAGTGGAGCATGCCACTCTTGATCTTGGGGTTGTGGATTCAACAGCAAGGAAAATGATAGACTTAGCTGAAGATCAGGTTAATGGCATGGAGGGAAGACTTGGGACAGGCACATTCATTCATTAATGAAGAGGGAAAGGCCATAGAGATTTAAGAATTTTTAAAAAAGAGAAATATATAGTCAAATATGATCCAATATTGGGCTAACTGGTGTCCCAGAGGAATAGAAACCAACAAATTCAAAGATAATAAGAGCCATTGTCCAGAAAACCACCCATCTTACATCAGGGAAAATTGAAAAATTGACATAGAAATATATTCTGATTCAGTTCTTGAATTTCAGGGTTAAATATATAAATCCTTCAGGTATCTCGAAAGAAAAGAAAATCACATATAGGGAAAATTTTGATTCATTTGAGACTTTCCTATAGCAAGTATTAGGAAAAAAAAACAAAACAGTGATAGCTATAAAATTCTGAGAGAAAGAAAGTGAAGAAAATGTGAGCCTAAAGTAGTATTTTTATGCAAATATTAACAGGTAGATAGAACGAACTCAGGTAACGCCCAAAAAACAAATAGTCCAATTAAAAAATAGGCAGAGAAAAAAATGGGCAGAAGACATCAGCAGACATTTCTCCAGAGAAGACATACAGATGTCCAACAGACACATAAAAAGATACTCGACATCACTGATCATCAGGGAAATGCAAATCAAAACTACAATGAGATATCACTTCAGACCTGTCGGAATGGTTAAACTCAACAACACAAGAAACAACAGGTGTTGGCGAAGATACGGAGAAAAAGGAATGCTCATGAACTGTTGGTGGAAATGCAGACTGGTGCAGCCACTGTGGAAAACAGTATGGAAGTTTCTCAAAAACTTAAAAATAGAATTACCATATGATCCAATAATCACACTACTGAGTATTTACCCAAAGAATACAAAACACTAATAGGAAGGGATACATGCATCTCATGTTTATTGCAGCATTACTTACAATAGCCAAAATGGAAGCACCCAAGTGTCAATTGATAGATATATGGAGAAAGACATAGTGTGTGTGTGTGTGTGTGTGTGTGTGTATAATGGAATACTACTCAGCCATAAGAAAGAATGAAATCTTGACATTTGCAACAACATAGATGGAGCTAGAAAGTATAATGCTAAGCAAAATAAATCAGAGAAGGACAAATACCATATGATTTCACTCATATGTGGAATTTAAGAAACAAGACAAACAAGCAAAGAGAAAAAGAGACAGAGAGAGATCAAGAAACAGACCCTTAATTATAGAGAACAAACTAATGGTTACCAGAGGGGAGGTAGGTAGAGGGATGGGTGAAGTAAGTGATGGGGATTAAGGAGTGCCTTTGTGATGAGCACAGGGTGATGTATGGAATTGTTGAATCACTGTATCCTACACCTAAAGAAATAAAACACTGTATGTTAAAAAAAGAAAGAAAGGAAGGAAAAAAGAAAAGAAAAAGAAGAAAGGCAGGCAGTGTGGCCATTGGCCATTCTTAAACAAATTACTTAGCAAAGAAATCCCACTTACCAGGACATGAATAAAAATAAAGCCTCCAGGGGGTGCCTTGGTGGCATAGTGAGTTAAGCACTGGACCCTTGGTTTCAGCTTGGGCCCTAATCTCGGGGTCATAAAATTGAGCTCAACAGAGTTTACTTGAGATTCTCTCTCCCTCTCCCTCTCCTGTGCTCTCTTATTCACCAATAAATACATAAATCTTTAAAAATAAAAGATAAGGGATGCCTGGGTGGCTCAGCAGTTGAGCGTTTGGCCCAGGCTGTGATCCTGGGGTCCTGGGATCGAGTCCTACATCAGGTTCCCCTCATGGAGCCTGCTTCTCCCTTTGCCTGTGTCTCTGCCTCTCTCTTTCTCTATGTCTCTCATGCATGAATAAATAAAATCTTTAAAAAAATAAATAAATCCATTTGAATATAGAAGTAAGATTAAACAACTAGAGGAAATATGGTTGCCAAAAGCCATAAATATTATAAACCCTGACAAAACAGAAATAATATAAACCACAAAAATTGGGAATTGGAGTCAGAGTTTGGGAGGAAGTATACAGTAATGTTAATTATTTCATTTTGTAGGGCAAGTAGTCAGTTGACACTATTAATCAAGAAATATGGGCTGTTCTGATTTCTTCATATTTATATGCTTTCTTTGCCCATGTTCTTTAGGCTGTTTCTCCTATCTTTGCTGCCTTTCTCTTTTATATAAAATCAAGGAGCCTGATGTGGGACTTGATCCCAGATCCCAAGATCACGCCCTGAGCCAAAGGCAGATGCTCAACCACTGAGCTACCCAGGCGTCCCTTTATATATATATATTTTAAACCAGTGTGCATTGAATATTAATCTACATAAGCTGAATACTTAATAAATGTTGTTGAACTAATTTTGCAGATTGTATGGAACTGCAAATTCTACGAAGATTGGGAATATGTTTTATTCATCTTTGATTTCTCTCAGCACCTGGCATGGGACTTATACATAGTAGTAGACCATCAATACAATACATTTAAAAAAGAATAAATGAATTAACTTGCTTTGTTTCATATACATTTCATTGCTAGAACAATGGCTGAAAACTGGCTGGAAATATAAGGAAAATGAACAATAGTTAGAAAATATAATAAAGCCTGTCACCCACATCTGAAAGACCTATTATAAATGCTTCTGATGCCTTGTTAAGGACATTCTATTGTTTTCAGGATGCATTTTTCCCCAGTAGATAATCTCCTCTTTCTGTAATTTAATCATTGACACTGCTATCAAAATGATCAATTCCAGGCAGCCTGGGTGGCTCAGTGGTTTAGCGCGCAGCCTTCAGCCCTGCGCGTGATCCTGGAGACCCGCGTTCGAGTCCCACGTTGGGCTCCCTGCATGGAGCCTGCTTCTGCCTCTCTCTCTCTCTCTCTTTTTCTCTCTCTCTCTCTCTGTCTTTCATGAATAAATAAATAAAATCTTAAAAAAAATCAGTTCCAAAAACAGATCTGGTCATGTCATTTCTCTGCTTAAAAACCTGCAGTGCCTCCCTATAGTCTATACGGCAAAGTCCAAATTCCTATCATGACATGGAAGATCCTGTATGTTCTGGCCTCAGTCCATTTTTTCCTAGCCAATGCATCCCACATGCTATCAATCCAGGGGTACTAGGAATTTCTGAAACATGCTACATGTTTCTGAAACATACATATTTGTGCTTCTATGTCTTTGCTCATGCTGTTTCCTCTACTTAATATGTGACTCCTCATCCCATATCTTGCTCTTCTGCTATCTGCACCCATGACCATACTACTCTGTTCCTATGGACCCAACTCAAATGCTTTACTGTAAGACGTTGCTATCTCCCATGCTTAAATAATTGTACACTTTGTTGTTCTCTTGCAGTACTCATACTGCATGTATTATATAATAGCTAATTGTTTATATACCTAATACCCTCTCCTAGGTTGTGAACTCCTTGTTTTGTACATTTCATTTTCCCTTATTCTTTGGATTATATCTTATGTTTTCAAGAAAGCTATCACAGAGTATGTATCTAACATATAGTAAATGTTCAATAAGTGTAGTTTGGAATAAAAAAACATATGCACTTATATTTCCAAATAAAAAATACATATTAAAAAATTCTTCTAAGTGTAATGGGAGTTAAACTGAAAGTCCTAAGAGTTGGTAGAAAATGGAAAGTATGTCTATTAAAACCATAGGTAAATTCTGTCCTGATAAAACAAAGACTTGACCATTTTTTCAAGAGGTAGACTGGAAAAACTACATGAATTGTCTTAACTACTCATATTAAAGCAAGTATACATTTATTATTCTTGGAAAACTATAATGAGTATAAATGCTTTAGTCTATGAAGCAATGTGCTGCATTTGGATATGCAAATCTTTGTGTGTGGAGCAGGAGCCTGGCTTCTGCAGACATTGCTTCAGAAGAGAAGAGAAAAACTGTTTCTTTTCTCTCTAGATGTAGACTACATATGTGTCAATATATTGTTTCTGTGGGGATGTGAATGTCCTTGTTTGAGCCTTTGCTCAAAAGCTGAGATCTCAAGCTATAGGCAAACAAAGATAGGTATGATCTATTACTACTTACTGGAGAAATAATTATGCAAAGAGACTGGACTGGCTTCGGTGAGGCTCTACATAGATCTACCCATAAAGACTGAATAATTCAGTCTTTGTGAGAAATGTGCCGATATTGGAAGGGTTATATTCTTAAGGCAATTAGTGGCCTAACTGGGTCAAAGGTCAAGGTCACACTCCTGGGAATGGGAGGCAGGGTCTCCTCTAAAAGAGTAGCTATTCTCATGGTCAGTCATCCTAGTGAGACGCAGCAACTGGGACAGAAAATGGGACTTTGAAAATGGATTTTAAACTTGGTGAGACGAGTTGTTTTCTTCTCTGAGCTTCTCTCTGTGGTTGAGCCTGAATGCTCCAGACATGGTCAGGGGACCTCTTGATGGACCCTGGCTGCAAGCTCACCAACATAGCTCAAAAGGGTTTTGAGAGTGGCCATGTCATAACTGCAGATTACTCTGGATTATTCTCCCTTTCTAACATTGATATACAACCCTGGTCTTGGCTGTGCTGTAAGGAGACTTTGATGGGAAGAGCCTGTGTTTGTGATGTCCTGGTGAAGGGAGGGCAATGCCTCTTCCTGCCAGGTTCCAAGGCAATGGTGAAAATTGCATTGACTGGAGAGAGATCAGACTCCCAGAATATCAGAGTATGGGACATCTGAAGTAGAGGCAGAAATAATTCAGTTATTTCAGGCATATGTTGGTGATAGCAACTCCCTTCAGGACTCCTCAACAGGAGAGAAGGGAGAGAAACTTTAAAGGGGGCTGACGTCCTAATACTTTGGAAGGTAGGGGTCCAGTCACTATAATTTGGAGTTTTAAATATGGCTTCTTTTACACTCAAAAAATTCATGAAAGCTATGATGCTGATTAACAAGGGCCCAGGAGTCCTTGAGTCCTTTTATTGAACAAAGCCTTATTATCCTGGACATCTTGCTCAAAAGACTTAAGGAAAACAAAAATAAACAAAATATTCCTCAGGTTTTTAAAAAAGATTTTATTTATTCATGAGAGACACAGACAGAAAGAGGCAGAGACACAGGCAGAGGGATAAGCAGGCTCCTTGCAAGGAGCCTGATGTGTGACTTGATCCTGGACCCCAGGATCATGACCTGAGCCTAAGGCAGATGCTTAACTGCTGAGCCACCCAGGTGTCCCTCAGTTTGGGGTTTTATTTATTTATTTATTTATTTTAATTTTTACTTATTTATTATAGTCACAGAGAGAGAGAGAGAGAGAGAGAGAGAGAGAGAGAGGCAGAGACACAGGCAGAGGGAGAAGCAGGCTCCATGCGCTGGGAGCCCGATGTGGGATTCGATCCTGGGTCTCCAGGATCGCGCCCTGGGCCAAAGGCAGGCGCCAAACCGCTGCGCCACTCAGGGATCCCAGTTTGGGGTTTTATATAAGTCTTTTCTTTTTAGTTTTCCTTAGGCTTCTGCTCTTGATCCATGCACAGGTATACATTTAACCAGAATCTGATAGTTGCTTTTCTTCCATTATGCATCCATCCCCTGTTTTCCTCACAAAGTGTTCTGAGTAAGGGAGAGTTTGAAGTTCTTTCTAGATATTATGTATAAGCATGGATGAATACCTGTTTTTTTTTTTAAAGATTTTATTTATTTATTCATGAGAGACATGGGCAGAGTGCCATGCTGGGAACCTGATGTGGGACTTGATCCCAGGTCTCCAGGATCATGCCCTGGACTGAAAGGGCCACTAAACCCCTTAGCCACCCAGGCTGCCCTCTAACTGGTCTTTCATTGAGGTGAACATCTAAGTTGACATGATTTTCTTAGGCTGAGCAGGAATGTTACTTAACACATTGGCACAGCAGCCACAATCTTATCCCTGTTGATTGCGTCTATGGTCATACTCTGAAAAAAGACTACATTCAGTTCCTTAGAGCTTTTCTGGATTTGTGGTGCTTTGCTTTTTATTCTAACAGCTGCTGATTTGCATAACCTGTTAAAGACATTTCCCTACCATCAAACTACTGGGCTTCCTCTAGCTTCTTGGACATTTTTTTCTTGCTCTTGTAGATTCTGTAAACAAAGAGAGCAACTCTTGCCTTCAACAGAGGTTCTGCCTGCCTGAAATCTTTCATTACTTTCTCCCAACTACATAACAACGTAGAGCTTTGTAGACTATCACTTTGGCATATTAATAATTTCATATTTTCAAGACCTTCCTGAAATTCTTAGTTTCTGCATAGATCTTTCCCTGGGACTTAGACACTATGAAATATCTATCTCATTTACTTCATGCGACAAACACTCATCGAATACCTACTGTGTTGCACACCCAGGCTACATACTGGGGCCACAAAGTAGGGGAACTCACATTTGGTTTGATGGTTGGAATATCTGTCTTATTGTTCTAGTTTCTTAACTCCTCCAGTAGTACATTGAAAAGTGGAACCTCCTATGACTATTGAACGCCACAAAGGAGAATGCAACTAATAAGGATAGCAATCCAGGTTATTGAGGTGATAACTGAAGTAGGGGAGGGTCCCATGCAAAAAAATGGGGAGAAATATTGGAATCCAAGGACACTAGGGAAGAAGCACACTTTAAGTAGGTTCTAAGCCCAGAGTGGGGTTTGAGTTCAGAACCCTCTCTGCCCCTCCTCCCTCCCCTTCAAGGGTCACATTTAAATATGACTGAGGGTGGGGGAGAAAGGGGAAAAAACGTACTTTAAAGGTCAGATGTTTTCTAAGTTAATGTAGGCTTTCATTTTTGTTATGTGTTTGTTTTCCCTATAAACAAGAACAGTATAAATGAAAATAATAGGAAATTATGCATATGCTATTATTTTTCAATTAATATGTTTTTATTACTGCATTAATGTTATGTTGATATGATTTTTTTTAAAATTTATGATAGTCACACAGAGAGAGAGAGAGAGAGGCAGAGACTTAGGCAGAGGGAGAAGCAGGCTCCATGCACCGGGAGCCCGATGTGGGATTCGATCCCGGGTCTCCAGGATCGCGCCCTGGGCCAAAGGCAGGCACCAAACTGCTGCGCCACCCAGGGATCCCATGATATGATTCTTTTATATAACATTTCCTTCCATCAACAAATTTTGAGTCACTCAATATTGAATATTATGTTTCTTGGTGAAGTTTTTGTAAAGAACATAAGATCTTTAGATGTGGGGTCACAAAGGGCAGCAATTTTTTTTTTTTCTTTGAGACATATACCTCCTGACATACTCTGGTGTTTCGTTGATGAAGTCTGAAAATATGGTAATTCTAGTTCTGAAGGTGCAAGGAAAGGACCCATCAATTCCTCTGCACCCTACTGGCTAAAGGAACACACCTCAGTCTCTTCCTTTTGTCTTCTGAAAATAGAAGGGAGGCATAGGGTGTTAGAGTGAAGGGTTTCCTAGGGGTTAAACCTGGGTACTTAAAAACCCGTGCGAACCCTACCGCTTTTACTTAAGTAGCTCCTGTAAAACAGATGTTCTCCAAAATAAGAGGGCTGGAGCAGACAGGCCCGTCGGGCCGATTTAGGAAATAGCTCAGGTGGGGGCAGCAGCCTGGTCCTGAGCCGAAGGTGCCTGCATTCTGCAGGTGCGGTGATTGTTATCTCGCACCGCCCCTGCTCCCGAGAGGGCGGGACTCGCGGCGTTGCAGAGTGTAGGGCTTGGCCCCTGAAGCCCAGCCTAAACGTATTCCACGCAGCAGACATTTATCCGGCCGGGTGCCCACACCTGGCCCGGGGGAGGGGAAACAGCTTCTACAGGAACCGCAGAGCAGAGAGGAGCCCCTAGTTTGGGACGCCAGAGGGCTGGTCCCGCTAGGCTCTGTCCGACTGCTTTCCCGTGATTGCTTCCGTCACCTGTCCATCATCCCAGGGCACTATTTCGATTGGCTCTACCGTCTGCCACTCGGTTCCGCCGCGCTGACCCCCATTGGCCCCTCTCCGGCCGAGGCCCCGCCCCAAGAGCTGGGCATGGGGAGTGGGGCGCGGAGGAGAGAGAGCGGGGCGCTTGCTCTGGGCTAGAGGGAGGCGGTGGCGGAGAAGGAGGAGGAGAAGAAGGAGGAGCTGGGCCGGCAGGAGGCAGCGGCCGCGACCGGGCTGGGGTGATGGTGCAGGTGCCCGGGGCCCGCGCGGAGCTGCCCGGCTGAGGGGCGCCTGGTCCGGGGTCCGCAGCGCCGCCGCGTCTCTCCCGGGGGCGGGCGGGCGGGAAGATGCTGAGCAGGTTGATGAGCGGCAGCAGCAGGAGCCTGGAGCGCGAGTACAGCTGCACCGTGCGGCTGCTGGACGACAGCGAGTACACCTGCACCATCCAGGTCAGTGCCGCGCCGCCCTGTCCGCGGGACCCCTGCGGCCCCCGAGCCTCGCGAACTTGGCCCGCGGCCGCCGCCCGGGGTCGCCGCAGACCCCAGTGCTTTGTCCGTCCCTGGCTGCGGTTGACGGCCCCAGTGCAGAGCGCCTCCGCCCGAGACCCGGTCCGGGCGGGGTGCCGAGCGCTCGGCGCAGCTGCGGTGAGTCCCTCCGTCCCGGACCCTCAGCTCCCTTCTTGCCCTCTCCCAGGGTGAGGGCGCCCCATCCTGGCTCCTCGAGCCTGCCCGGGTGGGGAGCATCTTCCGCGGGCGTCCGGAGGCAGGCAGGCAGGGCGAAAGGCTCCTACCCCGGCCGCCCCGTCGGAGGGCGCAGGCTTTGGCTCTCTGGCCAGGCAAGGACCGCTGGCCAGCTTTTCTTATCTATCTTTGGTTGGAAGGATAATGCTGTATGTCATAATCACCTCCCCCCCCCCCCCCCCCCCCCAGCATCTGTGAGTCAGAGCTCTCAGAAGGTAGAAGTGAACGCGCAGCCCATGCGGAGTGGCCTATGGAAGGGAGACCTGTCCTCTGGGCTCCCGAGATTAGGCCCCCCTCCCGCCTTTCGCTCCCCACATCTCGTGCTGGGCAATTTTTTTTTGGGGGGGTGGGGTGAGGTAAAGATTTAGCAACAAGTACCAGAGGTTTGGGGGTTGGCCGTGGCGAGAAAGAATCGGTGACTTACAAAAAACGCCAACAATACGTTAATGCTTCGCAGCATTTCTTCAGAACCTGGTATTTTGGAAGAGATTTTTTTTTTTTTTTTTTTTTTTTTTTTTTTTTTTTTACAACCTCTTGCTTCTGTGTTTTCACTACTGCCGTGTGGCACGTTTGGAGTAGTAGTCTTTCCCAGGAATGCAGTCACAGCCCTCTCTCTGTAAAGTCAGAGATAGGAAACACTGACAATGCTCTGGTGTTTAGTTTAGCAGCCGAAGGATCCTGCGCTCGCTGCCGGAAACTGCTCTTTCTCGAGAAGCAAATTGAGTTGGACCCGGAGGGGTCTCACCTGATCCCTTGCCTTTGCAGCAAGAAACCAGAGGGGGCTTCTCGCCTCAGATGTGGCAGACAAAAACTGTCGGCCTCTGGTTCTACCCTCTTTGTCTCCCGCCCTCCCCATTTATTTTTTTTGCTGACAATGCTCAATAGCGGAAAATAGCGGTGTGTGAGAAAGACGCTGGGTAGTGGATGAGAGCAGCTGCTCTCTGCTGACTCCGTGCTCAGTTCAGCCTTCTCTCCACTTTCCCTTTTCTCCCACTCCCCAAACAAGCTCTGGGCATAAGTGCTGACTGCTGCCAAAGATCCAGGAGGACAGAGAAAGGGAACAAAATCTCTTTTTTAAGGCCACTTAAATGCAAATTAAACAGTCATGATGATGCTAGCCATCAAGTGAAAGGATTTTTGTAGTTGAATATGATAGATGTTCTGTATTATTTCCTTAATGAATGGCATGCTACTTTTTGTTTCTGTTGTATCTTCATGTGTTGTGTACAGTTCTTTTTTTGTTTTTGGGTGGGGGAGGAGAAGATACTTGCGGTAGTCACCGTTTGAATACACTGTCTGGAGCTTTTAAGGTCTTTATCCTTTTGTTTTAAAATTTAAAGCTTTTACATGATACATATCAAGGGCAGTGTGAGATTCAGACTTTGTGAGTCCTAAAAATACTTTGGGGTATATGGTGAAATAAAATTTCTGGGGCAGGTCATTAACTTTTACCAAGGTGTAGAGTACAAATGAAACAGTTCACATCACCACTCAACTAGTGACAATCTTGTGGTTTTAAGGTATCAAAATAAAACAACTAGTTATTTTTCCCAGTTAATGGAACCTCTGAGGTTGGTTGGTATAGTTGTGGGTAATTTTTATTATCACTGAGAAAAATATTTTTAAGTCAAGCAGGACTTATTGGGTTTATGCTTGCTCTGTCTTACTATGGTTGTGTTTATTCTCTTGCTGGTCTTATTTTACATTATTATAATTTAATATGTTATAAGAATATAGGCCACATAAGAAAATTAAGCTTGGTGTAACATGACACTATACTGTAGTGAGTGTCCACTGTCTAGACATGTTGATGATTATGCGTTGTGATCTTTAGTGAAAATTAGAAAACAGGAATTCTGAAGTTTATGTAATATTGTCAATCTTTGGCACAAGTATTGTGAATTACTTTTGTTTTTACCCAATGTGAGGAAATGTAAAACAAAAAAAAAGGATCTTATGTGAAATTAATATTTTGTGCATAGCTTTTTTTAGCTTTTAGAGATTGAGGTTTTCTTAGCAACTTTCTCATGTTTCTGCTGTGTGTGCATGCGCGTGTTTGTGCATGTGCTTATTTGTCAAACATTAGACATAGTCTTTTAAATCAGTATGGGGAAAAACTGAGCTATTTGCTAGGTTAAAGCAATATTCCTAACATTTTAGGAATTACGGTATAGTATATTTAAAAAAATTTTTGGTGATAATTTGGAATCCTTTTCCTTAAAGTACTATATGTCATATTTTTCTTTAAGGTATATATTTTAGAAAGATTTCAGTACTTCTTGAGATAATCAGAGAACACTTAGGGGATTAGAGAATCAGAAATGTAACACTGGGTTAGAGCCATAATAGCTATATTTAGTAAATTTCAGTTGTAGGTAATTCTGTCAAAGTATTGGTCTTGCCTTTCATATTGCACCAGTTATACTGATCTGGCATTTAGAATGTGATTATCAAGGTAAGGAAAATGCTTATATCCTCTCAATGAAGGTTGCCACAGTTACCAGACTATTCTTTTATTCTTTCTGATATGCAGATATATTTGTAGATCATGGGAAATGAAATTATACATGGGAGGGTTGTAATATAATTGCTCCCCTGTGAAGAACATTGTTAATAGCTCCCTGCCAGTTTTGAAGGTCATTGCCTCATAAATGCAGATCTGGTCCATATTTTTCACACATCTGTTTCATTTATGAGTATCTACATTTACTTACCACATTTACTACCCGACTTTGTTATTTTACTTGGAACAAATAGGAAAAATGAAAAGGTTACCTAATATCTTTGAACTCAGTATATCAAATGGAGTCATGTAAATGCTTAGACATATAATATCCTAATAGATTCTTAGCTATCTTTTGAGTTGTAATAGTTTATAAAATATTAAGAATATGCATTACAGAATTGCCAGTAGAAATATGTATCGAAAATACATATTTTCAAGTCAGAAATATTAATCACCTTTTTCTGATTACTGAAAAATAAGGCTACCCTAGGAAATGAATTTGATTTTACTGGGAACACATTAACAACTGATCAAGCGACTAGGTTAAATATATTTTTGCAGTTAAATGAGGTACTACCATAAATGCATGTGTACAGAAGCAGTTCTGTAATGCAACCAAGATATGGATTTGACTGTGGCTCAACCATTCAGTAACTGTGGGATCTATGATAAGGGAGGGAATATTGGGGGAGAGAACAAATGTATTGAGTCCCGTACTTGCCAGGCGCCCCACTTGTGCTATTTTCTCACTTACCTCACAATAGCATATGGATTCATTATACACCCATTGTACTAGCTGAAGAAAATAGGTTTGTGGATTGGTGGGAGAGCTGATGTTTCTTGAATGGCTAACTGTACTATTCTTTCTGCGAGGTGTTTTGTTTATGCCTTACATCAACTATTTGAGAGGTAGGTGGTATTCTCATTTTACAGATGAAAGACTTGGATGAAGGAACTTACTTAAAGCTAGTAGGTGGTTGTGCTATATTTAAACTCTGGTCATTTTGCCTTTAAATCCCATCTTTGTTCCCTCTTTTCCTTCTGACTCCCTAAGTTATTTCACCTGTCTGTACTTTAATTTCCTTATCTGTAAAATGGAAATAAAAATACTTATTTCACAGTAAAGAAAAAGTTATTTGGTAATTTCATTACAAATAATAACATAATAATAACAGACTAATATGCGTTGTGCCTTAGTCTAGCAAGTCAAAAATAGGATTAAGTTGTTTTTTTTTTTTTGAAAATAAGCCTTGATTCTCCTTAAGATTACTTTTTTTTTTAAAAGATTTTATTTGTTTATTCATGAGATACACAGAGAGACAGAGGCAGAGGGAGAAGCAGGCTCCATGGAGGGAGCCCGATGTGGGACTCGATCCAGGGACTCCAGGATCATGCCCTGGGCTGAAGGCAGATGCTCAACCACTGAGCCACCCAGGCGTTCCTTAAGATGACTTTTTAAAAATATTTTATTTATTTGAGTGAGAGAGTGTGTGATGGGGTCAGGGGCTAAGGGAGAGGGAGAGAATCTTTTTTTTTTTTTTTTTTTTTTTTTTAGAAGGAGAGAATCTTAAGCAGAGATTGTGACCTGAGCTGAAACCGAGAGTTGAGTGCTTAACCAACTGAACCACTCAGGTGCCTCCGAGAGTTGAGTGCTTAACCAACTGAGCCACTCAGGTGCCTCTCCTTAAAATGATTTCTGATTGGCTCAGGTCGTGATCTCAGGTCCTAGGATCAATTACCCCCCCCCACCCCCCTTGCAATCACTGCTCAGAGGGAAGTCTGCTTCCACTTCCCGCTTGTGTGCTCTCTTTTGCTCTCTCTCAAATAGATAAATAAAATCTAACAAAATGATTTCTGATTAATCTCAGTGAAATCATGAAATTCAAGTCTGGAATAACTGCATTCTGTAGGAGAACTCTTCTCTAAAACTCAAGAATTCAGGTTTGCTTTTCCTCAATCCTACCAAGTCTTTGGCTTTAGAGGGGCATTTATTTCCTGCACCTACCATGATTTGTCTCTTCCAAGAATTTCTGCTTCATATTTGGTAAGCGAAATCCTTGGTTTCATTAATGTAAAAGGGATGTTGTTAGAGAACTAAGATTAATTGTATTCACAGAAAAACACAAAGCTGTTGTATTTCCATGAATATTGTTTTTTTTTAAAACTTTGCTTTAAAAAATAATTATGGTGTCTCAGGATTTGCTATAATAGCAAGTCAGACTCTAATTCTTGAAACTAAGTTCCAAAATTAGCCTTCTAGAATCTTGAAAGCATTTGTATTCTATTTCTTAATTTGTATTATTAAATGTTCATTGTATAAAATTAATGCAGACCAACTTTTTCGCACAAAAGGTAAATTCTAGATGTTTATTTATGCTCCCATTCTTTTCTTGAAAAAGTTTGGTTTAAGGAAGTGTCAGTGGCATCCAAGAGAAACCTAGAAACTATCACCACTGCATATTTTACTCAAGGGTATTTGTATGAATTTGCATTCTGTTAAATGTTTGGAATGAATAGGCTAGATGAGGCAATTCTACATAGTGTATAATAAAAAAGCATGTGGGTTTTGAGTTCTCTGTTGCATTGCCCAGAGACTCATTGATCATGTCTGTGCTAGCATTAATATCACATTAAAAAAAGTTTGCCAAGATAAAATCAGACCACCTGAAGACCAAAAAAGTCATTTTTATGTTTGTAGTGGTTTATGTATAGGTATTAAAATGTGTAACCCAAAATAAGACATTAAGTGATATGATCACTATAGTAAAATATTTTGCATTATTTTCATATCTATTTTCTGGTAGATTTTACTTTAGAATTTTTATTTTTTTAGGGATTTTATTTATTCATGAGAGACACACAGAGAGAGGCAGAAACACAGGCAGAGGGAGAAGCAGGCTCCATGCAGGGAGCCCGATGTGGGATTCGATCCCGGGTCTCTGGGATCATGCCCTGGGCTGAAGGTGGCGCTAAACCACTGAGCCACCCAGGCTGCCCTACTTTAGAATTTTTAAAGAAGTCAGAGGAAGCTATAAATTTTAAATGCTAGGAATTATACGACAGTGCCTTACATGGTTGTAGTTCAATAACTATTCTGATTTGTTTGTGCTACATGATGGCTGGGTTAACTCCAATACTTTAGTATTTTTGTGTCTGAAAAACAATAAAAATTTTCTAACAACTGTATAACGCTTTTTATAATTTCAACCCATCCCATTCTAAGCCACTTGGCTCTACAGCCCCTCTCCCTGGTGAGGTGTATGGTATGTAAATGTGGTATTTTATGGAGCCTTTGAGGTCTCTGGTAACTTTCTGCAATTATCCTTTGTTGAATTAGAGGAGCTGCAGTCTAGAACTCCTTGATTTTTTGGTTTGTCTCTTAGGATTTCAAGCCTTTCAGGTCTCCCCCTCCCCCATCAATGCAGGTTTAGAGGGCTTAGATCAAATGAATACTGTGGGGCAGCCTGGTGGCACAGCAGTTAAGCGCCGCCTTCTGCCCGGGGTGTGATCCTGGAGACCCAGGATCCAGTCGAGCATCGGGCTCCCTGCATGGAGCCTGCTACTCCCTCTGCCTGTGTCTCTGCCTCTCTTTCTGTGTGTCTCATGAATAAATAAATAAAATCTTAAAAAAAAAAAAAAGGATACTGTGTAGTGCAGTGCTTCATGGGGTGTTGGAAGGCTGGCAGAATTAGGATATTGAGCATAGGGATCACCACAGCCACAGAAACTTATTTCATTCCTTTTCCCTAAGTCAGTGCCACATAAAACCTCCTCACAGCCTCATTTTCTAACCTCTTGCTCAAACAAGAGGAAGCAAGCATGGGTTCATGGACGAGAACCATGCTTCCCAACCTGTTTCCAATTAGATCTATTTTAAGCTGAATTCATCTTCTGATAGTCTTGTGTATAACATTCTGACTCTGCAGACCCTGTTTCTTGGAGCAGCCTCCTGTGGGCCGCTCTTCCTTAGCTGTGCCTAGCCAGAGCTTGTACAACAGACGTGAATATCATGGAGGATTGGCAGCAACCTCATGGCTTCTGTATCTTGCCTATGTGGTGCTCATGGAGGAGAACGTTGTTCTTCTGGAGCACAGGTGGCAGTTGTTGCTGCTGTTTTCTGGGGTTGATACTTGGGGCTTAGGTCAGCCACCTGAATGTTTCTCTCACACAGCTGAGAACTCTGAAGAGTACTAAAGCATCTCCATTCCTATGTTGCGGAGAGAATGGTGTTTCCCTGAGAGAGCAAAAACATCTTGTTATATGTCCATTCTAGTCATTAAAGTGTACTTTCCATTCCTTTAAGACTTGGATCTGGGTGGCCAATACAACTTTTTGAACTTGTACAAATATTTTAAATATTAGTAGAGCCAAAGATAGAGTAGGGAGAGCAGTTTCTCTCAGAGGCTCCCTAGATTTAGATTGTGGACCTCTTGTTGCCCAAGGCCACCTTGCGATCCTCATTGTTAATATATTTTTTAAAGATTTTATTTATTTATTCATGAAAGACGGAAAGAGGCAGAGACACAGGCAGATGGAGAAGCAGGCTCCATGCAGGGAGCCTGATGTGGGACTCGATCCCAGGACTCCAGGATCACGCCCTGAGCTGAAGGCAGGCGCATAACCACTGAGCCACCCAGGTGTCCCTCATTGTTAATATTTTGAGCAAGATTCTCATATTGGTCTTTCACCAACTGTAAATGCTGTACAATTTTTAAAAATTTTTTTATTTATTTATGATAGAGAGAGAGAGAGAGAGGCAGAGACATAGGCAGAGGGAGAAGCAGGCTCCATGCACCGGGAGCCCAACGTGGGATTCGATCCCCAGTTTCCAGGATCGCGCCCTGGGCCAAAGGCAGGCGCTAAACTGCTGCGCCACCCAGGGATCCTCTACAATTTTTTTTAAAAAAGATTTTATTTATTGAGAGAGAGAGAGAGAGAGAGAGAGGGAGGGAGGGAGGGGCAGAGGCAGACACACAGGCAGAGGGAGAAGCAGGCTCCTTGCAGGGAACCTGACGTGGGACTCAAGCCCAGGTCTCCAGGATCACATCCTGGGCTGCAGGCGGCGCTAAACCGATGCACCATCTGGGCTGCTCTGCTGTACTATGGTGTTTGACTTTCGTAATCTTTTCAACCCAATTGTATCATATCCTAGGTTTGGAAAGCAGGAACTTGTAAAGTTCAGATTCTTCAGGCTTTTGCTTCTACTGTCATACTAAACACCAACTTGTGTGAATTCAATCCTCTAAGGAGATCCTTCCGTGCCATGCTCATACAGGCAAAATAATTGGGCCACATGCTTGGCAACCACTGAGTTTGTGTACAATAGCTCCATTCACTTGTCTACAGAAAACACCCCTTTGACAGTGATTATAGCTTTCATTCCCCCTCCTCTACTTCTGACTCTTTGCATTACTATGACCTCATCTGCTGGTCTGTATTTAGAGATGCCTTGGACCATTCTAGAAGTGCTTTAGGACTCATTCCTGTATGTTAAAGATAATTTCAAAGCCTTAAACAACCCCTGCCCACCAAAGGAAACCATTCTAGATCAGGACCAAACCTAGCTATTTTTATGCCTTATTTGAGCCATCTTACTGTGTCACAACTCAGGGGATTTTTTCCTTTTGTAGAAATTGTGAACCTTGTTAAAAAGCAAGGAGAATGGAGTAGGGGATGAGTTAAAGCAGTGGTTCTCAAAGTGTGGTTCCTGGATGAGCACCATCAGTTTCATCTGGGCACTTGTTACAAAAGCAGATTTTTGGCACTACTGCAGCCCCCAGTGAATCAGAAATAGGGGGATGGAGCTCAGCAGTCTGTTTTAACAAGTTTTCCAGGTAAGTCTTATGCTTTTTGAGGTTTGAGAATCACTAGTACTGGGTCACACAGATATTTAGTAGGTAAAAGTGAAGAGTATTGTTGATTGGTTGAGTATAAAAAGTGCGGGAGAGGAAGAGGCCAACAGTGAATCTTATATTTCTAACTTTTGATTCATTTCTCAATGGCCTTAACTGATTCTCTACCCTCGTAAGATAAAAGGTTATTTGCAGATATGCATACCATTTTTAAGTGGGCAGGATTCTAAAGATTCGACAACAAGTCATCATTCTGATTTGTTGCTCTTATATTTATTGGTTTTTATTTCTGTCTTCTCTGACCTAGAAAGAATGATTATTTTACATTTCTATGCTGTTTTTCAAAGAAATCATCTTCACAACTTAAAGCACTGAGAATGTAGGAAGGCCCCTATTTGCAAACATGTAAATAGCAAACAAAAAATGTCATGCAATTCAGTGCTAAGACAAGGTTGTATGCTGTGGCAATGCAAATATGGGGGACTCGAAATTACTAAATATTTCTCAAAGGAGGTGAGATTTGAACTAGGTCATGAAAGATTGCCAAAAGCAGAAAATGGGCTGTGGGGATGGGTAAAGGGCATTCCAGGCTGAGGTAACAGCAGGCTACTTCAAGGTAGGAAAGCTAAAAATGTAAAGCCAAATATATTTAGTCTTTACTATGTTTATCTGGATTACTCTGGTACAGTTGAGTCAAATAATAGAATCTACTTGCCTCGGAAAGATTGCTGTCAGCAAATTTCAATCATTCTTGACATGCTTGAAAGAATTAGTCTAAACTAAGACAGAAAACTGGTGTTGAATTAAATCTAACTCCAAAAGCGTACAACACAAATTACGATTCTTCACAAAGCAATGGCATCATATAAAGAAAGGGTAGGTTCATGTATCAATCTTAATTCTGTGGCTGCAGTAACTATGTATATGAATTTTGTTTCCAAGGGACCTCATCTCTGGCATCAGTTTATTTACACAAAAGAAAGTATCAAATCCCAACATTCAGCTGATGTTTGAAAATCTTTTGGCTGATACAGTGCTGCCTAAATGGTGTATTGACACTTAAGAAATGTGATTAGTGGAGCCCTAAAAGGCACAATTTCTGCATCTCTATTCCCAAACCTAAGTGGCTATCAAAATCGCTTTTCTAGAGGTTGGGGCAGTGCTTCCCTGGATTCCCCAGTGAACCCCTGCCTGCCAGCCCTGAAGTTCCCAGCCCGACCCAGGGTGCACTTTGAACATTCCACACTATGCCAGACTAGAGCTTTGGGGATGGGAACCCGCAGGAAAGCATGGTTTGGCATTTAGGCAATCAATGTTCGGCAGAATGCCAATGCTAATAGGTTATTTTGCTCTGGAAAAAGAGAAAAAGAAGGGATAGTTTAAAGACTGATGAATAGGGGAATGACTGACAATACAGGCACTCCACTTTGTGGGAGAGATTAAGGAGGCTTGCTGTGAAGTGGTATTATGGGAGCCAGAGAAATTAGCAAAGGCCCATAGGCCTAAAACCTGAAAGAAATAGTGGTACATCAAAACAGCATGCCCCAGCGCACACTCAAATGTCTGGCCACTTTCATTGAACTTGTAGTAGGAAAAAGCCAAATAATTTGAACTTTCATAGTCTGGTAGTCCATTCAGGCCCTCCATAGTCAGGCAAATTATCCTTGGCCTCCAGGCAGGTGCAAAACCTTATTTCCGTATTGCCTGATTTAAGTAAGTCTGAGGCCTCTAGTCTGGGCCTTACCCTATTTTTGAAGACACTCAAGTGAAGAGTTGGCTTCACAAGTACCAGAGGATTCCATATACTCTAGGCTGGAGATGTCACTAAGATGATTGTTTTGTCAGGCATGAGCCAAGTAGTAAGAACATTGATTATAAAGAAGCAGAATTAATTCATCTAAGGATCTCAAGTACTTCTAGGGGATAATTTAAGCTGAAGAAAACATCCAGCCTGCCCTCTCTCAGATTTTTGCCTCTAGAAAAAAATCCAGAATCCTCCAGAGTTATTATGGAATTGGAGGTTTGTAAGTCAGAAGGATACTATGGACTGGCAGTGATGCCTGGGATGTTAATAAGGCGTGTGGAACCTGCAATTTCACAGTACACTGTCATCCCTGCACAACAAAATAACCCATCCGCTCTTTGCGAGGCCACTCAGAAGAAGTTTGGCTGTTGAGAGATAAAAATCTGATTAAAAAAATAAGGTAGGGATCCCTGGGTGGCGCAGCGGTTTAGCGCCTGCCTTTGGCCCAGGGCACGATCCTGGAGACCTGGGATCGAATCCCACGTCAGGCTCCCAGTGCATGGAGCCTGCTTCTCCCTCTGCCTGTGTGTCTCTGCCTCTCTCTTTCTCTGTGACTATCATAAAAAAAAAAAAAAAATAAGGTAGTCCTAGTATTACAGCAAGTTAATCTATACTTAGCTTCAGATTCTAACATTATATGAAATAGGTCTTTTTAAAAGTGGGAGTTGGCTTGATCTAGCTTCAGGACATAGGATACTGAACCAACTATTGCAGTGTCAGATTTTATAAGCATTTGATCTGAAAGATCAATACTTACTTTGCTTATTTTTAAATACACTTTGGATAATTTAGATAAGCTTATTTAAATGAGTACCCACAGTACTGAAAGCATGTCTAAGAATTGTTTTCTAATAATTTGTATGGCAAAAGAGAACACACTTCTCATATTCCAGTTTTTTTTTTTTTTAAGATTTTATTTATTTATGAGAGACACAGAGAAAGAGAGACAGAGACACAGGTAGAGGGAGAAGCCGACTCCATGCAGAGAGCCCAACATGGGACTTGATCCCAGGTCTCCAGGATCAGGCCCTGGGCTGAAGGCAGTGGTAAACCGCTGAGCCACCCTGGTTGCCCCATATTCCAGTTTTGGATATTAGGTACAGTAGACTGATTATTTTAAAGACACAAATATAATGATACTGTTGCAAGTTAGACCTTTTACTGTGTCATTATAAGACATTATGGACTATTGCTATTAAGAACATATCTTACATAAAATATCTTTAGGTTCTGGTTGAGAGAAAATAATAAGGTGACCTGGGTGGCTCAGTGGTTGAGTGCCTTTGGCTCAGGCCTTGTGTGATCCTGGGGTCCTGAGATTTAATGGCTCCCTGCAGGGAGTCTGCTTCTCCCTCTGCCTATGTCTCTGCCTCTTTCTCTCTCATGAATAAATAAATAAAATTGTAAAGAAAAGAAAATAATAAGGAAAACTTTCTCTTCACTTCCTGAATTCTACAGTTTTATTTCTTATCATCTCATACCATAGCTCTTCTGTGCATCTCTTATGATCTCCTTTGCTTTATGCTAATTTATGCTTAGAGCCATGTAATCTTTTCACCATTCTTTTAAAAAAATATTTGAGAGGGAGAGAGTCTGTGGGGGCTAGTGGGAGGAGCAAAGGGAGAGGGACACTAAGCACAGAGCCCACGACACTGAGATTATGACCTGAGCTGAAATCAGGAGTTGGAGGCTCAACCAACTGAGCCACCCAAGTACCCTTCCCCTCCCCCCCCCCCTTTTTAAAGCAACTCATGACCCCAACATTAAGAGTTGCAGGCTCCAGTGACTGAGCTGGCCGGATGTCCCCTCTTATCACCGTTTCTAATTGCCATCACTATTAAGTTATACCTTTGCTTATGGTAAAATTCTTTGTGTAGTGGCCACACTTTCTGTTGGTAGTGGTGGGAGGTGTTTATAAAAGGTACAGTTATATGTAACATAACTGAAATATGTGATCCATATCCTTTAATTTCATCATTTAAGGCAGTAGTGTGTATTTTAGTTAACTGGAATTTGAGATAATATAAACAAATAAAAATCTGTATTATATAGAGTGATCTCTTGGGGCTGGACTATTATATGTTTAGAGTTTTCTATTAACTTTTTTGCAGTTATTTCTTAATGGATAAATAGACTCAATGAGACTCTTCCTGTACTGTAACTTCAGGTCAGTATTTAGGGACTGGGTCTACGCAGCGGGGGCACTTCTTATGGCCAGGAGAGTCTTTATTGTGGACAGTTGAAGTTGGTAAAATTTTAGGGAGAGTGGAAATAATTGATAAAGGGAGAAAAGATGAAAACCAGAGAAAGCGTTGGGATGGAGCAAGATGAGCTCTAAGCAGAAATACTTAATCAAAATCTAGAGGGAGAATCTGGAGAAGCCTGTTGGGAAATGAAAGAATATTTGAAATCTTTTTTTTGTTGTTGCAGCTGTGTGATAGGAGAGGTTTAATGGTTTAAAGGAGCTTTCTGCGGATGGCTCCCATGTGGGGGTAATATTTAAAATACTCAATGATTGGGGCACCTGGCTAGCTCAGTCAGTGGAGCGTGTGACTCTTGAGATGGGGGGGGGGGAGGGTCGTAAGTTGGAGGTTACTTAATAATAAAAAAAAAGCTCAGTAATCAATGAGTCACAGTGGATACCTCCCTAACCGAGATTCTCCCAGAACACAGGAGAATGGAGTCTGGGGCCCTGTGCTGGGCCAGACACTATTATGTTGAATCATGGGAAGTGGGGTTCAGGGTGTTCCCAGGGAAGAGGGAGAGGCCTCTTAGGGCGGTGGCTATTTGCCAACTGGTAGAGAAATATTTTAATGACCAGCAGGATCTTATTGGAGGAGGCAAACCTAAATCCACTCCTCATTCTTTCAGGCGGAATGAAATTGGAACTTCCAAGAAGCCATAAGAGCTCAGATGTTTTTGAGCTATGATAGGGATCTTGCTGAATTCAGTCTTCCTCTTCTGATTTTAGCCTCAGTGATGGGAGGAATCAGAGTCCCCTAAATCTGTCTTCTCTGGTTCTCCATTTGTTGCTTGCCAGATATAGGATCCCAGTGATCTAGGTTTTACTTTCCTGTGGAGCGGTAGTCTCATTCCTATCTTTTACATGCTTCCAAAATGCATGCATTTTCTCTTTTTAAAATCCTTCAAGAGTCCCCCGTTACCTGCTGCATAATAGCCTTTAAGCACGTCATAGATGCCCTTCTATTACCTTTGCTGCCTTGCTTCTGAGACTTGTCTCCTGTCTCCTCCATAAGCATTTGATCCCACTTCGTGGATCATCAGCTTCTCATCACCTTATTCCCAAGGTAGACTTCTTCTTCTTTTTTTTTTTTTAAAGATTTTATTTATTTATTCATGATAGTCACACACACAGAGAGAGAGGCAGGCAGAGACACAGGCAGAGGGAGAAGCAGGTTCCATATAGGGAGCCTGATGTGGGATTCGATCCTGGGTCTCCAGGATCGTGCCCTGGGCCAAAGGCAGGCGCTAAACCGCTGCGCCACCCAGGGATCCCTCCAAGGTAGACTTCTTCCCCAGTGTTGGGCTGTGCTTTGGGGGACCTTATTATAGCATTTACCACATTCAGTTGTGAATATTTATTTATTTATTTATTTATTTATTTATTTATTTATTTATTTATTTATGATGGCTTTGTGTCAGTTTTATTTTTTTATTTTTATTTTTTTTAATTAACTTTTACTGGTGTTCAATTTACCAACATACAGAAAAACACCCAGTGCTCATCCCGTCAAGTGTCCACCTCAGTGCCCGTCACCCATTCCCCTCCAACACCCGCCCTCCTCCCCTTCCACCACCCCTAGTTCGTTTCCCCGAGTTAGGAGTCTTTATGTTCTGTCTCCCTTCCTGATATTTCCCAACATTTCTTTTCCCTTCCTTTATATTCCCTTTCACTATTATTCATATTCCCCAAATGAATGAGAACATACACTGTTTGTCCTTCTCCGATTGACTTATTTCACTCAGCATAATACCCTCCAGTTCCATCCACGTTGAAGCAAATGGTGGGTATTTGTCGTTTCTAATTGCTGAGTAATATTCCATTGTATTCATAAACCACATCTTCTTTATCCATTCATCTTTCGATGGACACCGAGGCTCCTTCCACAGTTTGGCTATTGTGGCCATTGCTGATAGAAACATCGGGGTGCAGGTGTCCCGACGTTTCATTGCATCTGAATCTTTGGGGTAAATCCCCAGCAGTGCAATTGCTGGGTCGTAGGGCAGGTCTATTTTTAACTCTTTGAGGAACCTCCACACAGTTTTCCAGAGTGGCTGCACCAGTTCACATTCCCACCAACAGTGTAAGAGGGTTCCCTTTTCTCCGCATCCTCTCCAACATTTGTTGTTTCCTGCCTTGTTAATTTTCCCCATTCTCACTGGTGTGAGGTGGTATCTCATTGTGGTTTTGATTTGTATTTCCCTGATGGCAAGGGATGCAGAGCATTTTCTCATGTGCTTGTTGGCCATGTCCATGTCTTCCTCTGTGAGATTTCTCTTCATGTCTTTTGCCCATTTCATGATTGGATTGTTTGTTTCTTTGGTGTGGAGTTGAATAAGTTCTTTATAGATTTTGGAAACTAGCCCTTTATCTGATACGTCATTTGCAAATATCTTCTCCCATTCTGTAGGTTGTCTTTTAGTTTTCTTGACTGTATCCTTTGCTGTGCAAAAGCTTCTTATCTTGATGAAGTCCCAATAGTTCATTTTTGCTTTTGTTTCTTTTGCCTTTGTGGATGTATCTTGCAAGAAGTTACTGTGGCCAAGTTCAAAAAGGGTGTTGCCTGTGTTCTCCTCTAGGATTTTGATGGAATCTTGTCTCACATTTAGATCTCTCATCCATTTTGAGTTTATCTTTGTGTATGGTGAAAGAGAGTGGTCCAGTTTCATTCTTCTGCATGTGGATGTCCAATTTTTCCAGCACCATTTATTGAAGAGACTGTCTTTCTTCCAATGGATAGTCTTTCCTCCTTTATCGAATATTAGATGACCGTACATTTCAGGGTCCACTTCTGGGTTCTCTATTCTGTTCCATTGATCTATGTGTCTGTTTTTGTGCCAGTATCAGTTGTGAATATTTACTCACATATCTGCCTCTCAATAGACAACTGTTTGAGGGGCAGAGATTGCATCTTTGTACAGTTAGTATCTAAGGTCTCACCTAGGGGCTCAATAAATGTTGTTTGTAGATGTGTATGAATGAAAATGTTAGCTCTGATAAAGAGGATTGGGTTTTTTGTTTTTGTTTTTAAAGATTGATTTATTCATGAGAGAGCGAGGCAGAGACACAGGCTGAGAGAGAAGCAGGATCCTCTCAGGGAGCCTGATGTGGGACTCTATCCCAGATCCTGGTATCAGGCCCTGAGCTGAAGGCAGGCGCTCAACCGCTGAGCCATCCAGGCTTCCCAAGAGTATTGTTAATAATACAAATATAAAGTTACCTCTGACTTGAGCTAAATAGATTTAAAAAATGAACATCAGATTTTCTGGTCTTTAGAGTGATATTATGGTACTTTAGAAGGTGGTTAATTAGTGGTGGTAGTTGCACGGTTCTAGGATTATACTAAAATCCACAGCATTGTACACTTTAAAACTGTAATCCAGGGGTGCCTGGCTGGCTCAGTTGGTAGAGCATGACTCTTGATCTCAGGGTTGTGAGTTTGAGCCTCACGTTTGTTATAGAGATTACTTAATAAAATCATTTTTTGAGAAAAAGTAATCTTATAGAAATTATCTTAATTCATATGTCAATTTCCTGGTTTTGATAATATACCATAGTTATATAAGAAGTTACCCTTGGGGGAAGCTGGGTGAAGGATATATGGGACATCTTTCATAGTGTTTTTTTTTTTTTTTTAAAGATTTTATTTATTTATGAAAGACAGACAGCCACAGGCTCCATGTAGGGAGCCTGACATGGGACTCGATCCCGGGCCAAAGGCAGGTGCTAAACCGCTGAGCCACCCAGGGATCCCCATCTTTCATAGTGTTTTCACAACTTCTTGTGAGTCTGTAATTATAAAAATCTTAAAATGGTGATTAAATTAGTTTTCCTGAGCAAATACTTTTATTATTTAGGATTTATGGTTCAGAATGACTATAGAAGGTTTTCTCACTGATTAGGCTCCAGTTAACTTTCAAAATTTTGTAGAATTATTTATAAGTAGATAAAGAGAAGAAAGATAAATAGAAGATACTCAAAGTCAATTCTATTCTAAGAGGTAAGATAAGAGTTTAAAAATATCTTGGAAAAAAAAATATCTTGGTAGGTTTTTTATTTATTTATTTTTTTGCATGTTTATTTTTTCTGTGATTCTCTGCTCCTAAGGTTTCTCTGATGTAATTAATTTCAATTAAAATGAATGTACTGACAAATTACGCATATCATAACATGCCATTGTTGTGTTTTAGAGAGTTATTTGGTGTAATGTCCATATTACATATTTAATTTAATATGTTAATTGAGCCATTTAAAAACTTACTGAGTGCTTACTGTGTTCTGGGCTCTGTGATAAGCACTTTATGTGTGTCCTTCATTTAATCCTACTGTTTAATGGAAAATATTATTGTCCCTAATTCTAGATGAATACAATAAGGCTTAGAGATGTTAAATAATTTGTCTAATGTCACACAGCTAGGTGGAGGGGCGGGGTGGAGAGCTAGGATTCAAACTCTCTGTGACCTTGTTGTTGTTCCTACTCATTGCTCTCTGATGAAGCTGACAGTGTAGTCCAAAGGGGAAAACACTGACTTGGGGGAGTCAGGAGACTTGTATGAAATGCCTGACTCTCTTGGCTGATTAACTTTGAGGCCTTGAGCAGGTAATTTAACCTTTCATCTACAAAGTGAGGAGACTCAAAAAGAGACCCTTCCAGTCTCTTTTAGCACAAACATTCTCCAGTTCCCAAGAAATTTGTCCAGGGCTCAATAGTGTTTTTCTGTGTGTTGCTTCTGTGAAGGGTATTCTCTACAAACGCAAGTATTCCTTTTAAAGAAAGAGATGTCAAGGCAGATCTTTGTGACTGCTTCAGTCTGTGTTCTGTCTCTTAGTTTTGTAGAATACAAAATATAGCTTTATTTACTGGTTCCACACAGATCAAATTATGGGGGATTGACTCATGCTAATAAAAAATCATAAGAGCTTTCCTTCTTTTTTTCTTTTGTAATTTAGAATCTGTGTTAATGATAGTAGGGTAGTGAATACTAGTTTCTGCTATTGTAGGCACTTCTTCAGAATCAGAGACTTACGAAAAACAAATTTGAAAGCCATTTTTAAAAAATATTTGAGAGAGAGAAAGTGAGAGAAAACACTAACAAGGGGGGCATAGGGAGAGGGAAAAGCTGACTCACCGCTGAACAGGGAGCCCAACATGGGCTCAATCCTGGGACTCCAGGATCATGACCTGAGTTGAAGGCAGACACTTAACCAACTGAGCCACCCAGGTCCCCCTTAAAAGCCGTTTTGGAAGGCAAATGTTTTTGAGGAGTATTCTTCTAGGTTGTGTAAAAGCCATATAAACCATGTTTTTTTTTCATAGTACAGGTCTAGTGATTATGTATCTAGAAAAATGGATTCTTGTATCTTCTTTGATTAGTAATTTCTAAGTGCTGATGAAGTCTTTCCTTTAGCCCTTCCCCCACTTCATGTAGATTATTGTATATATGTTAATAGTACAATTTTAATATTTCTTTTAAAATATGACCCAGTCTAGAGGATACATTCTGCTTGCTTTAACTGCACTTGAGTGTTTTTCAGACTATTTTTTTTTTCAAAGATTTTATTTTATCTCTTATTCAGTTATTTGAACTGAATGAGAGAGAGAGAGAGAAAACATGGTGGGAGGAGGGACAGAGGGAGCAGGAGAAGCAAAGCAGGCTCTACACTGAGCAGGGAGCCTGACATAGGGCTTGATCCTAGGACTCTGAGATCATGACCTGAGCTGAAGGCAGATACTTAACTGACTGAGCCACCTAGGCACCTTCAAACTAGTTTAAATGCCAGAGTTAATTTTATAGTTTGGATAGTTATTCAGTGTCAGTTTGAGATAATTATCTCTTGTCTTGAGTAAATGTTAGTGGATTTGGCCAGATAACTTTCATTAATTTATGTTGACTTTTATTACATTGTCTTTTGGAGGGAGACCTCCCTTCTTTTTTTAAATTTTGATCTCAAATTCTGCATAGTTCTCATATATGTTACCACTGCATTACCATTCTGTCATAGGCAGTGTTATGTAATATTGATGTCATCCGTAGGAGGCATACACCACATATGTTATAGAACTCTAGAGTGAATTCTAATACATTGTAGACATTTCCACTATTCTTTTTCTCTCAAGTTTCCAAATACTGTTTTCTGCATCTCCTACAATATAAACTTGGCTTTTTTTTTTTAAAGATTTTATTTATTTATTCATGATAGAGAGAGAGAGAGGCAGAGACACAGGCAGAGGGAGAAGCAGGCTCCATGCACCGGGAGCCCGACGTGGGATTCGATCCCGGGTCTCCAGGATCGCGCCCCGGGCCAAAGGCAGGCGCCAAACCGCTGCGCCACCCAGGGATCCCTTTTTTTTTTTTTTAAAGATTTTATTTATTTTTATTTATTTAATTTATTTTTTTTTGTGAGAGACAGAGACACAGGCAGAGGGAGAAGCAGGCTCCACTGCTTCTTTTTTTTTTTTTTTTTTTCTTTTCTTTTGTGTTCAGAAAAGCCCCCACCCCACCACCAGCCCAGAAAACAGGAGAGGTGGCTGGCCTCCTCTGTCTGTCCATTGTCTGTCTATTCTGTCTGCCTTGGCTGCCCCAGCACCTGTGGCTTCCTGTGTCTCTGGGCTGGGAGGAAGGTCGGCTGGGGTGTGGGTGAGGTTCACACAAGTTTTGTGCCTCAGATTAAGAAGGCCGAGATGGATAGGAAGACACTGGACTGGGAGATCGTGGAGCTGACCAATAAGCTGCTAGATGCCAAGAACACCATCAACAAGCTGGAGGAGCTCAATGTACGTGTGCCATGGGGGGACACAGGAAGCCCAATTGTGGGACTTGATCCCAGGATCACACCCTGAGTCAAAGGCAAATGCTCAACCTCTGAGCCACCCAGGCATCCCTAAACTTGGCTTTTTAGAAGTCAAGTTTATTGGGGTATAATTTATATGGAGTAAAATTCACTCTTTTTAAGGGAAACTCTACACCCAATATGGGGCTTGAACTCCTGACCCCGAGGTCAAGACTTGTGTGCTCCAGTGACTGAGCCACCCAGGTGCTCCTAAAATTCACTCTTTTATAGCTGTATAGCTCTTTGAATTTTGACAAATACATACAATTTGTATAATCATCATATATATAATATTTCCAACATTCCATAAAGTTCCCTGGTACCTCTCTATAGTCAGTCTCCTCTCAATCTCTGAGTGTCTATCAGCTAACCTGATTTCTGTCCTTATAGTTTTGCTTTTTCCACAATGTCCTATAAATAGAATCATAGAATATGTAATCTTCTGAATCTGGCTTCTTTCATTTAGCATAATGCTTTTTTGAGCTACAAATTACATATCATAAAGTTCATCTGTTTAGAGTGTACAATTCAACAGTTTTTAGCATATTTATGGAGTTGGGCCATCATCAACATAATCTAATTTTAGAACATTCATATCACCCCAAAAAGAGACTTTGTACCCGTTAGCAATCACTCCTATTTCCTGTCTCCCTTCCTCCCCAATTCTCTGCCCTAGGCAAACACTAATCTACTTTCCATCTCTATAGATTTGCCTATTATTAACATTTCAAATAAATGGTATCATATAATACATGGCCTTTTGTAACTGACTTCTTTCACTTAGCATAATATTTTTGGGGATCATCCAAGTAGTAACTTATATTAGTACTTCATTCTTTTTTATTGCTAAATAATTTACTGTAGTATGGATTCATCACATTTTGTTTATCTATTCATCAGTGGACATATATGTTCAACTTTTTGTCTATTATAGATAAAGCTCTTATCATTTACGTACAAATTTTTGTGTGGATGTATATTTTCATTTCTTTTGGATGTGCTGTGACAGTCCTATAAACTTTTCTTTTTAATTGAAGTATAGTTGCCATACTGTATTATATTTCAGGTGTATAACATATGTATATGAGTTTTTGTATGGAAATATGTTTTTATTTCTCTTGGATAGATACCTAGCAGTGGAATTGCTGGGTCATATGGTAACCTGATGTTTAATGTTCGAGGAATTGCCAGTTTTCTGAAGTGGCTGCATGAGGGCTCCAATTTTCCACATCTTTGCCAATCCTCACTATTGTCTTTTTGATTATAGCCATTTTGTGGGTGTGAAGTAGTATATCATTGTGGGTTTTTTTCCTATTTTAATTTTATTTTAACTTGTGTGGTTAACATACAGTTTTATAGTAATTTCAGGTGTATAATATAGTGATTCAACAATTCTGTATATTACTCAGTGCTCATCATGATTAGTGTACTCTTAATCCCCTTCGCCTGTTTTACTCATTCCTCCACCTACCTCCCTTCTGGTACCCATTTGTTCTCTGTAGTTAAGAGTCTATTTTGTGTGTGTGTGTGTGTGTGTTTTGCCTCTGTTCACTTGTTTAGTTTTTTAAATTCAACATAAGAGTGAAATCATATGGTATGTCTTTCTTTGGCTTACTTTGCTTAGCATTATGCTCTCTGGGTCCGTCCATGTTGCTCCAAGTGGCAGGTTTTCTTTATGGTTGAATAATATTCCATTGTATACAGGTACCACATCTTTGTTCATCAATTGTTGGGCACTTGGGCTGCTTCCATAATTTGGCTATTGTAAATAATGCTGCAATAAATATGGGGTGCATGTATCCCTTCATATTAGTGTTTTTGTTTTCTTTGGGTAAATATTCAGTAGTGCAATTACTGGATTGTAGGTTAGTTCTATTTTTAATTTTTTGAGGAACCTCCAGATTGTCTTCCACAGCAGCTATACCAGTTTGTGTTCCCACCAAAAGTGCCTGAGGGTTCCTTTTTCTCCACATCTTCATCAACACTTTCTTGTATAGTTGATTTTAACCATTCTGACACATGTGAAGTGATATATCTTTGTGATTTTGATTTATATTTCACTGATGATAAATGATGTTAAGCATTTTTTTTATGTGTCTGTTACCTGTTTTCTTTGGAGAAATGTCTATTCATGTCTTTTGTCTATTTTTAAATTAGATTATTTTTTGAGTGTTGAATTGTGGAAGTTCTTTATATATTTTGGATACTAACCCTTTATTGGATATGTCATTTGAAATTTCTTCTCCCATTCAGTAGGTTGTCTTTTAATTTTGTCAGTTGTTTCCTTTGCTGTGCAGAAGCCTTTTATTTTGCTGTAGTCTCAAGAGTTTATTTTTACTTTTATTTCCCTTGCCTCAGGAGACCTATCTAGAAAGATGTTGGCTCATTTTGGTTTTGATTTGCATTTTCCTAATGACTAAAGATGTTGAACATCTTTTCATGTGCTTATTAGCTACTTGGATGTCTTTTTCTGAGAAATATCTATTCAAATTATTTGCGTATTTTTAAAGTGGGTTGTCTTTTTGTTATTGAGTTGTAAGAGCTCATTATATATGCTGGATATAAGTCCTTTATGAGATAGATGGTTTACATATATTTTCTCCTGATCTGTAGGTTGTCTTTTCATCTTTTTGATGCTGTCTTTTGAAGCACAATAGATTTTAAAATAATGCAGTCCGACTTAGCAATCTTCTTTTTTATTGCTTGTACTTTTGGTGTCTTATCTAGGAAATCACTGACTAAGGTTAAGATTTACTTCTGTATTTTCTTCTAAAAGTTTTGTAGTGTTAGCTCTTAAATTTAGGTCTCTGGTCCACTTTGAGGTATTTTTTGTGTATGACATAGGGTAGTGGTCATATATATATATATGTGTGTATATATATGTATTGTTTTTGTCTCTTTTTTCTTTATCTTTTTATTTCTTAAATACCATATATGAATCTTCTCTTGCTCTGTGTTCTCCTCATGATTTTCTGGGTTTCTTTAGTGATATATTTGGATTCTTTTTATTTTTTTGACTATCATCAGTTTTTGATTTATGGTCACCATTAGGTTTATATAGAACATGCATATAGCAGTCTGTATTAAGTTAATGGTCACTTAAGTTTGAACTCATCCTAAAAGCATTACATGTTTACTCTTCTCCCCTCCTTGTTTTAAGTATATGGTGTCATACTTCACCTTTTATTTTGTGAATCCCTTTACTGATTACTTAAATTAAGTTAGAGCAGGTGTTTGCCAGAGCTGTGGTCATACCAAACTGCAGGGTACTCTCCCTGTGTTGTCTCCTAAAAAGCTTTCACTGGTGAGTGGGGCCTGTAGTCAGGCCAGATGTCTGCCCTCAGACCACTGCTGGTGCCATAGTTGGATTGGTGTGTGTGGTTATCTTCCCCTCTCTCCAGGACAGGAATCACGTGGGAGTGGTGCTGGCCCCTGTCAGGGCTGCTTGCACACTGCTAGGCATGTGGCACCACTTTGGATGTTCTCCTGACAAGGGTGTGTTGAATGGGGTGGATTTGCAGGAGAATGCAGAGGCAGTTTCCTTGGTGTCAGGAAAATCCAAGCTGGTCCACTGTGGGAGGCTACCTGCAGCCACCAGGGAAAACTGCCGAAGCCAAGATGCAGGGAGTGGGGCATACTTTTAGCAAACTAGGTGGGGAATATTCCAGCTGCACTGGTTCCTGCAGGTGTCTACATATCTAGGCTGGGGGCAGGGGATGGAAATGATACCTTAGTACCATTGAATCCATGTAATGTATTACTAGAAAAAAGATACCTCTGTTAAGCAAATGTTTGAAAGCTACTGAACTCACTCTTCTTTTTAGTGGACAAACCTGAGACCCGGAGAGGTAAATTGACTTAAGGTCATATAGTTAGTCTGGAGAAGGCTGATACTCCAGTGCTTTTTTTTTCTAAGTAGTATTCTCTTGTCATAATGTTAAAATGGTAGTACTTATTGGCTCATGGAACAATTAGATCACAAGATTTGATAAACTCCTAAATTTTTAAAAAAGTTTCTTTTATACTGAAAAATAGCACTAGAAACTAAATACTCTTGTGAGTTATCTGCACTAAGAAAGAGGGGGTTATTATTTTTTTTAAAGAAACCAGTTTCTAGCACAAAGCCTTTTAAAATTACTGTGCTTGGGTTTGTAAGTAGTGTAAAAAAAATGTGGCACAACTGTCAGAGGTTATAAATGACAATACATTATGGAAATAGGCAAGGAAACAAGCAAGGATTTGCCATGGGGAAACAGACATTATATTTTGTTATCAATTTTGACAAACACCAGCAGTGGCTTATCAATGTTGAAAGAGTAAAATTGAATTCATTAGGTGCAATTTTAATGGTTAGAATAAGTTATATTTTGTAAGAAGTATTTGGTTCTGAAATCCTTCCTTTATTGAAGTTTATCTAGAAATTACTAGAGTGTGAAAGCGGTACTCTATTGGTAATTCTGAGATTGGCTGCAGGACCAATGACTAGGCAGTGCATGGTTAGATTGAGCAGAATCTTATTAGAATGCTTTCGGTGGATTTGAATAGTCTTATTTAATAATGGTATAGTGGAAGAAGTGTCCTCTTTGGACTCAGGAGAACTACGTCAATCTTGACTCTGCTTCACACTACCTATGTGACCTTGAATGAGTCACTTTACTTCTATGACTTTATCATTTTTTAAAAAACAATCAATTGGAAAAAGATAGTGGTATCTGCTCAGTCTACCTCTCAGAATCATATGAAGAGAGGAAATGAGAAAATAAAGTACTTTGTAAATTTTATTTTTATTTTTTTTAAAGTAATCTCTACACCCAATGTGAAGCTCAAATGTACAACCCTGAGATCAAGAGTCACATGCTCTACTGACTGAGCCAGCCAGGCACCCTTCACTTTGTATCTTTTAAAGTATTATTCAGCTATAGTCTTTATTATTATTAATAACCTTTGGAATTATGATATACAGGGTTTTTAAAAGTTTTTTCTTCTATTTGGCCGCAATGTCCTGGCATTCATTTGGCCTCTATTCCATGTCTCTAGTTTTAGGAGGAAGTTTTGGTCCATCCCTAGTCTTCTTTTTCTTTCAAATAGATGACATTTTTTCCACTTCCATCCATTAGAAGAGAGTACTCTGTTAGTTTCCTCTTAGGAAAAGAGGAGTTGGTTTTTATTTTGTACAGATATTTAGCTTGACAAGCCTGGTGGAAGCATTAAACTTATAAGCTGCATGTAGGTTTTCTTATTTGACGTTGCATTTCTCTTCCTTGTAGTTGAGTTTCTTGCCTCCTGCCTTTTCTTGTCCTCTGCTTCCTTTAGATGGGTTTGGTACCTATTATGCCTTTACCTTGGTCAACCCCATTTGTTGGTCAGTAGGAGTTCATGATACCCTATCAAGATATGCTTCGTGGACACAAATGGTACAGTCATTATACTTCAACTCCCCCAGTACTGACAGACAAGAGGAGATTTCATTTGCTGATCTGGCTCCTGTGCCCGAGATGGAGTTAAGGATCTTTGTCAGTTTTTAGAAACTGTAGATATGGGAAACAAGTATTTCTTCTCTGTTGGTAAAATGGAAGAATCTTCTCTGATACCTAAAGCTGATGAGATTGTCAATTTTAGTGTTATTTCTTTTTCATCCTGGTTAAGAGAGAAGATTTTTTATCTGAAGGTTTTCAAAGACATTTCCAGTGGTCACCATCTGTCTTATCAACCTCTTTTAATTCAGGTTAATTGAAAAAAATAAGCTTATGTATTTTAAATATGACTGAGATGAAGGGGTATTTTGGAGAAGTCATATGTAGCATAAAGTACTGTTTATTCTTAGGAGATCGATTTATGCTTTTTTGTTAGACTGTATCATCTGGAGTTATGTTTTAAAAATAACATCTCATTTTAAAAAATTAGAGGCTAGTTTTTTTTTTTTTTTTTTTAAGTAAGCTCTAGGGATGACTGGGTGGCTTAGAGGCTGAGCATCTGCCTCTGGCTCAGAGCGTGATCCCAGGGTTCAGGACCAAGTCCCGCACTGGGCTGCCCGCGAGGAGCCTGCTTCTCCCTCTGCCTATGTCTCTGCCTATCTGTGTGTCTCATGAATAAATAAATTAAATCTTAAAAGGAAGCTCTACACCCAGTGTGGGATTTGAACTCACCACCCCAAGGTCTAGAGTCAGATGCTCTACTGGTAGAGCCAGCCAAGTGCCTCTAGAGGCTAGTTTTTAAAAAGTCACTGAATTTAATTCTGATTTAAAACAAAGGAAATATCAGTGTGTCTGTCATTTATTTAGAATTTATTTAGAATGACTGCAAATTATGTTATACTTTTAATTTTAGAATCATGTTGTTTGTGTAGTTAAATAGAAATGACTTATAGGGGTACTGTGTTAAAAGCTAGCATATGGTTATTTAAGGATACATTCTAGTAGGGTCATTTTCTTCACAGCAATTTTTTATTAGATGGGTGGGAAGACAGAGCCTGGAATGCAGTGGATAAAGGTGCCTGTGCCAGTTGAGTTACTCATTGGGAATTCAAAGGTCGGCATGTACTTTAATAATTTTCTAAGAGAAAATCATATCTTGGCCTAGAAAAATAGATTTCTAAAAATACTATAGGGTTAGCATTCTCACTATGCATTATTTTATACTCCATAGTATTGATGTATTATAAACAAAAACAGGGGCACCTGGGTGGCTCAATCAGTTAAACATCTGCCTTTGGCTCAAGTCATGATCTGAGGGTCCTGGGATAGAGCCTGGCGTCAGGCTCCCAGCAGCTTGGGGAGTCCGCTTCTCCTTCTGCCCCTCCCACCCCCGCTTGTGCTCTCTCGTTCTGTCTCAAATAAATAAATACAATCTTTAAAAACAAAACCAAAGCAAAAATGTTGGGTTCCTACAAATAGCCTTGCAATTATAACTGAAACTTATTACTGAATACTAAATAGACGAGAGATCTTCATAATGAGTAAAACTGGGCAGTTTGAACAGCTTGATCAGTGATTTGGCTGGAAATAGAATGACTTCTCTAAAATATCAATTATTAGACTTAATTATAGTGGGCATTATAGGATGGCTTTCATATTTTTCAGTAACCTAATCTTAAATCATATTCTATAATTTGTACCATTTTGTGATAACAGTGTATTTTGTATTCAGATATTTTACACAAAAATGCACTTTTTACACCTTTTTTTCTGTGCAGTAACATACTTTCAGACGAGTAGGTTCTTTTGCTTAGTACTCTAAGGCATCATTGTGGGCTCTTAAAAAAATGTTTGCTTGTAGGCATATATCTTGTCACCAAGCCAAGGACTAGATTTTAATGGCCGTGTGTGTTTAAATATATCATGCATAGGCATTAGCAGTTAGAGAAACATTATAGGTATATCTTAAGTCACAGAGTAGATGGTTTTCAAAAAAATTGATTATAGATAGTATTTTAAATGAGCAATTTACAGAAATCTATAGCAAATCCTATTAAGTGAATACAGTATAAATAAGTTAAAGTAATATATAATTCAACCTAGAGTTTTCAAGTTATTGATGTTGTAGTATAAGCAGCTAGGCAAGGTAACCCTTTCTGGAGTAGCAGACAAAAGCCAGAGGTTTATCCAAGGGCAAAAGCCCCATCAGAGAAGACACAGCCTGCTTTGTTTGGAAGAGGCCCTGGGCCCGGAAACGCTAATGGAACCAAAAACACTAATGGTGTAAGTATATGGATTCCCAACTATAGAAAGGGCAAAATCTTGGGAAAATGGAGATTTCTTCCCATGTTCAAAGAGATACCTGAAAATATTTTAAAAATACTTTTATATAAATACTCAGTTTTTTAAAAATGGGAAGTTTTGAGAAATTATATTTGAGAAGAAAAGCCTGAAAAGTAATATTTAAAAATCAGGAGGAATAGTTAACATGCTCTACTATCTTCTCTCCAAGAATAAAGGGAGTATGGGCAGTCTGGGTCACTCAGCGGTTTAGCACCTGCCTTCGGCCCAGGGCCTGATCCTGGAGACCTAGGATTTAGTCCTGGGTTGGGCTCCCTGCAAGGGGCCTGCTTCTCCCTCTGCCTATGTCTCTGCCTCTCTCTCTCTCTGTGTGTCTCATGAATAAATAAATAAAATCTTAAAAAAAAAAAAAAAGAATAAAGGGAGTATGTAGCTGTTATATCCAAGGCAATATGCAAAGGCTAAATATTATATTCTACCTCTGCATGTGTTTCAGTAATAAAGTGTTTTTTTTTTCTATAACAGGAAAAGGGGTTTTAGTAGTTCTGTATCTAAATAGGGAAATACCTAAGGTACCATGTTTAAAATATTCAGAAATTGTATAAACCTAGCCATCATATTTGCTTTAAAAATTTGCCATTTTGTCATTGTGTCATATTGGTGCTCATCTATTTTGATGAGTGCCATTCAAGCCAGGGATCCCAGAAATATGCTGCTACCAAGTAAACACCTGTCAAACCCAACCCACAGGTCCTGGTGTAGATTCCCGTTCTACTTGCATTTCCAGGAAGAAGATGTGTTTGAATATTTTCAGGATAACTCTGTTCTCAACAGCTCTCTGGGAGCCTTTCTCTCTCCTGTCGACTGTTTTCTTAGGAACTTCTTTCAACTTCTCCCTTCTACCTGGTGATTTTAGGTCACAGAGATTAAAAAAAAGGGTTTTTCCCTTCTCAAAATATTTTTCGGGGGATTCCAATTCCAAAGGAATTGTTTGGTTAAAGATAATCTTCGTGTTAAATTCTGGAAGAATGGAGGAGAATCCAGGGGACTGTTTCATATTTTCCTTATGGAAAACAGTGGATGTAGACTATCCTGAAGGATTACATGCAAGGTGAGAATAAAAGATAATTTAAGCCTTCCAGGAAGCCAGGAGTAAATGGAGACGAAGAGAGTAAATCCAAGTGTAATACAGGAGCCAGAAATAAGCATTTCATTAAGAGCTGCTTAAGTTTTATACTTTTGGTTTCTATTGAATAAAATTAAAGTTGTCTTATTCAGGGCTCATGCATTTTCCATGTGAGCTCTCTGAGGCCAGTGATTGCACACAAGCACAGGAAAGATCAAATAGAGCAATTTGAAGTAGTAAGCAATGGGGAGGAGTAGCCTAGGTGATTCTGCAATGATATCGATCAGGGAACAACAGGGAGGGAAGAACCCTTTGAAGTGAAGGAAGCTTGTAGCAGCAGGTGAGGGATACAGATAGAATAACACTTATTTAGTCCGCTTGGCAGAAGAGGAACTAGGGCATTAAGATCTGCACCTAGGAGACAATCAGAAGAGAAAGGATGGGGAGAGGTGGAGTTAAAGTAAAATCTGAACTATCAAAAATGAAGTATCTGAGGAAAAGCAGTGAACTCCAATTCTCTTTGCATTGCCCCAGCCTCCAAGCAAAATTGCGTCTACAATTTTACATCTTACCTCCAAAATACATTTAAATTGATTCCCGGATTCTGATTGGGCAGTGAAGATACAATTTATGTTTACTTTCAGATAGTGGAGCTGTAAAAATTTTTGTATACCAAATAACTGTTCTTGTCATTTCTATTATAGTTTCAGTTGTGTTTGCCACCAAAAAATAAAATCAGCTCTAACACACAGGAATCAGAGACAAGAATTATAAAATTAATTTTAATTTGGCAAGTTGGTAAGCAAGTCTATATGCATGATTCTCCCACTAATGCTTGTGGGAACTTAATCAAATGGGTGATCTTATATATGTGAAAGAATTTTAAATTCAGAAGGATCCTCATACATAGTCTAGTCTGACTTTAAAATTTTAGAGATTAAGAAAAAGTTGGTATTGACTACATGACAAAATTACTTTTAATTGAGAAATCACTTGGAAAGCATGAAACTTAGTTGAAGCTGCTGTATAAACTTTGTCATGGCCTATTCTGTTCTGTTTTCGTTATCTTGATATGAGACGTGTGCCTTCTAAATGCAGACAGTTTGATCTACTCTAACAGTTGTCCTAACAGTTAAATAAATTATCCTCCTTTTTCAGTGAAGGGTTGCTTATCTATTTATTGGCTGGTAATAAAGTTTCTAGATGCTTTCCTTGATTAGAAGATTATACTGTTAATTGATTTATTATCCTCAGTGTGTCTTAGGGGATACATAGAATCAGTGTTCTGCTTTGTTGAACAGACTTTCCCTTGGTGGCTCTACAACAAATTTGAAGTTAAGTTCTATTAATGAAATGCCTCATTAAAGTGCTTAGAATGCTTCAGAGAGGGGCCTTGGAATGGACTTCATTCAGTCATCCCAAAAATATTTATTGAGTATCTTTTATGTAACAGGCATTAGGCCAAGTACAGAATAAAGTCAAGGCCACCAGGATCCAAGTGCTAGGGAAGAGAGACCATTGCTGCTGTACTCCCCATCCTGGACTATGACCAGTGATGTAGGTACTCTTCTTCTCTCTACTGAACGTTTTTCTTAACCTGGGGCTCTAGGCCAATACCAGTTGCTTGGTGGTGGAACCTATTGGCCCTTTTGTGTACTATTACCATATTGAAAAGTCCAATTGATAAAGACAGGTTTCTTAGGAAAAAAATTACTAATGAATTATTTGCATTGAAAGATGCTGGGAGATATTAAATGTATCACCTATTGGTTTAGTTGGAATGACTTATTGACTTCCAGAAATATTGACTGAATTTAAATAAAAAACAAACTTAGACGATTTCTCACTTTGGATAAACCTTAATTTCTAACTAAGCAGTAAGAAGAGTCACTAGAAGAAAGTAGAAGTATTTATTTAATCTTTGCATACGGATAACTTTTTAAGCATAAAGATGATGGAAGAAATCAAAAAGGAAAAGATCAAAAGATGTATCTATCACATGAAAATTAAAAATTTCGTGTCAATACATCAAAAACAAAAGCTGGAAGGCAAGTGAAAATTTAGAAGAAAAAATTGCAGCTAATATGGCAAAAGATTAATATCCTTAGGAATAATAATAAAAACTCCTTATATAAACATTAAAAAAGAATCCAATTGCTCAATGAGAATAGTGCCCCCAAATGGACAATACAATTAGAAGTGACAATTTGCTAATGTTTACTTCACCTTCCTTGGTAAGCAAGAAAATATAAGTTAAAATGAGATGCCGGGTTTTATGATTTTAGGCTAGCGAAAACCAAAAAATATTCTGCTTTATTTATTCATGATTGACCTAGAGAGAGAGGCAGAGACATAGGCAGAGGGAGAAGCAGGCTTCCTGCAGGGAGCCTGATGCAGAACTTGATCCCAGGACCCCGAGATTATGACCTGAGCCAAAGGCAGATGCTCAACCCTAAGCCACCCAGGTGCCCCTGGTATTGTCTTTCTGAGAAGATCGGCAAGTTCACTCCCAGAACCTTCTCTTAAGGTAATGATGAAAAATACAAGAAAATAATTTTTATGTCAAGATGTTTTTTATTTTTATTTTATTTTTAAAAAGATTTTATTCATTTATTTATGAGAGAGAGTGTGACAGAGACACAGGCAGAGGGAGAAGCAGGCTCCACGCAAGGAGCCCGATGTGGGATTCGATCCTGGGTCTCCAGGATCACACCCTGGGGTGAAGGCAGTGCTAGACAACTGAGCCATCTGGGCTGCCCTCAAGATGTTTTTTAGAACATTATTTATAATAATGAAAAAATGAACATATAAAAATAGAAGATTGATTATGTATGGAATGATACATATGGAATGTTTGTGCTCCCGCCAGAGGCTCTAGGGTAGAATCTATTCCCTGCCTCTTCCAGCTTCTCATGGCTGCGGGCACTCTTTGGCTTATGGCTGCATCACTGTAATCTTGTCACATTGCCTTCTCCTCTTCTGTGTGTAACTTTCCTTTGCCTCTCTTTTTTTAAGATTTATTTTGAGATTATGTGTATGTGAGCATGGTGGAGGAGGGTCAGTGAGAAGGAGAGAGTCTTAAGCAGACTTCACACTGACTGTGGAGCCCCACTCTAGCAATGTCACGATGCTGAGATCATGACCTGAGCATAGATCAGGAGTCCATCTCTCAACCCATTGTGCCACCCAGATGCCCCACCTCTGCCTCTCTTTTGTAAGGATACCTTCTGATTACATTTAGGAACCACTGGATAATTCAAAATAATCTCCTGAATATAATTTATCTTTTTTTTTTTTTAAGATTTTATTTATTTGGGTGAGAGAGCAGGAGCAGGGGCAGAGGGAGAGGGAGAATCAGACTCCCTGCTGAGTGGGGAGTCTGATGCAGGGCTCTATCCCAGGACTCTGGGATCACGACCAGAGCTGAAGGCAGACGCTTAACTGACTGAGCCACCCAGGTGTCCCTGAACTTAATTTATCTTAATCACATATGTAAAGAGCCTTATCTACAGAAGGTGACATTTAGAGGTCCCAGGAATTAGACCCCATGTCTTTGGGGGAGCACTTATTTAGTCTGTTACGGAAGGTAATACATCAAAATCTTCATGGTGATTTTTCTTTGGGTATTATGGTTATGCACAATTTTAATTTTACTTCTCAAATCCTTCTGTCTTCCAGGAAGATTCAGGGAAATATTATTAACTCCGTGAGCTGCTCTTAAACTGCATTAGATATGATTTAAACCTTTACGAATTTCTTGATTATCAGGTCCTCTGCTTAGATGTTTAGAAGGGATTTAAAAATATTAAAAATATGGGTTTTTCTCTCCTCCAGTTTTATGACAATTATTAGACTTAGAGGCTGTACCTGACAGTTAAATAAAACTCCTTTATTATTTTTCCTCCCATGGATTGCTTTTAAAAGATTTTTAAAAAAGATTTTATTTGAGAGAGAGAGTGCACACATCAGTAGGGAGAGGGACAAAAGGAGAAGGAGAAGCAGACTCCCCACTGAGCAAGGAATCCCATAGAAATTGGGTTCTATCCCAGGAATCTGAGATCATGACCTGAGTGGAAGGCAGATGCTTAACAGACTGAGCCTCCCAGGCACACTCCTAAAAGATTTTTAACCAATATACTATATTTAGTACTAATTAGCTTTCCCATTTTAATTAATGAAGGACATATATAAATTTCAATGAGAAATTCTGATCATATTATGAAATAATTGAATACAAGGTAACCTTAAGACTCAGTGTAGAATTTCCATTGGGCTCTTTGAAATATTGAAAATACCTCATAGATTATCACCATTATTCCCTTTGCAGATAGTCATTTTAATGGATGTTTTTAATTTCTAAATGTCCTGAGAGCCCTAGTTTGAGAATACCCTTAGAATTTACTTCTTGAAATATTTTTAAAATGATGCCTTATATCAAGTTATTCTTCTCTTTTATTAAGATGACTGTTTTTTTTTTTTACAAAATTAATCATTGAATCAAAACTTAAACTCATAAATTTGTCATCTTTAATAAAATCATTTCTGCCTTTGTCAGGGCCCTTTAACTTTTGGATGCATTCAGAATATGTTTTTGTATTAGTAACTGCCTCAATTTACTTTTCATCTTCAGCTTACCTACCTTGCTTAAACTTTAGGAAGAAGTAAATGTTCAATTTCATTTTGATGGACAGATAGCAGTGTGGTAAAATATTAAGATTTAAAGACAGGAAAGTTCAGCTGTATGTACAAAACAGGATCTCATCCTGTTCTCAGATATGCTAATTCTTGGAGATGTCTTTATTCATTCCCAGCATCATTCTGGATTTTGGGTCCTTCAGGTTGTTGGAAGGTTGAAATTTTGTTCTTATAAAACTGAAGATTTCTGTCTCTAATATTGCTACTGTTGGCTACTACTATGAGTCCCTACTTTTCTTTGCTCCTTTGAATTCCCCATGTCTTTAAAGAAGCAAAGCAAACAAAGGGTTTGAATATTAGGTTTGGGACTACATAAAAAATGCTAGCTTGTGGGATAGGAAGGTGAATTTCAATTCTTTAGGTTATTTTGTTTGTTAAAGGTCTGGGTAGCTTTCATAAATCACAATGACTCCTTCCCATATACATATTTTGTTTTACAGTAGAACTATAACATAATAGGAAAAATTTTTTGCTTCAAAGAATAAATGTTGATGTGACCAAGTTTATGGTTTCATTTTTGAGGTTTATTGTATGCTGTAGTATCTAATTTCTTCTGTCTTATACATATTGGATAATATCTCCATAATTTATCCTGAATAGTATTATTTCAGTAATACTAGCTATTTATAAGTAAACTGAATGGACTTTCCTCAGTATAGGTATAAATATGTACCCTTATTGCCTGGGAATTTTAATATTTTTAACTTTTAATTACAGTTAATTATCACTGTCTTTGACTGGAATCCATGTACTTGGAAAATATGCTTGTAAAGCGACCACAAAATAATAGAGTTAAGCAAATCTATAATTTTGAAAAATCTCAGAAGCCTTACAATAGATACTAGAATCTAAGTAGTGGCAAGGATGCCTTTTTCCCCCCCAGTGTGACCAGAGGAGATACCATGAAGATACAGAGGTCAGCTTTTAGGCCCAAACACCATCAGTGGAATTGGGGCTAGAATTCTGTTTTACACAGAATTGTTGGGATTTTTTTCTGCACCAATATTTCTTCAACATTTTGAAATATGTATGTTAAGTATGCCTCTTTTAATACTCAGAGGCCAAATGAACTGACTGTAACATTCTTTGGCCATATTGTTTATAAAGCTTGAGAGTCATGAAAATAGGTTTAGAGAATGATTTTCTCCTGAAGAATGAATTACCACAAGTTGAAAACTGGAAACAGCTTTGGAATTGCTATTGAGTTAGGAACTTAGTTGATGTAACAGAGGAGGTGGCACTGAAGTAATGTTCTGCTTCTTATTGCATTATACTACATGATATTGCTATGCAAAGGAGAAACAAAAACGTATGTATATATTTCTTGAATTTTTTCCCTGAAGAGTTTTTCTCATGATTTTCTTGTGTTGTTGGGAGGGATCAATAATATTGTCTTTATTTTTACCAATGTACCAAAAGGGGATACTGAAAGGAAATATATGTATCTCAGTATATATCAGTTTTGAAAATAGAATACAATGTTTTATGATAGGGAAAATACACTATTTCCTCTATTGCCCTAAGATTTCTACCATTTTAGCTCCCAGAATGTAGAATGTAACTATTTTTTTTAATTTTTTAATTTATTTTTTATTTTTAGAATGTAACTATTTTGATAAATTCTGTGTTTCAAAACTGTATTGTAAGAGACAACCCAAATATCCATCAATTGATGAAAAGATAAATTATCATACATCAATAAAATGGAACAGTACTCAGCAATAAAAAGGAGCAAACCATTGACGTATGCAACAACATGGGTTAATCTAAAATGTATTATGCTAAGTGAAAGAAGCCAGATACAAAAGGGTTACATGCAGTATAATTCTTTTTAATTTTTATTTAATTTAATTTTTATTTGCATTCTATACAGAATTTACTCCCGGGCCATAAGTTTGTTTCTTCAGTTTCTTCTGGGATATCTTTTTCTTCTGTGCAACCTCCTCTTCTGGTTTAGGAACAATCTGCTCTTTTTCAGTAAGAATCATCTCAATGTGGCAGGGAGAGCTCATGTATGGGTTAATCCAGCCATGAGCCCTGTAAGTTCTGTGTCGCACCTTGGGGGCTTTGTTCACCTGGATGTGCTCAATGACCAGAGAATCTACATCTAAACCCTTAAGTTCAGCATTACTTTCTGCATTTTTAAACATGTGCAGTAAAAATTCAGCACTCTTCTTGGGCCACTGACCCTTTGTCCAGCCCCACTGTTTGGCCTGCGCACACCTACCAACTCCACCATTGTAGCGACGGAATGGCACGCACTGCTTCTGCAAAGTGACATCTTTCAGATACTTGGTGGCTTTTCGGATATGCATACCCTTGATGGCCTGGGCAGTTTCACACATGTTCTTAAAGTAAACACGAAGATTTGAACCTCTCGATTTGCATGATTTTGTAGGGTTTTCTGGGTCCAGTGAGTAGCGAACCATCTCTGGAGGTCACCTCAGGCCACTCGGGAGAAGAGCAGTATAATTCTTTTATATGATGTTCAGGAAAGGCAAAAATATATGGACAGAAATCACATCAGTGGTTACCAGGAACTATAGATGTGGAGAAGGAATTAACTACAAAAAGACACAAGACAACTTTTTTAGGTGATAGAAATATTCTTTATCTTTTTTTTTTTTAAAAAAGGTTGTTATTTATTTGTTTTTCTTTTCTTTTTTTAATTCATGAGAGATGCATACAGAGAGAAGCAGAGACACAGGTAGAGGGAGAAGCAGGCTCCATGCAGGGAGCCTGATGTGGGACTCGTTCCTGGGACTCTGGGATCACACCCCGAGTCAAAGGCAGACGCTCAACTGCTGAGCCACCCAGGTGTGCATATTTCTTTGTTTGAGAGAGAGAGAGTGAGCACAAACAGGAGTGGTAAAGGGAGAGGAAGAAGACGACTCCCCACTGAGCAAGGAGCCTGATGCAGGGCTCTATCCCAGGACCCTGGGATCATGACCTGAGCTGAAGGCAGATGCTTGACCAACTGAGCTACTCTGGCTCCCTGAAAGCATTCTGTATCTTGATTATGGTAGTGGTTATATGACTGTAGCATTTATCAAAACATTTCACTTAAAAAGGGTGAGTTTACATTTTGTAAATTGTACTGCATTAAATCTGACCAAAAGTTATGTTCTACTGAGTGGGTTTTCATCAAATATTAATTTACTGGAATTCAATTAATACTTGCTACCTGCTAACTACTAGCTTATTGTATCAGTTTTTATTTATTTATTTTTAAAAAGTATTTTATTTATTTATTCATGAGAGACAGAGGCAGAGGGAGAAGCAGGCTCCATGCACAGAGCCTGAAATGGGACTCGATCCTGCGTCTCCAGGATCACGCCCTGGGCCGAAGTCAGCGCTAAATCGCTGAGCCACCCGGGCTGCCCTGTATCAGAGTTTTTAGCTGCAAGCAACAGAAACTGACTTTGGCTGACTTAAACAGAAATTTATAGAAAAGACATGATTGACTTAGAAAATTTATAGGAAGAATGCAGAGCAGGGTTGGAAAATGGACAATACCAACAGAGGCTAGGGAGCACCCAGAATCCAGAATAACACTGTAGAGCTATTGGGAAAGGGTACTGCTACCTCTTCCTATGAACTCTGGATGCCATAGCTTGTCCCACTGTCACCAAGGGTCCTGGGAATGAGGCATCAGTGTCACACTGCTGCCAGTTCTGCCCCTCTGCACTTGATATTAGTGCTGCAACTGTCTTAACTGCTTGCATCTGGCACTAGAATGTCTTAGTCCCTGCTTCTTTACTCTAACAGCTTTAGAGTCAAGGTCTAGGATAGGAATGTCTAACATGCCAAGCTCAAGTCCTATGCTAGCTGCAAGGGAGACTGGAAGAATGTCTGATATTTTCAGTTTCTGCCAGTATCTCCCACCAAGACTCCTAGATAAGGCAGTACAAACACTGGGCAGAAAAGTCCATGAGATTATATATATATATCCATCAAAATAAGAGATTTATTTATTTATTTATTTATTTATTTATTTATTTATTTATTTATTTATTTATTTATAAAAATATTTTATTTATTTATTCAGGAGAGACCCAGAGAGAGAGGGGGTGGGCAGAGACATAGGCAGGGGGAGAAGCAGGCTCCATGCAGGGAGCCTGATGTGGGACTTGATCCCAGATTCCAGGATCACGCCCCGGGCCGAGGGCAGGCGCTCAACCACTGAGCCATTCAGGCGTCCCAGAAGAGTTTTAAAACTTTATATAGCCCTTATTCTGTTTGTGAATAGGCCAGCATTCTGTTAATTTTTATTATTGTATGATGCTATTTATGAGTGTGTCACAGTCCAGCTTCATATATGATCTTTGATCTTTAGGCTGATTTTTAAAAGACATTGTAATTCTTTTCCTTAGAGCAGTTTTAGGTTCACAGCAAAATTGAGATAAAGGCAGAAAGATTTCCCATACTCATGCATAGCTGCCTCCATTATTTAGGCTGATTTTAGTTTGAAGAATGGTTCTGAATCTGCAGAGAATGACCAGCAATATATACTTTGTGCATGGCAAGTCAGTAGATGTTGTTAATTCCTCAAAGTTAAGAAAAGTATTTTTTAAGACAAAAATGTGCTTAAGATACAAAAACAGTACACTAAAAGAATGTACCATGATAAAGTGGGGGAATCTGATGCTAGGTTTTTCCCTGAGAAATGTAAAGTTGACTATAATATCAGAAAGTCAAATGAGAAAATCCTGGGCTTGACTTCTGAGAATCTTTTGAGATGATGATATGCACTAGTAAGTAAGGATGTTCAGGGAAACCAAAGAAACACCATTGCATGGAAGGAAGTGAGGATAGTGACAAGCAGGAAAGAGAGAAACCTCTTGTCTTTAGTTTGTCTTTGTTCCATTTGTCTTGCTTTGCCAAGAGGTGGTGCAGAGGTTAAGGAGCAGCATAAAATGGAGCACAGATTTGGAAGACTTCCTCTTGCTAGTAGAAAGGCAGAAATAATATAGAGTTAAAAATGGATGATGATGTCTATCAACATTTAATTTGGCTCATATGGAATGAAGGAGAAGCACTTGACTAGGCAACATTCAGGACCTCTGATTGGCTGTGCAACAAGGAAAGTGGACTTGTTAAAAATCTTAGCACAGCAAACAAAGGAGAGGGAGACCGCTAGCAGCCTTTTACCTTTGCCTGAGACCTAGCAGAAGTGACTCACTAGACATTCACTTCTCTTTCAGATCGGTAAAGAATGGACACTTGGGCATTCTGCTTCGATCTGATTATCAAATGATAGAATATCCATATGCACCGAAGTCAGGTTCTTAGCTCCATTTTGGACAGTTCAAAATGAGATTGAAAAATAAGTAATAGGACTCTAGAGCAGTTACCAAATGGACGTAAGAGGTAGGGAAATTTGCTATGAGGTGATTAAAAGAAACAATGTATTGAATCTGTTAAAGCCAAAGAAGTACATCATTGTCAAAATCAACACTTACCTACTTATTCAGAAAGTATTTATTGAGTGTCCACCTACTCTGTTCCAGGCACTAGTCATGTACAGAGGGTACAGCAAGGAAGGCAAACTATTGTCTGCCCTGAGGGGTTGACGGTCTACTAAGAAGTAGACACACTGAGTACAATCAAGAAATGCTATGTGCTTTCCCTAACATCCTGAGAGACTCCAGTATAATTTAAGCTCTGAAGATGGGGAGCCTTGGGGAACATAGGAGTCTTGAGACAAGAACATGAGATTTTCAGCCTGGAGGCAGGGAAAAAACTATGGCTTTAGAGAAAATGACAAAAATCTAAAATTGGCAAACTGTAATAAAAGAAAGGTAGCAGAGAGGAGAAATTCAGTGTTAGGCAATGAAATGTAAATACAATGTATTTATTCAGTGTAATACAATGAAATGTAAAGACAATGAAAAAGAGACAAATATAAAAAAAAAGTTAAAATACTGCCTATGTGTTGGATAAAGAAATGAAATCTTATTAAGGTTAAGTCGCTTTCTCAGAATCACAGAACCAGTGATGCCGAGGATTAGATTCCAGGTCAGTTGATTTTCAGAGCCTAAATTCTTAACCATTACACATTACTGCCCCTTAAAATCAACAAGAAGTATGGTTCTGTACAGTCGTTTAAAAAAATTCTTGTCAATCTTATTTCTTTTCTAAGTGATGTATTTGTTGTTAGTTTCATTATGTTGATTGTGCTTTGTACCTTACTTATGCTTTTTTTTTTCATATATGGATAGGTCAGTTATGTAGTTTCTGAAACCTTACCTTAATACTAATTTTCTAAATGTTTCTGAAATGTCCCAGGTACAATGGCAGTACTATGTTTACCAGCATTTGTCTTTATTTTTTTTTTAACAACTATAGTGAAGGTTTATTTTTAAATAATTATGAATTTGTTCAGGGATACGTAGTGTGTGTACATGAATATTCTAATTTTTTTCAATTTAATCATGTGATATATAAATCTATGCATTACAACAGTGTAATCAACATATCCTGGTTGATTTTTCATTTTAAGGACAAGACCAAAATCAAAACCTTTGAACTTACTATACTTTGCAAACTGAAAGAATCAAATAGCTACAATTCTAAAATAGCATCAATAAATCCAGTATTGGGCAGCCCCGGTGGTGCAGCGATTTAGCGCTGCCTGCAGCCCAGGGTGTGTTCCTGGGGACCTCGGATCGAGTCCCACATCAGGCTCCTTGCATGGAGCCTGCTTCTCCCTCTGCCTGTGTCTCTGCCTGCCTCTCTCTCTCTCTCTCTCTTTCTCTGTGTGTTTCTCATGAATAAATAAATCTTTAAAAAAATAAATCCAGTATTTTTCTTGTATCAACAGGCTATACTGAAACAAGGTAAAATATAAATACCCTACGCTGTACTTAATTTGAAGTGTTAACCACTGAAATCAATTACAGATGTTTATTGTGAGATGCTACTATGAAGGTTGTAGACTCAAATACTGATAATGGTAATCAAAATTAAATTTATGGGATACCCAGAAAACAGGCTGAATTGAAATCCACACAATTTTAAAATACTCATGAACAACAATTTTTGAAAGACATAGAAGGCTATTGTTTTCATATAAATTGGGAGTTTTAAAATCATCTCCACTTAGTGCTTCAATTGTCACATAGTCATAAACCAAAGACTAAATCATTTAAATGATCACAAATACTATTTAGGCAAAAATTCTCATTTGTCAGTACTTTTAATGTTGTATACATCAAATTATAGTAAAAAGATGACTATGAACAACATGCAGTCCCTCTATTTTCATGAACACGACAGATTACAGTAAACCGAGTTTATATTCCATCCAATGTGGTTCTCCCATTTAGTTCACTTTGTGATGTGTCATTAAGAATATCTTTGAATCCAATAGTCTCATCATTACCCCTTAAAATATCCAATGAAAGGTTTGAGCTTGGAAGAGATGGAAGATGCTGAACCTGCTGCACCCCACCCTTGAATTCCATTTGTAATTTTAGTGGAGCAAACAGACCCTGGATGTTTCTTAGTGTTAAAAAATTCATTTTATCTTGGTTGAGCTGGAAATTTTTTTCTGATAATTCAAGAGGATGACTGGGCAAAAGTTCATTTTTCACACAAGGGAGACCTTTTCGAAGAAGATCATGCTGTTCAAAAGGTCCACTTGCTGAAAGTTCAGTAACTGGAATACTGTCCTTCAGCTGAGATCCAAGTCCTCCAACATTCATCTTCACTTGCTCTGTGAACAGCTGCTCGGCCCTATTATCATCAGCCAGCCCCGCTGCTCACTTCGTTTCCACCAGCATTTATCTTTTAAAAATAACAGTTTTATTGAGATAATTTACTGACTTCTTACTAAATTGAGATAATTTACTAACTTGTCTTTTATTGAGCTTGTTTACTAATGTACAGTTCACCCTTTTAAGGAGTACAGTGAACTCATTTTTATATATATTTACAGAGTTCTTCAACTATTACCACTCTCTATTTTTAGAGCATTTTCACTACTCCCAAAAGAAATTCTCTACCTGTTAGTGGGCACTATTCACTTCCTCCTACCACTAGCCCATGACAACTACTAATCTAATTTCTGTGCCTATAAGTTGGTCTATTTTGGACATTTCACGTAGATGGAACCATATTGTATGTAGCCTTTTGTGAATGACTTCTTTCAGTAGCATTGTGTTTCTGAAGTTCACTCATGTTGTACCACGTGTCACTCCTTCATTCCCTTTTTAAAATATTGTGGTAAAACACATAAAATTTACCATCTTAATTTTTAAGTGCACAGTTTTGTGATATTAGATACATTCACATTGGTGTGCTTCATTCGTTTTTATTGCTGAGTAGTAATCCATCGGGTGGATATACCACATTTTGTTTATCCACTCATCATTTGATACGTTGTGGATTATTTCTACTTGTTGGCTGTATTTTTTTTTTTTTTAGAGATTTTATTTATTTATTAGAGAGTGCAAGCAAGCACAAGCAGGGGGAGTAGCAAGCTCCCCCTGGAGCAGGGAGCCTGATATGGAACTCGATCCCAGGACTCTGGAATCATGACCGGAGCTGAAGGCAGGCAGTTAATGGACTGAGCCACCCAACACCCATATGTTTTAGCTGTTAATGAACATTTGCCTGCTAGCATTTACTTTTAATCTGAAATGCCTCAATCATTATAAGGAAGAAAGGATTTTGAATTTGTATTTTCAGTGAACTCTTAGACCAATGAAGTATTACTGCTGTGCTTCTGGGAAATCTACTTCGTTTGGCCTCTGAGAAGGTGGCCTTATCCCCATTTGTAAGACGAGAAGACTATATATAGCTCAAAGTATTGTGAAAAGGAGTATGTCACATTTAAGACTAGCAAAAATTAAATGATTTCCACATGGCAGGCATCGGGGATAGAAGTTGGTTTTCAAAGAGGAAGGAAAGAAAAGAAGGATGCTTGGGCAGTTGCAGATGGAAAGTTGAAGTTTATCTTTGGGCTTCACCTAGTTTCCTTCCTCTTCCTGTTGGCATCCCTTGTTCCCTCATTGCCAGAGCTTTCTTGCTACTCCATTGTAGCAGTTCCAGTTGGTCCTTCCCTTCTTCACTTTCCCTCAAAACTATCTGTTTGGTATGATTAAGTATCAGCTTACTTTGTACCACCCATGTGACCAATAAACCTGTGTTGCTTAGTTTGCTTTTTTTTTTTTTTTTTTTTTTTTGGGTGATGGGAGAAGTATGTGTTTACTTGTTAACCCAAATCAATTTGTAGATGATGGAATGCCTGGTAATCTAAGAGAGTTTGAAGCAGGGTATTCATACCATTCAACCTATTGCACCTATTTAAAAAAAGACATTTGGTATACAGAAAGAGGGGGAGTGAGAGGTTCTTACAGCCTTTCAAGAAATTGTCTCTACCTTAAAATCCCAGGAAGGAATGCTGGAATATGAGAGTCATGATGGTAATAGCTCACTACAAAGGCAGAGAAAAAAACCTCTCAGCTGAATGCCATTTCCTAAGGAAATAGTCATTGTAGAAGAAAGTATGGAGTAGGGGACAGTTTTGGAGCTTAGGACATTTAGGTAGAAGCAGAGTCAGATGAAGTTAGTACCATCTCTGATGGAGGGAGAAATTGGTCACTGAATGCCATCCCACTGCATTCCTGGTGATTACTAATGGTAGTAATTTATACAATCACTTATTGTTTGTTTAATTACCATGCATCACAACAATGATTATGCATTGTCAAATTATTGTGTTTTACTAGAAAACTGTACTTTCATAGTTAGGTACATTGCTCAATTACTCTCAATAGAAAACATTACTAGTGGATAAGTATAGTGTTAGGTGAGACTTTGTGGCACTTTTTAAATCACAGCATTCTTTTTAGTAGTCATTTAAAGGAGCAATGTGGTGGCCCTGGAGGTGTTAGAGTAGAAGCCAAGATCCCAATCTAAAAAGACTTATGATTTGTTGGGTGAATATCCGATCATCCTAATAAACTGTGCTAAGTATCCAGAGGTATAGGCAGAACGCGTTGGGAACACTTAGCTCAGGATGAGTGTGGTGGGGGAAAGCTTTCTGGCAGAAGTAACAGTGGAACTGTCTTGAATGACAAGTAGGAATTCGTTGGGCACAGAAATTGGAGGAGCTGAGGGATATTATAGGTAGAAGGAACAGCATGAGCACAGGTAGAGGCTTCTTTACCTACTTTTATTACTGACTTGGAGAGAGACCAGTAAGCATCCATGGATGGAAAAGGAGATATAAAATAATACACTTGATCCTGCTGACAGAGAGCACATGGTTCACTTACTGGAGATGCATTTATTCTTTTGTGCCATCACCAGGGTGTCATTTAGTGAATTACCTGCCTCTTTCATTGTACAATATGGCACACTAGTGGCTTGATAAAATTAATGCACCCCCAACAACAATTTACTTTCTTAAAAAAAAAAAAAACACTAAAACAATCAGGGCCAGTAAGTTGCTATGCCTTCTTTTAGCTGGTTATATAGGTGTTTTTTAAAAAGTTAAAAATATAGGGCAGCCCAGGTGGCTCAGTGGCTTAGTGCCGCCTTCAGCCCAGGGCCTGATCCTGGAGACCTGGGATCGAGTCCCACATTGGGCTCCCTGCATGGAGCCTGCTTCTCCCTCTGCCTGTGTCTATGGACCCCCCTCCCCTGTGTCTCTCATGAATAAATAAATAAAATCTTTTAAAAAACCCCACAAAAATATAAAGGGAATTTTATGGACAAGGAACCTTCAAATAAAATGCTTAGATATATTCTTAGGTCTCACAAAAATATTAACGAGTGACAGAAATTAGTTTGAAAAGCTTCATTCAAACCAAAATGTCCAACAATAGGGGATTTGCATAATAAAGTATAGTATATAATCAGATACTATCCCACTTTATTTTTTGTTTTTGGCAGATACTATTCTGCTTTAAACATGAAGTTATAGAAGAATGTTATGACATGAGAAGATGCTCACCATGTTAAACATCAAAAAGTCATCTACAGAATGGTCAGTGAATAACAGGGTATCACTTTTGCTGGAATGTTTACCTGATAATCTCCAGGCTTTAGTAGCATAGGAGAATAAAATAGGTCCTCTTTACATTTTCCAAATGATAATAACTCATACTGACCATCCCCTTCCAACCTATCAAATTTGGGTCCATTCTATGAAACTTCCCCAGTTACTTCTGAGGGACCTAAATATCAGCAATGGCTACCATGAAGTGCCAGCCATGTTATTCATCTTTGGCTTACTTTTATTGAGAGATGGTGTACTTGATGAGCTTCACTGAAGCTACTGTAGACAACCTCAGCGTCTTGCCAGAGAAGCTGCCTCCTGAGTCCATCAAAGTCCTTAATTTTGGATTGACAGAGTGGTGGTGGGCTCTATTTAGAGGTGGGAAAAAATGGTTTCCTCCTCATATCTGGGCCATCCTTTGCTACTTGGGCTTTGAAGCAAGCATAAAATCCATAGACTGACTACAGAAGTCCTACACTTCTCTAACTGCTGGTCTTCATCCTTTATTTACAAGGGTTCAAACCTGGCAGATTAAAGAAGTTGCCATGTTCCCCAATCTAACCTGAGGCTTCCTTTGATTTCACTCTAGATGGATGGCACCATGATTTGCCTCACTGCTCAGGCCAGAAAGCTGAGAGGCTTTCGAAACTCCTCCTGTTCCTTCATATTTGGCCTCCCAGTCCTTTGTATTCTTCTGTCTTGCTATCTTGGAAATATATTCATCCCTTTTGGTTCCACTGCCTCTCAGAATTCAGACTTGAATTTCTCAGCTGGATTATATGTATAACCTCCTAATCCTTCCTGAAGCTTCCAGTCCTTCTTTCCCTCTGATTAGCCTCCATACTCTGTAAGCGTGGAATACATAGTCTTTTATGGTCTAGCCGTGGTATATCTCCATTCTTTCTCCTGCCATGCAGTCTTCCTTCTAGGTACCTTATCTGATGTTTCTATTCTGCCACACATCTGTGGCCTTTTTTTCTTGTGGCAAAATATATATTACATAAAATTGACCACTTTATTTTTTTTATTTTTTATTTTTTTTTATTTATGATAGTCACAGAGAGAGAGAGAGAGAGAGAGGCAGAGACACAGGCGGAGGGAGAAGCAGGCTCCATGCACCGGGAGCCTGATGTGGGATTCGATCCCGGGTCTCCAGGATCGCGCCCTGGGCCAAAGGCAGGCACCAAACGCTGCGCCACCCAGGGATCCCAAAATTGACCACTTTAAAGCATATAACTTGGGCATCTGAGTGGCTCAGTCAGTTGGGTGTCCCACTCTTGATTTTGGCTCAGGTCAGGATCTCAGGGTCGTGAGATTGAGCCCCGCTTGGGGCTCTGTGCTGGGCATAGAGTCTGCTTGGGGTTCTCTCTCTCCTCCCCGCCTGCCATTTACTTGCTTACTCTCAAAAATATAAAAAGGTCAAAAGTAAAGTGTACAATTCAGTGGCATTAAGCATATTCATAATGTTGTGTAACTAGCACCACTCTTTATTTTCAGAACCTTTCATTATCTCAAACCCAACATCTGTGTCTTTTTACATACAGCTTCTCTCTGAATGGAATGCCCTGCCCCCACACTCCCACCCCTGTTCCTCCTAAGGATCTCTCCAGACTTGATTCTAATGCCATCTTGGCATTTGAGTCTGTGGAACTTTCCCTGATTATTCTAAACCTGAGTTAAGTGTTTTGTTTTGTTTGTTCTCCCATGCTACCCTGGATGTATTCCTATCATGATGCATCTACGATGTTATGATTGTAGGTTTATGTGGCTTTTTCCCACTAGACTTTGAAGTCTTTGAATGAAGAGTCTGACTGAGTCTTTTATCTCTGCATTCTTAGCTTCTAGCACTGTACCTGCTGTGAATAAATGATTGGATTCAGCTTCCTATCAGCTATGCAAATTAGCACTTGCTCATGTGCTAGCATTGACTGAAAATCAGGTAGCAGGTCTAAAAGAAATTTCATAAATATAGGCTCTTTCCCCTTTCCATTAGATATTTATGGAATTTTGTTTTTGAGGACTGCTTTGAGTATGTAATTTCTCGGGTAGTTGCACATAGTTGCCTATATATATGACTTTAGTAGTGATGAGCTGAGTTAGGAGTGTACAGTAACTAAGCGAGAGGGACAAAGATCAGAAAGAGTAAAAATTTAGCAAAATGCTGAAAGTGTGTGGTCTTAAATATCCAGAATAGTGAGTTTTCAAGACTGCTTTGTCAGGTTACAAAAGAAATAAAGTATTATTTCAGTGCTATTGAATGGAAAATCAGGGAAAAGGCATTGGAATAAATCAAGGTACTAGACAGAACTTAAAGGCACAGCAATTTTTTTCCTCTTCTGTTAAAATTTTTTCCCCCTGAGAACAGGAAAAAAGATGGGAATAATTTTTAAAAGACAGAGCTGCTACTAAGTTGTTTTTGGAGCCCCTAACTTCACACAATAGTGGTTCAATGTTTCACTTCTGGTTACACTTCACCCTCATGTGGGATGCTGAATTTGTCAACAGGGGTGGGATAGAAGCTTTACAATTCCTAGAATAAAAATTAGGTATGGCAGTCTATCATCCATAAATGTTTCTTTCACTTCCTTTTGCCTTAAATTGAGTGAACTAAAATCCTAAGCACACCATTTAAAATCCTGTTCAGCCAGCTGCTCAACTGGAAAGGTCAATCTTCATCACTCCATTTACACTGAACAAACATATTTGTGGCAGCAAGAAAAGAGATCTGAATCAAGAAAAAAATGTATTACATTAAAGTGATTCAATTGTCTAATCAGACATATGACTTGAACATAATTTGAAGGGTCCTTGAAGTTTCTTTTTTTAAAGGCTTGGAATCAGAAATTTGCAACTGACACAACATGAGTCATGCAGATCTGGTTGAAGTTCCTGCATTTTCTTTTTCTTTCAACTCCTGGATTATATCCCTTCATTTTCTTTCCTGTTTGGAGTCTAGTAAAGAAAGGAAGTGAGAGTAATTCAAAGTGGAATTAGATTGTACATTTGCATATTGCGGAGCTAGTGGTATTTTGGATTTACAATTTATGATATAAATGATGTAGCAGTAATTGTTTTTCACCAACACATTTAGAAATTTCTGTTTCATCGCCTTGAAAAAGTAGTAGCTTGGAGTGTGGTGTACCTGATTAGGACTTTTAAAGTCATCCTGTTACTTAGATTTTTTTTTAATCTTTAAATACTGATAAAAAAACCAAATTGGGGATCCCTGGGTGGCGCAGCGGTTTGGCGCCTGCCTTTGGCCTAGGGCGCGATCCTGGAGACCTGGGATCGAATCCCACATCGGGCTCCCGGTGCATGGAGCCTGCTTCTCCCTCTGCCTGTGTCTCTGCCTCTCTCTCTCTCTCTGTGACTATCATAAATAAATAAAAATTAAAAAAAAATTAAAAAAAAAAAAAAACCAAATTGTTTGAAGTTGCCTGCCTCTAAGATTTTAGTCTTGAATCATCTGGTAGTTTAGGATCACACTGAGTATTAATGTAACTGAAAGTTTTTTGCTCCCCAAATATGTCATTTAAAATCTAAGTAGCAACTTGAAAGAAGGATGTTAAACTATTTTTTTTCCTAGAATGCTTAGCAAAAGCATTTACTTTAAAGATGTTCTGTATCTATCTATCTATCTATCTTTCTTTCTTTCTTTCTTTCTTTCTTTCTTTCTTTCTTTCTTCTTTCTTTCTTCTGTATTTTCTGATCAAAACGAATGTTGTTTTGTCAATTGATTTGTCTCAAAGTATGTATAACTTAGAGGAAAATGCTTTTCAATAAAGCAAGCCTGTAAGCACTGCTGCTTGAAGGGTACTTTGGTGATACTAATAACTTAAACATCTATTAGGCCTTTCATGTAATCAAAATAATCCAGTTATTTAAAGAGGAGTAATTTTGAAGCTTTAGCCCTTAATATGAGAGAAACTTGTGCATCACAAATACAGAACATGTCCTATATTGATGCTTATGGATTATTCTTGGATATTTGGCTGGCAGGGAAAAATTTTGAGGTATACTTTGGATCCTTTAAATGAGTGAGTGTTGACATAAACTACACTTTTTAAGAGGTCAAGGTTGTGGGTTTCTGAAGACAGGAGATGTGGTCTAAAGATATAGGAATGAAACATCTGAGGGGATTTGGATTTCAGCTCTCCATGAGAAGAATTAATGTGTGCAAAAGTTGTGTGTGTTTAACATGATGTAGAAGATGTAATCATGATGACACTTTTTGAGAAGTTTGACTTCCAAGTTTTAACAGCAGAACAAAAAGATACAGAATGAAAAGTTGATCTATCTCATCACCGATGTCCAGTCTACCAGCTTGTCCTCTTAGAAGCAACCATTGGGACTAGTGTCTTGTGTATCTAGAGTGGTCGGTTTAAAAGATGTATTCCCATTGTTTATGATGGTACCAACTTGCTAGTGGGTATAAGTCAAATTGTATGTCAAATCCCGTTTTCATACTTCTAAATGGCAGAGAAAAGTGGGATTTAGTTTCAGAAGCAGCAGCCTACCTGGGTTGTACAAAAGTTGAGGTATTCCTCAATTTTCATGTATTATATGTTACTTAACATGTTACACATGTTAAGTCAAATGTGTAAACCTCGAACCTTAAACTCACATATTTTAAGGAAGGTTGGGAATTCTAAAAGCTACTACAAATACTTTATTTACTTTGCAAATGGGCATGTAGTTGACTGACATATAGCCATTGAGATGAAAGTTTTTTTCAGTATGCTTACCACTTTTATCCTTGCTTCAATAGTTCTCCGTTTATGAATCTATGTTGGTCGTAGCTACCAACTTTTACTCCCCTCCTGTCCTCTGGAGAACTTCCTGCATATTTCATTGTACTCCTTTTTGCATCTAGCAAAGGGTTACTAAAAAAAAAAAAATGAAGGGGGGATTAAATTAATGAATAAACATCTTTTTACCTTGTGAGACCATAGAAGGTAGTGATCATGGATTCAGGTTTAGGGATATTTTGAAATTGAGAAGATAATTCTAGGTCATAGTTTCCCAAAAGTATTGACCATAGAACATATTAAAGTATAAAAAATGAAATACATGAGATGCATAATTAGTTCATGGATTAAAATGGAGCAAAACAATTTTACAGAGAAATGATCAGAATTTGAGTCGTTTGCCTTTTTTAAAAAGTAGGGTCTTAATCCATAAGTAAAAAATTTAAGAACAAAAAGAATTTAAAAATGCAAGATTAGGGCACATGGGTGGGTCAGTCAGTTGAGTATCTGCCTTCAGCTCAGGTCATGATCTTGGGACCCTGGGATTTAGCCTCCAGTTGGGCTCTCTGCTCAGCGAGGAGTCTGCTTCTCCCTCTCCCTCTGTGATCTCTCTCATTCAAATAAGTAAATAAAATCTTAAAAAAATGCAAGATAAAAATGTTTTAAATAGATTTTTTTGGTTGTCAAATACAGCAGAGAAACAAACATTAAAAATGAGAACAATGTTTTTGTATTTTGTACATAACCACTGTTTACTATTCGGAACCTGGTCGCTCAGTCCTATCCTCATAGCAGATGTAGCATCAAATCTGTTTATTTTGTTGCAGCATAAGCCTATTTCAGAAAGGCTTTTTGAAACAAAAGGAAGAACGTGAACTGCAGAGTTGCAAAAATCTGCTCTTGAAGTAGACAGCTCTGAAAATTATAAATTGTTTCATGTTGGACAGCTCATCCTCTGATTTTTTAGGGACCAAGTGCTATGAGTAGTATTTTCACATTGAAAGGATCTGGCTTTTTGCTTGTTTGGGTTATGCATAGATTGTGAACTAGCCATAATTCACCACAATTAAGAATGGTATCAATATTTCATATAATAAAATATCACAAATATGTTGAAATAAAATGACAGTATTCATAATATAGACCGACAGGTATTGAATTGGCAATGCATGTTCTGTGTAACTGTGTGTAAATACTCGGGGTAAATGACAGATCAAATTTTCTTGACATTGTCAAGTACTGTGCTATTATGCAGTATTTTTATTTTTTCACTCCTTAGAAATATACATTTTTAATACTTTAGTTTAAAAGTATATCAAAAGACACACATATTAAGTATGCAGCTAGATATCACAAAATAAATATATCCTTGTAACTAGCATCTGGATCAGGAAATAAAATACTACCAGCACTCCCAGAAGCTCCCTCATGACTCATCCCTCTTCCTCAGCACTACCTGTTTTCCTACCCAAAGCTAATTACTATCCTAATTTGTAACGATACAGATTACTTTTGCCTTATTTGAATATGTATTCTTTTTTTTTTTTTTTTTTTTTTTTTACAATCCTGAGGTCTTTTATTTTCTTTACAGTTATCATGCCATGAATTCATAGGGAATGGGTTCCAGCAGTTCAGGCTCCTTTCCATTGGTTCTCACAAAGTGTGCTTCTCTGGGTGGGGCAGGCTGGCGCTTCAGTTGGACCCAAGTACCTTTCTCTTTGGCTTCCTTCTTTTTCTGATCATATTCCTTCACACGCTTCAGGAAGCTATCTCGGCTCTTTGAGTGTTTAATACACTCAATGTGGACATTAATTCTCTTGGCAAGAATCTTGCCCTTAACTTGTTTGTTTACAACAATGCCAACAGCATGCTGAATAACATTGTAGACTCTTCCAGTTTTGCCATGGTAACATTTGTGGGGCATTCCTTTTTGAACAGTGCCCATTCCCTTGATGTCCACAATATCACCTTTCTTATAGATTTGCATGTATGTGGCCAAAGGAACAACTCCATGTTTTCTAAAAGGCCTAGAGAACATATAGCGGGTACCTCTCCTCTTTCCCTTTGTGTTGGTCATTTTGCGAATTACTGGAAGATGGCAGTTCCGCTGAATATGTATTCTTTTGTGTCAATTTTTATCCCCTCAGCATAGCATTAGTCCAATTTATCCATGTAGTTGAGTGTATCAGTAGTTCATCTCTATTACCATGTGGTAGTCCACTGTGTAAATATACCATAATTCCATAATTCCAAATCCATTTTGTTTTTTTATGGACTTCTGAGGTTTTCTAGTTGAGGGCTATTATAAATAATAGCCTTAATAATATGGATATTCTTACACATGTTTTTCATGTTCCTATATTATATATATATAATATGTATATGTGTATATATGTATGTGCATATATATAGTTATCTATATATTTATAACATATCTAGTAGTGGAATTGCCAGGGCCTACAATATATTTCTATTCAACTTGAATAGCTACTACCAAATAGCTTTCTAAAGGGCCTGTATGACTTCAGTGCTTCTCATGGTATATGTATGGTGTATGTACACTATACTACACCTTGCCAACACATGTTGTTATCTATCTTTTTAATTTTAGTCACTCTGCTTGTGTATGATGATATTTTGTTTTGTGGTTACTTTGATCTTCTCTAATGCTTAATAAAGTTGAGCATCTTTTCATATGTTTGATTTTTGGGGGATTTTTAAAAAGTGAAGTATCTGTTCTAGTGCCTATTTTTCTTTCTCAAAGATAGCTGTACAATTAAGTGGCTTTTAAAAATTATTTAAAAATTTATTTATTTATTTTAGAGAGAAAGAATATGCATGAGTCAGGGGGGAGGGGCAGAAGGCCAGGAGAGAATCTCAAGCTGACTATGTGCTGAATATGGAGCCCCATGTGGGCCTTGATATCTTGACCCTGAGATCATGACCTGAATCAAAATCAGGAATTGGATGTTCAACCAACTGAATCATCCAGGCACCCCTAATTAAGTGGCTTTTGATATATTCAGAGTTGTACATCCATCACCAGATCAATTTTACAATGTTTTCTTTGTGCCAGAAAGAAATCTTGCACTCTTTAGCTGTCATCACACACCCCCTCCTTCTCAGTTCTCCACCTACTCCAAACCCTTGGCAACCACTAATCTACTTCTATTTCTATAGATCTGCCTATTCTAGACATTTCATATAAATGGAATTGTACAATATGAGATCTTTCTTTCACTTAACATAATCTTTTCAAGGTTCATCCATATTTCAGGACTTTATCTTTTTATGGCTGAATAATATTCCATTGTATGGACATACCGCATTTTATTTACACACTTATCGGTTGATGGGCATTTTGGTTGTTTCCACCTTTTGGCTACTATGAGTAATGCTGCTATGAACATTTGTGTACAACTTTTTGCGTGTCAAGATAGGTTTTTATTTCTCTTGGGACTGTGAATTGTTTCTTAAAGATTCACATACAGTAATAACTCTGTAAAAGTGTAGTGTTTTTCTTAGTCATATATTTAAAATAAATTTTAAAATAAATATTGCTAACATGTTGTTCATTGAACACATATTTTTGTGGAATACCAGTGTTCCAAGGAGCACATTTTGAGAAAGATTTCTGAGTGGTCATGTTCTTCAGTGTGACGTGAGGAGAAGAAAGGTGTGAGCTAGGAATCAGTGACTTATAAGTATTTAGTACTGGATTCTCATTTCACAGAAGATTTTTCAATTTGCATTTCATTGTTGAAGGAACTGTGGTCAATGCTACGTGTTAATATCTTCTTTGATAGGGATAGAGGGCAAATGAGATTTTTATGAGTCCAGAAGACCTAAGAAACAGCCTTTTAAAACAATAGGAGAGAGCTGTGTGATTTCCAAAATCTTTCTATAAAGGATTCAGACTCTTCATCTTTTAAGATGATGATAGCTATGTAGAATTTGTTTTGTATAGGCACTTTCTACAGTGCACCAGAACATGAATTTGCAGGCCAAATAGAAAAGAGATTATCTAGTGGTTGCAATAAAGGCTTCATCCATAAAGTGTTAACCTGTTTTGCAATGAAAATATTCACTAAAATGTAATTAGCAATATACATTAAGCAATTTTCACTCAGAAGCATCTTACAAATATGCTCTGATTATAAATCATAAATACTCTTTTATACTATTGGGTAGGATTGAAATCCAAATTAATTCCAAAGAAAAAACTTCTGTTCTCTTAGTAACCAAACAGGTAAGTAGATAAATAACATAGTAATTAGGGAAAATAAAAAACTTGTGTAATGTATGGATTGGTCTATTCTTAACACCTGTTTTGTAAGTCATGTTAGAAGACAAAATTCAACTTAAGTTCACATCAAAGTGAAAGTTCAATTTGATTCCCACTTTGAAAAACTATAATGCATTAATTTTCTCCATGGTAATAGAGTATTGCATTTTAAGTCCCCATTTCCATATGGTAAACTCCTTTAGTATGATGTATTTTTTCTTCTAATAAAGATGATTAAAATGAAAGACAAGGGGCTGATTATATTAGCGACTAAATGTGCTCACTAAGTTACATGTGTTAAATCTTGAACTTTCTCATTCAGTTTGGCAGAATTATCCTTGGTAACCATGTGTCCCTGCTGCTTATTAAACATAATTGAACTTCTGGTGTGCAATCAGAATTGAATCAAAAGAAATATGCTAGCATTTTCCAGACTCTCAGTAGCAACGTCTAAGGCTGGATTACTTAGAGTTGGAGTCCTGGTCAGATAGCTTTTACACTGAAATGGATTTTACACCAAATCCATTTTTTCTGAACTATAAATTTCATCTAAGTTTCCATTTACCTGTTTCTGCCAAACCTTACTCTAAGAACCAAAACCCCTAAAATCTCTTATTAACACCGGTGATTAATCCCTGGTAGTTTTACTGATATAAGAGCACTTCATTTATCAAACATGTGTTCAAGCAAATACAATACTGAAAAGTAATACATGAAGTGGAACAGTGATTTTAAAGAGATGCTGGACTTGAGGGAGTTAAGTGTTAATGCTGCACTAAGTTGATAGTGCCATAACAGATGATGGTTTCCCATTCCCACTTTGGCCTATGGTGAGTAGCAGGTGCATTCAGTTCTGTACAGCCTTGCAATCTGCCAGCACTCTGATGGCCTGGAGCATGAGGTCCTCAGGACAAATGTTTGTGGGAGGCCTTTATGGTAGGTCTGTCAAACAGAATCAGTGGTGAGGCAGCAGAAATAGGGGAGTGGACTGCTGCAGTTTATATATCCTCCTGGGATTCTACTCCAGAAATTTTAATTTTAAATCTTAGTAAACTGAGAAGAGTAAGAGCTTTCCACCTTCAGAACAATTTATCAGGACAAATTCAATTATAAGTCTGTGATGGTGTGATTCTGGTGAGATTTCGACCAGAAGTCTTTTCTCTCCTGACTCTCGTACCAATGCTGCAATTAAAAACCAGTTTTCTTTGTGGCCTACCACAGTAAAGGAATAAGCAGGGACTTCCTCAGTCTTCTCATAGTTTAGAAGGTGTGGATGTCCTATAGACTTGACTCACTCTGTTGCAAATTCTCCCTTTGAGAAGGAATTTGGCGAAAATGAATAGACTGTCTTAAAAATAACAATGGCATATTTATGAATTGTGCAAGCATCCAGATGTCTGTTGCTTATGGGAAGATGTGTTTGAAATAGATAGGCAATAAATGGTGGCTGGGTTTTCATGCTAGACCTCAGAAACCATTTAACTCAGGAAGTCTCTGCACAGGGAAGTTGTTACAATCTGGCATCCTTTAGAGTCCCAGAAGCCACAAAGTCCTCTGGGCCCAAGACACTCTGTAGTTTAAAGCGTTGCATCATGTGAAGTCCAGTGGGTGAACACTCCTAAGCACATTCCTTGCTATGCTCACTGAGTCATTGCCCGGCTTTTCTCTGTCCTGTGTCTGGGCCCTAACCACTGTCCATGTCTAGTGGGTTAGAGATAGGAAGCAGTCAGCCCCCAGGTTAGTAGAATCGAAGGCCGAGTGGGCCTTATTTACAAATTTCCTTTTGATAGGTGTTTTAAGTGGGAAAGAAATTAATACATGTTGATAAAAATAATACAGGCATACCTCATTTGTGCTTCGCCTTATTGTGTTTCAGAGATAGCCAATAGCCTCACCATAAAAAATTCTTGTTCTTAATCAGAAGCTTGCTTTTTTTTTTTTTTTTTTTTAAGGAAAAAGGGAAAGAGAAGCCCTGTAATGAAATGTGTAGAACACTGGCCTGGGAATCCGGACACCCAATTCTCTCTCTCTCTCTCTCTCTCTCTCTCTTTTTCTTTTTTTTCCAATTCTTACTTTTGACTTTGCGCTCCACATTGTGAACTAACTTGTGCAAACAGCTTAACCTCTGTTTGCTCATATGTAAGAGGCAGATAGGGAGAAACGGTCTCTAAAGACTTCTCCAGTTCCAAAATACTATGTTTATAGGAACTCAATGTATTCTGCACCTACCTACAGTTGTAAGGCTTTTGTGAAATGTCATTGCAGTGTCTGATGGTCAATTATGTTTAAACAGGATGAAAAATAATATCCTACCAGAAGAGTGAGACTCTGGTAAACCAAGATTATGCCTGTGAAAGTGGAGCTGCATGATTGGGTTCTAGTTGCACTTAACTACTAAGTAAACATTGAGACTTTGGGCTCTTGAACTCTTTGGGTCTCTCTTTTCCTCTGTAAAGATTAGGTGAACCTCTAGATTATCTTTCAGCTCTCAGATTCTACTGGTATCTCTAATAGGTATTTAATGGTAATCATAACATCGAAATGATTCAGTTGTGTTTGTTTAGCTGGTGGTGGAAAGGAACTGGTTACAGAGAAACAGACAAAATCAATTATTGAATGTCTACTGTATTCGAAACTAATATGCTCTGGAGAACTTTCATAGTCATGCATAGCAGCTAGCTATATTTTTTATATTTTAGGAGTTCTGTATTTCCATTTCTCATTTATGATCAAGAAAAAGAGCTTCAGGCAAAGATAAAATCATCTACTATCCAGTATTGCAGTCTGATCCCTCTAGTATAGTTTGTTGGGAATTATGTTTTTTTTTCTCTGGAATTGGTTTTTGCAGTTAATCTTCTAATAATATCTCTAATAATTACGTCTTGCTTATTCTCTAATATCTTATTAATGGAACACTTGGAAAGGTGCCTTATACTTAATCTAGCTCATGGTCCTTTGTGACTAGTGAAAATTCTTGGCCAGGTGTCCATCTCTGATTATACAATCTTTATAGATAGCTGATTTTTCAGTCTCAGAGTGAACACTCGGTGTTTGTGGGACATTAAAAAAGCTAGATGGAAGTAAATTTCTGAGATGGTTATGTGGGAATTGAACAGGAGGTTCAAATGAGGAAGAGTTTCAAAGCTGGATGTATGAGGATGGCGGAATATTTTCTAATCTCCAGCTTCATTGTTTGGGTTGCACTGTGTGTGGTGCATTCTTTGTGTTCAGGCGGGGCACCCCCTCTTATCTTGGAGCTGAGTTTTCTAACTCTGTCTGATTTGGAACACACTGTTTACCCTCCTCATAGGAGGGAGTACAGAATTCGCCCACTTGTCTCCCTGTACTGCTCCTAATTTAAACAGTCTAATAATTCTTAACACAAGTTATCCTTTTACATTTATCAAGGTGGGGGGGGCATTTCTTGCAGTTACCAGCTCTGTTCTGTGAATGATAGATTTTAAAGAAATTTTCTGGCCTACACTTTATGGAGATGAATTTTTTTCAGAATTAGATGTCCCCTAGAGAGATGAAATAATTATGCTACAAATGTATGGAGTCCTCATAAATTTCATTTCATTTGTAATTTTTATTAATTTCTAATATGCTTTAAAATTATTAATAAATGATTGTGATCATCTAAGAGACGAAGCCCAAGTTATTTGATTCTACCACTGTGGGTTCACTAAAACAAAGTTTTGTGAGACTTACTTTGCTTCTTGACAGGTTTAGTAGATTGATCATGGAAATACAATAAGCAAAGCTTAGCCAAAACTCAGTAGACAATTGACCACATGTCAGAGTAATTTTGAAGGTCAGGAGGAAAAATATGAACTAATTGCTAATACAGTTAAGTGGATTAGTATTAATGCAGGAAATTTTCTATTATACCTTTAGGGTTCTGTTCAGAACTTCTTGGTCAACATTTTTTTTTTTCAATTCTTGGATGAAGTCTTCTGTAGAAGGCATATTTATTGATTTTGTGAATGCCCTAGTGTGGGAAGGGATAATGAGCACATTTGATGACATAGGAGGATATTGAAGAGGTCACCACAGACAAAGACAACTGGTCTAGTTTAATGATGGCATTAAATAGTTGTAAGAATAAGGCTTTATACATGAAGGGGGGAAAAAAAACCCTATACAAATGGGCCCCAAATGTAAGGGACTTGGCTGAAGCATAGCACACATAAAAAATGATTTTATGAAAAAAAAATGATTTTGAGGTTTAATAGATGGTGAGTGCAGTGTTCATCAGTCATATTTTTTAGTGAAGAAATAAAGCTAGTGTGGTCTTAGGTAGTAGGCTGTGTTACCAGAAGTCCAATAACAATACCAAGAAAGTGATGCTCCCACTCTTATTCTGCATCTTCCAAATTACAAAGAGAATTCAGTTCTGAGTACAGGGCGCCCTTGAGGAGAACAACTAGGATTGTTTGGAGTCTAGAAACTATTCAGGAAGAAGGTCAAAGGAACCACAATGTTCTAATTCTATTGGAAAGTTCTAGTTTTGCTTTCACATTGAGGGTTTTTCCCCCCATCGGTTTTATTTGGCTCAATGGTGGGGATCTCATTTGCCATGTGCATAATCAGTTATCCCAGCACCTTTTATTAAATAGTTTGTTTCCTGCCTGGATTTGGAATGCCTCCACTGTCTAATACCAATTTTCTGTAGATGCACTTGACTGTCTGAGTTTTCTATTCTGTTCCATTGGTTTGTTTATCTATTCCTGGGCTTAATATCACACCATTTTAATTATTTTACCATTTTATTCAAAATTATTATGGCTTTTCTTGGCTCTTTGTTCTGTGTGAATTTTAGAATGAGCTTGTTAAGTTTCACAAAAATTCCCTATAGGGTATTTGCTAGAATTGTGTTGATTTCTTAATGGAGCAATTTGAGGAGAATTGGTATAATTATTCCATCTAGTATTCCTATTTACAAATATATTTCTCTTTATTTAGTTCTTCTTTGAGTTTTGTTTAAAAGATTTTATTTATTCATGAAAGACACAGAGAGACGCAGAGATACAGGCAGGGAGAGAAGCAGGCTCTCCACATTCAGGGAACCCAGTGCGGGACTCAATCCCAGGACTCTGGGATCATGCCCTGGGTTGAAGGCAGGAGCTCAACCGTTGAGCCACCCAGGCATCCCTTTGAATTTTTAATACAATTTTTGTTTTTCTCTAGCAGAATCTTACATATAATTTATTGGATTTCTTTTCAGTTACCCCATAATGTTTATTGCTATTGCAAATGGTTTCTTTTTAAAAATTATATTTTCTAGTTGGTTACTACTGGAATATATGAATACTGTCAATATTTGTAAGTTGATTCTATGTTAAGCAACCTTTCTGAATTCTCTGCATTGTAATTGTAGATTCTCTTAGATTTCTAATGAGAGTAATGGTAACATACAAATAATAATAATGTTTTGATATTTCCTTCTTACTTTATATATTTTTTCTTACACCATTATACTCTCTGGGACCTCCAAAAGTGTTGACTAGAAGTGGACATCATTCTTTTATTCTTGATTATCCCACTTTACCCTTTTAGTTGCATTTTTACTAGTTTTGGTATATGGTACTTTCGTTATTCAGTTCTAGTTATTTCATAATTTCTATTTTGATTTTTATCCCATGAGTCATTTTTGAGTACATTTATTTTTTATTTTTTTAAAAGATTTTTATTATTCATGAGAGACACACACACACACAGAGGCAGAGACACAGGCAGAGGGAGAAGCAGGCTCCATGCAGGGAGCCCGATGTGGGACTCGATCTCGGGACTCCAGTATCACGCCCTGGGCCGAAGGCAGGCACTAAACCGCTGAGCCACCCAGGGATCCCCTTGAGTACATTTTAAATTTTCTAAACATAGAATTGTTTATGTTTACTTTTTATTATTTATTTATAATTATTTACATTGTTTTAAAAGAATATGATTGGAATGAGATTTATTCTCAGAAGTTGGTTGATGCTGCCTCTGAGATCTAATATGCAGTAAATTTTTATAAATGTCTTATGTGTGCTTAAAACCAATGTATATTCTTTTCTATTTGGTACAGAGTTTTTTATCTTTGTGTGTGTGTGTGTGTGTGTGTGTGTGTGTGAGATCAACTTACTTTTGTGTTCAAATATGCTATATCTTTAGGAAATTTTTGTCTGCTTGATCATCAGTCTCAGATATCAGAGTTAGAACCTCCTTTAGTTTTACGATCTCATGGTTGTGGTTTTGCTTGTTTCTCCTTGTTAATTTTATCTGTTTTTGCTTCCTATACATTTGAGAGCCTATATTTATTATATAAGTTCATCATATCCTTTTTGTAGAGCATTCTTTTTGCCATTAGGTAATGTCATCCTTTGCTCTTATTTTTGTCTTACATCCTAAGTTCTATTTTGTTGTTCATGTTGCCTTGCCAGCAATAAAAAAGTATTTTTATCAAATATATTTGTTCATGATTTTTTATCACATTTTCGGGATCATTTTGCTTTAAATGTGTCTCTAGTTGGGTTTGTTAATCTAGTCGATAACACATTCTTTTAATTGTGTGTGTGTGTGTGTGTGCGCGCGCGCGTGCATAGAGACTTGAACTCATTTTTGCCATTTTCTTGCATATTTTCTTTTTTTGTATTACTCTTGTCATTTAGATTGATAAAATTGTGAATATCTTTTATGTTCCTCTGATTTTAGAAGCATAGATGGCATTTCTGTTCTCATAATGGTTACTCCTAAGTTTTTAGCATTCGCACATAACTACAAAATTTTCTATCAAAGTTTAAAAGGATCTTACTGTATGTGAACATCTTCCTTTCCAGTTCCACTTTTAAAATCTCATTAAGATATAATTCACGTATTTTACAATTCAGCCATTTAAAATGTACAATTCAGTGTTTTTTAGTTTATTCACAGGGTTGTACAACCATTGCCACAGTCTAATTTTAGAACACTTTTGTTCCCCTTAAAGGCAATACTGTATCTAGGATTTCTTGTTTGGCCTACTCCCCGTCCCCTTCCCTCCTAAGGATGTTCTCCAGTCCTAGGCAACCACCACTTTCTGTCTCTTTAGATTCACCTGTTCTGAACACTTCATGTAAGTGGAATTAATTTCATTTATGTGACCACTTATCTTTCAATTATGAAAAACTGTAATTAGGTACATTTGATAATATACTTTATCTGATTGTGGGACCACCAGGATAGCTTTCTTGTTTCTTTGGGCTCTCCTTTCTGAAGTACCTCCTAAGATATATCAATTCTTTTTTTTTTTTTTAAGATTTTATTTATTTATTCATGAGAGAGAGAGAGAGAGAGAGAGAGAGAGAGAGGCACAGACACACAGACACAGGCAGAGGGAGAAGCAGGCTCCATGCAGGGAGCCCGACATGGGACTCGATCCTGGGTCTCCAGGATCATGCCCTGGGCTGAAGGCGGTGCTAAACCACTGAGCCACTCAGGCTGCCCTCAATTCTTTTTTTTTTTTTTCAAAGATTTTTTATTTACTTATTAGGGACAGAGAGAGCGAGAGAGTGCAAGCATGAGTAGTGGGGAGAGGCAGAGGGAGAAGCAGATTCCCTGCTGAGCCAGGAGCCTGATGTGGGGCTCGATACTGGGACCTGGGATCATGACCTGAGCTGAAGGCGAGATGCTTAATTATCTGAGCCACTCCAGCACCCCAGATACATCAATTCTTTAGTGAGAAATTATTAGTGGAAAACTCATAGTCATTGTAGGGTCTTAAAAATGTCTTTATTGTCTCATTCTTTTTGATAGCTTAGTTGGGCATTGAATTCTAGCTTGACAATTCTCTTGTTTTTAACATTTTGGTTATAAAACTCCATTATCTTCAAGGCATCTATTATTGCTGATGAAGTGTCTGCTGTCAGTCTTTTTTTAGGTAGATAATACTCCTTTATGGTACCTTAATGTTCTGCATTTTCACAATGATATGTGCAGGTGTGGGTTTATTTGTATTTATCTTGATTGGTACTGAGATTGCATTTTTTTAAGGGAGAAAGGGGCAGAGGGGGGAAAGAGAATCTTAAGCATGTTCCACACTTAGTATGGAGCCCAACCCACTGCTCGATCTCAGGACCCTGAGATCATGACCTGAGCTGAAATCAAGAGCCAGAGGCTTAACCCACCAAGCCACCCAGGTGCCCTGAGATGACACTTTGAATGTCTGTGTTTTTATGGCTGTTTTTCCTTTCTTTATCTCTTTGAGGATCCTAAACATTGAGTTTGAGGTCAATTTCAGATGGTTACATTATTTCCATTTTGTCTTAAGTGGATTAATCTCTCTGTAGTTGCTTTTGTTGACAATTGTAGTGTTAATTTTCTTTATGTATTTTGGAATTTGGTTTGAGAGCTTAATTCCAGTAAGAGTTATTATCATCTCACCTTACCCTACTTTTCCTCAAAATTTTGCTTCCATTTGGTTCCACAGGTAATTCAGGATTCCTGATTTTCATGATAATGGTGATAATGTACATCCAGCCATTGAGCTAGCAAGTGGCTGGCTTGGGTTCTGGCCTTTCCTACCTCTTTTATTGTACGGCTTCACATAAACTGCTTTTTTAAGTCTCATTATTGGAGTTTGGCCCACTCCCTGGTTTTAAGCAATGAGCTGGCTCCAATTGCATGCCAGAAGTGAAGCACTTTTAATTCTCATTAACCTACAGAAGCTGAATTCTTGGCCTTCTTTGTTTGCTCCTATACTTAGAGCCCATTAAGCCTCACTCACTGCTTTGTGTTTTGTTCTATTCTTTAGTCCTTGGGAATATTTATTATAACTAATGTATAACAATAGAATTGATATAATTTATTATCTTTCTTCCTGGGTATTATTGTGAGATAACTCAGCATCTGTTTGTTTGTTTCTTTCTTTCTTAAGGAATTTTCACCTATTCATTTGAGAACGAGAGAGAGGGAGAGCACACACAAGTAAGGGGAGGGGCAGAAGGATAGGAAGAAGGACAAGCAGACTCCCCAGTGACCAGTGAGCCTGTTATGGGTCCCGATCCCAGGACCCTGAGACCACAACTGGAGCTGAAGTCAAACACTTAACAACTGAGCAATCCAGGTGCCCCAACTCTGCATCTGTTTCAACTTCCTTCTAGTATTCCTCCTTTTACTACATGAACTGGAAAATAAAAATTACTACCTATGCTTCCTTACATCTAGGGTTCCTGATGTAGTTCAGATTACACTAATCACATTCACTTTTATGATACTCCAATTCAGAACTGAATACAGGGGAGGGGGTGCATAGAGTGTCATACACATGGCATTAGTTTTGCTGGAGCAGATCCAGTGGCTTAGAGTTTGCAGCTCTCTCTGATTCCCAAATTGCAGACCTGGGCTGTGTCCCCTTAGTGCCAGCAATTCTGGCAACAACTTCCTGGTGTCTAACAGAAGCTAAGGCATTGTATTCAGAACCAATAATCACATTGGTAGCTACCTAATTCCTGGATGTGGCTAAGGAGTTATGATTCTGTCCAGCACTTAGCATAGCAGTGCCCTATTTCTTTAAGTTACTTGCTTTTTTTTTTTTTTTAAGATTTAATTTATTTATTTGACAGAACACAAGCAGAGGGAGAGGCAGAGGGAGAAGCAGACTCCTCGTTGAGTAGGGAGCCCGATATGGGGGTTGATCCTGGGACTCCGAGATCATGACCTAAGCCAAAGGCAGATGCTTAACCAACTGAGCCACCCAGGTGCCCTTCTTTAACTTTCTTTCTTTCTTTCTTTTCTTTAAATTTCTGATGGTGGCAGAGGTGGCTCCCTTGGCAGGCCAGTTCTCTGTGGATTCTGAGCCTCATTCCTTAAGGTTTAGCATAGAGCCTCCCCTTCTACTCTTTCAACTATTTTATTGGCATCTAAATGTTAGCACCTAAGTATTAAATCTGTGCTTAAAACACTAGAGAATCTTTATACCTGCAACTGAATCCTGATTAATATAGCAGCTAGGATTTTACTTTTTATTTTTTATCTATCACTGTTAACATGGGTAGTATAGGAGTAGGGAGAGGGTTGTGGACTCAAAGTATGAACTTACAAAGCCATCTTATCTAGAACTCTCTGCCACTATGTTATGTTTTTCAATTTTAGATAGTTTCTTTTAGATCGACATTGTAAAGCTGATGTTGTCTGAATTATAAAACAGAAATAGAATGGTAACTGTTTTACCCCCAAGGAGAAAAAAAATAGTATATATTTAAGATTCCAATGCAAACTGATTGGGCTAAGAAAATTTGGAAAATGTAACACCTTTTTCTACCACTGGAAAGTAATGAAATGTTACCCTCTTTGAAGACTATTATGAATTGTATGACCAAAAAGTAGAAAACACCAGCTAGCTACAAATAAATCTTACTCTTCTTTTTTCTACTTTTGTCTTATCATAGCCAGTTTGCTAGTTATGTATCTAAAGAAATAAAGCTCTTTTCTGCAATTTATAGGATAAAAATAGTCATCTTTGTGAAAGTGTTCTGAGATTTCTGATATTCTTTTTTATTAAAATGTTATTTGCATTTGATAAGAAATGTTCTTCTTCATAATTTTCCTGGCATAACTTCATTGCCACCCAAAACTTACCTATATGACGTTTGTATTTTAAGTAATATTGTAACTGTAGTTCAGGAAATTAGCAGAAATATCCTGAAAATTTCATGCCTTATCTACAAACTTGCCTTTTTGTTCCCTTTCATTTGCAATTACTTAAAAAATTATACCAGAGTCACAACACAGAGTAATGCTTATAATATAAGGAATCTAAAATAGTTATGCAATAAAAATGTGTCTATGTTATAATTACAACTTTGAAAAATTATATATGTGAAGAATAAAGACTAGAAAGTAATAATAAAAAAATTGGAAGTGGTTGATACTTTCTTGGAGAAAATAAAACCAGTTGGGCTTGTTTTGTTCATGGGAGTCTTGTTTTGACTCCTAATATCTGGAATCTGCCTCTTTTCTCCTCCATTTGTGAAAACTGGGAAAACACTTATTTCTAGGTTTCTGGCACCACTCTTGTTCTTTGTGAGATATGAAAAGTGATTGAGATTGGTTGTGTGAATAACATCTGTACATTTTTTAGGTACTCCGAGATGTAGTTTAGATTTACTTGGGGACTTAAACTCATTTAGCCACTATCATCCCTGTCCTGGTGTTCCAAGAGCCTCCTACTTTGGTTATTTTTCATGCTTATTCCTAAATATCTCCTTTCCACAGTAGCCGGAGAGATACTTTGAACCTACAAGTCAAATCACATGTCTACTTTGCTATAATACTCCAAAGGCTTTTCACCTCATGCAGTGTGAAGCCTGTGGGGCCCTCCATAGTCAGTTTTATTTCTTGTTGCTCCTTCCCTTGCTCCCTCCATTCTATACACACAGTTCCCCTCTTGCTGTTTCTCACTTAAACATTCTGTCAACTCATTCTGCCCTGCATTTGTTGTTGCTTGGGCCTGCAGGGCCTTTCTCCCATGGCTTGTATCCACGCCTCATTCAAGTCACTGCTGAAATGCCTTCTCAGAAAGGCCCTCACAGATTATCTAAATAGTACCCCTCTATCCTCTTACCTGCTTTATTTTTCTTCAAAATATTATCACTACTGAATATTCTGTATTTATTTGTTGACTGTTTACTAGAATGTAAGTGCAATCAAACCGCAGATTTGATTCTGTTCACTGTTAAATGCTCAAGGCCTGGAACAGAACCTGGGACATAGGTGCTCAATAAGTGAATTAATTTGAGTAGTCCTTTACTCTGTACATGGAATTTTTTTGTTTGCTTTATTTCTTTCTAATCAAGGTTTTTCTGTCCTTGTCAAGTTGAATTTCAATCTGGATAAAGAGATGAAACAGAAACTGCTTCTTTTTTTCTCTGCCTTATACAATGGTCTTCTATTTTCCTTATCTTCCCCACTTCCTATGCATCTAGGAAGAGCTCTTATTATTGTCCTCTGAGCATGATTGTCTTCATGAATCTTAGCTCATTTTGGACTTTGACCTTCCAGGCATTCTTTACATAAATCCTTGCTGGTCTTTTGTATATTTCATTTTGGCCATGTGCTTTTTTTATTTGTACGTTTTGAACACATTCTTTTAACATTTGGGTGCTTCATGGGATTTCTTGTCTATACACACCAACTTAGAGATCTTTTCCTTTTCTTTAACTGATTGTATAGTTGAAATTTTTATTTTTATTTTTATTTTTTCAGGCCTCTGGGACTCAAAACCTTTTTCATGATCTCTAAACATTGGCTTGTATCTGATCTACTTCAACTTTAAAAATATTTTTTTTTGTTTATTTATTTATTTAGAGCATGAGAGCAAGCAGGGGGAAGGGGCAGAGGAAGAAACAGAGAATCTCAAGCAGACTCCCAACTGAGCATGGAGCCTGACATGGGACTCCATCTCTTGATCCTGAGATCATGACCTGAGTGGAAATCAAGAGTCGGATGCTTAATCGACTGAGCTACCCAGACACGCCACTCAGAACTTTTGGTATTTTCTTAAACTTTAAACTGTATATCTAATACAACCACAGTTATATTTTTTGGTCATTAGATATTTGAATTTCACATAGGTGGCTTTGAAGATTTTTGTCATTTTTTTACTACCAACCTATTCTTTCTTGCTTGTCAGAATTAAGTCCTATTTAGTAATTCTCTTATTTCCTTATTTTTTTCATTGTTAATTTCTCTAAAAACATACTTTTTAAGGGACGTCTGGGTAGCTTAGCGGTTGAGTGCCTGCCTTCGGCCCAGGGAGTGATCTTGGAGTCCCGGGACTGAGTCCCACATTGGGCTCCCTGCATGGAGCCAGCTTCTCCCTCTGCCTATGTCTCTGCCTCTCTCTCTCTCTCTCTCTCTCTCTCTTTCTGTCTCTCTGTCTCTCATGAATAAATAAATAAAAATCTTACAACCCCCCCATAAAACCATACTTTTTAAATTGTTATTTTTTTAATTAAGTAATTTTAAAGATTCCTCACCAAGATAGTTAATAATTACTTTTTGATACTTATTTGAATGAAAAGATAGCTCTGTCTTGGCAATACAGTAAGGTTTATAGGCTTTGTGAATTGCAGTTGAAGGGTTATTATTTTTAAAGATTTTATTTATTCATGAGAGACACAGAGGGTCAAAGACACAGAGGGAGAAGCAGGCTCCATGCAGGGAGCCTGATGTGGGATTTGATCCCGGGACTCCAGGATCATGCCCCGGGCCAAAGGCAAGGGCTAAACCCCTAAGCCACCCAGGGATCCCCTTGAAAACATTAGATAGGTTTTTGGTTAGATTTCTGACAAGAAATTTGGATAGCTCTAAGGCTACAATCTGGTTTGGATTTATCCTTTGGTCAGTAGAGGTCATCTGTGCCAAAGAAACAAAGCTGTGTGTATGTATCTATGTATGTATTTTCTGGCAGTGATGTTACTATAAAATTGATAGCATAGAAAAAAGAATTTCTTTTTAGTGTTAACACAACTGGTTTATGTCAAGCTGGTTTCTGCTTGCTTTAGAGTTGTAAGTAAATGTGTATATCTGTATATCCTCTGCTTTGAAGTTCTAATAATGGAAAGATACCCAAGGAATGCTATATTCTCTCCCTTTTAGTTCATCCCCAGTTGATCCATATCGCTGTAAACCTGTTAGTCTCCTGTAACTTGTGTAGCTTTTCAAAGTTTCGGAAAAAATACGTATCTTCTGAAGTGCTAAGCTTAACAAATTTTCAAATAGGCTTCACATTTCTAACAAATAATACATGTTATGGAAAGAGTTCTTCTAGAGTTATTTTCTAGAACTTTGAGCAAAGTTTATTTTGCTTGGTCTCCACTAGACTTACCTTTTTCTCTTTAGTTGCCCAAAGTCACCCAAGAACAGCTTTCCCTTTGTAGTATATAAGTCTCACTTGGAACTACCTTGGAGTAGTGAGTCTGAGGTATAATACTTAGAAAAAGAGGTGGAAAGGAATGTAGTCAGGGTCCTGGGGATCTAATCTGCATTGCCTGTATGGCAAAGAAAGCAATGGAGATAAAGCAGACCTTTTCTAATCCAGTGGCAAGTCCTGTTTCCCCAGGGGTTGACAGAGATGCCATCATGGGTCTCACCTTGCATGAGGGCACAGAAGTGGTACTGGTGACAAATGGTAGCAACCTGCTGAGGTGTAATGGGTTTAGAGGGCAGAGAATGATTCTGGTAGTAGGACAACCTACCTGGAAGTAGTGTCATTGGCTGCAGATCCCAAGCTGGAGTTCCTTGGGGAACACCTATTATAAGAGTTTACCGAGATATTTGTTTTGCCTATGGCTCATTTGTTCCTTGCCAGAAGTCCACCCATGGGAAGGGTCCTAGTCACTAACCTGGGGAAATGCTATGCGTCAAAGCATGACCTTTCTGCTGGAAGAAGCACAGTACTGTGAAAATCACAGAGGAAAAGTTTGTTCCTTCTGTTCTGGGCTCTGGTTAGGTCTATTTTTGTGGTGTGGACTATTGGAGGAGCTTCATTCTAAAAGCTTATCCTGCAGTATCTCTTGATGTCCTTGGAAATGACTTTAAGCTGTCGTTCCTTGTTTGGAGTTAATGGGATATTGAAGCGGAAATTGAGCTATATCATCATCTGGCAACTGCAGGGAATCTCTAAGGATTATTTTCACTTCTTTGTTTATTTTATTTTTTATTTTTATTTTTTTCCCAGATCAGTATAGTTTTATTGCATTCTTAAGGTATCACAAATAAGTCTGCAAAATCATCTGGCATCTTGCTGTTTCTGTTGCTGGACAACTGAGATCTTATTCATCAGCCTGCTGAACTGTTCCTTTTTCAGAAACATAGATACCATCCAAAAATTTTCTGATATCCTTGTTTTTAACAGTTGTCACTTGCTGAATCAAAGCAGCTGAGTTCGAAACAAGTTCAATGTCATTTCCTTCAAGAATTAACTAATCTTTTTGGGCTTGAGATACAGAACAAGCAACACCTGGCTTCATCTGAACCCTGTGAATGTATTTTTCACCTAAGAAATTTCAGATTTCAACAAGAGAACCCTTCTCCTGAATAATAGCGTTGATGGGGAAGTGAGCATACACCGATTTCATCTTGTAACGGAAGCCCAGTGTAACACCCTTGATCATGTTCTGTACCTGGCTACCGTTCGCACTACAGATCGTGCAAATGGTAGCCAGTTATTTTCTGTTTCCCCACCATTTGTCAACTCTGAGCCTCTTCTTTTTCTTTCCAAGAAGACTGAGTTCTACATTGTTGTGATTGAAGTCCCTTCGCAGAGTTCCTCTGGGGCCCTTCATGATCACAGTGTGTCCTTTCAGGGTGATGTCAACATTTTCTAGAATGTCAACAGTCTGATTGCTGAGAATGGTCTTCATTTTCGCAATAGATGCGGCAAAGCCACTTTTTGTTTATTTTAAATAAAAAAAATGCCTTTGAGGTATAGATGGCAGGGTAAAGACACAAGTATAGGAATTGCTGCCACTCCACACTGGATTCCTCAGTCACAGCATAAAGTTGTTGCTATTGTTCTATAGTCCTGGGGATTATGTGATTCTTTTGCTTATTGTATTTTTGGGACAATGCTTCTTGCAGTGGCAGAGTCTGACTTATAGTAAATCAAAATGGTCAGGTTTCAGGTTTGTGGAATACTTATAAAAGTGCACTAAAATTAAAGTTTGTAGAGACAAAATTCTTTTTTACTATACGTAGTTTCTTGAATTGACTTTTTAAAATGACATGTAAGCTAGGGATCTCTGTTCATTTTGGACTGGGGAAAAATAAGAGCAACTTGTACGTTTTTCTGATATAATTGACATCGATCCTTAAGAATTGCTTGGATTAAAGTTAGCCTGTAGTCTGTTTTTGTGTTCTTATCTCTTTCAAAATAGGACTGACCTGAGATTTTTATTTTATTCGATTTTATTTTATTTTATTTTTAAGTAAGCTCTATGCTCAACATGGGGCTTGAACTCATGACCCTGATACTAGGAGTCACATGTTCCACCGAGTGACCAGCCAGGGACCCCTGAGATTTTCTTTCTTTCTTTTTTTTTTTTTAAAGATTTTATTTATTTATTTATGAGAGAGAGAGAGAGAGAGAGAGAGAGAGGGGCAGAGACATAGGCAGAGGAAGAAGCAGTCTCCATGCAGGGAGCCTGATATGGGGACTCGATTCCGGGTCTCCAGGATCAAGTCCTGGGCTGAAGGCAGCACTAAACCGCTGAGCCACCCGGGCTGACCCCCCTGCTGAGATTTTCTAATGTAGAAGTGTTTTATGCCCAATATTGTTGATTTCTTTCTCTGTAAGGGCATTGTACCTCCACTAACATTTTACTCCTTGCTGTTAACACTACCTTTCTTCAAAAGTCTGAATGCCTTCCATATGTATGCCTTCTCTTCCCATTGAGGCAGAGACTTCTTACTACATTATTCGCTCTGTGTTGGTCTTGTCTTTTCTTTTTTCCTTCCTTTCCTTCCTTCCTTCCTTCCTTCCTTCCTTCCTTCCTTCCTTCCATCCATCCATCCATCCATCCTCAGTCTTTCATCAGTTTTGTCAAGATCTAAATAACTTCAGTCTTGGGACACCTGGGTGGCTCAGTGGCTGAGTGTCTGCCTCTGGCTTGGGTCGTGATTCCTGGGTTCTAGAGTTGAGTCCCACATCAGGCTCCCCACGAGGAGCCTGCTTCTCCCCCTGCCTGTGTCTCTCATGAATAAATAAATAAAATCTTTTAAAAATTCAGTCCTTTTAAAAAAAAATTCAATCTTCAGTTAATTCCATTAGATTCCCATCATGCTCAGTAAAAAGTGAGATGTTGGGAATGGTAGGAGAGGTTGTAGAGGTAGTCAGGTTATTTGTTGTACATCTTTTTTCTTTTAAATTGTTGAATAATGATAGCACTTTGCTTAAGTAAGCACATAGCTAGGAATCCCCTAAACTGCTCAATGATGAATACCAATTTTGTAATCCAGTGATTTATACCTAGCTTATATCTTAACCAACTTCATGATCCTGTTCCTTTTCTAATGATAGTTCTTTGTGAAAATTTCTTAACTTTTTAGCACTAAATAATGTGGACCTAGAAATAATTATCTTGGGTATTTTTTGATAATTA